>NC_058082.1:201577995-202255321 GCF_014858855.1 Bufo gargarizans
AAAAATTGGACTATTCTAAAGTGGCCTTCTATGAGCCCTGACCTCAATCCTATTGAGCATCTTTGGAAGGAGCTGAAACATGCAGTCTGGAAAAGGCACCCTTCAAACCGGACACAACTGGAGCAGTTTGCTCATGAGGAGTGGGCCAAAATACCTGCTGAGAGGTGCAGATGTCTCATTGACAGTTACAGGAAGCGTTTGATTGCAGTGATTGCCTCAAAAGGTTGTGCAACAAAATATTAAGTTAGGGGTACCATCATTTTTGTCCATGCCTGTTTCATGAGTTTATTTTTTTACATAATTCTGTTGAAGCATGGTTGAAAAACAATGTCTGACTTTCATTGGTTAACATTTATAGAATTTTAATTTATTATTACTTTTGTCAGATTAAAGTTATTTCTGTGACCATTGTGACTTTTTCTTTCATTGACCAAAGGGTACCAACAATTTTGTCCACGTCTGTATGTATGCTTTTTTTTATTTATGTAAGTTTTACACAATAACAGCTTTTTTAAAACAAAAAAAAATGATGTTTTAGTGTCTCCATATTCTGAGCCATAGATTTTTTATTTTTTGGGCGATTGTCCCAAGTAGGGGCTCATTTTTTGCGGGATGAGGTGACGGTTAGATTGGTACTATTGATGTAAGGTGACCAAAAATTGCTTATTTAGCACAGTTTTTATTTTTCATTTTTTACGGTGTATATCTGAGGGGTTAGGTCATATGTGATATGTTTATAGAGCTGGTCAATACGGACGCAACGGTACCTAATATGTCTATATGTCTTTTCCCTATTTATTTTTGACAATATTTTTTTTTACTTGAAACTTTAATTTTTTTTGTAAAACTTTAATTGTATTAACTTTTTTCACTTTCTTTTTTGTACTACTATGGGACAGGGTCTGATCCTTGTTTCAATAAAGCACAATAGATCTGTATTGTGCTGTATTGAACTGTTATTGTCTTACACTGTAAGACGCTAACAGTTGCCTAGGAGACCCAGCCTGGAATGGCTTGGGGGTGCCATGGCAATGATCGAGTCCCCGCCACAGCACAGCGGGGATCCGATGCATCAGGTGAGGGACCGCAAACCTCCCATATGCCGCGGTCAGTGCTGACCACGGCATATGAGGGGTTAATCCACCGGCATCGGCGTTATCGCCGATGCTGGTGGATGAAGCAGGGATCCGGCTGTGGGATCCGGCTGTCAGTAACCGCCGGATCTCTGCTGCTGACCGGGCGGACCGCACGCGGGGGGAGGAACGAACGCTCGTCCTCGAGCGCTAAGTGCCGGCGTTTGAGGGCAAGCATTCCATTGATCCCCTTTGGTATGTCACTGTCCATGTTGTGGGACAATTTGTGCACTTCTAGTAAGTATTTGGTGTCTGCAAATATGACCTAAAGGTTTTTCAGGTTTGCCTGCCATTAAAGTTAATGGGGCGTGCCGCAAATGCGCGGTTCGAAAATTTTATCGCAAACGCACTTTGACGAAACGTCCCAGCCAATGTTCGGCCATCACTATCTGGTAGCCCTTGGTTAATTTTGGTGGTGAGCTGCTCTAGTGTAGAGTGACAGTCCACCCTCATGCTCCTTCATAGCCAGCGCTCACCTCAATGGCACATGTTGCTCCGCAGTTTCCACCTTGCCACAATGTAATTTTTCCTCTCACGATATTCTTTCACCGTTGCAGCACACAAACAGTTCACAAACTTCACACAATCAGAAATACTGCCACCAGAAGCCAATAATCATTTTTGAAACTGTGATAAATTGCCCCCTATAAATTGCCCCCTATAAATTGCCCCCTATACGAAAGCAGAATTTCCTTATGTTTCGTTATGGCAAATCGATTTTCACAGAAATTGTGTATAAATAAATAAAAATATACTTACCTCACCCATTTGTTCGCGATGGGCTGGTGGCCGCCATCTTGATTGAAGATCAAGACTAATGATTGCAATCCCGTGCACGACACGTTTCGCATTCAAAATTGCTGTGTAGCTCCAGCCTTCGGCTCACCATACACATGAGATACCTGTCAGCCTATAAAATTGACTTACCTGTAGCATAAATAATGAACCTAATAACATAAAGTACTATTCATATAGGTTTAAGCCATGCATTCAGCTACCTAAGGTCATTTTGTGGATATATTACAGCACATTAAAGTAATCCAGATAGAAAGATGGTATTAAATAACTTTTTTATCATAAAGGCAATAAAAGCTGATATTTGCAGGATGTCGGGTCTTTAAAGATGGCACTCATTCAGTGGTGGCCATAGCTGCCATGTGCTTGCTGTTTTACATAGCAGACACCCAGGCGGCAGACTCTGTGATCTGCAATAACACTGATCATGGAATTTTAACCCCTCATATGCATCTAAACAGTGAATTACTGTAGCACTGCGCTCCCAGTGTCCGAACAGCTTTCCCATGGCTTGATCATGGGAGGTGTTCAGTTTCTATGGCAACTTTTGGCCTTCTTAAGGCTCTGATGCCTGTCATAATAAAATTCCTATCCTGACTTTATAGTGATGCATTGAATCTCCCATAGACAGTTTCTAGGTTCTCAAAAGAACCGTTGCCCAAGCCCCAATGAATATGGCCCAGTACTCTATGGCTACTTTCACACTAGCGGTAGCCTTCTCCAGCAGGCTGGTCCAGCGGGGGAGCAGCCTGCCAGATCCGTGCTACCGCGCTGCTGGAAGTCCACTCCGGCCCCATTCACTATAATGGGGCGGGCCAGACGTCCCCATTATAGTATATGGGGCCAGAGCGGACTTCCGGCGGCACAGTACACTAGCGGTAGCGGTTCTCCTGCTGGAGAAGGCAACCACTAGTGTGAAAAGTAACCTAATTCAACCCTCTCCGCACACACTGCATTTTACTGTACTTGCTATATAGTAGCAAATACCTATCACATCTAGGGCCTCCCAGGTGACGTCTCCTCTGATGTAGATCTTCTCTGTCATCATCTTCTCCACTTGGTCCAGACAACTTCTTTCAGCTGCGCCTCATTTCTGCAGAGTGTGACACACAGACATCTAAAGTTCCTCACATTTCTATCATCATCCCCCAACCTAAAGTCCCCACAGTGTTATCCTGCTGCTTGCTGTGCTCCCTAATACCCCCAAATGCTATCCTGAAGAAAAATAAGTGCTGTAAAGATAGCCCCTCCCATAGTAATAGTGCTCCTCCAAGTACCACCAATAGTAATTCCCTTCTAGAGTGCCCTCATTAGTAATACTGCTCCTACTGTGCCCCCAACAGTGATAATACTCCCCAAGAATGCCTCCATAAGTACAAGAGTCCTATTTTGATTAATAATTCCCTCACATACCCCTCAGTAGTAATAAGGCTCCCCATAATGTTCTTAGTAGAAATAAGGGGAATCTATAAGACCCTCCTAGATAGCCCTCAGTAGTAATAAGAATGCCTAATGTCCCTTCGATTTAAAATCCCCCCACGGTCCCCCCAGTATTTATATTGCCCCCCTCCTGTTATAATGCTCTCCCCTGCAGTGCCCCTATAGTTAAATTCCTCCTCTTAGTGTCCCTTAAACTATACAGTCCCATGTAAATAACACTATTCCCTACTTATGCCATAGAGTCCCATGTAAATAACATCACACCATCTCTCCAGCCCCCTCCAGTACACATTCCCAAGTAAATAACATCCCTCTCTATTTACAGCCCCCTCCAATATACAGTCCCATGTTAATAACATCACTTCCCTCACTTCAGCCCCTCCAATATACAGTCCCATGTAAATAACATCACCCCCTCCCCAGCCTCCTCCAACATGCAGCCTTATGTAAATAACATCACCTCCCCCCCCAGCCGCCTCCAACATAAAGTACCATGTAAATAACATCACCCCCTGCCACAGTCACCATCACCATACGGTCCCATGCAAACATCACTTCCTCACACAGCTGCCATAAACATACAGTCCCATGAAAACATCATTACCTCCCACAGCCACCATCAACATACAGTCCAATGTAAATAACAACACTCACTTCCCCAGCCACCATCAATGTACAGTCCCATGTAAATAACATCATCCCCTCCCACAGATGCCTTCAACATAGAGTCCCATGTAAATAACATCACCCCCTCCCACAGCTGCCTTCAACATACAGTCCCATGTAAATAGCATCACTCCCTCCCACAGCTACCTCAAACATACAGTCCAATGTAAATAACATCATTCCCTCCCACAGCCGCCTTCAACATACAGCCCCATGTAAATAACATAACGCCTCCCACAGCCACCTTCAACATGTAGCAGCCACATGTAAATAACATCACTCCTTAACATTTAGTCCCATTATTGCATCCCTCCCTTCAGCCCTAACATACAGTCTCAGTTAAATAATCACAACTCCCAGAATTGCTCTGTATCTCCCTTCACTTGCCTCTCCTCATGTAGCAGACCTCATTACTGTTTCTTCACCAGGACATTTTCTCCTCACTGCCCTCCTCTCCTGTACTGGTCACATGATGGCGACATCATTGCATGTCCTTCTCAACCCCTGCTTTCTGCACTGATCACATGACCTGTGATGTCATCACAGGTCCTTCAGATCTTGCAGTGCATTTATATTTAATTGTATTGCCATCCTGAGGACAGCAATACAGTTGTATCTAACTGGCAGGCAGTACATTTGAGACCTGGGACAAAACATCCGGGACCGAATGTTTTAGCCTAGCAATGCCCCTGCCCATGGGAGAAGTGATCAAACGATCACATGTTAGAGTTCCCTTGGAGAACTAAAAGTAAGTGTTAAGAAAAGCAAAAAATATATATATATTTAAAAATATCAAAATATATAAACATTCAAATAATCCCCCATCCACTTACACCTTTTACAGATACAGTAATTGGTTTTGCCGTATCTGAAAACGTACTATTAAACTATAAAAGTATTTATCCTGTTCGGTGAACGTCGTAATGGAAAAAAAAAAATCTAAAAAGCTGGTTCACTGTTTTTTGATCACCTCAACTACCTAAAAAATAAAATAAAAATGAATAGAAAATGATGAAAAGGTTAAATTCCATGTCATCATATTTTTTCAATATCAAATATCATTTTTATAATATCCAATTATTTATATTCACGTAAACTAATTTGTGTAAGGGATAATTTTTTGTAGGGCAATCTTTATTCATTGATACTATATCAATGAATAAAGATTGCCCTGCAAAAAATGATCCCTTACATAACTTTGTTTATGTGAATATAAATAATTTATGTGGATAAGAATAGGGTGACAGTATTTTTTTTCAATTTTTTTTAAAGCATTAAGATACAAGAAAAAACATAAAATGTGGTATTGCAGAATCAAGATAATGTCATTTGTATTGCATATGGAATGACATACAAATGAAACATGTAAAGCAATTTCTATGGCAATATGAATAGCTTCTAAAAGGCAAGGAGTAAAAAAACTAAACAAAAAACAACAACAACAAGGAAATTGCTGAAGGGGTTAATATTGCACCGTAAAGATTTTGGGATTCTGCGAATTGAGAAATTGTATTATGTTTTAAAATGTTAAAATGTATTAATTTCAAAGCATGGATGCTTAGAATATCTGTTAGCTGCACATTTTAGAGATGTGGACATTTCAAGAGGTCTGGATTTGGTAAACATGCATGCTTTAGGAGTTGTACATTTGATGTATTCAGAAGTACTAGGAGCTGAAGATCTGAGAGACTTGGAAATTCTAGGAGCTGTAGTGTTCCAATACAGGTATAGACTTTCACAGCTCTGTTTGAAAGACTACAACTCTCAGAGCATTCCATCTTTTCAAAATATCTGACGATTTCATATGCTCTGAGTAAAGAAAAAGTGTTAGAAAATCACATAAAAACAGTTCAAGTACAATAATGCATACTCTGTATTGATCATTATGCAGTTCCTGGACAGAATGTTTAACATTTTAGACATACAGGAGTATTCCAGCAACAACAAGGTATCTCCTACCCACTGGATAAAAATCGGTGACATCTGTAGCACTAGAGCCCCAGAAAATCGTGAGAATGGGGACCTCCCTGTATGAGTGAAATAGTAATTCAGCATTTGCGCTATAATTTGTAGGACTGCTGGAGTTTATCAGTAGTGATGGACGAACATCGGCCGGGACAATTCGCGAACGCGGGTTCACGATCAAATATCCACAAACTGCGCGTTCGCGGCGGGCCCCATTCACTTTAATGGCAGGCGAACCTGAAAAACCTTCAGGTCATATTTGCAGCCAGCAAACACTTACTAGAAGTGCACAAATAGTCCCACAACATGGACAGTGATATACCAGAGGGGGATTATTGGCAAAAATTACAACCAAAAATTAGCATTTTAATCAGGGGCCATTTTTATGCGTCTTAAAGGGAAACTGTCAAAAATGTTCCCTGATGGAGCCTAGAAAAATGTTATTTCCTATCGGTTTGATGTATACAAATGTGCAGCACTCCACATTTTTGGTATCCTGCAATGTCCATAAAAAAAATGCATATGTTAACGTAATTTTTTTTCTACCATGGAACTGTATGGTGAACAGACGCCACTGTACGGCATCAGTCTGAGGCATCTGTTAACGCATACATTTATGGTATGCATTAAATGGATGGCAAAAATAGTATGTGAACCCAGCCCTAGTGTCAGAATAAGCACCAGTACACAGCAGAGCAGCGTGGTAGAGAGGGGAGGCCGTTTACTGACAGAGCGCTACCTGGTCTTGGTGGTCAGGGATGAGGATTGTGTTTCCCAAGGATCATTTTCTACCGGGAAATACAGGGCACAGTAAAATACACTAGAATCTATATAATATAAAGATATTGGCCCTAACCCCGAATAATAATACAATTAGGTGGTCATTTATTATATAGAAATAAGTCTATGTTAGGCGTATTTCTGACCCAGATTGTGATGCAAAGGTCCTTAGCACCGCAATCTGCATATTTTTTCCGCTCATGCCAGGTGTAAAAAAGGATGGTGTGTGCACACCCTGCCTGCGTCCCCGAGCCTCTGCCTCATGCGCATGCGCCAAACACTGTTCATAGCAGCAGCGCTTCAGGCACATGCGCATGAGGCAGAGGCTCCGGGACGCAGGCAGGGTGTGTACGCAGGCGCGATCTAACCACGGCGGGGCGCAGGCGCAGAAGATTACACACGAACGATGCCAGGAGGATTTGATTGCCTATGCGCAGGATCGTGACCTGGAGAGTTGTAGCCGCCACCCAGCCACGTGAATATTGATGAGCTGGGCGGGGCTTCAGAACGGCAGTTGGGAGCGGCTGGCCGGGCGCATTTTCAGATGAAACGCCGCCCCTTGGGCAGATTGGAGACCGGACAAGCAGGTTATAAAACTTTATATTTCCGTATTTATAAGGTGGGCAGGGGGGATACTTACATGATTCTAATACACTTTATATGACCTGTACTGTGATATATATAACTCAATATGCTAATTGGGCCTGTCAGTGTCCCTTTAATCACTTGTTAGATGAAGCTGGTATATCACCCTCAAGCAGTCATTTTGTGGACACAGGTATATGGAAAATCTCTATCACTATTTTGTGGAAGCTGCTATATGACAGGCCTCAATCAGTTGTTAGTTGAAGCAGGTATACCAAAACCCACAATCTGTATTTTGTGGAAGCAGTTATATGGAAAACTTCTATTACTATTTTGTGGAAGATGATATATGGCAGGCCTCAATCACTTGTTAGTTGAAGCTGGTTTATCACCCTCAAGCAGCAATTTTGTGGACATAGGTATATGGAGAACCTCTATCACTATTTTGTGGAATTTTCTGTGACCCTATTAGCCAGCGTTCCTAACAGCATGTCCCTGCTCAGAAAATGCAACCTCTCCCTACACTGGCAAAATACAGTGTAAAATGACTGCCAGATCGGGTTCTGTTATAGGGTTGGGGGTGTGTCCATGTGCTGAAACGTCTCAATTGGCTGTCCTGTACCACCTGATGGATGTGTCATGGGTCAAAGTTCAGCACAAAGAAAAAGAATATGGTACACGCAGACATCACCATATGTTCGCCTGTTCAGCGAATCGCAAACAAGCAAAGTTCTACCGGGCAAACCACAAGGCCATCTCAATTCATCAACATTCCTATGGAGTATGAATGGAGCAGTAGTGCACATGCTTGTCCGCCATTGCAGACAAGAATAGGCATTTTCTATGAGAGTGGCGGCCATGTGTAGTCCTCAAATTGCGGAACGCACATGGGCTGGTATCCATTTTTTGTGGATCTGCAATTTGCTGAAAGCAAAACATATACAATTGTGTGAATGTAGCCTAAATAGAATACTTCTTTAAAACCTATAATAAATAAGTCAACATCGAATATTGCACAGAATAGATCTAATTTATCAACATTGTCTAACAGAATAGCTGACCTTCTGGCCCATAGCAAAAAGGATAGCTTAGCTCTCATTTTGAGTCTTGAGTAAAAGGCACTGGGGAAAAAAGTATAAAACATAACCTTTGTGGGGCATTTTTTTATCTCATAATGTGAATATTTAGTTTTATGCTGTTAGTCTGTTCTTGCAAGTGAACAGGGCAGGGCTTTACTGTGAGGTGCTCTCTTCGCAGCCCCTCCTATCTGGTCTGAGTGACATCAAACTAGAAGCATCCAACCAAGAGACCATTATATCTGTGAGAGTAATTTTGGCCCTGAATGATATGCGTGGGTCTCCAATCTAGGATGGCAGGAGGAATAAGGCAGGTACATTTGTAACTTTGACAAGGCGAACTTTACTTGACTCAAGTGGGACTGCAAGCTTAATGGCTAAAGTAGTCTTTTGAAAGGCAACAGGCTTTGGTTTACAGTCTCAATAAGGTAAACTCTATTGGGTCAGTTAAAAACACTAAAACATTCCACAAAGAGAAGAAAGACAGGGGAAGCCTGGTAAGGGAATCCCCTCCACAAATAGCAGCAACAATCAAATATTTGATATTTGATTGAACCTTATTGATGAAGATGTATAGTAATAATTAATTTCAGAAAATACTGATCCAGGTAAAGAAACACGGGAAGATTTATCAAATGGGTGTAAAGTAGAACTGGCTTAGTTGCCCATAGCAACATGTGACGGTAACGCACACTACACACAGGGGGGAGGATAGTGACCCTCACCCTCACCCCTGGCCCTGCCTACTTGCCCTTCAAGTCCTAATGACAGGGGACAATTAGACGGCAGTCCCTAACTTAGGATACCTGCTGGGAAGACGGACAAGACAAATAACGGAACGTGAACGGACTGGGCCAATACCTAGAGAGCTACACAGTACTAAGGAATGAGCAGAGAATAGTCAGAAAAAGCCAAGGTCAAATACCAGGAGAGAAACGAAGTACAACAGGAGTCCGCAAAGAATCGTCAGGATACCAAGAGAGATGCGCAGTACAGGAGGAGCAGGCAGAGAATCGTCAGGGAACATAGGATCAGGTAAGTATGCAGGAACAAAACAATTACCAGATACCTAAAATTAACAGGCAACCTGTGGCCAGCAGGCTGCCTGTATTTATAGTGGGGAGTGAGGGTCATGTGACGCTGGCCAACAGACAGACAAATCAAGCACCGAGTGATCAGCTCGGCGCTCAAGGCAGACCTAGGAGCAGGGAGCCTCTCAGCTAGCAAAGGAAATGAGGTCTGCGGCTGATGGGAGACCGAGTGTGCCTTTGGCACCCTGTGATACAACCAATCGGATTCCACCTTCTATTTTCCGAAGGAGCTGTGAAAAATGAAAGGTGAAATCTGATTGGTTGCTATGGGTAACTAACCCAGTTCTACTTTACAGGGAGTGCAGAATTATTAGGCAAATTAGTATTTTGACCACATCATCCTCTTTATGCATGTTGTCTTACTCCAAGCTGTATAGGCTCGAAAGCCTACTACCAATTAAGCATATTAGGTGATGTGCATCTCTGTAATGAGAAGCGGTGTGGTCTAATGACATCAACACCCTATATCAGGTGTGCATAATTATTAGGCAACTTCCTTTCCTTTGGCAAAATGGGTCAAAAGAAGGACTTGACAGGCTCAGAAAAGTAAAAAATAGTGAGATATCTTGCAGAGGAATGCAGCACTCTTAAAATTGCAAAGCTTCTGAAGCGTGATCATCGAACAATCAAGCGTTTCATTCAAAATAATCAACAGGGTCGCAAGAAGCGTGTGGAAAAACCAAGGCGCAAAATAACTGCCCATGAACTGAGAAAAGTCAAGCGTGCAGCTGCCAAGATGCCACTTGCCACCAGTTTGGCCATATTTCAGAGCTGCAACATCACTGGAGTGCCCAAAAGCACAAGGTGTGCAATACTCAGAGACATGGCCAAGGTAAGAAAGGCTGAAAGACGACCACCACTGAACAAGACACACAAGCTGAAACGTCAAGACTGGGCCAAGAAATATCTCAAGACTGATTTTTCTAAGGTTTTATGGACTGATGAAATGAGAGTGAGTCTTGATGGGCCAGATGGCTGGATTGGTAAAGGGCAGAGAGCTCCAGTCCGACTCAGACGCCAGCAAGGTGGAGGTGGAGTACTGGTTTGGGCTGGTATCATCAAAGATGAGCTTGTGGGGCCTTTTTGGGTTGAGGATGGAGTCAAGATCAACTCCCAGTCCTACTGCCAGTTTCTGGAAGACACCTTCTTCAAGCAGTGGTACAGGAAGAAGTCTGCATCCTTCAAGAAAAACATGATTTTCATACAGGACAATGCTCCATCACACGCGTCCAAGTACGCCACAGCGTGGCTGGCAAGAAAGGGTATAAAAGAAGAAAATCTAATGACATGGCCTCCTTGTTCACCTGATCTGAACCCCATTGAGAACCTGTGGTCCATCATCAAATGTGAGATTTACAAGGAGGGAAACCAGTACACCTCTCTGAACAGTGTCTGGGAGGCTGTGGTTGCTGCTGCATGCAATGTTGATGGTGAACAGATCAAAACACTGACAGAATCCATGGATGGCAGGCTTTTGAGTGTCCTTGCAAAGAAAGGTGGCTATATTGGTCACTGATTTGTTTTTGTTTTGTTTTTGAATGTCAGAAATGTATATTTGTTAATGTTGAGATGTTATATTGGTTTCACTGGTAAAAATAAATAATTGAAATGGGTATATATTTGTTTATTGTTAAGTTGCCTAATAATTATGTACAGTAATAGTCACCTGCACACACAGATATCCCCCTAAAATAGCTAAAACTGAAAACAAACAAAAAACTACTTCCAAAAATATTCAGCTTTGATATTAATGAGTTTTTTGGGTTCATTGAGAACATGGTTGTTGTTCAATAATAAAATTAATCCTCAAAAATACAACTTGCCTAATAATTCTGCACTCCCTGTACACTCGTTTGATAAATCTCTTCCATAGTGTTTAACAGGATCCAAGCTTAAAGGCTGTGTGCACTTTTGGAGGCTATTTTTGCTAATCATTGCATTTCACAAGTTTTTGGGCAAAAAAATCATATTTTGAATTGACTTTTATTAAAAATATTGAGCTGTTCTGTCACAAAGGGTTAACAGTTTTCCTAACTGTGTTACTGGTTGTTTAAATTTTGTGGTCATCTAATAACCCTTATCTCTTAACTACCATAGCGGTATGACGTAGCGGAGCAGCTGCGTAGACGTACTGCACGTCCGCATGGGTACCGCCCCCATACTTGTCTGCCTCGGCCCGGCGTCTTGGCGTCGTGGCCCTCTCACCTTCCTCGCTCTCTCCAGCGCGGTCTATTGAAACTGGACCGTAGCTGGGAACCTGTCAAGTTTCCGAGCGGCAGTTGGCTGTGCCCCTGATATGGATTGAGGTGATTTTGGGAACTGCGCTTGCCTGACGCCGGCTCGTTAATTGATGAAACAGATCCAAAAAGATCATCGGGAGCCGTCTGCTGTAGGTGGGACTGCTGATTACAGATGACCGGCGGCGGAGAGACATATATTGTAAGGCGATGACATACCTGGACGGCCGGCTGGTTGAAAACTGGTGAGATCGTTCCTGTACAAAGTTACCTACTGTCACCCGTTCCTACTAACTAACGTCTCGTATTCTAACCCTGCGTGTATGGAAGTCTGTCTCTTGCCTGATTCGGTTCTTTTGTTTATTGGTCGACTACTGGTGCCGTGCTGGCTGGGGGTATGACTCCGGTATACTTCGCTGAATTGGCAATACGGGACGACTTTGTATCAATCCCCGGTGAAGTTGATGGTTGGTGAGAGAGAGCTGGAATCATCAAATCTTTCTGATATAGGGGTGTGAGCCAACCGAGCGGCCGGCCTCTATGTGATCTTATGTGACTCCCCTACTCCTAGTCGATTTATACTCTCAACTGCTCAAAGGCTGCAGCCTATATACATTTCCCTACAGTGAATGTACACTGACTATGTGGCTGTAGAAGAGCGTAATCACAGGAGATCGTGGGGGCCTATTGCTTGATATTTCCCTCTATAATAAGCTAATAGAGGTTCCCTGTGGCGTCGCACCGAGTTTGATTGGATTGACTGGACTGTCCTCGTGACAATCTTTTTTGGAGATTACCTCCCATCACTCTGAAATCTCAGGGAAGGAAGGATATGATCTACTGACTTCAAGTTGGGGTTCAAACGATTATTAGGCCAAATCTGGATATACGTGGAGAGCGGCGAAGGGGTCTGCAACCCTCTTTACTTACTAACTTACTGACTTCTTTTTGTACTATTGATATAGATAGGTGTCTTGTCTCTGTTTATATTCCTTCCTACACGCTGCTGCCGCGCAAGACTCTGATATTTATCGACCTTAATGTTATGTTAATAACTGCTGTTGGCATTGCATATGTATATGTTTCAAATAGGTGGATATTGCAATACCCCTCCTAAAAGGGTTTGGATAAACCAATGTTGAGTATGCATATAATTTCACTCTGTTAATGAGTAGACATAAGCACAAAAACAGATGTTGAAATGGTGCTAGGATATTCGCGATAGGGGGCGACACTGCGAGAGCGCTCGCCTCTGGAATAGTCCACCTTTCATACTCCTCCCCCACTTGCTCTATACGGCGTATCCATGTTTTATAGATTTGAAATATGCCTCCCAAATATAACAGGAGATCTGGGGGTATGGGATCCCCTAGGGCGGGTGATGATAATAGTTCACAGGCGAGAATGGATAAATATCTAAAATCGCCTCCACCTAAACAGAGGGGGGGGGGAAATACCTGAGCCGGTGGAAATACAGGCAGACCCATCTGTACAGACTGAACAGTATACGAGATTTGACACGATTGAGAATAAACTAGTGGACATACTATCGGCAGTGCAGATCACCAACCAATCAGTTCTAGATGTTTCCAGTACCGTACAGACATTACAGACTGAGCTTACTCACATTATAGAAGACATGAACAAAATTAGGGCCGGCATCTCACTAGTAGAAACCGGATTATCTAAGGTCCAAATAGAACAGCGACAGATGTAAAAAAAAAAAAAATAGATGAATTGGATAAAGAAAATAAACGGATTAACGCAAGATTGACCGATATGGAGGATAGAGCACGCCGAAATAATCTTAGAATAGTGGGTCTCCCAGAGGGGGTAGAGGGGGGGAACCCCGCGGCGTTTATGCAAAAATGGCTGATTGAAATGCTGGGATCTTGCGGAGATACTCCTGCACTTTGTGTAGAGAGAGCGCATAGAATCCCTGCAAAAAAGACTCCGCCGGGTGGCCCCCCTCGCGCCCTCTTAATTAGGATATTATCCTCTAGTGATAGAGATTGGGTACTCCGACGCAAGCGGGAATTAGCAGAGACTATTCTTGATGGCCATATGATACAGATATATCCCGACTTTTCTAAAGATACTCAAAATAAGCGTAGGGAGTACTCTGACATTAAAAAAAGATTACGGGATGGAAACATCAAATATTCTATGCTATATCCGGCCAAGCTAAGAGTGGTATATAGAGACACCGTAATGTTTTTCTATTCACCTAGAGAAACCTTAGAGTGGTTAGATACTGTTAGAGATTAGACATCGGGCTTCGACTGATGTGGCAAGAGGCTGATCTAATGTAGGGGGTGGAGGAATAGCGGGGGCGGTCCATGGACGGATGGGCGAAATGTAAGAGCCTCCTTTATAACTCATAACATGACCAATAATAGAGTTATGATATGAAATGTGCGTGGACTGGCTGATAGAACGAAACGGGTAGTGGTTTTTGATTTGATTAATCGTCATCTCCCGGCAGTAGTGGCCCTACTGGAAACGCATGCTACACCAAATATTCCAGAATATTTAACAAAAAGATGGGCAGGGCATCAGTTCCACTCCGGCTTTTCGCCATATTCCTGCGGGATCAGTGTGTATGTACATCAAAGTATTGACTTTACTCCGCTGGACCAGCTGATTGATAGAGATGGGAGATTCATCTTCCTCTATGCTCAATGGAACGGCAGAAAGTGTGTCCTGGCTTTCTTGTACATCCCGCCACCGTTCACAATGACAGTTCTAAAGCAGCTGGCGCTCTTTCTGCACAATAGAGAGCGGTCTCCGGTATTAATATGTGGCGATTTTAACTGCGTACTGGACCCGGCGCTAGATAGAATTTCAGTTGCCCGGAAAAGTGCGCAGGGAAAACATGCCCTATTTCAAGGGTTTTGTGAGGAGATAGGATTAACAGATGTTTGGAGATGGCTTTATGGTAATAAACAGGTGTTCTCTTGTTTTAGCAAAGCGTATAGTGCCATGTCCAGGATTGATATTGCTTTGGCCAATGGTGAGATGCTTGACTCTATCTTAAAAATGACATATGAGATTCACGGCATCTCTGATCGTTCACCGATTTTACTGGTGATGAAAACCAGACAACAAGCCGGTATTAGTAGGTCATTCAGATTGAATGAACACTGGCTAACCATATTAAATGACTCTGTAGGGATTGATAAAGAACTTACACAATTTTGGCAAGAAAACATTGGTACAGCACATGTCCACTATGTCTGGGATGCCATGAAGGCATTCATGCGCGGGCTATACTTTTCCAGAATAAAAAAGAAGAAAAAAGATTTTTTTGAGGAGCAAAAAAAGCTGGAGGTAAATATTGCATATCTGGAGGGTTGTATCCGAGTACAGAATGATGCGATTATACGCACCAAGTTAAAATCCGCTAAAGATCAATATACTACTTTTATGAGGAAAAAAGCTCAGAACCAACAATTTTTTATAGGATATAAAGATTTTTGCGAGGGTGGCACTCCGGGTAAGCTATTGGTCTCTATCATCGCGAATCAAAAACCCCCTCAAAAAATCAGACAAATACTGGCAGGTGATGGGCGTAGATTGGAAAGAGGAGTGGAGATGGAGGGAGAGTTTTTTAAATATTTTGATAATTTGTATCGCTCTGGTGTGGTGGATGCAGGACCCCAGATAGACGATTTTCTAGAACAGGTTAAGATCCCGGTGCTGTCGGACTCGGACTCGGCCCCCTTGAGCGCCCCCATTTCCTTGGGGGAGCTACAGGCGGCCTTGCAAGAGACCCGGGGTTCCTCGGTGCCTGGATCGGATGGGCTCCCGTTTGGCATATACAAATGCCACGCGGGGGTGCTCCTGCCCGGACTATTACAGGTTCTGAATGAATCTAGTGAATGCGGAAAGTTGCCCCCGTCCCTGACTGAGGCAACGGTCACACTGATCCTCAAGAAAGGAAAAAACGGCAATAAAGTTGAGGACTATCGCCCTATATCACTGCTTAACGCGGACTATAAAGTAATTGCAAAAGTTCTCTCCAACAGGTTAAAAAAAGTAATAACCCGTTTGGTCCATGTAGACCAGACTAGGTTTATTCCTGAAAGACAGATACAGACCAATATACGTCGGACCATCCTTAATATTCAGATTGGAGGGGGGGAGGACCGCTCCATCCTGTCATTGGACGCCGCCAAGGCGTTCGATCGGGTGGAGTGGTCCTTCCTCTGGCGTGTTATGCATAGGATGAATTTGGGCCAGGAATTTATCGGATGGGTCAAATTTTTATACAGTGATGCAACTGCCAGAATTAAAGTTAATGGGGTGCTCACCCCTGCCGTTTCCCTAAAGTGGGGGACACGCCAGGGGTGTCCCCTCTCTCCGCTCCTCTTTTCGATCTTTATGGAACCCTTCGCCTGCAGGATACGGGCTGAACCTTGTATAGTGGGCTTTGGGGGGAGAGGGACGGATGATAAGATCTGCTTATATGCAGACGACGTGCTACTCTACCTGAATGATGGATGGAGAAGCGTCCCCGATGTTATACGGATAACAGAGGAATTCGGTAGAGTTGCCGGATACGCGATAAACTGGGCAAAGTCTGTACTCTTCCCCCTGAATCGGATGCCTCCCCCGAACGACCTTCGGGTCAGAGTTATTTCTCCAACAGATCATTTAGATTATCTTGGGATAAAAATTAGCAATACCATTAGGGATTATAATAAGCTAAATATTACCCCTTTAGTTGGGAAGATAAAAGAAAAAATAAGGATTTGGCAGAAACTTCCGCTTTCGCAGATTAATAGGATTGCGCTGATTAAAATGGTTTTGCTGCCTTGGATATTGTATATGGTTAGCTCTTGTCCAGCTTGGATTGAGGACAGTGTTTTCAATCTGATTGATCGCTTGATAAATGACTTGATATGGGGCAGAAAAAGGGTCCGTATGAAATTACAATATTTGCGAATGTCGGCTAGTAATGGAGGCCTAGGCCTGCCCCATTTTCAAATATACTATCTGTGTGCACAACTACAATGGTGCATTAACACTGGGGATGGAGCACTACTATCCCATATTTTAGGGCAACGACAACAACACACATATAATATATTCAGTATACTTGAAACCGGACTTCTCCAGCGCGCGGATTATTCTTGCCCCATTGGGGCCGCGCTACAGAAGGCCTGGAATAAGATCAAGGTACTGATTCTGGCACCTCAAATTTTGGACTTCTCCCCTTTATGGGATAATCCTGCGTTAACAGAATTCTTGACACTTAATGAAAATGAATATTGGACTCGAAGAGGTATCACATTAGTTTCACACATATATACGAAAGGGAAAATTAAATCAATAAGGGAATTGATTCAACAGACACCAATAACTGCATTAGAACACTACAGATACTTTCAATTACAACACGCATTAGCATGCACGCTTAAAAAAACACCTTTTATAATAGCCACCCAGAGGTTTTTATTATTTTGCTATAACATAGTCGGGAATAAAGTTAAGATTTCACTAATATATAGGAGATTTATTGAGGAACTAAGCACTGTCACTAAATTTAAAAGTGTAGATAAATGGAAGGTGGACATAGGGGAATGTAATCCTTCACAATGGCAGGAAATATATCAAAACATCAAGAAGGCTTCCCCCTCACGACAACACCGATTGATACAATTTAAAATAATACACCGTTTATATGTCACCCCGAGCCTCTTATCCAAAATGTATAGCAATAAGGGTCTAGAATTTAGTTGTTTAAAATGCTCCCTTGTAGCCTCAGGGCTTGTACACATGCTGTGGGACTGCCCCGCGATTAGGATTTTTTGGAACAGCATATTCCAGACAATGGCGGTACAAAGCAGGAATAGCCCCCCCCTTCACTATCCAAGCAGTTGTGCTCAGACTTTTTCCCCCCCGAGTATAAAAAAAGAACCACCAAAAACGAACAGGCCTATTGGCTAAAGGGATTCCTATTGGCCAAGGTGATAATCCTGAGACAGTGGGTGAAAGATAGACCTCCAACAATTAACGAATGGAAAAGTTTAATGACAAGAATAACAGATTTTGAGAGTATGAAACGGTGCGGGGTGAGTTACGCCACAGAAATGGGTGTACAGAGAGCGGAAATGGCGAGAAGAAATATTCTGACTGGAACTGATGACCTCCCACCAGCTGTGGCTATGTTCTAATTATAAACAAATAAATCTGCCTTACATCCTTAGATAATAAATATTATCAGCACGGTCCACACTAAATGGATCTGATATTACAGAAGTTTTGAGAAATACCTAAGAGAGAGACATGAGTGCCCTATCGCCCCTCGGGGCGGCCGTACCAGGCCAGGTGTGATGGGCGGGGGGATGATAAGGGGGGGGCGGGTATTCGGTGCCTTGGGGGTAGAGCTTTTTAGCTTTGATATATGTGTCAGAGAATTGACATTAAGCCAGGGTAACTTTGGATATAGATGCTCTTGTATACATGTATGCTGTTATAGTATGGAAGTGACACATTGTTTTAAATGTATTGTCATATGTGTTTATTCTCTGTGATCTGATATTTGTTTTATATTGTCCTTACTTTGGAAAAAATAATAAAGATATTAAAACCAAAAAAAAAAAAAAAATAACTACCATAGACACTTATTTAAGCCACATTCTTATCAGTAAGCTGAGGATTGAGCTTTAATAAGTGTCTTCTACCTAGATAACGGAAAAAAACAAATATAACAAATCTGCAGGCTGCTAATACAGTATCTCAGCTAAGTGCACAAAAAAGATTCCATATTTTTTTAAGAAAGACCAATTGAAAAAAATATTTTTAACTTACAATAAGTACAATGTAATAATAATAATAATAAGAATAATAATAAATACAAAATGCCCCCAAAGGTGTACATAGCCTTTAAGCATTCTCAAAACCAATTTGTAATGACCCATATACACTACGTGCAGAATTATTAGGCAAATGAGTATTTTGACCACATCATCCTCTTTATGCATGTTGTCTTACTCCAAGCTGTATAGGCTCGAAAGCCTACTACCAATTAAGCATATTAGGTGATGTGCATCTCTGTAATGAGAAGGGGTGTGGTCTAATGACATCAACACCCTATATCAGGTGTGCATAATTATTAGGCAACTTCCTTTCCTTTGGCAAAATGGGTCAAAAGAAGGACTTGGCAGGCTCAGAAAAGTCAAAAATAGTGAGATATCTTGCAGAGGGATGCAGCACTCTTAAAATTGCAAAGCTTCTGAAGCGTGATCATCGAACAATCAAGCGTTTCATTCAAAATAGTCAACAGGGTCGCAAGAAGCGTGTGGAAAAACCAAGGCGCAAAATAACTGCCCATGAACTGAGAAAAGTCAAGCGTGCAGCTGCCAAGATGCCACTTGCCACCAGTTTGGCCATATTTCAGAGCTGCAACATCACTGGAGTGCCCAAAAGCACAAGGTGTGCAATACTCAGAGACATGGCCAAGGTAAGAAAGGCTGAAAGACGACCACCACTGAACAAGACACACAAGCTAAAACGTCAAGACTGGGCCAAGAAATATCTCAAGACTGATTTTTCTAAGGTTTTATGGACTGATGAAATGAGAGTGAGTCTTGATGAGCCAGATGGCTGGATTGGTAAAGGGCAGAGAGCCCGAGTCCGACTCAGACGCCAGCAAGGTGGAGGTGGAGTACTGGTTTGGGCTGGTATCATCAAAGATGAGCTTGTGGGGCCTTTTTGGGTTGAGGATGGAGTCAAGCTCAACTCCCAGTCCTACTGCCAGTTTCTGGAAGACACCTTCTTCAAGCAGTGGTACAGGAAGAAGTCTGCAAGGTAAGAAAAACATGATTTTCATGCAGGACAATGCTCCATCACACGCGTCCAAGTACTCCACAACGTGGCTGGCAAGAAAGGGTATAAAAGAAGAAAATCTAATGACATGGCCTCCTTGTTCACCTGATCTGAACCCCATTGAGAACCTGTGGTCCATCATCAAATGTGAGATTTACAAGGAGGGAAAACAGTACACCTCTCTGAACAGTGTCTGGGAGGCTGTGGTTGCTGCTGCACGCAATGTTGATGGTGAACAGATCAAAACACTGACAGAATCCATGGATGGCAGGCTTTTGAGTGTCCTTGCAAAGAAAGGTGGCTATATTGGTCTCTGATTTGTTTTTGTTTTGTTTTTGAATGTCAGAAATGTATATTTGTGAATGTTGAGATGTTATATTGGTTTCACTGGTAAAAATAAATAATTGAAATGGGTATATATTTGTTTTTTGTTAAGTTGCCTAATAATTATGTACAGTAATAGTCACCTGCACACACAGATATCCCCCTAAAATAGCTAAAACTAAAAATAAACTAAAAACTACTTCCAAAAATATTCAGCTTTGATATTAATGAGTTTTTGGGGTTCATTGAGAACATGGTTGTTGTTCAATAATAAAATTAATCCTCAAAAATACAACTTGCCTAATAATTCTGCACTCCCTGTAATGGCAGAGTAAGAATAATGTATGCATATACTAAACCATGATAGAAAATGAATATGCACTAAAAATGACTTGATGAAAACTCCCAAAATGGCAGATAAATCTAAGATACATGATTGGATAGAAGTACAATAATCAAAATACGATAAATTAGACAAAAATATCAATTATATAATAGCCATAATAAGACATAAATGTGAAAACTAAGAAAGTAGTAAAGTTCCAGTGCCAGAAAGGGGATGTCAAAAAGAGCAAATATTGTCAAATATGACCTGGAGCCTGGCCTGAATGCTGCCTGGCTCTTTAGGACACAGATACAGTTAAAAGTTGTGGCTCTGTTTGACCTACCTGTCAGGGGACCAGCGAGGTAGCCATACATATTGGGATCCCACACAATTGTGTGGTTTCACTGTTGTAAAAACCACCTCTGATTGTCCCCTTATGACTGCTACCATTCCCCTCCACTTGCTAGCTAGCCGCATGCAGGAATATTGCTGTTTTTCTCCAGCAGTAGCTTCAGAACCCATTCTTTAAACTGTCTGCTTTTACTCCTACATGCTACTCCACCTGAGGTCTGCAGATATAATTTTACTACCATGCGTTCTTTCTTAAGGACCATAAGTTATGTGTTCCAAAGGTTCTGTGCACTCATACATATTATCCAAAAGTAATAATACAATTGCATGGCAGCATAACCTCAGTGTTGGCTAGAACACTTATATTAACATTTATGATATTCCATATCATACAAGGGAATTCATAGTAAATCACATTAAGGCCTCTAGCACATGGCGTAAGTGCTCCTCTGGATGTATTGCAGGTCATCAAATCCAGAGATGCGGTGTGGAACGGAACGGAACCCCATGGAAGCACTACAGAGTGCTTACGTGGTGTTCCGTGTTTCCGTTGCGCAAAAAAATAGTACTTGTTCTATCTTTTTGCGGAATGGATGGATCGCGGACTTATTCAAGTGAATGAGCCTGTGATCTGCATGTCACTGACCCACGTTCGGTGCCCGTGCATTGCAATTTGCCGTCCGCAGCACAGGCACAGTGCCCTTACGTTCATGGGCAAGAAGCCGAATACAGTATATCCAGTGTGTTTTCCTCTCTCCCAGTAAATATCATCTACAAAGTCCATTACACTCTGCCCAAGGTATACTTCCCCAGAGTGACAGTTTGACATCTCAGGCTGTTTGTGACATTTAACACAGATTGACAACTGCAGAATATTGGTCATTCCACCAGAAGAAAGCAGAAACCAAAATGCCCCTTATAATAATCTTGTCTTCGGCTAAACTGTAAGTGAATTGTATTTCTCAAGGCTCTGATGCTGAAATGTTGCAACTATTTTGGGTGAATAAAATAACTTTGTTTAAGTATTTTTTGCAGAGCGCTGCCTATTATTGTTATTTTGGTTGTTTTGTCAAGTCTCCTTGGGCGTGCTCCTCAATTCTTCTCTTTTTTTTCCATTCTCATTTAAATGCTGCTAATTTTTGGTTTTCTATCTATCTATCTACAATCCTTATATTCGTGGACATAGTGCTATTATTGGAAAGGAAACTTTACTTCTTGATAACTGCAGTCATTACTGGTCCACCTACAGATTGCTCAAATTCGCATATTCAGCAACCTACCTCACCCCCATCCCCCAAAAAAACAAGAAACACAAAAACATAAATATAAATAAGCATGCCACCATAATGGGTGAGAAATTAATTCATCAGTGTCAGATGGTGCTTCTGACAAGGCTAAAAAAAAATAATGAATATCTATGGCAGAAAATTTCCAGCAAATAAAGTAAAAAATGCCAGACACTGCTGCAATTTATAAAAATACATAACGGAATGCGTTTTATAAATCCTATTAACCTGAAGGTATCTTTATTAAATAAATTAAACACCAAACAATGCAATGTCGAAAACTATGGCAAAAGCCAGAAAAGTTGTCAAAAATGTCAGTTCGTGCTGCGGGGAGCACAAGGCTGGTGCCCGCATACTGCGAACCTGCTGTTTGTGGGCTGCAATACGGCCACGGCCGGGCAACAGCTATTTGCATGAGGCCAATTCAACACCTGTATTTCATATTTTCCCACTGACTTTCAGCTAACATCCAGAACACCTTTTTCTGGGAAGTCTTTATCACCTACTGACTCCAATTAGGATAATGGAATCAACACCTTTGACCCAATGCTGGGTATAATTACCAGATGTGGATTCAGTTACATATTTATTCCCAGAATTTTTTGTACAATCACTCAGAATTGAGAAAGCTCGTTGGAAGAACGAGTGAAACGTTTTCAAGAAATCTACAGTACGTCCAGTTGCCTTGATTTATTCTCTACAGATATACCATGAGCTGGATAAATGAGAACCTTCACAGACATCCAGAACTGGTGTCTGTTCATCAAAAAGTGCACCAATAACTGCATGTGCAAAATTTTTTAGATATTCCTAGAGAACTCCAACAACGTATTGCCCTAGAATGTGCTATTAGCTGTAGAGAAGAAATCTTTTTATTGCAGCGATACAACGCGGTATGTTAAGGGGGGTATGTTTGTAAGTATAAATATGTGTAGCCTTGTGCTGTTACTTTGTGCAGCTCTGTGTACCTGATGAAGGGGAGTGATTCCCCGAAACGCGTTGTATCGCTGCAATAAAAAGATTTCTTCTTGATCCTGGTGACTGGCTGACGGTAATTCGCGCCGTGGGACGTGTTTTTGTTCCTTTATACTATTATCTTCTTGGGGGCTCCAGGCTTCTCCGTTTGAAGATCTTCTGTGATCCCGTGGCTGCAGACCGCCCTATCCAGACATCCAGGCTTGTTTGATAATACCTACAATAGTGTTGTGCCTATCCTTGCACAACCATATAAGGTGAGCCTTACCATCTCTCTCCATATATCAATATATACCCACAGAATTACCCTATGGTGCGCCCATCTGTGTTTTTTTTACAGATTTCAAACCAGCCTGATATATTACATTTATTATCCAGTTATCTGGAAATTGTGGCTGCAAATAGGGGATTTTGTCCATATCATTGAATACTATGGAATACGCCATCAACCGTCTTGAACAACGTGAACGCCTTATTGCGCAGTGTGTCCAGATACAACACACACCTGAGGCTATGGATAAACCTAAACTGGACAGAAAACATGAAGACATTGATGAAAAGACTCTGTTTTCACTTTTTCATGATCTTGAAAAAAGTATGGTCAGTGAACTACAATACCAATTAGATGCTAAGTTTCTTGAAATTTATTTGGCAGAAAATCTGGTCCCTAGAGGTTTACGCCTCAGATTCAAACATTAATTTGAAGATGATCTAGTTTTTTCCGCCGATTGGGACACTTACTTATTGGATTGTGCCAGAGGTCTCATGTCCAGACTACTGACCAAACGGCAGAATCTGGCCCTGGACCTCGGTGAAAAAATTTCTAACTGTGTCTCTAATCTTTTGAATTATAGTGAACACCCATCGTACTATAGGTTTGATAGGATGGTCACTACACAGATTTTGCAGACCGAAAAAGAAACTCTACACAAAAAAGTGGGCAAATTGAATAGGGACAGAACAGATTTTGTAACTAATAACATCAAGTTTTGGTTGAAAGATAGACATATGCCTCCTATGTCTAACTCTTCAGAGCTACCCTCAGAACCAGCAATTAATCCAATCACTAACATTGCACCTTCCCAACGTAGCTCCACCTATTTCAAACGTGGTCCTACTCACTCTAAATCACATTCTATACTGCCAAAATCTCACAGGGCAGTCACTTATGTCAATAGTAAAAATAGACGTCAGGGGTCAATACCTGATAACACTAATAATATTAACAAAAATGTGCGGGCAACCATGCCGGCCAAAACTGACATCACCAATACTAATTGCCCCATCACTGGTCAGCCCCTTTTACTCAATACAGGCAAAGCTCACCATACCCTTATACCAAGGATGCAAACCCCACCATTGGTTTGTCCTACTGGGTCGGCTTCGGTGGTGAACACTGGGGGGGATCCCAGTTTGGAGCTCGTGTCCAGACCTCCTGGTCTGGGATCCCCCACACTGATTACCGCTGAAGTTTTCGATTCAGAAACCCTTTCTAAATGTGCACCCCTTAATCTTCCCCCCACTTCTTTTTCCCCCAATAGTAGACCCAGCCATTCCATACCCCACCGACCGCCATCTTCACCTTCTCCTGTCACGGATCTGGAGTTGGATTCAATTATCACGCTCCATGACCTTTCCTTCACCCAAACTTCCATTCACATGTCCCCCAATCATTCTTGTTCTGAGGTTAGCCCGAACCTCATAGAGACGCTCGACCTGTTGCCTCAGGTAGGTCAGAGCGCCTCTTCTTCTTCTTCTTTTTTGTCCCTTCCTACGGCACTTACACCAACTACAATATATCCGATAATGAAAAGCCCGAATACGGTAACGATCACAAACTTTTTTCATCCCCTGGGGAAAAGATCAGTAAAAAGAAAAAACTTAGAAGAGGATGTAGGGGAGGCAAAAGTAAAAAGAAAATTTTAAAAATAGATAAAGAGAAATCAGATCATGAAATCAAAATCTTCAATTTGTCTTCTCATTTATTAAATGAAGAGGAAACATCACTTCTAGCAAGAGGCCTTTCATTTTGTCCAACATCAAGCATTAAAGGCTTTGATCTCTTTTTAGACTTACATAATTTTGTCAGAAAGTTAACATTAAAAAGACACTTCAGTCTACTGGAGAGTCTAAATAAACCTAGTATTGAACATACTAATGAGACTCCATCCACTTCGGGAACAGCAATACAATATGTCTCTACAAATTTGAAACCCCCTTCAACCTTTTATCCGACCCACCACAAGGGGAATTTCATAGATACTTTTTACCATCTAGTGATGGATGATTTTCGATCCATCCATCAGAGGCCCATTTTGAATCAGAATCTCAGTCCCAAAGAATCTAAGGCAGTAAAAAGCCTATGTGAAAACACCTCAATAGTAGAGTTGAGCGAACACCTGGATGTTCGGGTTCGAGAAGTTCGGCCGAACATCCCGGAAATGTTCGGGTTCGGGATCCGAACCCGATCCGAACTTCGTCCCGAACCCGAACCCCATTGAAGTCAATGGGGACCCGAACTTTTCGGCACTAAAAAGGCTGTAAAACAGCCCAGGAAAGAGCTAGAGGGCTGCAAAAGGCAGCAACATGTAGGTAAATCCCCTGCAAACAAATGTGGATAGGGAAATGAATTAAATTAAAAATTAAATAAATAAAAATTAACCAAAATCAATTGGAGAGAGGTTCCATAGCAGAGAATCTGGCTTCCCGTCACCCACCACTGGAACAGTCCATTCTCAGATATTTAGGCCCCGGCACCCAGGCAGAGGAGAGAGGTCCCGTAACAGAGAATCTGTCTTCATGTCAGCAGAGAATTAGTCTGCATGTCATAGCAGAGAATGAGGCTTCACGTCAGCCACCACTGCAACAGTCCATTGGCATATATTTAGGCCCAGCACACACACAGGCAGAGGAGAGAGGTCCCGTAACAGAGAATCTGTCTTCATGTCAGCAGAGAATTAGTCTGCATGTCATAGCAGAGAATGAGGCTTCACGTCAGCCACCACTGCAACAGTCCATTGGCATATATTTAGGCCCAGCACACACACAGGCAGAGGAGAGAGGTCCCGTAACAGAGAATCTGGCTTCATGTCAGCAGAGAATCAGTCTGCATGTCATAGCAGAGAATGAGGCTTCACGTCAGCCACCACTGCAACAGTCCATTGGCATATATTTAGGCCTAGCACACAGGCAGAGCAGAGAGGTCCCGTAACAGAGGATCTGGCTTCATGTCAGCAGAGAATCAGTCTGCATGTCATAGCAGAGAATCAGGCTTCACGTCAGCCACCACTGCAACAGTCCATTGTCATAAATTTAGGCCCAGCACCCAGGCAGAGGAGAGAGGTCCCGTAACAGACAATCTGGCTTCATGTCAGCAGAGAATTAGTCTGCATGTCATAGCAGAGAATGAGGCTTCACGTCAGCCACCACTGCAACAGTCCATTGGCATATATTTAGGCCTAGCACACAGGCAGAGGAGAGAGGTCCCGTAACAGACAATCTGGCTTCATGTCAGCAGAGAATCAGTCTGCATGTCATAGCAGAGAATGAGGCTTCACGTCACCCACCACTGCAACAGTCCATTGGCATATATTTAGGCCTAGCACACAGGCAGAGCAGAGAGGTCCCGTAACAGACAATCTGGCTTCATGACAGCAGAGAATCAGTCTGCATGTCATAGCAGAGAATGAGGCTTCACGTCACCCACCACTGCAACAGTCCATTGGCATATATTTAGGCCTAGCACACAGGCAGAGCAGAGAGGTCCCGTAACAGACAATCTGGCTTCATGACAGCAGAGAATCAGTCTGCATGTCATAGCAGAGAATGAGGCTTCACGTCACCCACCACTGCAACAGTCCATTGGCATATATTTAGGCCTAGCACACAGGCAGAGCAGAGAGGTCCCGTAACAGACGATCTGGCTTCATGTCAGCAGAGAATCAGTCTGCATGTCATAGCAGAGAATGAGGCTTCACGTCAGCCACCACTGCAACAGTCCATTGGCATATATTTAGGCCCAGCACCCAGGCAGAGGAGGGAGGTCCCGTAACAGAGAATCTGTCTTCATGTCAGCAGAGAATTAGTCTGCATGTCATAGCAGAGAATGAGGCTTCACGTCAGCCACCACTGCAACAGTCCATTGGCATATATTTAGGCCCAGCACACACACAGGCAGAGGAGAGAGGTCCCGTAACAGAGAATCTGTCTTCATGTCAGCAGAGAATTAGTCTGCATGTCATAGCAGAGAATCAGGCTTCACGTCAGCCACCACTGCAACAGTCCATTGGCATATATTTAGGCCCAGCACACACACAGGCAGAGGAGAGAGGTCCCGTAACAGACAATCTGGCTTCATGTCAGCAGAGAATTAGTCTGCATGTCATAGCAGAGAATGAGGCTTCACGTCAGCCACCACTGCAACAGTCCATTGGCATATATTTAGGCCCAGCACCCAGGCAGAGGAGGGAGGTCCCGTAACAGAGAATCTGTCTTCATGTCAGCAGAGAATTAGTCTGCATGTCATAGCAGAGAATGAGGCTTCACGTCAGCCACCACTGCAACAGTCCATTGGCATATATTTAGGCCCAGCACACACACAGGCAGAGGAGAGAGGTCCCGTAACAGAGGATCTGGCTTCATGTCAGCAGAGAATCAGTCTGCATGTCATAGCAGAGAATCAGGCTTCACGTCAGCCACCACTGCAACAGTCCATTGGCATATATTTAGGCCTAGCACACAGGCAGAGGAGAGAGGTCCCGTAACAGACAATCTGGCTTCATGTCAGCAGAGAATCAGTCTGCATGTCATAGCAGAGAATGAGGCTTCACGTCAGCCACCACTGCAACAGTCCATTGTCATAAATTTAGGCCCAGCACCCAGGCAGAGGAGAGAGGTCCCGTAACAGACAATCTGGCTTCATGTCAGCAGAGAATTAGTCTGCATGTCATAGCAGAGAATCAGGCTTCATGTCAGCCACCACTGCAACAGTCCATTGGCATATATTTAGGCCTAGCACACAGGCAGAGGAGAGGTTCATTCAACTTTGGGTAGCATCGCAATATAATGGTAAAATGAAAATAAAAATAGGATTGAATGAGGAAGTGCCCTGGAGTCCAATAATATATGGTTATGGGGAGGTAGTTAATGTCTAATCTGGACAAGGGACGGACAGGTCCTGTGGGATCCATGCCTGGTTCATTTTTATGAACGTCAGCTTGTCCACATTGGCTGTAGACAGGCGGCTGCGTTTGTCTGTAATGACGCCCCCTGCCGTGCTGAATACACGTTCAGACAAAACGCTGGCTGCCGGGCAGGCCAGCACCTCCAAGGCATAAAAGGCTAGCTCTGGCCACGTGGACAATTTAGAGACCCAGAAGTTGAATGGGGCCGAACCATCAGTCAGTACGTGGAGGGTCGTGCACACGTACTGTTCCACCATGTTAGTGAAATGTTGCCTCCTGCTAACACGTTGCGTATCAGGTGGTGGTGCAGTTAGCTGTGGCGTGTTGACAAAAGTTTTCCACATCTCTGCCATGCTAACCCTGCCCTCAGAGGAGCTGGCCGTGACACAGCTGCCTTGGCGACCTCTTGCTCCTCCTCTGCCTTGGCCTTGGGCTTCCACTTGTTCCCCTGTGACATTTGGGAATGCTCTCAGTAGCGCGTCTACCAACGTGCGCTTGTACTCGCGCATCTTCCTATCACGCTCCAGTGCAGGAAGTAAGGTGGGCACATTGTCTTTGTAGCGTGGATCCAGCAGGGTGGCAACCCAGTAGTCCGCACAGGTTAAAATGTGGGCAACTCTGCTGTCGTTGCGCAGGCACTGCAGCATGTAGTCGCTCATGTGTGCCAGGCTGCCCAGGGATAAGGACAAGCTGTCCTCTGTGGGAGGCGTATCGTCATCGTCCTGCCTTTCCCCCCAGCCACGCACCAGTGATGGACCCGAGCTGCGTTGGGTGCCACCCCGCTGTGACCATGCTTCATCCTCATCCTCCTCCACCTCCTCCTCATCCTCGTCCTCCTCGTCCTCCAGTAGTGGGCCCTGGCTGGCCACATTTGTACCTGGCCTCTGCTGTTGCCAAAAACCTCCCTCTGAGTCACTTCGAAGAGACTGGCCTGAAAGTGCTAAAAATGACCCCTCTTTCTCCTCCTCCTCCTCCTCCTCCTGGGCCACCTCCTCTTCCATCATCGCCCTAAGTGTTTTCTCAAGGAGACATAGAAGTGGTATTGTAACGCTGATAACGGTGTCATCGCCACTGGCCATGTTGGTGGAGTACTCGAAACAGCGCAACAGGGCACACAGGTCTCGCATGGAGGCCCAGTCATTGGTGGTGAAGTGGTGCTGTTCTGTAGTGCGACTGACCCGTGCGTGCTGCAGCTGAAACTCCACTATGGCCTGCTGCTGCTCGCACAGTCTGTCCAGCATGTGCAAGGTGGAGTTCCACCTGGTGGGCACGTCGCATATGAGGCGGTGAGCGGGAAGGCCGAAGTTACGCTGTAGCGCAGACAGGCGAGCAGCAGCAGGATGTGAACGCCGGAAGCGCGAACAGACGGCCCGCACTTTATGCAGCAGCTCTGACATGTCGGGGTAGTTGTGAATGAACTTCTGCACCACCAAATTCAGCACATGCGCCAAGCAAGGGATGTGCGTCAAATTGGCTAGTCCCAGAGCTGCAACGAGATTTCGCCCATTATCACACACCACCAGGCCGGGCTTGAGGCTCACCGGCAACCACTCGTCGGTCTGTTGTTCAATACCCCGCCACAACTCCTGTGCGGTGTGGGGCCTGTCCCCCAAACATATGAGTTTCAGAATGGCCTGCTGACGTTTACCCCGGGCTGTGCTGAAGTTGGTGGTGAAGGTGTGTGGCTGACTGGATGAGCAGGTGGAAGAAGAGGAGGAGGAAGCCGAGAAGGAGGAGGTGGCAACAGGAGGCAAAGAATGTTGCCCTGCGATCCTTGGCGGCGGAAGGACGTGCGCCAAACAGCTCTCCGCCTGGGGCCCAGCTGCCACTACATTTACCCAGTGTGCAGTTAGGGAGATATAGCGTCCCTGGCCGTGCTTACTGGTCCACGTATCTGTGGTTAGGTGGACCTTGCCACAGATGGCGTTGCGCAGTGCACACTTGATTTTATCGGATACTTGGTTGTGCAGGGAAGGCACGGCTCTCTTGGAGAAGTAGTGCCGGCTGGGAACAACATACTGTGGGACAGCAAGCGACATGAGCTGTTTGAAGCTGTCTGTGTCCACCAGCCTAAATGACAGCATTTCATAGGCCAGTAGTTTAGAAATGCTGGCATTCAGGGCCAGGGATCGAGGGTGGCTAGGTGGGAATTTACGCTTTCTATCAAATGTTTGTGAGATGGAGAGCTGAACGCTGGCGTGTGACATGGTTGAGACGCTTGGTGACGGAGGTGGTGGTGGTGGTGTTGGTGGTACATCCCCTGTTTGCTGGGCGGCAGGTGCCAACGTTCCTCCAGAGGCGGAGGAAGAGGCCGAGGCGGCAGCAGCAGAATAGGCCGAGGCGGCAGCAGCAGAAGAGGTAGCAGGGGGAGCCTGAGTGACTTCCTTGGTTTTAAGGTGTTTACTCCACTGCAGTTCATGCTTTGCATGCAGGTGCCTGGTCATGCAGGTTGTGCTCAGGTTCAGAACGTTAATGCCTCGCTTCAGGCTCTGATGGCACAGCGTGCAAACCACTCGGGTCTTGTCGTCAGCACATTGTTTGAAGAAGTGCCATGCCAGGGAACTCCTTGAAGCTGCCTTTGGGGTGCTCGGTCCCAGATGGCGGCGGTCAGTAGCAGGCGGAGTCTCTTGGCGGCGGGTGTTCTGCTTTTGCCCACTGCTCCCTCTTTTGCTACGCTGTTGGCTCGGTCTCACCACTGCCTCTTCCTCCGAACTGTGAAAGTCAGTGGCACGACCTTCATTCCATGTGGGGTCTAGGACCTCATCGTCCCCTGCATCGTCTTCCACCCAGTCTTGATCCCTGACCTCCTGTTCAGTCTGCACACTGCAGAAAGACGCAGCAGTTGGCACCTGTGTTTCGTCATCATCAGAGACATGCTGAGGTGGTATTCCCATGTCCTCATCATCAGGAAACATAAGTGGTTGTGCGTCAGTGCATTCTATGTCTTTCACCGCTGGGGAAGGGCTAGGTGGATGCCCTTGGGAAACCCTGCCAGCGGAGTCTTCAAACAGCATAAGAGACTGCTGCATAACTTGAGGCTGAGACAGTTTCCCTGGTATGCATGGGGGTGATGTGACAGACTGATGGGGTTGGTTTTCAGGCGCCATCTGTGCGCTTTCTGCAGAAGACTGGGTGGGAGATAATGTGAACGTGCTGGATCCACTGTCGGCCACCCAATTGACTAATGCCTGTACCTGCTCAGGCCTTACCATCCTTAGAACGGCATTGGGCCCCACCATATATCGCTGTAAATTCTGGCGGCTACTGGGACCTGAGGTAGTTGGTACACTAGGACGTGTGGATGTGGCAGAACGGCCACGTCCTCTCCCAGCACCAGAGGGTCCACTAACACCACCACGACCATGTCCACGTCCGCGTCCCTTACTAGATGTTTTTCTCATTGTTATGGTTCACCACAACAACAAATATATTATTTGGCCCAATGTATTGTATTCAAATTCAGCGGGATATAAATTTGAGGCCTAGTATTTAGGCGCTGGGTGACCGGTATGGATTTAGTGACAGAATTAGACTTGGAAATGCACAGAAGCGTGTGTGTGAAGTTATTCTGAATGACCCTATGTGCACCTTCAATATGATCTACCCTTTTAGGGATAGATTTCAAATAGCTCTGATATAGCAGAAACGACTAAATTATGAAATTGCTAAATTGGGAATTGTATTTCAACCCAGAACAAGAAATGTGCTTGAACGGACACTAAATAACTCGCCCAGCTACAGCACTAAGGACAGATTTAGCGGGATATAAATTTGAGGCCTAGTATTTAGGCGCTGGGTGACAGGTATGGGTTTAGTGCCAGAATTAGACTTGGAAATACACAGTAGCGGGTGTGTGTGAAGTTATTCTGAATGACCCAATGTGCACCTTGAATATTATATACCCTTTTAGGGATAGATTTCAAATAGCTCTGATATAGCAGAAACCACTAAATTATGAAATTGCTAAATTGGGAATTGTATTTCAACCCAGAACAAGAAATGTGCTTGAACGGACACTAAATAACTCGCCCAGCTACAGCACTAAGGACAGATTTAGCGGGATATAAATTTGAGACCTAGTATTTAGGCGCTGGGTGACAGGTATGGGTTTAGTGCCAGAATTAGACTTGGAAATACACAGTAGCGGGTGTGTGTGAAGTTATTCTGAATGACCCAATGTGCACCTTGAATATTATATACCCTTTTAGGGATAGATTTCAAATAGCTCTGATATAGCAGAAACCACTAAATTATGAAATTGCTAAATTGGGAATTGTATTTCAACCCAGAACAAGAAATGTGCTTGAACGGACACTAAATAACTCGCCCAGCTACAGCACTAAGGACAGATTTAGCGGGATATAAATTTGAGGCCTAGTATTTAGGCGCTGGGTGACAGGTATGGGTTTAGTGCCAGAATTAGACTTGGAAATACACAGTAGCGGGTGTGTGTGAAGTTATTCTGAATGACCCAATGTGCACCTTGAATATTATATACCCTTTTAGGGATAGATTTCAAATAGCTCTGATATAGCAGAAACCACTAAATTATGAAATTGCTAAATTGGGAATTGTATTTCAACCCAGAACAAGAAATGTGCTTGAACGGACACTAAATAACTCGCCCAGCTACAGCACTAAGGACAGATTTAGCGGGATATAAATTTGAGGCCTAGTATTTAGGCGCTGGGTGACAGGTATGGGTTTAGTGCCAGAATTAGACTTGGAAATACACAGTAGCGGGTGTGTGTGAAGTTATTCTGAATGACCCAATGTGCACCTTGAATATTATATACCCTTTTAGGGATAGATTTCAAATAGCTCTGATATAGCAGAAACCACTAAATTATGAAATTGCTAAATTGGGAATTGTATTTCAACCCAGAACAAGAAATGTGCTTGAACGGACACTAAATAACTCGCCCAGCTACAGCACTAAGGACAGATTTAGCGGGATATAAATTTGAGGCCTAGTATTTAGGCGCTGGGTGACAGGTATGGGTTTAGTGCCAGAATTAGACTTGGAAATACACAGTAGCGGGTGTGTGTGAAGTTATTCTGAATGACCCAATGTGCACCTTGAATATTATATACCCTTTTAGGGATAGATTTCAAATAGCTCTGATATAGCAGAAACCACTAAATTATGAAATTGCTAAATTGGGAATTGTATTTCAACCCAGAACAAGAAATGTGCTTGAACGGACACTAAATAACTCGCCCAGCTACAGCACTAAGGACAGATTTAGCGGGATATAAATTTGAGGCCTAGTATTTAGGCGCTGGGTGACAGGTATGGGTTTAGTGCCAGAATTAGACTTGGAAATACACAGTAGCGGGTGTGTGTGAAGTTATTCTGAATGACCCAATGTGCACCTTGAATATTATATACCCTTTTAGGGATAGATTTCAAATAGCTCTGATATAGCAGAAACCACTAAATTATGAAATTGCTAAATTGGGAATTGTATTTCAACCCAGAACAAGAAATGTGCTTGAACGGACACTAAATAACTCGCCCAGCTACAGCACTAAGGACAGATTTAGCGGGATATAAATTTGAGGCCTAGTATTTAGGCGCTGGGTGACAGGTATGGGTTTAGTGCCAGAATTAGACTTGGAAATACACAGTAGCGGGTGTGTGTGAAGTTATTCTGAATGACCCAATGTGCACCTTGAATATTATATACCCTTTTAGGGATAGATTTCAAATAGCTCTGATATAGCAGAAACCACTAAATTATGAAATTGCTAAATTGGGAATTGTATTTCAACCCAGAACAAGAAATGTGCTTGAACGGACACTAAATAACTCGCCCAGCTACAGCACTAAGGACAGATTTAGCGGGATATAAATTTGAGGCCTAGTATTTAGGCGCTGGGTGACAGGTATGGGTTTAGTGCCAGAATTAGACTTGGAAATACACAGTAGCGGGTGTGTGTGAAGTTATTCTGAATGACCCAATGTGCACCTTGAATATTATATACCCTTTTAGGGATAGATTTCAAATAGCTCTGATATAGCAGAAACCACTAAATTATGAAATTGCTAAATTGGGAATTGTATTTCAACCCAGAACAAGAAATGTGCTTGAACGGACACTAAATAACTCGCCCAGCTACAGCACTAAGGACAGATTTAGCGGGATATAAATTTGAGGCCTAGTATTTAGGCGCTGGGTGACAGGTATGGGTTTAGTGCCAGAATTAGACTTGGAAATACACAGTAGCGGGTGTGTGTGAAGTTATTCTGAATGACCCAATGTGCACCTTGAATATTATATACCCTTTTAGGGATAGATTTCAAATAGCTCTGATATAGCAGAAACCACTAAATTATGAAATTGCTAAATTGGGAATTGTATTTCAACCCAGAACAAGAAATGTGCTTGAACGGACACTAAATAACTCGCCCAGCTACAGCACTAAGGACAGATTTAGCGGGATATAAATTTGAGGCCTAGTATTTAGGCGCTGGGTGACAGGTATGGGTTTAGTGCCAGAATTAGACTTGGAAATACACAGTAGCGGGTGTGTGTGAAGTTATTCTGAATGACCCAATGTGCACCTTGAATATTATATACCCTTTTAGGGATAGATTTCAAATAGCTCTGATATAGCAGAAACCACTAAATTATGAAATTGCTAAATTGGGAATTGTATTTCAACCCAGAACAAGAAATGTGCTTGAACGGACACTAAATAACTCGCCCAGCTACAGCACTAAGGACAGATTTAGCGGGATATAAATTTGAGGCCTAGTATTTAGGCGCTGGGTGACAGGTATGGGTTTAGTGCCAGAATTAGACTTGGAAATACACAGTAGCGGGTGTGTGTGAAGTTATTCTGAATGACCCAATGTGCACCTTGAATATTATATACCCTTTTAGGGATAGATTTCAAATAACTCTGATATAGCAGAAACCACTAAATTATGAAATTGCTAAATTGGGAATTGTATTTCAACCCAGAACAAGAAATGTGCTTGAACGGACACTAAATAACTCGCCCAGCTACAGCACTAAGGACAGATTTAGCGGGATATAAATTTAAGGCCTAGTATTTAGGCGCTGGGTGACAGGTATGGGTTTAGTGCCAGAATTAGACTTGGAAATACACAGTAGCGGGTGTGTGTGAAGTTATTCTGAATGACCCAATGTGCACCTTGAATATTATATACCCTTTTAGGGATAGATTTCAAATAGCTCTGATATAGCAGAAACCACTAAATTATGAAATTGCTAAATTGGGAATTGTATTTCAACCCAGAACAAGAAATGTGCTTGAACGGACACTAAATAACTCGCCCAGCTACAGCACTAAGGACAGATTTAGCGGGATATAAATTTGAGGCCTAGTATTTAGGCGCTGGGTGACAGGTATGGGTTTAGTGCCAGAATTAGACTTGGAAATACACAGTAGCGGGTGTGTGTGAAGTTATTCTGAATGACCCAATGTGCACCTTGAATATTATATACCCTTTTAGGGATAGATTTCAAATAGCTCTGATATAGCAGAAACCACTAAATTATGAAATTGCTAAATTGGGAATTGTATTTCAACCCAGAACAAGAAATGTGCTTGAACGGACACTAAATAACTCGCCCAGCTACAGCACTAAGGACAGATTTAGCGGGATATAAATTTGAGGCCTAGTATTTAGGCGCTGGGTGACAGGTATGGGTTTAGTGCCAGAATTAGACTTGGAAATACACAGTAGCGGGTGTGTGTGAAGTTATTCTGAATGACCCAATGTGCACCTTGAATATTATATACCCTTTTAGGGATAGATTTCAAATAGCTCTGATATAGCAGAAACCACTAAATTATGAAATTGCTAAATTGGGAATTGTATTTCAACCCAGAACAAGAAATGTGCTTGAACGGACACTAAATAACTCGCCCAGCTACAGCACTAAGGACAGATTTAGCGGGATATAAATTTGAGGCCTAGTATTTAGGCGCTGGGTGACAGGTATGGGTTTAGTGCCAGAATTAGACTTGGAAATACACAGTAGCGGGTGTGTGTGAAGTTATTCTGAATGACCCAATGTGCACCTTGAATATTATATACCCTTTTAGGGATAGATTTCAAATAGCTCTGATATAGCAGAAACCACTAAATTATGAAATTGCTAAATTGGGAATTGTATTTCAACCCAGAACAAGAAATGTGCTTGAACGGACACTAAATAACTCGCCCAGCTACAGCACTAGGGACAGATTTAGCTGGATATAAATTTGAGGCCTAGTATTTAGGCGCTGGGTGACCGGTATGGATTTAGTGACAGAATTAGACTGGGATATGGCCAAAAAATAAACAGACTATTGCTGGTTAAATGCACTTGGTGTGACAGCTTCACCCTGATGTAGGCTTTAGCCAAAAAACAACCACACCATTGAGGGTTAAATGCACTTGGTGACAGGCGCAGCTTGCCCCTGATTTAGTATATGGCCAAAAAATGAACAGACTATTGCTGGTTAAATGCACTTGGTGTGACAGCTTCACCCTGATGTAGGCTTTAGCCAAAAAACAACCACACCATTGAGGGTTAAATGCACTTGGTGACAGGCGCAGCTTGCCCCTGATTTTGTATATGGCCAAAAAATGAACAGACTATTGCTGGTTAAATGCACTTGGTGTGACAGCTTCACCCTGATGTAGGCTTTAGCCAAAAAACAACCACACCATTGAGGGTTAAATGCACTTGGTCGCAGCTTGTGCTGGCGCACCACAAGACACAAAATGGCCGCCGATCACCCCAGAAAAATGTGACTGACAAACGGTCTGTGCAGCCTAAAAACAGTGAGCAATTGAGGATCAGCAGCTCAATGATCCACAGCTGCAGATCGATCAGTTAATCAAGTCCTTTGGAGGAGTTAATCTGCCTAATCTCGCCCTACTGTCGCAGCCGCAACCTCTCCCTACGCTAATCAGAGCAGAGTGACGGGCGGCGCTATGTGACTCCAGCTTAAATAGAGGCTGGGTCACATGGTGCTCTGGCCAATCACAGCCATGCCAATAGTAGGCATGGCTGTGATGGCCTCTTGGGGCAAGTAGTATGACGCTTGTTGATTGGCTGCTTTGCAGCCTTTCAAAAAGCGCCAAGAAAGCGTCACAAAAGCGCGAAGAAAGCGACGAACACCGAACCCGAACCCGGACTTTTACGAAAATGTCCGGGTTCGGGTCCGTGTCACGGACACCCCAAAATTCGGTACGAACCCGAACTATACAGTTCGAGTTCGCTCATCCCTACTCAATAGTCATCCGTAATGCCGACAAGGGTGGAGGCGTGGTCATCCAAAATAGAGATGACTACGTTAAAGAAGCTCTCCACATTCTGTCGGATACCGATTATTATCTTCCTCTAGACAAAGACCCGTCTGGGGAACATAAGATTGCACTGAGGACCCTGATTGACTCTGCAAAACACATACTGAGTAAAAAAGAACAAGAATACATTTTGAAAACAGACTCAGTAATGGCACTTTTTTACCATCTACCCAAAATCCATAAGGATGTCCAGAATCCTCCGGGCCGCCCCATCATATCTGGGATATCCTCTCTGACTTGCAATTTGTCCCACTATGTGGACATCTTGCTACAGAAATATGTAATTCAGTTACCTTCCTATTTGAAAGATTCCACTTCTTTAATAACTACACTCCAAGGAATCACATGGAAAGATACATATTCGTGGATAGCCCTTGATGTTGCGGCCCTATATTCAAATATCAATCATGAATTGGGAATAAAATGTGTTGATTCTTTCCTTGGTAAAGATTATTCTGTACCTGTTGATCAAAAGTCGTTTATATTGAAATCCATTCAATTTATCCTGACACATAATACATTTTCTTTTGGTGAACAACTATACCTCCAGTGCAAAGGTACTGCAATGGGTACGCGTTTCGCGCCCAGTTTTGCGAACCTTTTCATGGGAGTGTTTGAAGATCAGTACATTTATAAGTCCACCCAGTGGTCGGATAATATTGTATTATATCGTCGTTATATAGACGACTTGTTTTTCATATGGGATGGAGATTCTGATTCCATTATGGGCTTTATTCAATACTTGAATTCCTCTAATTGGGGTATCACTTTATCCGGGACACATGACCGTTCAAGAATTGAATTCTTGGACTTAGAAATGAATGCTGTTGGTGACAAAATTATAACACGTACGTTCTTTAAAAAGGTCGATTGCAATAGTTATCTTGAGTATTCAAGTCTCCATTTTAAAAAATGGAAGACAAATATCCCTTTTAGTCAATTTAAGAGATTAAGGAGGAACTGTTCGCTAACTAGGGATTTCATCTCACAGAGTGAAATCATTCGGAGAAGATTTCAGAAAAAAGGTTATCCTCATAGGGTTATTGAGGCGGCTTTTAATCGAGCCAAGGCTCTTACACAAGAAAATTGCCTATTAGCCAACCAGAAAGATCAGGCAAAGGACAAACAGCAAAATATTAAATGGGGTACCAACTTTATTACTACTTATAGTGGTAATCATAAGGACGTGAGAAATATCCTTTCCAAATATTGGCATATTATTAAAAAAAGACCCATACATAGGCAAATCCCTACCAAGCCACCCGCCCCTAACTTTTAGGAGAGCTAAAACCCTAAAAAATTTGTTAGCACCTACTAAATTACGTAAATTCCATCAAAAAGCAACTGGGTCGAACATTAGTTCATTTATACCATCTAGACCAGTGGGCAGTACTAAATGTAGACAATCTAAATGTCTATGTTGCCTTTCTATACGTAACTCTACCTCTTTTCGTAGTAATACTACTGGGGAAATTTTTAATATTAAGCAACCAATGGACTGTGGGTCAAATAATGTGATCTACGTGCTGGAATGCCAATGTGGATTACAGTACGTCGGTCGCACCACACAGACGTTACGGAATAGGTTGAACAAACACCGTTCAAACACTAAGAAGAAATTTATGCAGCACAGTGTATCAAGACATATTGCGGATAAACATCAGGGTCTTTTTTCAAGTATTTTTGTAATACCTATAGAGAAAATTCATGCTGACACCCGGAACATTACACAAACAATCAAAAGACGTGAAATGTTCTGGATCTATAAACTTAATAGCCTGAGCCCCCAGGGTCTTAATGAGGCATTTGAAATCAATCTATAAATTGATGATATATACACCCTGTCATCATTGGAAAGGGAAAATATGAGTAATAGATGTTTGTCTTTTCTCTATTAGATCCAGACCCTTAACTACATTACTGCTGTCTTGAACTTCTTCTTTCTGATAAAATAATAGGGTGACAACCACGCCACCAATTGGTGATGTTTGTCAATCATCAGGTATTTTGGGATAGTGGTGGCATGCGTGTGTACTTTTACCAACTGCACGCATGCACCCACCTGTATCCCCCAAATCCTGCATGACTAATGTCAATTTATTATGTGATTTGATTGGATGACGTCCCAATCACATAAAAATTCTTTTTATATATTTTTAATTCTTAATATTAATATTCTTTTAGTAGAAGGACTTTCTTAATTAGAAACCTAATAAGTGGCTAAAATTATTTAATTCTTTTCTTAAAAGGAGTATCAGATTTTATATTTCCCTTCCTTTATTTATTGGCCATGCCACCCTGGGTACGCCTGATCTCGTCCGATCTCAGAAGCAAAGCAGGGTTGGGCTCGGCCAGTACTTGGATGGGAGACCACCTGGGAAGAGCGGGTGCTGTAGACCTTTATATATATATCAATTTTTCAATTTTTTAAATCTTTTTAAGGTCGTATCATGCCACTTCCTATTTATGTTTAATAACATTGTTTATTTTATAGGAATCTAGTTATTGTATCTGTAGGGCAACATTATATGTATGTGATCTTCACAATATATGCTTTTCTTTTTCCTCCCCTCCTCTATTTTTGTGAATGTTCTAAATGTTCTTTTTCTGTTGAATCACAGTAGATTTCCAGTGAGAGCGCCCTCTGTTTTATAAAAACGACTCTGATAAGTTTCTACCTGACTATGCGATGTGCGGTTATAGAAATGCAAGTCAGACGGCTCTCTCACCATTCAAGTGTCCCTGTAACTAGGTAACGGCTCTCACATGATCGGATCTTACTCACGTGATGTGAGCCATGTGATACCAGGTTGAGTGACGTGAGCTAGCTTCTTTAGAGAGGACGGCCCCCTCACCACTTTTGTTACCTTGTGACCGAGCAACGGCTCTCACGTGACTGGGATCCGGTCATGTGACACAGGTCCTAGAGTCTTGATAGAACTTTACAATCGCCTTATTTGATTAGAAACCTGTGATGCGTTTGCTATTGCACACCTCATAGGGTCGGCCCCCATATGGGCGTATTGTTTTGAGGTCACTTACAAAACGGACTATTTTCAGTGTGCTTTTCTAGCTTTATATAATACAAATGTGTTTCTAATGTGCACATCGGCGGCTCATTATGAGAGCTTGCAGATATGCACATTATATTTGCCACTGATCATTTAGGCAACACCCAAATCTCCTCCCTTCTGACCCTGTGACCCTTTAAGGGCGGTATGTTTGTAAGTATAAATATGTGTAGCCTTGTGCTGTTACTTTGTGCAGCTCTGTGTACCTGATGAAGGGGAGTGATTCCCCGAAACGCGTTGTATCGCTGCAATAAAAAGATTTCTTCTTGATCCTGGTGACTGGCTGACGGTAATTCGCGCCGTGGGACGTGTTTTTGTTCCTTTATACTATTATCTTCTTGGGGGCTCCAGGCTTCTCCGTTTGAAGATCTTCTGTGATCCCGTGGCTGCAGACCGCCCTATCCAGACATCCAGGCTTGTTTGATAATACCTACAATAGTGTTGTGCCTATCCTTGCACAACCATATAAGGTGAGCCTTACCATCTCTCTCCATATATCAATATATACCCACAGAATTACCCTATGGTGCGCCCATCTGTGTTTTTTTTACAGATTTCAAACCAGCCTGATATATTACATTAGCTGTAGAGATACAGAGGAGGAAGACAGCATACAGTTGTTTTTATTTGCCTTACAGTCTGCTGCCATATTTTGGCCAAAATATGTATTGCAGATACACTTACCTTGGTATACTGAGATATCACGTTGTAAGTGTAAGTAATATGATATTACAGACCAAACAAACAAGCCCTCATGCCCCAACATGTGTCTTATTCCCCTTGGAAGAAGCCAAAGAGAAACACAGTTTTGGCATTAGGGTCCATTTGCTTGGATATTATAGTACTTACACCAGCTGTCTACAACCTTTTTTGGTCTAAGGGCCGCACTGTCACATTGCTCTGTTTCAAGGCCCCTCACACACACACTTATTTGCATCAATTTATAACACAGGCTGATGCAAAGTGAATGGGGAGGAATGATCACAGTCATTCCTCTCTTGTTCATATCTATTAATTATCGCCCACACATCCCTGATTACACATTATATATAATAGGAAAGTGATTTCCTGGAAAAATCACTGCTCTGGTCCTCTGCGCTGCCCCTGCTGCCTCCATCTCCTGGTCCCCATTCTGTTTACATCTGAATCTTTTGTCTTAGGGGCCATGCTGCAGGAACTTGTTAAAAAAAAACTTTTTTACTGGAAAGCCCCTTTAAGTGGCAACATATCCTTCCATCCTGCCTCATTTCATAAATTCCATCACTGCAGAGGATGGTGCACACTGGTTATTACCACCTCCTGCCCTCAAGCTATAGATGCCCCGCAATAACCAGTAGGCACTTTCTCTTACCAGCAGGGAAAGCACTGATTGGTTAACCCTTTAATGAAATGCCTTAATAACCAGTCACTTTTTCAAGATTTACTGCACATGGTGGTGCAAACGGCTCCATCAAAATAATTTTTGCAACTTTTTTTGGAGACACATATTTTGTAAGTTATTTTTATTTTTTTATTTTTTATTTGGGGGAAACTGCAAACATTTTTAAAAAATAACTTCTACTTATTCTTTGACTATGAAAATTAACACCAACGTAAACTATTAAAATTTTATGTCAGTCATTTTGTTGTGTAAGGTTTAATCCCGGCCATGTGCATGCCACCATTTTTTTTTATTTCCTCTAGAAAAGTCTTATACTTGATCACAAAACAGATTAGTAAAGGACATGTTCTATCTTTTTTGGAAGGCCGCCAAAAAGACAAACAGATGCAGCCAACACACACTGTGCTGTCCACAACTTTTGCGGTCCAATTGAAATAATGGGTCCGCATCCGATCTGCAAAAAATGCAGATCAGATGCAGACCAAAACTATGATCATGTGCATGAGGTCTATCTGGGTCTAGTTCCAATAGAGGAGCAGCTATTTCACTGCATAGGGGTCAGTAGAACGGCTTTATCACCGCAAAAAGCAACATTTCAACCCAACACTATCTCTCTATAATATTTTTGGTATCTAAGCCTATTTAAATAGATCATTCAGGGCTCATGCACGCAAATTTATTTTCTTTCTGTGTCCGTGTTTTTACAGACCGTATGTGGAACCATTCATTTCAATGGGTCTGCAAAAAAAATGGAAGGTACTCATGTGCATTCCTTTTCCGTATGTCCTATTTTTTTTCGGAATGGAAATACGAACATGTCCTATTATAGTCCGCATAACGGACAAGGCTATTACAATTCTATTAGGGGCCAGCTGTATCTTTCCACAAAATAAGGAATGCACACGGACGTCATCCATGTTTTTTGCAGATCCGTTCACACTTCAGTTATTTGATCAGTTTTTCCCATCAGTTACTGTAAGCCAAAAACAGGTGCGGGTCAAAAACACAGAACAGGTGCAAATCTTTCCATTAGGCCTTGTTCACATTCCGTTTTTCACTGATTTTCTGCCGACAGTACACGTACCCAATGATTTAAATGTGTTTGTTCACATTTCATTATATTTAAACTGACCATGGGTCAGTAAAAAAAACTCACAGGGACATGCAATACTTTGATCCGTGATGCAGATCAAGCATGCATATTGAAGTCTATGGGTCGGTGAAAATCACTGACACATATCCGTGTTGTGTCCGTGCTGCATCCGTTTTTCACTGAAGACTAATAGGAGATTCTTTGGAAATTCATTTTCAGCTGAGCAACGTCAGTGAATTACAGATGACACACAGATGGTAAAAATGGACACACGGACCAACCACAGAACCTTCACGATAGCTTCACGGATGAAGCACATTTTTTTATGGACGTGACACTGACATGGAGAGGAAATGTAATCGAGGCTTTACACCTGATTTCTGAGTAGGTTTCACTACTGGTTTTGGCTCACAATATGATGGAAATAACTGACCAAATAACTGAAATGTGAGCTCAGCCTAAGGGCTCTGCCCGTGCTGCAGATCACAAATTGCGGTCCGCAATGCGCAGGCATGACCGTGGGGCAGCTGCATGCGGCTCACGGACCCATTCAAAAAAGTAGTGCGTGCACTACTTTTTTGCAGAATGGAAGCACAGAACGGAACCACACGGAATGCACACGGCCGGTGCCCTGTGTATTGTGGACCCGCCATGGGCATTGCGGAGCAACAGCCGTGGGCATGAGCCCTAAATCTGTTTTTGAAACATTTGAGAAATAGTGTTTCAATATTTCCTAACTTTTTTTTCTTACACATAAGTAAATAAGATGTACTGTAAAAGAACAAGAAAAGTCACAAATGTATTACCAAACTTAGCGTGAGATCACATCATTTACCAAATAATTTTAAATACTTATTGCAGGACACCAAACCAAGAATGGTATCAAGACAATCTACACTTTTACATTACTTCATAGAAACATTAAGGGTAAATGAACACAGTCATCATTGCTTCATTTTCCAAACACTCCTGTAGGACTTTAACATTGTATTTTATTGTTATTTTGACAAGTTCCATTTCTTTGGTAACTTTGAGAAACCATTTCAATAAAGGCTGGCTGCCATTAGTGTATTCAAAATAGCAGCAACCTCTATTTGAAATAGTCACTAGAAATAACAATGTGGGTATAATGAAAAGTGAATATTTATTTACAACTATAAGTACTTTGATTGAAATAATTAGAGATGAGCTAACTTTTGAAAAATTTGATTTGGCCACTTTGCTTGTAGTGATGAGCGGAAGGGGGCATATTCAAATTTGTGTTTTTTCACAAATATTTAGAAGAATATTCAGTGAATATTCGCAAATTCAAATATTCGCTATATTCTACTTTTTTTTTACTTGAAAAATCTGCTATGCAGCGATCGCGTTATATGCCAATATTACGCGATCAATACAGGCGTGGGTCAAAAAGGAATATATAGCACTATATTCTAAATAGTGCTATACATTTCTTTTTGAGAATATTCATAATTTTTTTCTATCTAAAGTTATGATTCCTCCCTGCTTAAGTTGCTTGACAAGATTTGTTGCTTGATTTGAAAGGAATCATGACTTCAGATGGAAAAAATTAATACTATTCTAAAAAATGAATATATAGCACTAAGAGTTTTTAGAAAAAAGCAGCTCTCACCAGCTACCTGTTTAAGCTGAGCACGGACAACGGCCCCTGGGCTTAGCCGCTCCAATGGAAATAAAAATAAATAAAAAACTTTAGAAGTCCAGCTAATAGCATAAAAACAGAGGGATGTTGTATCCTGTTTTGGAAGTTTTTAACCGCTGAAATCAAGATCCCTTTGTTATATGCTATTAGCTGGACTTCTAAAGTTTTTTGAATATATAGCACTATATAGAATATAGTGCTATATATTTGTTTTTTAGAATATTCGTCATATTCCGTTTGTGAGATCTGTTCAGGCCTCTCACATGCAGGCCAAAATGGATCAGTTTGCATTCTAATGCATTCTCAATGGAAAAGCCTCCTCTTAGAATGCATCAGTTTGCATCAGTTCAGTCTCCATTCCGCTTTGGAGACGGACACCAAAACGCTGCTTGCAGCGTTATGGTGTCCGTCTGATGAAATTGAGCCAAATAGATCCGTCCTGGCACACAATGTAAGTCAATGGGGACGGATCCGTTTTCATTGACACAATCTGGCACAATAGAAAACGGATCTGTCCTCCATTGACTTTCAATGGTGTTCAAGACATATCTGTCTTGGCTATGTTAAAAATTTGTGATGAGTGGCATACACAATATTAGAATTCGCAATGTTTTGCTAATTTTTGGCCAAATATTCGCCATAAATTTGCAAATTTTAGAATTTGTGATCTCCAGTCATTGTTTATTTGATTGCAAAAATCAGCAATGTAATATATTCAGGATAAATTAGCGATTAGAATATTCAACACTATTCGCGAATACGAATATATAGCACTATATTCTAAATATTCGCAAATTTTCGAAGTGGCGATATTAGCGATTAAAATTTGCGATGAAATCAAGATCCCTCTGTTATATGTTATGAGCTGGACTTCTAAAGTTTTTTGAATATATAGCACTATTTAGAATATAGTGCTATATATTTGTTTTTTAGAATATTCGTCATATTCCGTTTGTGAGATCTATTCAGGCCTCTCACATGCAGTCCAAAATGGATCAGTTTGCATTCTAATGCATTCTCAATGGAAAAGCATCCTCTCAGAATGCATCAGTTTGCATCAGTTCAGTCTCCATTCGCGCTCAACACTATTAAAGATAATACAAACAAATCCGTTCTGAACAGATTGCAGACGGTTGTATTACGAACAAAACTCGAGTGTGAATGTAGCCTTAATTTGTCATAAATTGCTATAAATCAGGTATACCCAGCCTAAGTTATAGCCACACAGAGCCCCCACAGAGCAGTGAAGAACCTTCACCCCCAATTCACCCGCAGCTGCCTTTTATTTAATAATTAATACTGCACTGCATAGTCCTTCTACATTGTTAATTGCCATGCAGCACACAGAGACTGTTCCTGGTATGGGGTTTGGCTGGTTAGGTGGAGGAACAATATGCATAATATTGCTGTTCTTGCCTGCAATCTCATGCAAGTTATTTGACAGTAAACACTAAATATTAATCAGCTCTGGCATACACACTTCTCCAACCCCAGCGCTCTCCTGTCCTACAGGTGTGATGCCTTCTTCTGCCATCTGCTTTTCCTCCTTTTCTACATCATCTGATATCAATGTATATATGTTATCAGGAATATGCAGTTCCTCCTGTCTGTGCATCTTGCTGATATTTCTAGGACATGGAGAATTTGAAGGATGATTTGGGAGAAGTAAAGCCATCATTTTTACCCTTCAATATTCTTCTATTAATTATTCTCAGCAACACTGTCCCTAGTGCATGAGCGCATGCCACTTCTCTCCGTATGCTCAGCTCATAGGACAATGGTGGTGACCACATGGGATGAGGGTTTTATGGGGCTGTGAAATCATAGGGAATGGCTATTTATGGATTGGCATGACATTATGGATGATCTCGCGTGCCCGTGCTTCTTACTTTCACTTTGTAACGTGTACAGTTGCCCTTTTATGAAAAACTGATTTGTTACCAAAAAACACGAGGAAATTCGTTGCGAATCGAGGTTTTCCTAAACTTCGGACTGAAATCTGCTTTGAATGCTTGACTTCGCTCAACACTAGATGTAATCATAGATAGCAATTATTTATCTTTAAAGAGCGAACAGCTCTACTCCTGTCTATGCTTTATATCTGATAATGGTTGGAATGAGCATTCAGCTGTAATACCAGGCAGTCCATGGACAAAAGCGTTGGTTTTTTAACATGAATATACAAAATATACTAATAAAAATTGTTTTACCAGTAAGTTTTTTTTAGCTGCATTATTAACTATATAATATTTTCCGAACTGAAAATGTAATATTTGATTTGTTTAAAAAGTCCATTCACCACATTTTTATGGACAATTGGCATAAGCAATTAGGAAATTGTATTTTCTTTGGGTTTTGAATAGTAAAACTTTGGTGGTTTATGAATTCAAAATATATTTTATGATTTTATTTACAGAACGGTTTTTACACATTTCTCTGTCAGCGCAGTAGACGGGAGCACACAGACAGTGAGCCCTAACTGGAACCCAGTCTGCTTTCCCTGCCGAGCTGCAGTGCAAGCCCTAGGTAACAAGTCTGCAACTGGTTGACTTTCCTTACTCTACTAAGGCTATCTTCACACTAGTGGCAAGGAACTCCAGCAGGCTGTTCTGGCGGGTCAACAGCCTGTTGGATCCATGCTGCCGCTAGTGCACACGTGCCTCCGGACTATGTCATACTTTTTTCCGACCACCTCTCGGTATGTTTGCCGTGCTGCCGCGGGAATTCTGGCCCGCCCCCATTATAGTCAATGGGGCCAGTACGGTAGTCCGGGGGCACGTGTGCACTAGCAGCAGCATGGATCCGACAGGCTGTTCATCTGTCAGAGTTCCTTGCCGCTAGTGTGAAACTATCCTAAGTGCAAGACAGACACACACACAGACTAAACCACACAGAGACAGAGTCCTACGGGAATGAGTAGGAACTGGGCGGACAATGCAGTACCAAATCAGAAGATAAAGGGTAATCAGAATTGCCAAGTTGAAGTCAGAACGAAACGGGAAACACAGTACCAAATCACGAGACAGAGTGATCAAGACAAGCTGAGGTCAATATGATAAGCAATCCAATGCACACAGAACAGAACCAGGAGCACAGCTATGGAGAGAAAACCTATAACTGGCAAGCGTGAATTGCCAGCAGGCGATTTAAATAGAGCACTGAACCCCTGGATCAGAATTTGATAGGGCTAGGGACTTGGCACTCCATTGGAGCAGAACACAAGATGCCCTGACATGCAGCAGGCCAATTCAATGCAAATAGAACAGAACCTGGAGCACAACTAGGGAGAGGAAACCTATAACTGGCAAGTGTGTATTGCCAGCAGGGGATTTAAATGGAGCTATTAACCCTGGATCGGAATATGATAGGGCCAGAGACTCGGCACTCTATTGAAGCAGAACTCAAGATGCACTAACATGCGGCAGGCAGTCTGAGAAGTAACTCAGCCTGCATCAGAATAATTCACAGCTAAACCATGTCATAGCTTTTCTTCCCCAGCATGGATGTTCTGCGCTGGAGCCTGGACAGGTAAGTTGGTGACATTTTTCATTGGAAAATGCCTCCTACATTTAACATGAGCAAATATTCCAAACACATTTGAAGAAGACAGAAAATCCATATAGATAATGAAAAATAGAAATGAACTCCAGAAAAAAAAGAGACAAGTGAAATCTAGCTTTTCTTCCCCCAGCATGGATGTGCTGCGGGGAGGAACAGAGCGAGCACTCCATTGCTCGCATCACCAAAGGGCATGACCAGGCAGTGCATTACAGGGGCACCGCAGGGCAGCATGTCTGGCAAGGCAAGGCCACGCTGAAACCCCAGACCTAAACGCTGGAGCCTGGACAGGTAAATTGGTAACATTTTTCATTGGAAAATGCCTCCTACATTTAAAATGAGCACATCTTCCAAACACATTTGAAAAAGACAGAAAATCCATATAGATAATGAAAAAAAGAAATGAAGTCCAGAAAAAAAGAGACAAGTGAAATCTGCTAAAATACAATGCTAATTGCTAATAAGACATGACAGAGATGAAGAACATTAGTGCTTATGTTTGATGTCCAGGGAGCTTTTCATCCCAATACTTATATTCTAATTAGCTACTTTAAGGATTAAGAACACAGACAGAATACCCTTGGGTTAATGAAGAAACAGGGATTGAAAAGATGTTTTATTCAAATATATCTTAATTTATAACAAAACTAATAATATTGCTGAAATCTGTCAAGCACATGATCAAAATGTGTCATTCCAACATAGCTCTACCAATCTCATATGTAGTGAATTTGGTAAATATCTATTGCATTTAAATTAAAACAATTTTTGCAAAACTGTAAAACAGATTTCAAGTATTATTTTTCATATTCAATAAGCTTAATCTAAGGTTTAATAGAAGTAGAAAGGCTGAAAAAAATCTATTTCCTGAGATCATCCAAAGTTATGCTCACATGGGATCCCTCAGATATGAGATCAAAAGGAAAAGTGAGATCTCTTTGTACAGTTGTCCTTTTGTGATTATTGAAAATGACCTGAGGATATTGAATAAATGTGTTGTCTAGAGTTGAGCGGACACCTGGATGTTCGAGTTCGACGGGTTCAGCCGAACTTTGGAAAAATGTTTAAGTTCGGGACCCGAACTTAACCCGAACTTGACCCCGAACCCGAACCCCATTGAAGTCAATGGGTGCCCTAACTTTTGAGCACTAAAATGGATGTAAAAATGTCATGGAAAGGGATAGAGGGCTGCAAATGGCATCAAAATGTGGTTAAGAGCATGGCAAGTTCTCTGCAAATAAATGTGGATAGGGAAATGACTTTAAATAGCATAAAATACGTAAAAAATAAAATTAAAAATCTTGATCTAGGAGGACGAGGTCCATATGGAGTAGGAGGTTAAGGAGGCGGTGGATGTGGCGGTGTAGGTGGAAGCGGCGGTGGAGGAGGAGGTAGCCTACACTGCTTTTTGGTTTTAAATTTTATTTTTTAAATTAGGGTACACCCCAAAACATTGGGAAATATAACCTGTAATAACCCCCTCCAGTCGTGCTAAACACATGTTCAGACAATACAAGGGCTGCTGGGCAGGCCAGCACCTCCAAGGGGTAAAGGGCAAGCTCAGGTCATGTGCCCAATTTGGAGACCCAGAAGTTGCAGGGGCTGATCCCTGTCAGTCAGTTCGTGTAGGCGTGTGCATACTTACTGCCCCACCATGTTGCACGTCCCAGTGATGTTGACGATCCAATATGATATCTGCTCTATCAACTTTCGATGTTCTTTTCTGCGCCTACCATGGTGATCAGGGTGGCGGGGAAACAGAGGCAGGGTGAGAAAGAGAGAACAGCCAAGGGAGGATTAATTTTTTAGAATTTAAAATTATAGAGTTGAATTATGGGACAAATTATTAAAGCATGAAAGTGTAACAACTTTTTAAAGTTTAAGCATTGAATGAAAGGATGTGGCGCACATTAATTACTGAAGAATTTATTACATTTTATTCCCTGTCACCTATGCAGAGCAGGGGTTTATCCACGTCTAAAATTGTATAATGTCAACCCAAGAATGTAACAGAAAAATTAGTGAAATGTATTAACCTGTCTACTTGGTAGAGCAGGGGTCTATGTTAGAGAGAAAAAAAAAATTGTCACCTGAAAATGTTAAAGAAAAATTATTTACATTTATTAAGCTGTCAACTAGGTAGAGGAGGGGTATATTACCCCCCAAAATTTGTGAATTTCACCAAAAAATGAAACAGACAATTTATTTTTATTTTTTAACCTGTCTACTCGGTATAGCAGTGGTACATCAGACCCAAAAATTGTTGAATTTCACCAGAAAATGTAACTGACAATTTTTTTTTTTTTAACCTGTCTACTAGGTATAGCAATGGTACATCACACCCAAAAATAAAAATGTAAAATGAAAATGTAACTTACATTTTTCTTTTAACCTCTCTATACTAGGTATAGCATTGGTACTTCACACCCAAAAATTTGTGAATTTCGCCAGAATATGTAACTGCCAATTATTGTTTTTTGTTTAACCTGTCTACGAGGTATAGCAGTGGTACTATTCACCCAAAAATTGGTGAATTTCACCATTAAATGTAACTGACATTTTTTTTTTACCGGTCTACTAGGTATAGCAGTGGTACATCACACCCAAAAATTGGTAAATTTAACCCGAAAATGTAAATGACCATTTATTTATTTTTGTTTAACCTGTCTACTAGGTACAGCAGTGGTATTATACACCCAAAAATTGGTGAATTTCACCCAAAAATGAAGCTGATAAAATAGTGAAATTATATAAAATAAATATGTACAAATAAAATAGAAAATTTGATTTATGAGGTGGAGTTCTATATGGAGTAGGAGTTTGAAGAGGCGGTAGACGTAGCAGTGTAGGTGGAAGGGGCAATGGAGGAGCACGAGGTAGCCAACACAGGTTTTTGGTTTTAATTGTATTTTTTTAAATTAGGGTACACTCTAAAAGAGTGTGAAATATTCAAAATACAAGGATGAGCAATTGCGCTGCAGTATAACAATGGCTGGTTAGTGCCGGTATACATGTCTATTCTGCGCTAGGTACGGACAAGTCCTGAGGAATCCATGCCTGGTTCATTATAATGAACGTGAGCTTGTCCACATTGGCTGGGGACGGGCGGCTGCGCTTGTCTGTGATGACGCCCCCTGCTGTTCACATGTTCAGATACTGTGGGACAGCCACCGCTTTAAGGCCTTCAAAACTCTCCGTATCCACCAGACGGAATGACAGCATTTCAAATGCCAGTAATTTAGAAATTCTGGCATTCAGGGCTAGGGATTGCAGGTGGGTAGGGGGGTGCTTCCTCTTCCTCTCAAGTGTTTGGGAGATGGAGAGTTGAACGCTTCCGTGGGACCTTGTGGAGATGCTTGGTGACCCAGGTGTTGGTGTTGCTGTCAGATTCTCTGTTTGCGGGGTGGCACTGTCACTCCAGAGGTGGATGAAGAGGCTGAGACTGCAGCAGAAGAGGAAGCAGGAGGAGCCAGAGACCTTTCTTGGTTTTTGAGGTGTCTACTCCACTGCAGCTCATGCTTTGCACTTTAATTCCTGGTCATGCAGGCTGTGCTCAGGTTGAGAACGTTTATGCCTCGCTTCAGCCTCTGATTGCACAGCGTGCAAACCACTCGTGTCTTGTTGTCAGCACATTGTCTGAAGAACTGCCACGCCAGGGAACTCCTTGGAGCTGGCTTTGGTGTGCTCGGTCCCTTGCTGCGGTGGGCAGTGGCAGCCATACTGTCTAGAGGATGGCCGCTCCGCTTTTGCACCCTGCTCTGTCTTCTGCTGTGCTGGTGGCTCTGTGCGACCACCACCTCTTCCTCCGAACTACATAGGTCACTCGCATGACCCCCTGCCTTCCTTGTCGGTCTGCACACTTTTGAAAGCCCCAGCAGTTGGCACCTGTGTTTTGTCATTATCCGAGACCTGCTGCGATGGTCCTCCCATGTACTCATCTTGAAACATAAGTGGTTGGGAATCAGTGCACTCAATCTCTTCCACTTCTGGGGCAAGGATAGGTGGATGGCCCTGGGAAATTCTGATAACAGAGTCATCAAAAAGAAGAAGAGACTACTGCATGACTTGGGGCTCAGACTGCTTGGCTTATTTGCAAGGGAGTGAGGTGAAAGACTGATGGACATCGGCTGCAGGTGCCAACTGTGGTCTTTCAGCAGGAGACTGGATGGGAGACAATGTGAAGGAACTGGAGCCACTGTCAGCAACCCAATCTACTATCGCCTGTACTTTTTCAGGCCTCACCATTCATAGAGCAGCATTAGGCCCGACCAAATACTGCTGCAGGTTCTGTTGCCAGCTCGCACCTGAGGAATGGCTTTCACTTGTGCGTGTAGCTGGTTCAGATTGACCAAGTTCTCTCCCTGCAACAGGAACTCCACCAGCAGCACCACGACCTGAGCCACGTCGCTTATTTGACACTCTCCTCATATTTCTCGAATTTAGGATCTTGCCCTAAATTGGTGTTTAATTAATAGTAGAATATTGCGACAGTATGTAAAGGGTGTATCTCACACGGCCTGACCCAGAGTAGTCCTCAATTAAAGATTTATTTGCCAAAAATGGCTGTATTTTAAATACCTGAATCAACCCCCTGTATATACCGGGTGTATCTCACTCGCCTGATCCACAGTAGGACTCAATTAAAGATTTGTGCACCAATTGGCGGTATTTCAAATATCTGAATATAACCCCTGTATATACAGGGTGTATCTCACATGCCCTGATCCACACTAGGCCGCAATTACATTATTTGGCCCAAAATGGCTGTATTTTAAATATCTGAATATAACCCCTGTATTTAAAGGGTGTATCTTACACGCCCTGATCCACACTAGGACGCTAACAAAGAATTTTGCCCAAAATGGCTTTATTTCAAATAACTGAATATAAAGACAGTTAAGGCGGTATCTCACAATGACATCTGCAGCAAAGGCTGCCAACAATTTTTTTTTTTGCCCAAACGGGTGTTTGTTTAATAACTGAATTTGACAGCAGTATATAAGCCTGTAATTTCACACGTGCTGATGCTGCAAGGCCTAAAAAATTGTGGAATCTGGCAAAATGTGTTTTTAAAAACCCAGAAAATGATGGCTGTATTTCTAGCTTAAATTGGACACTGATAATCCAGATGTTGTATATTGCCTAAAATTTTTATTTATTTTTTTGCAACAGAATATGAAAGCTGTATATATTAATCTTGAATTTAACACTTGCAGATCAGGAAAATATTTTTTTTTGGGCAAAAAAAAGTGTGTTTTTAAAACCCCAAAAATTGATGGCTGTATTTCTAGGTTAAATTGCACACTGACTAATCCAGATGTTGTATATTGCCTAAAAAGTGTTTTTTTTTTTGTAAAAGAATATGAAAGCTGTGTATATTAAACTTGAATTTAACACATGCAGATCAGGAAAATAGTGTTTTTTGGCAAAAAAGTGTGTTTTTAAAACCCCAGAAAATGATGGCTGTTTTTCTAGCTTAAATTGCACACTGACTAATCCAGATGTTGTATATTGCCAAAAAAGTGTTTTTTTTTGGTAACAGAATATGAAAGCTGTGTATATTAAACTTGAATTTAACACTTACAGATCAGGAAAATATTTTTTTTGGGCAAAAAAAAGTGTGTTTTTAAAACCCCAAAAATTGATGGCTGTATTTCTAGGTTAAATTGCACACTGACTAATCCAGATGTTGTATATTGCCTAAAAAGTGTTTTTTTTTTGTAAAAGAATATGAAAGCTGTGTATATTAAACTTGAATTTAACACATGCAGATCAGGAAAATAGTGTTTTTTGGCAAAAAAGTGTGTTCTTAAAACCCCAGAAAATGATGGCTCTATTTCTAGCTTAAATTGCACACTGACTAAGCCTGCAAATGCACCAGATTTTGTAAATTGCCAAAAAAGATTTGGGATTTTCAATGTCCCAAAAGCTCAGATGCAGTGCTGGTGCACTGAGCTTGCATAAAATGGCTGCCGCCGCCGCTGCCCAACTAACTGACTTATTAAAGTTTTTTTTCTTTCGGTCACTGGGCTCAGGGCAGGATAAAAAAATTGTGCCCTGCACCCACAAAACACAATGTATGTAGATCGCTGAGTTAGATTCAGATTTTGAGCAAAGATTCAGTCCTATTCTCTCCCTGAAATTTATCAGCAGCATCCTCTCCCTACACTATGCACAGCAGAGTGACGTGCAACGCTACGTGACTCCAACTTATATAGAGGCTGGGTCACATGCTACACTGGCCAATCACAGCCATGCCATCAGTAGGCATTGCTGTGATGGCTTCTAAGGTCAGACCGTTAACCACTTGTTGATTAGCTGCTATGCAGCCTTTCAAAAAGTGCCAAGAAAGCGCCAAACACCGAACCCGAACTTTTACTGAAATGTTCGGGTTCGGGTCCGGGGTCCAAAAATCTTAAAGTTTGGTACGGTGACACTCAGGGTAAATACATAGTAGAGAATTGGGAGGAGGCTAAGGAGCCCATGATGATATAACACAGTCTGATAAAAGTGGCAGGGTGAGGAGGGTGAGGACTATGACAATGATTGTGTGTTGATCGGGACATGACAGATGTACCATGGAGCTGAGTAAGAGGAAACATCAGAGCAGGATGGTCAGTGGCAATAAAGATTAGTTTGTATGAAAGTTCAACTCCCACCTGGTCAATTACTCTGGCGGTGCAGTTGCTGTCATACCACTTAGTTGTGGTAAATTCACCAAAAATTTATTCTTCTGTAAAATTGAATTTTTAGCCACAGTTTCTGCCATATTTAATCACTGATATTTCTGGCCAGGAATCTATTGTGGCACTATTGTGGCACCTTCACCAAAATTTAATTCTTCTGTAAAACTGAATATTTAGCTTCAGTTTCTGCCATATTCCATCACTGAGATTTCTGGCCAGACATCCATAGCTGCGCAGTTTTTTTTACAAATAGTTTAAAATACTCTTATTTTCTAAATGATTGTGGCCTGTCTCTAGCACATACCCTGTTCCCTGACTGCTTGGAATCATTGGCAAGTAGATTGAAACAGTGGCTAGAACTGGCCCATTTTACTCTGCCTATACTTTCTTGTCCAGCCTCCAGTGTTTTCTCAGAGAGGGTTTTCAGCATTGCAGGTGGTATCATGATACTCAAACTGACCAAGTTGTCCTCCGCCAGTGTACACAACATCACTAAATGAGGCATGGAGGATTTTCAAACTCCTCAGGCTGAGGTTAATAAATAGGTCTGTCATTGCTAATGGTGTCCCATCATGCTACTGCCACTGTCTGCCTGCCTACTATCATGTTTTGTACTGGATGGTTTCTGCTGCTGCTGCCCTCTTGCCAGTCTGCTGCCTACCTTATGGTTCCTGCCTGTTCCTTACAGTATGGCTGCTGCTGCCTCCATCATACCACTGCCTGCATATGGCTGCTGCTACATCCACTGCCACCACTGCTATTCCCTGCCACTAATCCCCTATATTTGCTTCTGTTACTCCTACTGCCACTACCATTACCACTACAAAGTTGCCACTACTACTACATACATCTACTACCACACACATCTACTGCCTTGTCTGTTCCATGTTGTACTGCTACTGCTGCCACTACTATTGCATACCTCTATTACTCTCCCCTTTCCTTATCTACATTGTACTGCTGCTGCTCCCAATTTAAAGGGAGAATTTCACCAGGCTAATTCAGAATAAACCACTTTTTCTTCAAATTAACACTTTCGTGTTTTTGAGATCTGGCATGTATAAATAAGGGCAGGTATTCTGTCCCCGTTAAGGCTTTTGGACGTTTGTGCATAACAAGCCAGTTTTTATTCAGACAATTAACACTTATTCCCCCATTAATGCATAGATTTTGGAATCAAGGTTCCAACAACCTACAGTTTTTTTCTCCATTACACCATATGTTTTTACACCGCCTGCCCCTGTTAGAGAACAGTTTTTATAAACTTTCTAAAGGCGCAGTGTATTTTTGAACATGCTGTTTGTTAATGCTATCAAACATGTGTTTACCCATAGCTAAATATTTTTTGCTATTTCTGTCATTGCATTAAAAAACATAGATACCATCTTTTTGTCGAAAAAAAATAATCTAAGTCCTAAGAGACTAGAGGGTGTTATATACTAATTGTCAGGGCAATTGGAGGAAGTTCATTTTATGATGAATTATTTGGTTATGAAAATAATTTTATTTGAAATTTCACAAATTGAACCAGAAATGAATTTCAAAAAATGTAATCAACCTTAGAATAGTTCTATTCTTTTGGCTCATTAGATTATAGTACCAAGACTGAATTTAGAAAAAAATAAACATTTCAAAATGAAAGTTCATGCAAATCTGTTCCTCTTCCATCATTCAAATGGTACTAACTGCTATTCTGTGCTAATTTGTATACATTTTGTGCTGAACTTACACTTGATTGTCAGATAAAGGAAGTCTAGCTCCTGTCAAACCACTGCTTGTTTTTTAGCACTTTGACAGATTATCCAATATGTCAGAATTTCCACCTCACCAGTCGACTTTTTCACTGTAGCAATGGTGCATGGACGCTATGAATGTAGAGTACACAGCAAGACGTTTAGCTACAAAGAAGCCTGTGTAGCGAATCACATATTACTGACCTGTGATTCAAAGAGCCTTTCAAAAGAAAATTCTGTAGGTGTTCAGCTTTTTGTTGAGAGAATTATTCAGCTATAACCTTTCATAGTTAATTTAGCAGAAAAACTGGTCAACACCTGCTGCCTCAGCTCAAATTTGCGAATATATGTCATTCAAAGCTTGCTACCGTACTGATGATTTGGGTCTCACTAAACATAAAAAAAGAAAATAAATCTCTGTCTTGCTACTAACCTATAAAAAGAATTACTTTTAGATAGATAGATAGATTTGCTATCTGTACAGAATAACCAATCAGAGGATTCTAATGCCGGCTGAAAGGTTCTGATCCCCAGAGTCCGTAAATATGTATATATATATATATATATCTAGTATATATATATATACCCTCCCCCCCAGTGGCCCATGTGCCCCATTTCAGACTGGCCGAGTAGGGGTGCGATACCCGCCCCCCCTTCCTCCATTTTTAGGATGACCGGAGCAGTTAGCAGAGTGTCAGCATGCAGCTGACACTCTGCTTGAAAAGGCCGACATTGGTGCTGGCACAGATGGCAGCCGTTTAACCCCTTCCATGCTGCTGTCCATAGAGACCGCTGTATGGAAAGGGTAAACAGGGAGGGAACTCCCTCCCTCTTCCATCAGGCCGATGCTGTGCCATTGCAGCGACCCGATGCTTGACGGGTTCACAGAGGGAGGGGACTACCTCCCCTATCAGGCCGCTGCACTGCTGTGTCAGGCTCCTGCTAAAGGCTGTATTATAGAGGCATCAGACCCACTGGATCTTCAAGAATCAAATGGGTCTGGGTCAAAAAAAAGTTTTAAAAAAAGTGAAAAAATGTAAAATAAAAAGTATTCAAATTATTTAATTTCTTCTTATAGCCACACATTTATAATTTATAAAAAAAATTAAAAAAATGTAATATACAGTGCCTTGCAAAAGTATTCACCCTCCTTTACTTTTTTGTATTTTGTTATATTACAGCCTTAACTTCTATGTTTCGTCAATCTGAATTGTATGTGATGGATCAGAACACAATAGTCTAAGGCCTAGTTCACATGAACGTATGGTTTTTATAGTTTTTTGCAGTCCGTTTTTCACGGATCCGTTGTTCCGTTTTTGAGTTCCGTTGTGTTTCCGTTTCCTTTCCGTTTTTCCGTTCCGTTTTTCCGTATGCCATGTACAGTATACAGTAATTACATAGAAAAAATTGGGCTGGGCATAACATTTTCAATAGATGGTTCAGAAAAAACGGAACGGATACGGATGTCATACGGATGCATTTCCGTATGTGTTCCTTTTTTTTGCGGACCCATTGACTTGAATGGAGCCACGGAACGTGATTTGCGGCCAAATATAGGACATGTTCTATCTTTCAATGGAACGGAAAAACGGAAATACGGAAACAGAATGCATACCAAGTAAATTCCGTTTTTTTTTTGCGGAACCATTGAAATGAATGGTTCCGTATACGGACCGTACAGTCGCAAAAAAAAACGTTTGTGTGAACTAGGCCTAAGTCGGTGAAGTGAAATAAGAAAAATATATAAATAAAACTATTGTTCAGAAATAGAAAACAGAAAATTGGCATGTACGTATGTATTCACCCCCTTTGTTAGGAAGCCTATAATAAGCTCTAATGCAACCAATTGTCTTCAGAAGTCACATAATTAGTGAAATGATGTCCACCTGTGTGCAATCTAAGTGTCACATGATCTGTCATTACATGCACATCTTTTTTTAAAGGCCCCCGAGGCTGCAACACCTAAGCAAGAGGCATCACTAACCAAACCCTATAGTACCGTTCTTATCTGGGTTGGAGATCTCACCCTCTGCTGAGTTCCCATTAAGTCAAGCTGTGTTAAAGTGACTTTGGGCTATGCAGTCTGTCCTGCTGCACCTTGCTTCTGTGGGACTTTATAGGCTACGTACACCTGTGGGGGCAATTTTATAATAGCATTATACTAATTTTGAGCTACTATTTTTATTTTTATTTTTATTGATATGATAAATATAGAATCCTTTTTTCTGCACAGAGCTGACATGCTCTAGTAGCTACCTTTGGATTTTCTGGCCTTTCCATCTCCTCTCTGCCCTTATAAACACTCATTATAGCTCAGTTCTTATCTAACTGATAAGAATGTGGCTAAAATAATGTTTATGACCACTTAGTGGTTTAGAGATAAGGTTTATTAGATGACCACTACCAGTCACACAGCTAGACAAACTGTTAACCCTTTGTGACAGAACAGCTCAAATAAAGGCTAATTTGACAAAAATGATTAACACATAATTAAAAAAAGATTGCCTCCTAAGGTGTACATAGCCTTTAATACCTAAGAGATTACCCTCTGCTACAGCATGGTCTTGATATATGCCACTCATATGGGTGCATCAGTAACTCTTTGACTCCTGGTGACCTTCTGGCTGCTATGTCACTATTTTTTCAGATCCTCACCTTCCAAGGCTAAGAATGTACAACAGATCAAACATATAACCTCTATATTCCAACCAAGAGAATGATCTCAGGCCCAACAGGACACTTACAGTTCCTGTTCATAAACTTGAGGGTCATGTACCCTTATGGACTGCGCAGGTATTCACTAGTGATGAGCGGCAGGGGCAATATTCAAATTTGTTATATTTCGCGAATATTTTGTAGAATTCGAGAATTTGAGATTATATTCTTGATTGCGAAAATCGGCAATGTATTATTCGCGTAGTATGTGCGAAATACCGACGTGGGTCAGTTATGCTAAATTTTTCAAGCTGGTATTAGTTTCCTTAAACTGGAGAAAATGGTTGACACGGCAGAACATTAGAAAAGCTTTATATGCAGATAGAGTGCTCCAATATATTTGCATTTGCAAATTTTGGGCAATTAATGATGCGCATATTTTATCACAATACGTGCAAAGACAAAGCCTTCTCATTGGCCCACAAGCTAGAAGAAGGGAGGGATGATCACCTGATGTGTAATGTGTTAAAAAATAATAATAAATATTCGTAATTACAAATATATATCACTATATTCGAAATATGCCGATATTTGCGATAAAAATTCGCTTTTCGAATATTCGCGATCAACACTAGTATTCACTTTAGTTACACTATAGCATGAACCTCATACCAATAATTTGTATAAGCAGAACAGATACCAGGTTACAAATGACTGCTACAGACAGATTGGTTCTACACACTCAGAAGAGGTAGGAATGTTTCAGAGAGTCTCTAAAGGAGAATAGCCTTACAAGCCACACATCCTTTCTGTCGATGATCTCGCCCCCAAGTCTTTCCTCAGTTCCTAGGACAGATGTCTTCTCTATCAACTGTCTTCAGCTCATAAGTTTCTCTTTCTCATGTCTTTTGTAAGTCAGACTTATTGCTGTTGCAGCATTCATTATCACACATCTGCACATGCTGTCAGAGCTGCATTCCCCACTCGTACCTTACTTCTCCCAAAGCACCGTAGTGCATTGCTCAGAACTGCAATTCTACCCCTGAAGAGTGTCAGGCTCCTCCCCTGACTAGAAGCAGGACCTCCTACCCCCCACCCATTGTATGAAAAGCAGTGAGGTTTTTACTACAATTTATGGATAACATTCACCAGGGGGACAAATTCTCCCTTCATTCCTACTATATAAGAATAAAGCTATTGTTATATTTGTATTTGCAATTCTGGCAGGATGTTCATGCAGAGGAACAGCCTGCCGGAGTTCACCATATCCAACATAGCCAAATAGGGCCATGTACCTTTGGATTCCTATTGAATACTAAGAGATCTGTCGCTTAAGGGCCCCTACCCTTAGATCAGGGTGTATTTCTGATAAATCCAAGAGGTCTGAGCAGTGATTTCCTGAGATATAGGAGGACATAAATTCATGCAACACATTAATTCCTGATCTGAGTGTGTCAAAGGTTGTCATATATTTGTACTTTTAGACTTTCCTGTCTTTCTAAGATTTGAAATTCTCTTTTAATATCAAGACTTTCATGTCTATGATTATGTTGTGGTTATAGTTGAAAAAATGTTTTCATACAGGCAGACTTTTCCTATTTTCTTTTATTGTGTGACAGTGATAGGTCAATGAGTACATACAATCAAGTAGGCCATATTTGGCGTGGTGCAGGTAAAAGTACCTGGGAACATGTAGTCCGACTCCTGATGTGTGAGGGGAATCTGTAACTTGTTAAGGGTCATTATGTATGGGCAGTTCTTACATTTTGTCTGGTTGGATGGAAATGCTCCTGTTGTTGTTGAAGACAACAGTGAACTTCTGACAATGATGCTTCTGAGATTACGGAGCTGCCTATACAACAGGAATGAAGGTGGAGTCTAGAATTTTTTTTCTTTTCAAATGGCCATCTCTTTGTAGTATTGGATGTAGCTTCAGAACAACCCCCCTCAGAATCTCTAAACTTGAGTTGAACAATAGATGACTACTAAGAGTTCACGGGAATCCCAATGGTTTTCTTATTTTGCATATAGTGGTAATCTGGTGGCTTTTGTAATTTGGCTTCCATTGCAATTGGATAATATCTCTGATTCAAAAATATATTTTCAAGACTTTTCAGGTGTTCATCCCACTCTGTAGGGTTCAAACATATGCATTCAAAACAAAAACTTAGCAAGATCCAGCGCCCTTAGAAAAAATATAACTTTAAATACATGAACTTCCACATCATGACCTCCAGGCTACGCGTTTACACCATAGAGGACTCAAAAAGTGGGGATTTAACTAAGGGTACCGAATGTGTAAAGTAAAAAAAAGTAACAAGGGAATGCCTATTTTCCATTGTCTGCCTGGGTATGTCTGTGTCGGTGAGGTAATGATTGTGATACATTATCTATAGAGTATAAACAGGAATACCTATGATTAGTGTTGAGCGAAACAAAGCCAAATGATTGACTGATCTGAATTTAAGGAAAAATTGGATTTGCCGCAAAGTCGAATTTCCTCTTGTTTCATGGTAATGAATCTATTCCTCCTGAAATGGCGGTAAAAAAAAACATACACGCCTCATCCATTTGTGTTCAAAGAGGCCGTTGCAGCCATCTTGATTGCAGAAACCATGTGAACTCTAGCACGGGGTGACATATGACATCACCAGGTCGGCGTAAACTTAGTCCCAAAAAAAAAAAACTACTGTAAAAAAAAAACTCTTATCCTACAATTATTAAGCCATGAGTGAAAAATATTATATGTGATGTAGCATTTAAATGAAGAAGCATTTCACATAAAATGTAGGCAACTGATTACATAAATCACAGTTTTTGTTTCAAATGGGGCAAAACCCCTTGTGGGGATTTGATCTGATAGGCAGGTTAGCGGACACAGTATAGAGGCAGTAACAAAGTCTTTAAATTAAACAGTTCAGTGTTTATTCACACATTAAGGCCTCATGCACACGACTGTAGTGTGTTTTGCAGTCCGCAAATCGCCGATCCGCAAAACACGGATGGCGTCCGCGAGCGTTCCGCAATTTGCGGAACGACGCGGACAGCCTATAATATAAATGCCTATTCTTGTCCGCAAAGCGCGGACAAGAATAGGACATGTTATATTTTTTTTGCAGGGCCACGGAACGGAGCAACGGATGCGGACAGCACACGGAGGCGGCCCCATTGAAGTGAATGGGTGGCTCGGATGCGGACCAAAACAACGGCCGTGTGCATGAGGCCTAAGTAAGTGACAAAACAAAAAGTCATTTTCAAGGAAAACCACCTTTTGATTACGGTGTTCGTTCACACCATGCAGCAAAGAAGAAGTCCTTGAACAAAGCAGAATCCACCTCCTTTCACACCAACAAGGTAGCAGGCCTTAATCCAGGCCCAAACTCCCAGGTCCCAACACAGAGACTGACAGAGCTCAACTGTCAGAGAGGAGTAATCCACACCACCCGACAGTGCTGCCTGTGTTTTATAGCCCAAAACCAATACCCGGCCTGGAATGTCACCCACCCAGCACTTTTGACTACTTCTAGTAAGAACCATCCCGGATCAGCTATAACAGCCATACTAAATAGTAACATGTCAAACAGCAACTGCTGCTAACACATGAAAGGGGCTCTTACTTCACCGAGGCCAAAAACCTTAGTGACACATCTATCATCCACGATCATCCCTTGAACCTTCCAACACCCTCTAAAGAAGGAACAGTATGGTTTAATAGCTATATGTTGCACAAAAAATGTTCAGTAACATGCCTTATGTAAGGTACATACTTGAGTTTTTTTTAAAGATATGGCAATTTGAGCTAATGTTCATTAATGATCTTTAATCAAATTGTTTGAAGTGTTTGATGAGCTCAACAGAAAATAATGAAACATTGACCATAATTCTAAAGCCCAAACTGGCTGAATCAAGAACGTTTTTTTTTTTTATCTATTCAGCAATTATGTTAGGTAGGTATAGTATAGCAGGGAATATGTTTTTTCTTTCCTACTTAAATGACTACAGGTTGCCTTGTGTAAATTGTAAAACACAGTATTAATACTGACACGTTAAGCAAGAGGTGTGCCAGTAACTTCCCCTGTGCAGGGTGCACCAGATACATCAAGATCTACAGGTAGCACTCCACCATGATCCTACATTGTAGTTTCTATTATAAATTAACAAAGTTTCAGATCTTTCACAAAATGGATACCAACAACACATAACTCATTTGTAACACAATCTGTCATTTTAATGGAAATAATAATAAGGTATGTTGCACTATTCTTTTCGTAAAATATGCCAAAATCTGTGATGGAGGCTCCTAAAGAAACTGTTTTCCTTCATTTCAGGCAAAGATTATTTTACCTTCCCTAGAATGTTATCTAATTTTCCTGGTCAATACAGGTGCCCTTGGTTAAGTTGGTGCCCCCTTTGTATCTAGCACTCTATGAATATGCACTACCAACCCTGATCTATGCTGCCTGATTACATAGATATTTACAGCATATGCTACACTTGCGTGGTGGCTCAGTGGTTGTCACTAGAGATGGCCCGAACTATTTGCCGGCGAACAGTTCCCGGCGAATATCGCATGTTCGCGTTCGCCACGGCGGGCGAACATATGCGATGTTCGGTTTGCATCCTATACATCATCATTGAACACACTTTGACCCTGTACCTCACAGTCAGCAGACACATTCCAGCCAATCAGCATACCCTCCCTCCCAGACCCTCCCACCACCTATCAAAAAGCAAGGACAGCATCCATCTTAGATTAATTCTGAAGCTGCAGTGTCACAAAGTTGTAATCGCAATGCGATTAATACAGGTTATATTAATCGCATTGCGATTACAACTTAGAGCTGGGTTCCTAATGGTTATATTGATAGAATATAACGAAGATTGAGAATATAGTGCTATATTCATTGTCAATTCTAGCAATACAACCATTAGGAACTCAGATCTAAGTTGTAATCACAATGCGAATAATGCAGGTTATATTAATCGCATTGCGAATTCAAGCTAGCGAATGCAAGCTAAGTTCCTAATGGTTGTATTGCTAGAATTGACGAATATAACGAATATAGCAGTATATTCTCAATCTTCATTATATTCCAGCAATACAACCATTAGAAACCCAGCAGCTCTAAGTTGAAATCGCAATGCAATTTATAGAACTTGAATTAATCGCATTGAAATTTCATGTTCGTGGCATCACTAGTTGTCACTAGTGCTTTGCAGCCCTGGGTTCAAATCTGACTAAGTGTAACATGGAGTTTGTATGTTCTGCTTGTGTTTTGCATAGGTTTCTTGCTACAAACCACAAAGATACTAATAGAGAATCTAAATTGTGAAGCCCACTGGGGACAGTGAATGATGACAATGTCTTTAACGCACTGCTGAATATGTCAGCGCTATATAAGCAAGATAAATAATAAATCAAGTGACAGATTTTTTTTTCTGATAATATTTTCTGATGCCCTGAAGTCTCAGAAGCTTTAACCCCTTAAGGACCTGCACCGTACATGTACGGCGCTGGTGGACGTGACTTAAGGACCAGCGGCGTACAGATACGGCGGGCTGATCGTGCTGGTGCAGTCTGCCAATCAGCGGCAGGGGTTCGGCAGTCACTGATAGCCGGACTCCTGCTGTATGCGCCGACAATTGGTGAAAACATTGATGCCGGCGCATTAACCCCTGCACTGACTGCGGAACATGCGGTATCCTGCCAGGTGCGGGGTGGCCATCGGTCCCCACGCTGCTGTGACGGAGACCTGATGGCAGGGAAGGCAGCCCGTTGCCTTCCTCAGGCATCATGGCTGCCTTCCATGGCAGCATGTGAGATCCAGCCCCCTGGATCTCACAGACAGGAAGCTACGTATAAGTGTATTGCAGTGTGTAATACACTTACAGTCAATGCATTACAATACAGAATGCATTGTAAAGGGTATCAGACCCCCAAAACTCCCAGAATAAGACAAAAAAGTACAACACCAAGCAATCTAAAAGGTGTATGCCCCCAAAATAGTACCAATCTAAAAAGCCATTTTTTGTCACCTTACATCATCAAAAGTGTAATAGCAAGCGATCAAAAAGTAATTTGCATCCTAAAATAGTGCCAATCAAACCATCATCACATCCCACAAAAATTATACCCTACCTAAGACAATCGCCTAAAAAATAAAAAAACTATGGCTCTCAGAATATGGAGACACTAAAACATGATTTTTTTTTGTTTTAAAATAATATTATTATGTAAAACTTAAATAAATAAAAAAGTATACATATTAGTAATTGCCACATCTATAATGACCTGCTCTATAAAAATATCACATGACCTAACTCCTCAAGTGAACACCATAAAAAAATATACAAAAACTGTATAAAAAAGCAATTTTTTGTCACCTTACATCACATACAGTGTAATACCAAGCAATCAAAAAGTCATATTTACCCCAAAATTGAACCAATCAAACCATCATCTCATCCCACAAAAAATGAGACACTACCTAAGAAAATCGCACAAAAAATTAAAAAAACTGTGGCTCTCACAATATGGAGACATTAAAACTAAAGTTGAGCGGAAACCTGGATGTTCGGGTTCGGCGGGTTCTGCCGAACTTCACAAAAAAGTTTGAGTTTGGGACCCGAACTTGACCCGAACTTGACCCTGAGCCCCATTGAAGTCAATGGGGATCCAAACTTTTGAGCACTAAAATGGATGTAAAAATGGTATAGCAGTGGTACATCACACCCAAACATTGGCGAATTTTACCTTAAAATGTAACTGACAATTTTAAATGGATGTAAAAATGTCATGGAAAGGGCTAGAGGGCTGCAAATTGCATCAAAATGTGGTTAAGACAATTTTTTTTATTTTTTTTTCCTGTCTACTAGGTATAGCAGTGGTACATCACACCCAAAAATTGGTGAATTTGAAACGAAAATGTAACTGACAAAGTAGTAAAATTACATAAGATAAAATACGTACAAATAAAATAAAAGTTGATTTATGAGGTGGAGTTCCATATGGAGTAGGAGTTTAAGAAGGCGGTGGACATAGCGGTGTAGGTGGAAGTGGCGGTGGAGGAGGACGAGGTGGCCAACACTGTTTTTTGGTTTTAATTTTAATTATTATTTTTTTTCTTAGGGTACACTCCAAAAGAGTGTGAAATATCCAAAATACAAGAATGAGCAATTGTGCTGCAGTATAACAAAGGCTGGTTAAGGCCGGTATACATGTCTATTCTGCACAAGGTACGGACAAGTCCTGTGTGTAAAGGACAAGCTCAGGCCATGTGCCTAATTTGGAGACCCAGAAGGGGCAAACCCATCATTCAGTATGTGTAGGCGTGTGCACACATACTGCTCCACCATGTTGGTGAAATACTGCCTCCTACTAAGACGTTTCATATCAGCTAGTGGTGCTGGTTGTTGTTGCGTGCTGACAAAGATTTTCCACATTTCGGCCATGCTAACCCTGCCTTATGAGGTGCTGGCGGTGCCCCAGCTGCGTTGGCGACTTATTCCTCTGCCTTCGCTTTGTGCTTCCACTGTGCCCCCACTGTCAGATGGGAATGCCATAAATGGCAGCAAATTACCCACAAAACCCTTTAGGGTTCAAAGCTCCAGACCAGACGGTCACAGGGAGATGGTTCTGGGACCAACAGACCTGCCTGGGTTCCGGCTACAAGTAGAGTCCAGACCTGGAACCTTTATGTGGTTTCTATGGGGAGATATGGATATCTCCCTCCCCTGACCTCGTCCCATTAAACAATGACCATGGGCATGTACATCGTGGCTACCGGGACACAAATATGTATCTGGTTTGCACCTGCGATGGCCAGGCGATTCATAATTCCTTATGAAAGGTAGGTGCCAACATGTCTGAGAGGTCTCATTGATCCTGGGCAAGGCTGATACCCCTGCTGGGGGTTTTCCTGCAGGATTTAGCTTGTCTCCAAACTGGTGGACTGAGGTGTGACCTTCTCCACCTGGGGCCTCCTGGAAGCCTGGACCCCCTGGGTCTTTCTTCCTTGTCAGATGACACTCAGATGGCTGGGGGGGTGGAAACTTATTTTGCATGTATACTGATGAACCTGCCAAAAGGTGAATCAAATGACAAGCAGGGCTAGGGCTCTGAAGCAGGGCCCTCCTGTGGAGTTCACTACCTCCACTATCTGTCAGCAAACGGGGTGTGAGGACATGGCTGACAGTAAATATGAATCCATATTACTCACACTGTCCTAATAAAACAGCATCACAAGTTACTTCACAACAACGATGTCACGGCTGAGGATGGGGAAAACCCTCAGCCGTGCGATGCCAGAATATGGTAGGACGCTACTTGGCCAGGACCACAGAGTTAGGGAGCAGGTCACCTCCTAGAGCTTCCCTAATCTGACCCTGACTCCTAGCTACATGAGCCGACCTTGAAGGTAGGAGGGCTCATGCTCAGGAACCTCGGATCCCTACTCACCCTCAGCAGATCCCTGAGCTAGGAGCTGGGTAGACAGCCCCTTCCTCCTGGACACGGAGAAACAGGAGTCTAAAGCTGCAAGGGGATAGGAACGTGAACAGCCTATGGATATGGCAGGAGGATGAAGAGTACTTTCACACCTTCCTGCCACAGACACACAGACTGGATCCCGTGCAATACAAGCTAGTGTCCACACCCAAACATAAATGGACACAGCACACACACAAACACACAGGAACCCAGATCCATAGGTGCATAAAATATGAAAGAGAAAAGAACATCAACTGAACATCACATACAACATTTTATGACCACAAGGGTGGCCCTCACTGGCAGATGGTATTAGAGAGCAGAAGGGTGCCTCCAGCTTACTACAAGGCTGGAGTACCCCTCAGCTTCAGGTCTCCACAGAGGCTTTATAGCCCAAAGTGGCCACACCCACACAGACACACACAGGAAAGGGAATTAACCCTTCCAACACCAACCAGGGAAGTGAAACCACTAAAAGGGGAAAGCTCACACATAACTAAAACCCTGTGCACACCAGACATACAAAAGACACACCTAACAAAGACAGGTTGCCAGGTGCAACTGCATGCACATTGCAGCAAGCTGCCTAGCAACAGCTCAGGCTGCTATGCTGCCATATAAACAATGTTGCCAGCGGCAACCACAGGTGAGGCAACATACTACAGCCCTCACCTGTGATTGACAACCAGACCTAGACCGCAGGCAACTGCATGCGGTTACAGAAGTCACGACCATGACTATGGTCGTGACAAACGAGCTAAAGAGCTGCCTCAGCCTTCTCTCTACCCAACTTGCCAGCTGAATCTCTGTTGAAATGGAGTTTATGAGGAGACAGCTGAAGTGCAAAGAGGAGGGAGGGTGTGTGGCTCATAAGCAGCAGCGCTTGTATGCAGTCTTCATTACCACAGCCAGACATTACAACGGTCTGTCTTGTCTGTCTTCTCTGTAATTTATATCTCTCCATGAACTCCATTCCTACAGAAATTCAGCTGAAGATCTTATCAGTAGTGATGGACGAACATCGGACTGGACGGTTTGCGAATGCGATTGCGATCAAATGTTCGTGAACCACAAGTTCGCGGCAGGCCCCATTCACTTTAATGGCAGGCGAACCTAAAAAAAACTTCAGCTCATATTTGCAGCCACCAAATACTTAGTAGAAGTGTACAAATAGTCCCACAAAATTGACATTGAAATACTAGAGGGAGATCAATGACAAAAATTCCAACAACAAATATGTATCTTAATCAGAGGACATTTTTCTGCGTCTTAAAGGGAAATTCTCTGAAATGTGCCCTCTTGGAGCCTAGAAAAATTGGATTTTAGGCCACGGGAGTACGGGCCTTAAAATTTAGGCATTCACCTGACATGAAAGAAAATCTGATTATGTACATTATGCGGTCAATAAATAAAAACTTTACAGTAGGCCACTGGTCTACAGGCCCCAAACATTAGGCATTAACCGGACAGAAAAGATAAAGTGATTATGTGGCCGGAGGTATATTACACGGTCAATGGATATCAATTTTACTGCAGGCCAGTACAAATACAGGTCAAAAACATATGTTTAAAGAACTAAAATATAAATTTGGATTAAAAACATGGCTAATAAAATCCCCCTCTTGAAAAAAACCCTAATGATAATAGATGAAATTCGATAACACGTGGTCACTGGTGTTGAATTCCTCCAAGGCCGCAACAATTATTTATTCAGCGTACATAAAAGAACAAGTAAGTATGTGGCTGGAGGCCTATTAGATGGTCAATGGATATCAATTTTACTGAAGGCCAGTATAAATACAGGTTAAATACATATGTTTAAAAGAACTAAAAATATAAAATTGGATTAAAAACATGGCTAACAAAATCCCCCCTCTTGAAAAAAAGAACTAATGATAATAGTTGAAGCACATAGTCATCACATGTGTTGAATTCCTCCGAGATCCATGCCTCATTAATTTTTAGAGAGCTAGGCGAGTGCGCTTATCGGTCATGATCCCCCTGCTGCACTGAACGTCCTTTCAGACAGGACACTGGACGAGGGGCAAGCCTACAGTTCCATGGTAAATTGTGCCAGCTCTGGCCATAGGTCAAGCTTGCACACCCGTCCAGGGGTTCCTTGCTTCTCAGAGCGTCCACTTCGGCCTTTAACCCGATGTAGTCGGATACCTGTCGTTCTAGGTATTCCGTGAGGCTGGATCCGGAGGGAGGCTGTCGATGGGTTGGCTGCAAGAATTATCTCATATCTGAAGTGAAAAAAACACATGTTCAAACCGCCCTTTTCTTGCATGTGCTGTTGATTGGTACCCGCAACTGTTTCTCTGTGAGTGGAAATTCCACTGCCAGCACCAGCAAAAGCAGAATGCAGCATTTCTCAAAGCAAGGCCTGAAATTGCTGCATTCTGACAGTCCTCTGGGATGGTGGTAACATGTCTGCCATTTTGTGTTTGTACAGGGGGTCTAAGTATGTTGCCACCCAGTACTGGTCCTTGCCCTTTATGCTTTTTATACAGGTGTCCCTCTTCAAACACTGGAGCATGAAGGCCCCCATTTGCACTAATCTAGAAGTGGTGGAGTGGCCTGGCTCCTGCTCATCATCCAGGATAATGTCGTTCTCGGTCTCCTCCCCCCAGCCACGAACAACACCAGCGTACCCAGAAACGTTTAAAGCATGCTCTTCTTGCTCCTCCTCCACCCCGGAACCATCCTCCTCTGACTCCTCTTTAGATTCCTGTTGACTTTTCTCGGATTGAGTAGCCCCCCCTGGTAATTCATCCAGCATTGTGACTTCCTCATCTTCCTGCTTCTGCTACTCAACGGCTTGATCAATGACACGATGCAATGCATGTTCCAGAAAGAAGGCATAAGGTATGATGTCACTGATGGTGCCCTGGCTGCGACTGACCAGTTTGGTGATCTCATCAAATGGTCGCAGAGGTCTGCATGCGTCGCACATGAGCAGTCACTGGCGCTGTGAAAAAAAAACAAGCTCCCCAGAACCTGTCCTGCCGCACAGTTCGTACAGGTAGTTTTTAACTGAACATTTCTGCATGAGCAGCCTATCAAGCATTTACAAGGTGGAGTTCCATCGCGTCTTGCAGTCACAAATCAGACATCTGACTGGCAATTGGTGTCACCACTGAACGTCAGCAAGGCGAGCAATGGTCGTTTAAGATTTAAAAAATGGCCAGAGATTTTCCTGGCCTCGCCCAAGACGTCATGGACCCCGGGGTATTTGGAAACAAATTGCTGCATGACTAAGTTCAGGACATACACCATGCACTGCACATATGTCATTTTGCCATTTTTCAGCGTGCTCAGCCAATTGGAGCCATTGTCGCACACCACTTTACCAACTGTCAAATTGAGCAGGGTTAGCCAATGATCGGTTTGTGACCGCAATGCTGAAAGGAGTGCAGGACCAGTGTAGCTTTTGGCTTCCAGACACAACAGCCGCAGCACAGCATGGCAATGTCTCACCTGGGTTGTCGAATAAGTTTTGGGGAGCTTGGGGGACACAGCGGAAGAGGCGGTAGCAGTGGAAAAGGAGGAGTCAGCCGAGGAGGAGACGGAGGATGGAGTAGGAGGAGGAGAAGAAGAGGCAGGCCTGCATGCAATCCGTGGCAGCAATACCAAATCCACATGGGTGCCACTGGTTGCATGGCTTGACGGCTGTCAGAAGGTTCACCCAGTGGGCAGTAAAAGTTATGTACCTTCCCTGCCCATGTTTGCTAGACCACGTGTCTGTGGTCAGATGTATCTTGGCACCGACACTGTGTGCCAGAGATACATTCACTTGCCGCTGAACGTGGCCATATAGCTCCGGGATGCTCTACTGGGAGAAATATTTCCTTCCAAGTACCTTCCATTGCGGTGTGCCAATGGCCACAAATTTTCTAAAGACCTCCGAGTCCACCAATTTATATGGCAGTAGTTGGCGGGCTAGCAGTTCTGACAAGCTGGCGGTCAGCCATTGGGCAAGAGTGTTATCCGGCGCATCATCTTTTTTCGCTGAAACATTTGGGCCACAGAAGCCTTCCTTTTGCCAGATGAACGTGATGACGGAACCAATCCTTCAATCAGTTTTTTTGGTGGGCAACTAGTATATCACACCAGTAGTAATTATTTGTTCCAATGGCGTTTGTCACTCTGTGTAGCTGAGGTGACGCAGCTAAACCGCAAACAAATGCTGCACTACCCAAATGCACTATATAGAAGTATATTATTGGTATATCACACTCCTGCTTCAATCAGTTTTTTTGGGGGGCAACTGGTATATCACATTAGTAAAAATAATTTATACCAATGGCGTTTATCACTATCTGTAGCTGAGGTAACGCAGCTAAACCGCAAACAAATGCTGCACTACCTAAATGCACTACATAAAAAGTATATAATTTGTATATAACACCCCTGTTTAAATCAATTTTTTGGGTAGGGGGGGCAACTAGTATATCACACCCGTAGAAATTATTTGTTTAAATATCGTTAGTCACCCTGTGTAGCTGAGGTAACGCAGCTAAACCGCAAACAAATGCTACACTAAATGCGCTATATTGAAAGTCTATTATTGGTATATCACACCCCTGCTTCAATTACTTTTTGGGGAGGGAAACTGGTATTTCACAATATTAGAAATTATTTGTCCCAATGGCGTTTTTTCACTATCTGTAGCTGAGGTAACATCTAAACCGCAAACAAATGCTCCCCCACCCAAATGCACTATATAGAAAGTATCTAATTGGTATATAACACCCCTGCTTCAATTATTTTTTTGGGGGGGCAACTGTTATATCACACCAGTAGTAATTATTTGTTTCAATGGTGTTTTTCACTCTGTGTAGCTTAGGTAACGTAGCAAAACCGCCAACAAAATGCTGCACTACTCAAATGCACTATATAGAAAGTATATTTTCGGTATATCACACCCCTGCTTCAATCATTTTTTTGGGGGGGCAACTGGTATTTCACACCAGTAGAAATTTTTTGTTCCAATAGCGTTTATCACTTTGCTAGCTAAGGTAACGCAGCAAAACCGCAAACAGATACTGCACTACCAAAATGCACTATATTGAAAAAGTTAATAATTGGTATATAACACCCCTGCTTCAATCAATTTTTTTGTGTGGGGAAACTGGTATATCACACCAGTAGAAATTATTTGTTCCAATGGCGTTTGTCACTATCTGTAACTGCGGTAACACAGCAAAACCACAAAGAAATGCTGCACTACCTAAATGCACTATATAGAAAGTATATTTTTGGTATATAACACCCCTGCTTCAATCAGGTTTTTTTGGGGGGGCAACTGGTATATCACACCAGTAGAAATTATTTGTTCTAACAGCGTTTGGCACTGTGTGTAGCTGCAGTATCGCAGCAGAACAGCACACAACTGCTGCACAATACAAATGCACTATAATATACTTTCTGTTAGAAAGTATATTATAAGTATATTACACCCCTCAGTAAGTTACAGCAATACCAGTCCTTAAAATGACTTTTGTACCCCTATTAGCTAGTGTTTGTTGTCCCTAACAGTCTCTCCCTGCTCCACACAGAAACCTCTCCCTACACTGGCAAAAGACTAAATGTAAAATGGCGGCCAGATCAGGTTTATTTATAAGGTAGAGGGTATGTCCATGTGCTGAACCGTATCAATTGCCTTTCATGTACCATCTGATGGATGTGTCATGGGTCAAAGTTCTTCACAATGTAAAAGAATATGGCACAGGCGAACATCGCCATATGTTTCCCCGTTCGGCGAACCGCGAATGAGCAAAGTTCGCTGGGAAACGACCGCCTGGCGAACTGCAAGGCCATCTCTACTTATCAGCTCTATTCAGGATTATAATTCCTGACAGGCAGACCAAAGAGGAGGATACGGAAGCTTTTTTCCTCAATGTTGTGAAGTAACTTTTCCTGCTATATGATTAGGACAGGTTTTGTGTGTACTAATAGGATAGCAGTGATTTTATTTCTCCTAATAATTATTCCCTAGACAAAATGAGCCATTATTACTCATGAAAGGTATTTTGAATTATAATTATAATTAAGTAATATTTAAGTTACGTATTTTCATTTTATTAATTCCCAGAAAATCCTTTTAAATATCAGAAATAAGGTTCTGTCTACGACATTACTAAATTATCTTAGGATACAGGGGTATCTGCCATCTGAACCCAGTAAATTTTCTATTTGTCTATTCGCCTAAACAGAGATCTATGAAAGCTCAAAGTTGCATTAGATTTCTGGCCTCATTTGGGCCAGAAAACTGGCATAAATGAAGTTACATTTGTGGGGGTATCTGGCCACACCCTCACCCCACCCTTGCCATGCCCTATTTAGGAAAAGTGTTGAGGATGGCAAAAATCCAAGAGATATAACAATTTTTATAAAAACGTTACAGTTAAAAAATTGCAAACATATATGGTGTTATTTATCAAACTGGTGTAAATTAGAACTGGCTTAGTTGCGAATAGTCCACAAGAAAGAGTTACAGGTGGCACTACTGATATTTTCCAAGCACCCAAGTGCTTCACAAATGCCTCTTGATACATCCTAAAAGACCAGTCACAGATGTGCACAATCCTTGAAATACAGCCATCCAAATCTTCCACCCTGGTTCTTTGCTTCTTTTATTAATAGTAGCAGGTTACAAGCGGCTGGGTAGCAGTTAGCCAAATTCACATACAGCGGCAACGGCTGTATTGCGCACGAACATTCACGCTTCCTCAGGCCACTACGTCAAGTTGCCCATAGTAACCAATAAGATTCCACATTTTATTTTTGACTGCTCCTTTGGAAAGTAAAAGGTGGAATCTGATTGGTTGCTATAGGCAACTAAGATTGTTGATCCCATTAGTTTGTGTCTTTTTAACGCCACTCTTCAGGTGCAGTGTAGATGATACATTTCCCCCCATAGAAGATAGAAGAAGTACTTTTATGTTATGGATTCAGGTACACTTTAATAAAAGAAAATATTGCAAGAATAAAACTGAATATTGTACCAAATGTTCTGACTATGTTTACTGATGATTAAAAGGAATTTGTTATTCATGTTAATGGTCAGTAAAAATAGTCAGAACATTTGGTACAATATTCAGTTTTATTCTTGTAGGATGTGAAAGCAAATATGTGTCATGAGCATAATAAGTGAAACAATTTTTTACCTTCAAATGAAAGCAAGCTTTTAATTACTCTATAAAAAAATGCAAAGCAATATTTCTTCAGCTTTATCTCATACAGTAAATTTGCTGTTCACAGGGGAAAATAATGATGTTTTAGCTCAATGATTAGAGTAGTTTATCCTGACATTATTCAGTTGTTGTTCTTTTTATGTAATATAGCAAGCACAAGGCAGCACTCAGTAAGTTTAATTGAATATTCAGCATCTAGTACACTTTTGAGGATGTGCAGTATCAGACAGAAATGGTAAATTAAAAACTAAACATGATTTATAAATCACAATTGTGATTCCAAAGAAATTCTTTCAGTTCCAACTAGACATAGATATGACTGAACTGTTATCAATGGGCAATGTAAATCTATGAAATAATGACTAGCACAGACAGAAAGGCATTTCCTCCACTTCTTTCCTGCAATAGCTTTCATAAATGCAATATGCTATTTATCTGTAACACAATTCGAGGGAACTGCAGATCTCAATAAATAGATTCTAACCTCATTTTTTACATTTATCCTATAATAATTTGCTTGAGAGACTTGCAAAGGGTCTGTAGCTCAGTATCTTTTAAGGTTGTTCTGGTCTGGGAACTGTAAGGTTACATCCACATGGAATATAATTCATGTGAATATTATGCTTCAGAATTGTGGGCAGAAATCTGCAGTGGTTTACAGTAGCAGGAAAGTGAATGAGATGCAATCACTCCATTATAAATTCGATTTTTACACTGTTTCACTTCATGGAATAGTGTGGAGTGACTTAGAAACAAAAAGTAATATAAATTAGTACTGGTACAAACCGGATTCCAAAAAAGTTGGGACACTATACAAATTGTGAATAAAAACTGAATGCAATGATGTGGAGATGGCAAATTTCTATATTTTATTTGTAATAGAACGTAGATGACAGATCAAACGTTTAATCCGAGTAAATGTATCATTTTAAAGGAAAAATACGTTGATTCAAAATTTCACGGTGTCAACAAATCCCAAAAAAGTTGGGGCAAGTAGCAATAAGAGGCTGGAAAAAGTAAATTTGAGCATAACAAAGAGCTGGAAGACCAAATAACACTAATTTGGTCAATTGGCAACATGATTGGGTATAAAAAGAGATTCTCAGAGTGGCAGTGTCTCTCAGAATCCAAGATGGGTAGAGGATCACCAATTCCCACAATGTTGCGCAGAAAGATAGTGGAGCAATATCAGAAAGGTGTTACCCCAGCGAAAAAATTGCAAAGACTTTGCATCTATCATCATCAACTGTGCATAACATCATCCGAAGAGTCAGAGAATCTGGAACAATCTCTGTGCGTAAGGGTCAAGGCCGTAAAACCATACTGGATGCCCGTGATCTCCGGGTCCTTAAACGACACTGCACCACAAACAGGAATGCTACTGTAAAGGAAATCACAGAATGGGCTCAGGAATACTTCCAGAAACCATTGTCAGTGAACACAATCCACTGTGCCATCCGCCGTTGCCAGCTGTAACTCTACAGTGCAAAGAAGAAGCCATTTCTAAGCAAGATCCACAAGCTCAGGCTTTTCACTGGACCAGGGATCATTTAAAATGGAGTGTGGCAAAATGGAAGACTGTTCTGTGGTCAGACGAGTCACGATTCAAAGTTCTTTTTGGAAATCTGGGATGCCATGTCATCCGGACCAAAGAGGACAAGGACAAACCAAGTTGTTATCAATGCTTAGTTCAAAAGCCTGCATCTCTGATGGTATGGGGTTGCATGAGTGCATGTGGCATGGGCAGCTTGCATGTCTGGAAAGGCACCATCAATGCAAAAATATATATTCAGGTTCTCGAACAACATATGCTCCCATCCAGACGTCATCTCTTTCAGTGAAGACCCTGCATTTTTCAACAAGATAACGCCAGACCACATTCTGCATCAATCACAACATCATGGTTGCGTAGGAGAAGGATCCGGGTACTGAAATGTCCAGTCTGCAGTCCAGATCTTTCACCTATAGAGAACATTTGGCGCATCATAAAGAGGAAGGTGCAACAAAGAAGGCCCAAGACGATTGAACAGTTAGAGGCCTGTATTAGACAAGAATGGGAGAGCATTCCTATTTCCCTATTTCTAAACTTGAGAAACTGGTCTCCTCGGTCCCCAGATGTCTGTTGAGTGTTGTAAGAAGAAGGAGAGATGCCACACAGTGGTGAAAATTGCCTTGTCCCAACTTTTTGGGGATTTGTTGACACCATGAAATTATGATTCAACATATTTTTCCCTTAAAATTGTACATTTTCTCAGTTTAAACTTTTGTTCCGTGATTTATGTTCTATTCTGAATAAAATATTAGAAGTTGGCACCTCCACATCATTGCATTCAGTTTTTATTCACGATTTGTATAGTGTCCTTTTTTGGAATCCGGTTTGTATTTGCTCAGGTAAAAGAAATTACATTATCTTGAGGAATACACAATAGTATTAAAGGCATTTATCTGTTCAAATGCTAATTTTTCATGTTGGTTTTAGATTTAGACCTATCATTATAGAAAGCCAAATATATATGCATTATTGACTTGCTGTTTTATTTAATGAATGTACTTTGTGAACCTCCTAAATATCAACTGTGTTTAAAGTGTTCTCAGGGACTTCTTTATTGATGAGATATCCTTAGGAGAAATCATCATTATTGCATCAGCAGAGGTCCTACTCTCGTACTAGTCAGTTGTTCTACAGTTGGTCTGGCACCAAAAATAGACATCGTAACTACACAGCTCTGTACACTGTGATGTAGGCAGAGCTGGTTACTGTGACGCAACTGCAGGTAAAGTGCGTAGGCCATCCACATGCTATAAAAGTATCAGAGAACCCTTTAAATGGCTGTTCACGAGTATTTGTTAGTGTTTTGACATTTGCATAGTCCACTTAGAATACTTAATTTAACAAATTATTTGACAGACAGATGATTGGCATGACACGTGATAATACATTGGCTACTGACATCATTTTATATTCTCCAAAAAGTGTACTGTAACAAAACATTGACTGTAACTTTGGCAGATCTTTGAAATTAATGCTTTTATCATAGCTAACAGATATGGTTTGACTGTCTTTAAATTTATGCAAATAAACCCAGAAAATGACTTAATATATTCATGGCTGCCCAATTAGCTATGAACAGCTATAGGCTGTTTTTGTATATTAAGCCTTAATCACACACGAGAAGTTGCCAAACAACTTAATTCTGCTGATTTGATTTTTTTTTCTTTCTGTTGACAAGGCCCAACACGCTAAAACAGATCCATGAGCAAAAGTTTGCAAATATGTCATGTTTTGAACCCTTAGTGGCTGAGGTACTGGTAAATATGCCAGCCATGAAAGTGAAATGCTTAGATTACTTTGAATTTACAGCTTCCATCTGGTGGCAATATACAGGGAAGCGATAGTCTAAGGCCTCTTTCACACGACAGTATGTCCATTTCAGTGTTTTGCGGTCCGTTTTTCACGGATCCGTTGTTCCGTTTTTTGCTTCCGTTGTGTTTCCGTTTCCGTTCCGTTGTTCCGTTCCGTTTTTCCGTATGGCAAATACAGTATACAGTAATTTCATATAAAAAATTGGGCTGGGCATAACATTTTCAATAGATGGTTCCGCAAAAAACGGAACGGATACGGAAGACATACGGATGTATTTCCGTATGCATTCCGTTTTTTTGCGGACCCATAGACTTTAATGGAGCCACGGAACGTGATTTACGGCCAAATATAGGACATGTTCTATCTTTAAACGGAACGGAAAAACGGAAATACGGAAACGGAATGCACACGGAGTACATTCCGTTTTTTTTGCGGAACCATTGAAATGAATGGTTCCGTATACGGACCGTATACGGACCGCAAAAAGGAAAAAAAAAACGGTCGTGTGAAAGAGGCCTAAGACTGTAATGACAGCTGTAATAGAGGCCTGCACTATCTATCTAAATGGAGAGCGCAGGCATAGCTGTTGACATCACTCAAAATTATCTGTGAGTCCATTCAAAAACTGAGACCTAGAATTAGCCCATAATACAGACGAGGTTAGTACAAAAACGTTAGCATTGGCCGAATGGTGTGTGATCCTGGAAGGATCAATAAAGGAAATATAGTATGTGAACAGTCAACCATGTTTAGAGTGTCATGGTCCATTTCATAATATGAATACTGTCCAGTCAGGAGACTAGACAGTTGCTCTAATAAATTTGCATTTATTTTCACAGAATATAGATACTTTGCACAACGTTCTATGCCTTGCCAACCCCACCATTATTATTAGTTAAATCTTAATTGAAATTGATAATTTATTTCCAAGTGATTCAAATATGAAGATATTCTATTACTACATATCTTAGGGCTCTTTCACATCTGCGTTCTTTTCTTCCGGCATAGAGTTCCGTCGTCGGGGCTCTATGCCGGAAGAATACTGATCAGGATTATCCTAATGCATTCTGAATGGACAGTCCGTCCTTCAGGATGCATCAGGATGTCTTCCATTCCGGAACAGAACGTTTTTTGGCCGCAGCAAATAGCGCAGCATGCTGCGCTTTTTGCTCCGGCCAGAAATCCGGAACACTTGCCGCAAGGCCGGATCCGGAATAAATGCCCATTGAAAGGCATTGATCCGGATCCGGCCTTAAGCTAAACGTTGTTTCGGCACATTGCCGGATGCGACGTTTTGCTTTTTCTCAATGGTTACCATGGCTACCGGGACGCTAAAGTCCTGGCAGCCATGGTAAAGTGTAGTGGGGAGCGGGGGAGCAGCATACTTACCATCCGTGCGGCTCCCGGGGCGCTCCAGAGTGACGTCAGGGCGCCCCAAGCGCATGGATGACGTGATCGCATGGATCACATGATCCATGCGCATGGGGCGCTCTGACGTCATTCTGGAGCACCCCGGGAGCTTTTTCTGGGAAGTCTTTATCACCTACTGACTCCAATTAGGATAATGAAATCAACACCTTTGACCCAAAGCTGGGTCTAATTACCACATGTGGATTCAGTTACATATTTATTCGCAGAATTTTTTGTACAATCACTCAGAATTGAGAAAGCTCGTTGGAAGAACGAGTGAAACGTTTTCAAGAAATCTACAGTACGTCCAGTTGCCTTGATTTATTCTTTACAGATATAAACCGAGAGTAGGCTTGGCTTCTGAATTTGCCTCTGACCAAATAACAGAGATAAAATGTGATGGAAATGTTTCCATGTCTTCTCTGTTTTGGACCCATTCCTGGTTTTGGACTCCAAATCATTATCAAATCCTGATGCAAAACAATGACTGTGTGATAGAGGCCTTACGCTCAATTTGCAGGAGTGTTTTCCATTTAACTCAGAAATCAGTTTTATTCAGATGGAAAAGAAGTCCTGCATGCAGAACTTTAATGTCCTCTATCACACGGTCAGTATTTGGTCAGTTTTTTGCATCAGTATTTCATTAGTATTGGTAAGGCAGTATTCGTATTTGGAAAGTGTCCAAAACAGAGATAACATATGATAGAAATATGTGCATATCTTCTGTGTTTTGGACCCACTCCTGCTTTTGGCCTCAAAATTACGATCAAATCCTGATGCAGAATAATAACCATGTGATAGAGGCCTTTTGGACACTCAAACAACGGGACCATTTTTTTTTTGTTATTTGAATCAGAAGAACAGAAAAATAAACAGTGATGTCAACATGGCCAAAAAGTGGCCTCGTAACAGACTGGTGAGGGTGGCAACAGCATGATAATAACAATAGTGGCCTAGGAACAGAGTGTGGTGATGGCAGATGTGGCCACACTTCAATTTTGGCTGCCCAGTAGTCAAGGGGATCTTGGATTTAGGGTGATAGGGTGCAGTCCAAGTATGCCTTCACCTGCTAGTTCAGGTTCTGCTGCTGCTGGGTAGTTTCTTCAGAAGGCAGGTGAAGAAAACTGTTTATTAGAGACTCAAGACTTAAGTTGCTTCTGAGTTGGTGCTACCCCTGCCCCCACCCCGTTATGACAGTGGAGTGTGAGCTCAGAGGTTCCTCCCCATTAGACCTTTTTGAGGATGGGTGATGGTGCACTTAGGCAGTGACCAACCGACTACTAAGGATATCTTGGTGTAAAAAAAGGCCCCAATTTTGGACCGCTAGCGAAGGTCTAATATTGAGGAGACACGTTATACAAGCCTAATTTGCGATCCGGATGTATCAATTATGTATATATACATGAAGTTATGAAATGATGTAAAACATCAATGAATTAAATTGCATCAAATTTACTCTGGTGTGCCACGAATTTCTTTACTGTGCTACGTGACGTTTTATCGACCTCCGTGGGCACCCACCACTAAAACAGGGTGTGCGGGTCTCATCATCCCCTATAATATTGAGGAGAGACAGCAGTCATCCCTCTTCTGAATGGTGATAATACTGTTACTACGCAAGTAAATCAGCATGCATCTAACCATTTGCGCAAGGGACTCCCTGCCACTGTCTGTCTGAGTGATCTACGTCGTCTTCATTGTCGCCATCTAGCTCCTCATGCTCCTCTTGCTCTTCCTCCTCATATGTCGCTTGAATAAACAATCTAGTTCCGTATAGAATTCCTTGGAGTTTATATCCTCCTCGTAGTGCTCTTCCTCCTCTTGTGCCAGTTCAGCTCCCACAGGATCTTAGGTGGCAATGAGCTATAGGGGAAACATATTCTGTCCGCTTGCCAGTCAGAATTATCAGCATCCCCTCTAGGACGTGAAGTGGAATCATATAATTAATATCGTAGTACTGGCAACCGACAAATAAAGTGGCCTCCTAAAAGGGTCTGAGCAAATGGCCGGTGCGATGCATGAACTTCCACTGTCTAATGTCAAAGTTACAATGAGAAGTAGTCCTGTCTGTCTGCATAATCAATAAATCGATCACAGGTTTCCTCTTCTCATACAGTGTAGGGTGGAGTTCCAACTGTCACGGACGCTCCCGCAACAGGTGGCAGGAGATCTGTGAGAGTGGCAATACGTGGTTTGATCTGACAGGTTTTCCTTTTGGATCAAATGACGTCTGTGTTGTTTATGGTGCTTGCCACACCTTCTATCCCCAGGTGTTGCTATTGTGATCATTTAACCTTCTCTATTTAGTGTTGTTTCTCCCACTATGCTATGTGGTTTATAGCTCCTGTTTGACTTGTGGTTAGCTTGTGTTTGGTTCCCTTTTGTATTTAGTTTTGATATACAGATGTAGCAGGGTTAGCACTCAAGGTCTTAACTTAAATTTCTTAACTCATCGCATTATCTTGAGACAAAAGCCATTAAAAAGCAATTGAAGGTGTTTGCTTAACGCAATTAGTCTAGATAACACATCTCAGAAATCATGAGTGTTAACACTACTACATCCATATGTGTGTGTTGCCTTTCCCTGTTTGTCATTAGGCCTAAGGGAGACTCCTGTTTGTCCTTCCCTCTGGAGGTACAGGTAGACTCAGTCCTGACATTAATTCCAGGGTCCTATCAAGTGAGAAAGGATTCTAGGTATCCGGTGTATGAACTTGCCTACTTTTGGGGCCTGTTCATACTGGTAATTTGTCAGGACTGGGGTTACGGTTTTCTCTAGGAGGTATCCATCTTCCTTCCCTAGTTTCCAGGCCTTATTACGGTATCCCCTTTACCTCCTATGCTCGGTGTGGAGTTTTCCTCCCACACATGAGCATGACACCAACGTGTGGAAATGTTGCATATAAGACGATGTAGGGGAATGCCATTCTGCATTTTCAGCTCAAGGAGGATATATTTTGCATGGTAAGAGTAGCTGAAGTACATGCACAGTTTTCTGGACATTTTAAAAAGTTCAGTTGAAGACTTAAGAAACAGGGTGACAATGAGACTGAAGACATATGCCATGCAGGATGCATGGATCAGCTCTCCCTGTGCATACAATTTTTTTTTCCTATTAGTGGTAACCACAGTTCCTATTTTCAGGTTGCAAGGAGACAGCAAGGATTCAATTTCTTGGTTGATTACATGGAGCAGTTCCTCCTTGGTGTGACTCCATTCACCCAGGATGACTAGGTTCAGAACCGTGTGATAAAGTTGTGTTTTGCTTTGTAAAATACTGGAGGTCCACTCTGAACTGTGCCTACAGTGGAAGCACAGGGCAGAAATCCCATGATTACAATGAGGAGGTGACATTACCATCAACTGGCCAATTTGCTGGTGTGCCTGGGCCGGAATGACATTTACCCAGTGGGCTATAAAGGACATATATTTTCCTTGACTAGAGTTGCAGCTCCACATTTTAACACTGGCATGAACTGTACTGGACACAGAGGTATCTCAATAGATCCTGAAAAACTTGTAAAAGAAACACTCTAAAAATATATATCTCAATCAACACGAAATGAGTGAGTCAATGTCCTAATAGGCAAATCAATTTTTATTAATCATGATTAAAAACTATGTCAAAATACAACATGATGGTGAGGAATACAAAAATGAAGCACCGCCAGATCCATAAACAATACCTAATACTGGTATGAAATAAATAAATAATTATCCGTACAAAAACGTAAAAATTCATATTCTAAGTAGACAAGACTGTAAATACTGGAGCAGGGAATGCATCAATCGGGCAAACTAAATACGCCTCTAACTAGCATAGAGTCATACATCCATAAAACAACCATATAATGCTACCACTAGAAAGATGGATGGTCATGCAAATATGAGCTGAGCCTAATGTGTGCAAAATGGGCAATGCAATAAGACCAAAGTGTGAAACACAATCCTGTATCAAATGGCTATACACTCATGTAAAGACTCAGAGCAGCAATAGATGATAAAATGCACAAGTGCCAGGCTAAAATGCGGAAATGTAAATAAATAGACATACCAGGAGGTGAATGTATCAGGAGGTGAATGGTGAGGCAGCCGCTATCCCCTTTTTAACAGTTCAGTTGAAGACTTAAGATACCGGGTGACAACGAGACTAAAGACATGTGCCATGCAGGGTGCATGGGTCAGCCCTCCCTGTTCATACAAATTGTTTTTCCTATTATTGGCGACCAAGGTTCCTATTTCAGCTTCTGCACCTTTGGATGAGTGCATACATAATGCTGTCTCTTTGCAATTGACTTGGTGATTGATTGCTGGCGAAACACATGACGAGGAGTAGGAGGAGGAGCATCAGGAGCAATAGACAATGGGAAGGAACAACAGCTTCCTTCTGCTGAGGTGGAGGAGCCCTGACTACTGGAAAAGGCGTGCAGGCTTTACCTTCTGCCCGCAGGTGCTGCATACCGCCACACTAACGTCCTCCGCACTGCCAAGTATGGCATTTTATCCCCAACACTCCATGCCTACTGCCTTCCCATGCCTTTATGAACCCATGCACTTAGTTTTTTTCTGACCAGTAGGCTCCTGAGTAGCAGACGGTCTAACCAAGGTGTTTGCCTACTCATTGGCACGCTGCCACCCTGCTACTGTCTCATGGGCCTGATGCCACCTTCACCCCCTGATGATAATGATGCCCCCTCTTCTCCTGGCGTTCAGCTACATTATCATCCACTAATGTCTGTTCTTCACTTATGTCACCCTCACTAGTCTCATGGACACGTCCAGAGGATGACAGTCGCAATTCTGGCCTGTTGCTGTGGCTGCTGCTACCACCACCTCATCCTCTGCTTGCTAATTTTGCCAGCTACAACAACATTTTTGCCACTGCATGTTCCTTTTGAGGGCCTAGGCAACTGTCTTTTGGCCATAGTGTACAGTAACTGAATCAGTAATGTAAGAGATGAATCATAAATGGCACAGCAGATAAACTATATAAAAGTGCCTATATATCAGACTGACTGCAGACAGTGAGCCTGATGCACAGTACATCTATGTATAACTGAACTGATTAATTATTGATGGAACATCAGATGAAGTAGGTGCATGCAGCAATATATTAAACAGGCTGTTGGGACTAGTCTGATACACAGTCAGTCTATTTAAAGTAGAACAGATTAAGTATAGATGGTGAAGCAGATGAACTATATAAACAAATGTATTTGAATGCCTTCTGACAATGAGTCTGATGCATAGTACGTCTATGTATAACTGAACAGATTAATTTTTAATGGCACATTGGATGAAGTAGGTACACACATCAACATATTAGACAGGCTGTTGAGACTAAGTCTTAGGAATAATCAGTCTACTGTATTTAGAACAGAACAGATAAAGTAGAAATGACACAGCAGTGGAACAAGATGCACAGTGCAATTAGACAGAGCCTGCGCTGTCCCTGTAGTCTCCTTATGCTCTCGCTACAATGTCTGAAAATTCTCCCTACAATCTCACTACACTGTTCCTATCCAAGATTCTGCAATTTATTTTTGCTAAACACTTTCCCTAGTACTTGGCACATCTGTCCCTATGCTTAGTTCACTGTAAAATAGTGGAGACCGGATGGGATTAGGATTTTTATAGTGCTATGACATCATAGGGGATGGCTATCTCCTTCCCGGGCTTCCTAATTTTACTTTGTAACATGTGTAGCAGGCATTTTAGAAAAAAAAAAACTGATTCGTTACCACACAGCGCAAGGAATTAGTTTCATTTTGATTCACTCAACACTAACTACAACTATTACTGGCTGGATGGCTGATCCTGCTACTGCCAACATTCTATGGGTGAACGAGCCATATGTATTTTAAACATTTTATTATAAGGGCTATAAATGAAAAGTCATGAGTTTGGTACACACATAGTCTTAAACAGTAGTTGCAAAACTGCAGGCGTTTTTTCTCTATAATTTAAAGACAGGTGCAATTAACTGTTCCGAATCCCTCCCCTTTCACAAACACACTGCACACTGGTATTGACAATAATTTATGGTAAAGGTAATAATTCTATTTTTTCAGTGAAATTTGTTTGAACTACATGCTTTAATACAGTGATAACGGCCCTTCACTAAAACAAGTGACCATGGAATTTGTTTTGTTATGAAAGATCTTTTGAACAAGACACTGTGATTCAGTAATGTCTTTAGTAACATGGTTAGAATTTGAAATGTATATGTTTCTGTATCACATTCATTTGTTATCTTGCAGCAATGTATAACGTGTTTGGTAACATGGCTATGATAATGACATTGTGATTTACATATTATTGCATTCACTAAAACTTTTTTGCAGTGATGAGAAACATCTTTTTTGCAAGATGCTGTGATGAATCACGAGCTGAAGAAGATATATATGTATTTGAATACCTACATAAATGGATTCACTGACGGTGGAGGAACGATATATTTAAACTGAACCTTTATTATTTATTTGTAAAAACTGTGTGTAACACACTAGGGGGAAGGATACACATAAAGCCTGAGTACCCTACTCCTCCTGAGGAAGCCATAATATGCGAAACGCGTGTCAAGGAGCACTCTATAACCTCTGTTCGTAATTAGGTATGTTTACCAGATGTCAGTATTTAGGTTACATGCATCTGTACATGTAGTTAGGCATGATTTTTGTCACCCATAGGAACGATCCTAGGTGAGCCCTTAGCATATAAAGGATTGCAGCATGCATCAAACATTTTAGCTGCGGGCCAGCTCTGTTTAGGGTCATTATCAATGTTATGAACTGCCTTTCTTTTTCCTTTTTATTGATGCTCTGTGGGAGTATGAGAGTTTGTGTGCTGTTGTTTTTCCCTACTATTATATGATGCTATGATTATCACTTTTTAATATCGTATTCAATAAAAGTTGATTTTTATTTGTTAAGGTGTTTTTGCACTCCATTTTTGTGGTCTTCATTAGTGTACTGAGGAGTGTACCAATATACTACCTTTGTTGAAGTTTTTTGGGACCATTGAGAGATTAATATTATTATTGCATTCACTAAAACTTATTTTGCAGTGATGATAAACATCTTTTGTGCGAGATGCTGTGATGAATCACGGGATGAAGAAGAGATATATATATATATGTGTTTGAAAACCTACATAAATGGACGGTGGAGGATCTCAATACTTAAAATGAACCTTTATTATTTATTTGTAAAAACAGTATGTAACACACTAGGGGGAAGTATACATACAATGCTGTCTTGCTTTATTGACACCTTTTTCTGGGAGGTCATTATCACCTACTGACTCCAATTAGGATAATGGAATCAACACCTTTGACCCCATGCTGGGTATAATGACCTCTGACCCCATGCCGGGTATAATTACCAGATGTTGATTCAGTTACATATTTATTCCCAGAGAATTGAAAAAGCTTGTTGGAAGAACTAGTGAAACCTTTTTTTAAGAAATCTACAGTAAGTCCAGTTGCCTTGATTTTTTCTTTACAGATATACCATGACCTGGATAAATGAGAACCTTCACAGACATAGGGGGACGGATACACATGAAGCCTGAGTATCTACAGTCGTGGCCAAAAGTTTTGAGAATTACATAAATATTGGAAATTAGAAAAGTTGCTGCTTAAGTTTTTATAATAGCAATTTGCATATACTCCAGAATGTTATGAAGAGTGATCAGATGAATTGCATAGTCCTTATTTGCAATGAAAATTAACTTAATCCCCAAAAAATCTTTCCACTGCATTTCATTGCTGTCATTAAAGGACCTGCTGAGATCATTTCAGTAATCGTCTTGTTAACTCAGGGGAGAATGTTGACGAGCACAAGGCTGGAGGCTGATTGAGTTAAAATGGCAGACTTGACCTGTTAAATGGAGTATGATGCTTGAAATCATTGTTCTTTCATTGTTAACCATGGTGACCTGCAAAGAAACGCGTGCAGCCATCATTGCGTTGCATAAAAATGGCTTCACAGGCAAGGATATTGTGGCTACTAAGATTGTAGACTTAAAGGAAAGAGGTTTGATTCTTGTTAAGAAGGCTTCAGGGGTCCAAGAAAGTCCAGCAAGCGCCAGGATCGTCTCCTAAAGAGGATTCAGCTGCGGGATCAGAGTGCCACCAATGCAGAGCTTGCTCAGGAATGGCAGCAGGCAAGTGTGAGTGCATCTTTTGGAAGATGGCCTGGTGTCAAGAAGGGCAGCAAATAAGCCACTTCTCCCCCCCCCCAAAAAAAAACATCAGGTACAGATTGATCTTCTGCAGAAAATATGGTGAATGGACTGCTGAGGACTAGTGCAAAGTCATATTCTCCGATGAAGCCTCTTTCTGATAGTTTGGGGCATCAGGAAAAAGGTTTGTCCGGAGAAGAAAAGGTGAGAGCTACCATCAGTCCTGTGTCATGCCAACAGTAAAGCATCCTGAGACCATTCATGTGTGGGGTTGCTTCTCATCCAAGGGAGTGGGCTCACTCACAATTTTGCCCCAAAACACAGCCATGAATAAAGAATGGTACCAAAACACCCTCCAACAGCAACTTCTTTCAATGATCCAACAACAGTTTGGTGAAGAACAATGCATTTTCCAGCACGATGGAGCACCGTGCCATAAGGCAAAAGTGATAACTAAGTGGTTCGGGGACCATAACGTTGACATTTTGGGTCCATGGCCTGGAAACTCCCCAGACCTTAATCCCATTGAGAACTTGTGGTCAATCCTCAAGAGGCGGGTGGACATACCACTAATTCTGACAAACTCCAAGAAGGGATTATGAAAGAATGGGTTGCTATCAGTCAGGAATTGGCCCAGAAGTTGGTTGAGAGCATGCCCAGTCTAATTGCAGAGGTCCTGAAAACGAAGGGCCAACACTGCAAATACTGACTCTTTGCATAAATGTCATGTAATTGTCGATAAAAGCCTTTGAAACGTATGAAGTGCGTGTAATTCTATTTCACTACATCACAGAAACAACTGAAACAAAGATCTAAAAGCAGTTTAGAAGCAAACTTTGTGAAAACTAATATTTGTGTCATTCTGAAAAGCCACGACTGTACATACGAGCACCAGGATTAAATGCCTATAACTGAAATATCCAGAGGACTGTAAGCATATAAGTCTTGAATAATCAGATCAAGTGCAATTATCCCAAAATGCTGTGATGCAGTAATGTAACAAGGTTACAGCTATGATAATGGCATTATGATTGCCATATTATTATTGCAGTAAAATTGAGCGCTTTTTGCAAAGAATAGCATGCAATCAATAAAATACTTTTGTCACAATAGTAATAAATGACCTTTGAACTAGACGCTGTATGATAGTAATGACATGGTTGCATCTCCTGATGGATCTGATTTGGCCAGAAGGCCTTGGCAAGAGAATGCAAAATAATCTATAGGCAGTGTGAATTTCTTATATCAACATTTCAGTCTTTTTTGTGGTCATTAAGACCAATAGGCTAATGAGTTCCACTTCCTTTGGGAATAGGCTTATTTACACAATGTTACTTAGCAATTTCAAAATGATGCTTAGAACATAACTGGATAACAGTTTCCATAGTTCTTATATTTCCTCTTATAAATTATCATTGGAACAATGTATTGCGGAACTCAATATAGCTTATCAAGATCAAATTGATTAGGCAGATTTCAAGGGAATGAGTAAGCATGAAAGCAATTCAGAGAGTAGCAGGTACAAGTTGCAAATAAAAATCCCATGTGGCTTACATTCGTTCTTTACAGAAGCCCAAAATTGCTGCTATAAAAGCACTTGTGTGTGTAAATCCCATTGCTTTGTGAGTAAACAATGAATAATTGGACAAAAGTAGAGCAGCCACAGGGGACATTATTATCTGTGCAAATCTTTCAGAGTAATTAACATTTTAATAAATGTATAAATTCCCTACATTAAAACATAATGAGCTTTATTTTCAGAATTCTGACCATTAATTCTACTTTACTTACTAATATGGCATATTGTAATTGCCCTAAATCTTACTGCATTGCTGCTCCCTGTATACATATTTGGCACTTTGGTAAGGCATTTTAACATACCTAATGGATATGTATACATAACTACAGCTGTAAATTGCAGCGAATAAAAAAGCATTTTTATGCATTTAACTTAAAGAGATTAGTGAAAACATGTATTTATTTATTTTTTTAAGGTGAGGGAGAACATGGGTTCACATCAAGAATCTATGAATTAATACTCAGTGGTAAATGGGCCAATTGTAAATTGAAATTTAAGGAAAATAGTCAAAATATGTTGAGAAAATCTGGGAGGAAATATTAGCAGAATCATGACTAGTACCCTATCTCTCAGAGATTCACAAAAGGTTTTCCCAACACAAAAAAGGATGGAAGGGGGAGATATAGATATTTCAATTTTATTTGCAAAATTGCCGACAATGTGGGGAGAATAATGCTGGGATGATTCACTTATTTTGAGAAAGTCCAAAATTATTCTGATACTGGACAGAAATAATAAAGATGAATTAAATATTTGGTAACATATGCGATGCAAAGCTGGCATTATTCCTTTGGGGAGGCGTTATGTTTAAATACCTTTCAGAGGATGTAAATAACTCAAATAGTTGTGTCAAGTCAGAATATTGATAGCAAAAAAATGGAAACTTGACAAAGCACCAAAAGTGGTTGAATGGGAAAAAGCTGTTGAATTAACCCTTTCGGGTTAATTCAACAGGTTTATTATTATTTTTTTCTTATTTATGTCACCTTTTATTTTATAATTGCTTTTATTGGAAAACAGGAAATTGGAAATTGCGGTTAAATTGAAAAAAAAAAAAAAGGCAATTCCGCCAAGGTTTTAGGGTTTTGTTTTTCTAATATTCACTGTGCATTAAAAATGACATGACGATCTTCTTTCATGGGTCAGTATGGTTATAATGATATCTAATTTAGACAGTTTTTATTATGTTTTTTTTACTACTTAAAAAAAGAATATATATATCGCCATATTCTGACAGCTATAGCGTTTAGTCTTCAGAGCTGTATTGGGGCTAGTTTTTTGTGGGGAAAACTATAGTTTTTAATGGTACTATTTTGGGGTCTATATAGCTTTTTATCACGTTATTCCATTTTCTATTTGGGGAAACAAGAAGAAGTTTTGAAGTTTTTTTTCTGTTGCGGCATAAAACGCACAGGTAATTTTCTTTATATATTTTAATATATTTTAATAATTCAGACATTTTTGATTAAATGTTTATTTTTAATTGTTTTTTTATCTGTAAAATTGGGAAAGATGGGTTAATTTTTTAATATTTGTGGATTTTTTGTATCTTTTTTCACTTTAAGTTTTAGTCCTCTTGGGGACTTGGACATGTGATCTGCTGATTACTTGTCCCATAGACCGCAACAGTATAGTGTTGCCGTCTATCGGATTTTCATTGCCTGCCTCTGAAGCAAAGCCTGGCTTTTCAGGCAGTTAGCCATGGCAGCTGATCAAAGCCATGCAATTTTGATCTGGGGGCTCTGATTAAAAGGCAGAGGGAGCCCCCTTTCTCTAACACCACAGATGCCTTGATCGTTATTGATAACAGCACTTGAGGGGTTAACTGTGATTAATGTCATCATTGATCCCAGTCATTGGGTCGCAGTGTTGTCTATATTTTACAGATGGCACCTATCGTGTATGGAGCGGGCTCAGCATGTAATCCGGCTCCATACTCCTTACAGTGCACCATGATATAACTGTATGTTGTTGTGCTCAGAAAGGTTAGATAACAAAAACAAAAAGATGGTGTATGATGGGATAATCTGGTGTTAATTGTAACATGTAATATTTTGTGTTAAAGATATAGCCCTATGATTGAAGCATTGGATTAATATATTGTATGAGGGTTTTATATAATTTATTTAATAATTTTTTTAATAGTTTTTAAATACTGCTGCTAATATCACACTTATTACTAGAACTATAATCTCAGTTTTTTTCTTAATTATGACTCATATTATTTGTCTCTTTTCAACATCTGATATTTTGCACAGAAAGTAAATACAACATAATGAAATTAGTGATGGTAATATTTCAGTCATATACTTGTCCATCTTTTTTTCCAGATTTTTATTTTTAAATAAGGACTTTTATGTGAAATTAGACTTTGGCTTCAGTCTTTCCTCTTTTGTAATAACATATGAGGCTTCTTTTATTGTTTTATCGTTGTTTTGATCCACTGCTCTGTCATTATGCCATGGGCTATATGTTTGATAGATGAGGAATACTTTTAAGCACAGCTTGATTTGCTCAATGTTTAATTTCACTTGGCATCTGAAATTGTGATATAAAAGAAATAGTTTATATCCTTAAATATGGTGTGCATTATTACTCCCTTGGATTTTCAAGAAATAAGATCTGCCACATAATACTAAGCAGATAACTATTGCTATGCATTCTTATATGATAGCCAAATGGATTATTATGATGTTATAAGAATAGTGCACTGCCTTTGCATAATTTAAAACTACAATATTTTGAATTAATGGTACACAGAGTGGTCACCTTCCAATATTCTGAATATATTCTCCCTATTTAAATCCTTGACTGATACATTTGATTATCCTGATTGATACTTTTTGTAGACATTTTTTTTTTTTTGCTACAATCTTATGCTGCTTCGGGTTCTTGTTTTGGTCCCAAGTTCCCACTTTGTTCCCAGAATGAGGTGCCAACTTTAAGGATTCTTAATAGACCTGGCCTACAGGACTTACAAGTAGATAAAAGTGACTCTTCTCTGTTTCTGTGATGCTCGTCGATTCCAATATAGAGAAAACAGTACTTATGTATAATAATTTTTGCATAATATAGAAATAGCCCTTTAACTATGAAAATATTTATTGTATTAATATTGCAATATAATTATCGTCTTTTTAAACAGAGAATTGTATCTATAAGACCTCTAAGAAGACAAATTAAAGTAAAAAATGAAATTGTTTAAAAAAAAAAACAAAAAAAAACATAACCTTTCAAACCAACCCCTTCCCAATTTAATATATTAAACAAGTAACACAAAATAAACATAATTTCTATCACCATATTTAAAAAGTATCCAAACTATTTAAATATTAACAACATTTTGTATGGTGAATTCTGTAATAGATTTTTTTTATGTTTGCATTTTGGGCTAATAATTAATTAATAATATTCAGCAATTCTCTCAGAAAGGGTTAACTGTTTTTCTAGCTATGAGAATCCTACTTTCACGTTCACTTTGTGCCGTCATCTAATAACCCTTATCTCTAAATCACTAAAAGGTCAAAAACACTTATTCAAGCCATATTCTTATCAGTAAGATAAATATTGAGCTATTCTAAGTGTTTATGAGGTCAGAGAGCAGAGATAAGGAGCCTGTCTGACAGAACAGAGAGAAAATTCAGATCCTGCTACCAGAGCATCTCAACCATGTACAGAGGAAAGGGCTCCAATTTTTTTATAAATATCAACTGAAAAAAACATTTTAGGCTCAAAATAAGTACAATGCAATAATAAAAAAAATGCCCCCCAAAAGGTGTACACAGCCTTTAAATACATTTTAGGTTACTATATAGTATTCATGGCCCATGCCTTCCATGCCATGTTTTGATGAATCCATTTTGAAAAGAATAACAACTAATCTTGATGGATCCCTATTATTTTATAATGGGTTCCATCAGGTTTCCATTAGGCATGATAGCGCAAACAAAAAGATAGTAATAAAATGCAATGTCAGTGTTAATAAAACCCCAATTATTATTATATATTTTTTTTTATTGTTTTATGCTTTTGCAATACCAAAAAAGGACATACATATCTTAGCTACATCTAAAATCAGTATAACAAAATTGTAGATCACCACATCACAATTTATAATTTTCCACCCCCCTCCCCATCCTCCCCCCCAAAAAAAGTAGAAAAAGGAAAACTCTCTCATCTCTCCCCAACCCTTCCCACCATATCCCAGTCCAACCTTCATCTTAATCAGTTTTTCAGCCATTCTGCCCACATACTCTCAAACCTCCACCTTTTAGGGTTTGTAACTATATGTAATCTCTCACAAGCCAGTGAACATTTGACCAGACTGAGCCACATACTTATTGTTGGTACGGTTTTCTCTATACATTTTATTACAATACATCTCCTAGCCTGAAATAACAATTTAGTTAGTATTAAGAATTTCCCGGAATCCCCTATGTCCTCCACCAAACCCAGCACACATGCCCTAAAGGTTAGGGGGATATCTACCTTATGAAGTACCTTAATATAACCAAGCACTTCATTCCAAAATTTTTGGAGAGAATGGCACTCCCACAGTAGATGCACATCCTCAACTCCAATCTCCCCGCATTTTAAACATCTAAATACTTTGTTCTTATAATATTTCATAGGTTTGGCTGGGCAGTAATATAAACGATGCACAACAAAAAATTGAATAAGCCTATGTGCTGGGTTCTGGGAGGTCTTGTTTATTACTTGAAATATTTTACTCCACCCTTCGGAATTTATCTGTTCCACTCTCACATTCCATTTTCCCATACTAATCTTCACACCTTGTTTTTCCCTCATTTTTTTGGACAAGATATTATACATATTTGATATTCTCCTCCTACCATTAATAATTTTTGAAATAACCTTGAATGGTGGAGGGCGTGAGGTAGCTATTTTTTTCCTCAGCAATGCTTGTTTAAGAGCTGCTCTGAGTTGAAAATAATGGAACCAATCTTTATCTACGAAACTATTTTTGCGTTTAAGATCTTCAAAACCCATTATTTCTCAATTTCCCCATATCTGGCCAAGAGTACTGATTCCACGTGTCTGCCAGAATCTCTCTTCAATGCCAAATAGTTCTTTTAAGTGATAATTTCCCCCAAATCAGCGTATCGTCGTGATAGTCAGTCTTTTCCCATAGTTGTCTAATAGCGTGCCATGTTTTATACATTAATTTCATAGTAGGGCATTTGTTAAACTTGGGATGCAGGTAAATACCAGCTTCTAATATCTGGGATATCCCAGTGGAAAAAAACATTTTTATGTATGCAGCTCAAAACAGAATTATAAAGTTGGGATTTACTCCAGTTCAAGCAGTTTTTAAACTGCCCTGCCACAGAATATGCTTGTAGGTCAGGGATTGCCAGACCACCCTCTCCAGTCAGCAATTGTAACAGTTGTAATCTCATTCTTGGCCTTCTGCCCCTCCAAATTAAATCACTCAGGAGACTCTGTATTATCTTATAATATTTCTTAGGGATTTTGATTGAGGAGTTTGGTTTATCATTTGGAGTAGACACATTTGAATCAGCGAAATTCTACCAGACATAGACAGGGGTAGTTTTTTCCAAATGCATATCTTATTTCTAATTTTCGCTAGTGTGGGAACTAGATTTAATTTTATGTACTCTTGAGGGTTAGATGATATGTATTCCCAAATACTGCAAATTCTCTCCCTCTTTTATAATCTTCAAGCAACCAGGGATAAAGTTCTTGATGGGATCTAACGGTATACAGGCTGATTTATTTCAATTTATGGACAGACCAGCCACCTTCCCGTAACTCTCAAAAACCCCAATTATTACTATTATGAAATCTACTTTAGCAGTTTACCTAAAAAGAAATAGCTTAAGAACAAACATCTTGAAACTTGGAAATATTCTATGAGATACAAACTAGTCATTTATTTTATATTTTTTGTGAAAACATTTAGACATTAACCAATTCTAATGGCATAATCAATACAAAGAAACTCTGTAGGAAGATATTTATTTCTGCTTTGTTCAAACTAAGCAATATACCTCTTTCTGTAGCTTTTAAATGAATGACAGACAGTGAACACAAAATGTTTCCGTCTCTCTTAGGAGGCTATAACACACACACACAAGGCAAACAGAAAAAAAAAATTCACATTTTTTATGGTCTGTGGAAAACCGGATCAGTCAATGCAACAATTTCCTGAACACTCAGTACTGGATCTGGCATTAATGCATCTCAATGGAATCCGGCAAGTCTTGGAATCCGGAGAAAATACGCAGCATGCAGTAAAAGGGACGGAACGAAAGAGATCCTGATTAGTGATGGACGAACATCGGCCGGGACGGTTCGCTAACGCGATCAAATGTTCGCGAACCGCAAGTTCGCGGCGGGCCCCATTCACTTTAAAGGCCGGAGAACCTGGAATACCTTCAGGTCATAGTTTCAGCCACCAAATATTTACTAGAAGTGCACAAATAGTCCCACAACATGTACAGTGACATACTACATGTATTATTCGAATTTGTGATCTGCATTCATTATTTTTTTCAATGCGAAATATCGGCAATGTAAATTTCGCCTATGCGCATGCGCAAAATAGGTGCAGCCTACTACAGCAGCTGGGTTTCCACCAGACCAAAGTTGGATGCGATCAGAAAAGATGGTTGGCAACAATTTTCAAAACGTTGAGGAAGAATTTCTGATCACTGTAAGTAATTTGACATTTGACCACTGAGGAAGGAGTCGCAGTTAACTCTGAAACGTGTATGGTAAAGTCTTCTCATGGAAACAGACAAGTAATCTTGCCCACATCATAATCTCTAGAGCGCTTCAGCAATAACCCAAAAACAACAGTAAAAGGGATCGGTGACCTTACAATCACGTGGAACGCCGATGTAAAAATGAGCAGCACAGATTCAAGCAAGACAGTGCGATTCAAAACATCTTATTTCGATTGAATCAGAATTATTCCTACTGTCAATTAATACATCCTTGGTTGTCGCTCGAAAAATCGGCACACCAGCTTCTTAGCAACTCACTGAAGATCCCTAGAGCCGTCATAAAGTTTACTCACAGGGAGAGCCAGCGAAGTGCGGATTACTACTCTCGGTTCCGCAACACGTGGGGTGCCACAGTGTACGCGGTGAAGTTGGTGAACTCCTACGAAACAGTGCGTAGAACTACATCTAAGTAATAAGAAACAGGACAATATCTCTCACGGATACACAACGATTGTACAGGTACAGAAATCTTGTGTTCTATTTTTTAAATATCAGAATAGGTAAATCGAGACCAATATGACTATGAATCGATAGTACATTAACTTGCTTTTTTCCAGATAGAACAAAATAAGAACAACACAAGTGAAACTGTTTATTATCTAGCTGCTAGACACAAGCAACAGCTTATCTGTTAGCAATTCACTTGTGCTATTCTATTCACAGTCTGCAGAACATTGGTGCACTGTGTGTATATTGCCATCTCTCTGCAATCACAGATGCATACACAGTGCTGATCAATTTTTATATCTTTGAACATTTATACGAGTGGTATCATCAGTGTGCACTTTATGCTTGATTTTAACCGTCATGTATTTCAAGTATACAAGTAGTGGTTTTATATGTATATTTAGGTTATGTCATACTTTTAGCAACGATTAAATTTGATATTTCTATATATTTTGTCCCCATGTGTCACTGAATGTAGGTGTGCCCTACTATATTACAACAAATTCTCACATACTAGCGAAGATTGGGTGAATCTTTTTTAGTAGGTGCACCCTTCCCATATACTGAACAATAGGTGAGCCATCCCCTACCAATTACTCTTAATTTGACATTAAAGCAGTGTATATGATAACATTTCACATGCATGTCATAACAATCGCTATATATGCAGATCGAGTGCCATTGTGAAAATACCTAATTATGGGATTTATTTTTTCGCGGTACACACAACTTCACATTTTATAAGGTCTCATGAGATATTAGTGATTGGCGCACTAAGTATTGTTGTGAGAACATGCCACTCCAGTACAGGCCCCAAAAATTAGCAAATAGGCATTCAACTGACAGCACACAACTTTGTAGGATTCTGTGGCTGGAGGGACATTAGGCGGTCACAACCCCAAAAATTAGCAAATAGGCATTCACCTGACAGCAAAGAATTTGGAATTCTGTGGCTGGAAGCACATTAGGCAGTCACAGTATAACTATGTAACTGTCGGCCACTACAGGCCCCAAAAATTAGCCAATAGGCGTTCACCTGACAGCAAAGAAGTTTGGATTCTGTGGCTGGAGGTACATTAGGTGGTCACAGGATAAAAATTTAACTTTTGGTCAGTACAGGCCCCAAAAATTAGCCAATAGGCATTCAACTGACAGCAAAGAACTGGATTCTGTGGCTGGAGGTATACTAGGCAGTCAAACGATAAATATATAACTGTCGGCCAGTACAGGCCCCAACAATTAGCCAATAGGCGGTCACCTGACAGCAAAGAACTTTAGATTCTGTGGCTGGAGGTACATTAGGCGGTCGCAGTATAAATATGTAACTGTCGGCCAAAAATTTGGCATTCAACGGACATAAAAGGCTTTTATGCTGCTGTATTTACCTAAGACAGGGACCATGATTTGTTCTGGGTGATGGCGGATATTTGTGGGCTGCCATGAGGAAATTCAATCAAACATGGTCAACTCGCCACATGTGTTTTTTTTTTAAACTCGCTTTATTGGAAAATGGTAAGCAAGTTATGTAACAGTACATTCAAGGATTATTACATTGAACAGAGTCGTACAGTGTTGCAGAGAGAATATTGCAAGATTATACAGTTCTCATCATTACAAAAAGTAATAAACAGTATTCAGTATCCATAATAAATAATTTTGACTGACGTCATTAGGCCAAGCATTACAGTTCATACTGTGATTTACGGCATGCAAGCAAAACGCTTCAATAGAACTTGATAACGCTCATTTGGACGGGAACACCCCTCAATCCATCGAATGCAGATGGGCCGTCGTAGCAGTCAGATGGGAAGCACACCATGGTCCCCATACTTTCTCGAATTTTTGAGGACAACCCCTGCGAGAATAAATAATCCTCTCGAAGGGAATAATGTTATTGACCATGGTTTTCCATTGTCCAACCGTAGGAGGTCTGTCCGCCATCCATCTAATTGCAATGGCTTTCCTGGCCATAAATAGGGTTTCCCTAATGAGGGTGAGAGTGTAACGTGATCGTGACTCATCTTCCACTATACCCAGAAGGCAAGATTTAGGACAAACGACTATTGAGTCCGGGATCAGGGACGAGACTACATCCACCACTCCTTTCCAAAATGATTGTATGTGACTGCAATCCCATATTAGATGCCAGAAATCCGCATTCGCCTGTGAGCACCTATGGCACTCCGTGTTCTGCCTCCTACCCATTTTAAAATGCCTGGTTGGGGTCAAATAACATCTATTTAAAATGAAGAGCTGTGTCAATCTGTTATTGAGAGATGGGGATACAGCCACTGGAGCCTCCAGAGCTTCTCCCCATTCCTCATTCGTCAAAGTAGGTATATTCCCTCTCCATTTACGTTCCGCACCCAATGGAGAAGCTGAAATCTTAAGACCAAGTAAGTGTGTATAAATGGCGGATATCAATCCCTTCGGGCCTTGGGTCCTGAAGACCCCATCAGAGGATAAACTGACACCGGCCTATTCAGATCCTTCAACTGGGCTTGGAGGGCATGTCTCAGTTGCAGATACCTGAAAAAGTGTGATCTCAAAACACCCACTTTGGACTGCAGCTGTGAGAAGGAGAACAGTATACCCTTTTCATATAGATCTCTCAAACAGCACACCCCATATCCTCTCCAAATCACCTCCCATTCACTCTGCATCAGATGCGGAAACATCGGGTTGTTCCACAATGGTATATCCTCTGGTAGGTCCTTATATTGCTGCAACTTTGCAGCTCCCCACACCTGATGCGCCAATTTATGAATCGGAAGGAGCGAGCCCGACACCGAAGATCGGCCCTCGAGCACAGGGTGGGGAGCTGCAAAAACTCCCGCAAATTGTATTCAGAAATAGGAAGCACGTCCCGGGTCACCCATGGCACCAGATACCTCAACTGACCAGCAAGGAAATATAAATGCAAGTCTGGCAGAGCTGCTCCACCCTGATCCCAACTTCTCTGTAGAGACTTGACGGCTAATTTTCTTCTATTCCTACCCCAGATAAATGTCGCCATAAGGGAGTGTAGCTTATCGCATGGGACAGGTGTACAAGAGTGTTCTAATAGGTATAAAGCTTTGGGCTGAAGAACCATTTTGATTAAGTTTACCCGGCCCATCGTGGACAGCGGTAAAGTATTCCAGGATTTAAACTTGTCCATGAAGTATGCCACCAGGGGGACTATGTTCAGCAAATGAGACGACTCCTGGACTTTAGTAATGATTACTCCTAGATATTTAAATCTGTCCACCACTAATAGATTCCGGTACACCGCTGGCCAGTCTGAGGCCCATAAAGGCATAATGGCCGACTTGGCCCAGTTTATACATAATCCGGAGAATGTACCAAATTGCTCAATAATGGATATTGCTCTCGGTAAAGTGCACTCTACGGAATCCATGTACAAAATGAGATCGTCAGCATATAAACCCAGCCTGTCCTCCCTGCCTCCCAACCCCACACCTCTATAGACTTCATCCTGACGAATTCTCAGCGCCAGATGTTCGATGGCCACTGCAAATAACAAGGGAGACAGGGGGCATCCCTGCCTGGTACCTCTGTATAGCCTAAATGTGGGTGATAAGGAGCCATTAATCATGATGTTCGCAGATGGGGAGCTATATAGTATATTGATCCACTTGATAAACCCAGGACCAAAGCCAAAAAACTGCAGGACCTGCACTAAGAAGGGCCACTCGATGGAGTCAAACGCTTTGGCAGTGTCCAAGGCTGCCAACGCCCATGGCCTCCCATACGCACAACCCAGCTGGGCAATAACCTGCGCTCTGCGTATGTTACTAGAGATAGATCTACCTGGTATAAAACCTGATTGGTCGTCATGTATGATAGTAGATATGACTCTGTTCAGTCTATTCGCAAATATTTTAGTAAGGATCTTGTAGTCTAAATTCAACAGTGAAATGGGCCGGTATGACCCACACTCTATGGGTTCCTTATCAGGTTTTAATAAGACTACAATGGAAGCCTCGTACAATGTCTCCGGGAGGACCCCACTGCTCAGAGACGCCTTGTACATGCGCAGGAGCTGCGGTGCCAAAATCTCCACATATTTGGAGTATACCTCCAATGGTATCCCGTCCGGCCCGGGGGCTTTTCCTAGATTTAACCCTGCAATCGCCTCGCTCACTTCTTCCAGTGTAATCTCACCATCTAATAGTTCCCTATCCGACTCGGATAACTGTGGGTGATTTACTTCCTGCAGATAAGTCTCTAATGCCTGAGGAGAGTACTCAGCCTGGGAGCAGTATAGGTCCTGGTAAAATTCCCTAAAACGGTCCAGGATACCCCCCCGGGTCCGACACCACTATCCCATCCTTGTTCGCGATGCAAAGTATCAGTGGGGACATGTTATTCCTCCTTATCATCTGCGCCAACACCTTGCCCACTCTACTCCCTTGTTCAAAGGTCTGTTGCTGCAAGAAAAGCATCTTGCGGTCGCCCTTCTCCTGCAGGTGGTTCATATAATTCCTACCTTTCAGCAACCAATCTTTCCTATTCTCTTCGGTAGGATCTGAGACAAACGCACATTCAGCATTTCTGCACTGTATGCCCAACTCCTCCTCCTTGCGGCGAGTGGACTTCTTAATATATGAGATGGAGGATTTCAGACATCCACGCAGAAAGGCCTTCAGGGTGTCCCATAATAAGGCCGGGTCAGTATCAGCTGGATGAGCCATTAAGAAGGTGTGGAGCTGATCAGGCACCCTGTCATTCAGAGATATCAGAGATAACCAAAATGGGTGTATACGCTGCTTGGGTGTTCGGGTTGCCCACATAAGGGTCAACAAGTGAGGCCACTACAGGTGCATGGTCAGACGGGCCTTGAAACCCATAACGGATCTCTCGTGTTGCCATAAAGGTGCCAGGGGTGCCCAGGAGGTAGTCAATCCTAGAGAGAGCTCCCCTAGAGGGTGTAAAGCAAGAGAACTCTATCCTGTCTGGATATCTCTCTCTCCATATGTCCAACCATCCCAGCTCAGACAAGAGGCGCGCTAGAGCGGTTCTGTGTGAGGGCCGTCCGGGGTGACTAGCAGACTGGTTGCAAAATCTGTCCTGTGAGTCATCCAGGATCATATTAAGGTCTCCCATGCCGAGAATCCCGGCAGTGGGGAACTGCACTGCAAATCCCGCCGCTGCCTGAAGCAGTGATAGGCTGGCCGGAGGAGGATTGTACATATTTATAATCACATATGGCATGCCATTTATGTGAGCATAGACAAAAACAAACTTCCCTTCTAGGTCAATACTTGTGTGGTGCGGTTCCCATCTGACTGCTCGATGAATCAACAATGATACTCCTTTAGAATATGAGGTTCCATACGCATTTTCCACCCATTGAGCCCAGGGTTTCCGTACCCTCCCCCCGGTTTCAGCGGTGAGGTGCGTTTCCTGTAGCCCCAGGATATGGGGAGCATGGCTTCGGATATGAGAAAACACAGCCATGCGTTTCCTGGGCCCGCCCAGCCCTCTGACGTTCCAAGACATTATTCTAATGTCTGCCATAGTGAGCACCAGATATTGAAGGAGGATAAGATCCCAGACACTGGGGAACACTATGGCAGAGGAGATGTATATGGATCATAATATGCAGAAAGCGACTGTACATTTCAGACAAAGCGATTAACATAAGGCATACATTTAACCACCCAAACAGTGGGTGAACCAGTAGAACATAAACATGCCCTTTGTAGCTAGTGGCCACGTACATTGGGGGACCTGCACGGTGTATAGGGATGGAAACCCAGTGCAGGTAGAGTAGCAAACCCCCACCATTCGCAACAGAGTGTGCCGAGTGAATAAGCACTATCGACCCAGTATCATATATGCATGTATGCGATTAACCCTTAACGGCCCTGAGTCCAGACACAACAAGGTAATACGTTACCAACCGAGGACCCAGGTAAAATTGAGGAGTAAGATCATGGGACAGTCACGTCACATATTCTGCATAGCCTGACCTGAGTCCCCGTTGATGGTGGCAAAGCTGCATCCTTTTCCCAACTCAATTAGGAGGGGAGCGGCGAGGTCTTCCCGAAAGCGAGTCCTCCGCCTCGGCAGGTGTAGAGAAAAATAAAGATTTTTCGCCGTCGACGATCCTCAGACGCACAGGGTATGCCATGGATTTTTTAAGATTCATCTCGCGAAGTCGTCTTTTAATAGAGATGAAGGTGGCCCTCCTCTTCTGCAGGTCAGCGGAGAAGTCCGGATATAAAGATATGTTCGCCGAGCCCAGCGTAATGGCCTGTGCGACTCTGGCTTGTGCTAGGATGAGATCCCTGTCGCGCCAATTTAACATGCGGGCAAGTAAAGGCCTTGGCGGAGCCCCTGGTGGTAGTGGCCTGGCCGGGACACGGTGCACCCGTTCAACGGCGTATGCAGCGGAGAAGGCAGCGTTCAGGAATATCTCCCTGAACCACCCCTCCAGGAAAGTCGCTGGATCAGTGCCTTCCGCCCGTTCTGGCATGCCGATAATGCGCACGTTATTGCGACGCGTGCGATTCTCCAGGTCATCGCATTTTGGCGGTAAAGTTCCACGGAGGCCTCCACGGCAGCTATCCTCGCTGGCAAGGGAGTGGTCATATCTTCCAGGTCAGACACTCTGGTTTCGGTGAGTTTAACTCTCTCCCGTAGCTGCTGTACGTCATGCCGTAGTAGGCCCAAATCCACCCTGACCTCCTCTATCTTCCCTGTCAGGGAGACCTGGCAACCTGTAATAGCCGCCATCAATTGCTGGTGAGAGGTCTGCAGGGTAAGTTCTGGTGCGGCCTCTGTGTCAGACGGGAGCTGCTGTGAGGACTGACTCCGCGTGCTGGCTGTGCGGGATGGTGAGGAGGCCGCAGCGCCATGTTGGGAGTCCTGCCTGGCAAACTCCTTAAGCCGCTCCGCCGCCATCTGTGCTTTGCTGGGGCTCATGGCACGCAATCGGTCTCGATAGCAAATCCAAACGTCCTTGCTGAGGGTGAAATCTACAGCCGGAATGTGCAGGATGGCTCAGGATTACTGGTGGGAGAAGGAGCTGCTCTCAGATGCGACCGTCCATGATGGCAGTTGGCCACGCCCCCCCGTCACATGTGTTTAATTCCTCCGAGATCCATGCCTCATCCATTTTTAGAAATGTGAGGTAGTTCACACTGTCGTGAGCTAGGCGAGTGCGCTTATCGGTCCCGATCCCCCCTGCTATGCTGAACGTCCTTTTGGACAGGACACTGGACGAGGGGCAAGCCAACAGTTCCATGGAAAATTGTGCCAGCTCTGGCCACAGGTCAAGCCTGCACATCCAGTAGTCCAGGAGTTCATTGCTTCTCAGAGCGTTCACATTGGCCGTTAACCCGATGTAGTCGGACACCTGTCGGTCTAGGCATTCCCTGAGGCTGAATTCAGAGGACGGCTGTCGATGGGTTGGCTGCAATAATGATCTCATATGCGAAGTGACCAACACATCTTCAAACCGCCCTCTTCTTCCATGCCCTGTTGGATTGGTACCCGCAACTGTTTCTCTGTGAGTGGAAATTCCTCTGCAAGCGCCCGCAAAAGCAGAATGCAGCATTTCTCGGAGCAAGGCCTGGAAGTGCTGCATTCTGACAGCCCTCTGTGATGGTGGTGACATTTCCGTCATTTTGTGTTTGTATCGGGGGTCTAAGTACGTTGCCACCCAGTACTGGTCCTTGCCCTTTATGCTTTTTATACAGGGGTCTCTCTTATAACACTGGAGCATGAAGGCCCCCATTTGCACTAAACTGGAAGCAGTGGCGTGTCTGGCTCCTGCTCATCATCCAGGATGATGTCTTCCTCGTTCTCCTCCCCCCAGCCACGGACAACACCAGGGATCCTGGAAACATTTCAAGCATGCTCTTCTTGCTCCTCCTCTGCCCTGGCACCATCCTCCTCTGATTCCTCTTCAGAATCCTGTTGTTGACTTGTCTCAGATGGAGAAGCCCCCCAGGTAATTCATCCAGCATTGTGACTTCCTCATCTTCCTGCTCCTGCTCCTTGACGGCTTGATCAATGACACAACGCAATGCATGCTCCAGAAAGAAGGCATAAGGTACGATGTCACTAATGGTGCCCTGGCTGTGACTGACCAGTTTGGTGATCTCATCAAATGGCCGCAGAAGTCTGCATGCGTTGCGCATGAGCAGCCACTGTCAAGGTGAAAAAAAAAAGCTCCCCAGAACCTGTCCTGCCGCAGAGTTCGTACAGGTAGTCATTAACTGCATGTTTCTGCTGGAGCAGCCTATCAAGCATATACAAGGTGGAGTTCCATTGCGTCGGGCAGTCGCAAATCAGACGTCTGACGGGCAGGTGGTGTCGCCGCTGAATGTCAGCAAAGGCAAGCCATGGCCGTGTAAGATCTTCAAAAATGGCCAGAGATTTTCCTGGCCTGCCACAAGACGCCCTGGACCTTAGGGTATTTGGCAACGAATCGCTGCATGACTAAGTTCAGGACGTGTGCCATGCACGGCACATGTGTCATTTTGCCCTGTTTCAGCGCGCTGAGCAGATTGGCACCATTGTCACACACCACTTTACCAACTGTCAAATTGAGCGGGGTTAGCCACTGATCAGCCTGTGACAGCAAAGCTAAAAGGAGCGCAGGACCGCTGCGGCTCTTGGCTTTCAGGCACAACAGATGCAGCACAGCATGGCAACGTCTCACTTGGCACATCGAATAGGTTCTGGGGATCTTGGGGGGCGCAGCGGAAGAGAAGGTAGCAGCGGAAAAGGAGGAGTCAGCAGAGGAGGAGAGGGAGGATGGAGTAGTAGGAGGAGAAGATGAGGCAGGCCTGCAAACAATCCATGGCAGTAACACCAAATCTACACGGGTGCCATGGGTTGCATGCTTGACGGCCGTTAGAAAGTTCAACCAGTGGGCATTAAAAATGATGTACCTTCCCTGCCCGTGTTTGCTAGACCACGTGTCTGTGTTCAGATGTATCTTGGCACTGACACTGTGCTAAACGTGGCCATATAGCTCGGGGATGCCCTTCTGGGAGAAATATTTCCTTCCGGGGACCTTACATTGCAGTGTTCCAATGGCCGCAAATTTTCTAAAGGCCTCCGAGTCCACCTGTTTATATGGCAGTAGTTGGCGACCTAGCAGTTCTGACAAGCCAGCGGTCAGCCGTTGGGCAAGAGGGTTATCCGGCTTCATAATCTTTTTCCGCTCGAACATTTGGGGAAAGGAAGCCTGCCTTTTGCCAGATGAACGCGACGACGGCATGGTGGAAGGTGGAGTGGAGGATAACTGGGGGGAGAGATGAGAAGGAGAAGAGACACGAGGATGGGCATCGGGAGTGTGGCTTTGTGGATTCTGATGGTGTTGCTCTCACTGGGCTCGGTGATGGGAGGCCAGATGCCTTCTTAAGGCAGTCATCCCTAGGTGAGTGTTGGGCTTACCACAACTTATGGCAACACTATTGTCATCAGAGGACACATTAAAAAAAGCCCACAGTGCAGGGCCATTTGCCGGTGTCCTGGGAGCGTCAGATGTGACTGTGCATGGCAGATGTTTTGTTCCATATATATTAGCAGTCTGCTTTTTAACCTGCTGCTCCGTCTCTCCCTCTGAACTCCTCTCCTCTTCCTCTCTTGTGGGCGCCCACGTGATGTCCATCGACACGTCATCATCGGATTCGTCACCTTCACCACGACTGACATTAGAGATCTAGGAGTAGGCAGCAACAGCGAGACCACCCTCATTGGGCTGATCTGGGTACTGTCGTCAGACTGCTGGGTGGCGACCGTTGATTCCTCCTTTTCCTGATCCGATGCCAAGAATGGCTGCGCATCGGTAAGGTCTTGGAATGTATTGGGAAATAATTCCTCTGACTCGAGCGAAGGGGATATAGTGGTGGTGTCTTTGGGGGTGGACACAGCAGATAGTGAAGAGGGTGCAGATAGGATGAGGAGGGTGCAGAAGCGGAAGGCTGAGTGAGCCACTCAACCAAGTCTGTTGCGTCCTTTGACGTAATCGCACGCACCTTCTGCAACTTCTCACTTAGGCTTCGGCCTGGTGCACCTGCCCGACCCCTACCACCCCATGCGGAATGGGCTGCCTCTTCCACTGCCTGTCATTTTCAAAATGACCCTGTGACAAAAGTCCCTATAGAAGAACAGTATTTGGGGAAGAAGGTATATAACAACCCTCCTTCAATCAGTTTTTTTGGGGGGCAACTGGTAAATCACACCAGTAGAAATTATTTCTTCAAATAGTGTTTGTCACTCTGTGTAGATGTGGTAACACAGCAAAACCGCAGACAAATGCTGCACTAACTAAATGCACTATATAGAAAGTATATTATTGGTATATAAAATCCCTGCTTCAATCAGTTTTTTGGGGGGGCAACTGGTAAATCACACCAGTAGAAATTAATAATTCAAATAGTGTTTTTCACTCTGTGTAGATGCGGTAATGCAGCAAAACCGCAAACAAATGCTGCACTTACTAAATGCACTATATAGAACGTATATTATTGGTATATAACACCCCTGCTTCAATCAGTTTTTTGGGGGTGAAACTGGTTAATCACAACATTAGAAATTATTTCTTCAAATAGTGTTTGTAACTCTGTGCAGCTGTGGCAATGCCTATAGCTTATGAAATCCCAAAGTCTCAGTTTTGAGGTACCCTTTTCTCAGCCGATATAGATTACCGTAATTAGCTGGCTAGAGTGTGACACTTTGAGCCTAGAATATTGAACCTTTTCACAAAATTCTAATTTTGAGCTGCATTATTGAAATTCCTTTTAATTTGCATTACTGAAATAATATCTGATTGAGACTATTGGTGAAAACAGTCCCACTGATATTTCAAGATTAACAAAGCTCCGAGTGGCCCACAATGTAAGAAATGTGGGGAAATATCCTTGTTTAAAAATTAACTTTTATACGATATACATTAAAATATACACCTAAGGATGTATCACAAAACAAAACATATAGTCAAGGGGTTCTATGGTGTCGACCCCACTGCTGGCAGGAAAGAAAAGGCACTCGTTTGCACTGATGCGCCTGTAAGTGCGCTCAAAGTGTTACCCAACCAACACACACAAACAACATATATTGAGGTTCGATGGTAGGTACCCCACTTCTGGTGGAACAAGGATAAATGTTACTGCTGCGCCTGTGTAGACGCAAGCAGTCTTACCTTACCGACCAGGTGACTAGGATCAGCGCAGCAGGGGACCAGGCCTGGTGAAAGGGAGTGTAGACAGGAGATGTAGTCATGAAAATATCGATGCTGTGCCCTATATCACCCTATATTCTTGGTAGGAATGGGGCCTATTTTCATGCTACCTGTCTATACAGAGCACTTGCCCTAAGAAGGGCGACCCCGTCCGGATGCCTGTCCCTAGTTAGGACCTGAACCCTAGAATACAAAACAAAACAAAAATAGATACTGTAGTGACTACAAGCCTCCCGACGTGGCACGTTTCTGTCGTGTCGACTCCTCAGGGGGATTTAGAACATGTAGAGACAAAAAGGCAAAAAACCGGTCTATGACCACAGGTAACAGTTGAGTATACACTGCGGTTAGGCGGTTACATGAAATACTAGACTCAAAAAATAATAGAGGTCAGAGTCTAGGGGCAGGCATCCGTGGTGCTGGATCGCCATGCTGCAGAGGGATGGATACTTCTCCGCTTCTTAGTGTGAGAGGATATGGTGGTCCTCAGTACGGTGGTGTCCCTATCATTAAGGGGGTTCCTCAACCTATACCAGCCACCCTGACACATACCTTGGTGGAGTTTAAATACATCGCCAGCGCGCCTCTTCCTGGGAGACCACCCTGTCAGCACCTGCGTCGGCGTGTGACGTCACGCGCATGCGCCTCGACGCACAGCACGCCGCTGCCGATGCCACATGATTGCGGCGACCAATCAGATCCGGAGGCGGAGGGAGATGGCGGTTACCTTGGAGAATATGTCAACAGGAAGTAACCTCACAGTACGTCCCTGAATAGAGGCGTCCGTGACAACGCTACGATATAGAGTCGCAGCAGAATAAGGCCGATATTTCTTGCATGATACCAGCGACATGAATACAATAAAAAGAACTGGACACGATACCAAGAATTTTACAAGTATTTGGAGTAGAAAAATGTCTCATGCATTTGCATGTTATCCTAAGGAAGAAAATGCCTTCATGATTGTGGGCATAGACTCCAATACAGGAGAATATAGATTGCCGTCACCAATGTGGGCATGATCTCTATTATTGGAGAAATTACCCCACACTTTATATAAAGCACCCAAAATCCAGCCTTTCATTTAGACCTAGGGGTGCAGATGTTTTGAGTTGAAAAATCCATCGAGATTCTTGTTGCAGCAGACACCTGTCCCAATTACCCCCTCTCACAGGCGGTTTGACCAAGTCGAAACCCAGGAATTTCAAGGAGGGTTTTCCGTTATGTACAGTATGTACATGTTTCGAGATATCCTATATAATAAAAGCACAGTGTGAGCACACAGCACTGCACCAACCAATCAGGACATGGTACATGGCGCTCTACCATTGGTCCGCTGCTCTGCCCTGGCAGCGGCCCGATGCTTGAAGGGTTAATCCCCCCCAACACAACAACCCCGCCCCCCTTTCAATATGCAGAGCGCGCAGCACACCCGTCTCCTCTTTCAAGATGGCATAGCGCACAGCACACCCCCTCATGCACACAAGGCCTCATGCACACGACCGTTGTTTGGGTCCGCATCCGAGCCGCCGTTTTTGCGGCTCGGATGTGGACTCATTCACTTCAGTGGGGCCACAAAAGATACGGACAGCACTCCGTGTACTGTCCGCATCCGTGGCTCCGTTCCGCAGCCCCGCTAAAAAAATATAACATGTCCTATTCTTGTCCACGCTTTGCAGACAAGAAAAGGCCTTTATAATGCCGGTGCTCGTTCCGCAAATTGTGGAAGGCAACACGGGCGGTAGATTGCGGACCGCAAAAAATGGAACGGTCGTGTGCATGAGACCTTAGTGTGAGTTCAATACACTGCAGTACACTATATAGTATACTGTAGTGCATTGTAAACTATCAGACTCACTGGATCCTCAAGAACCAAATGGGTCTATGTCCAATTTTTTTTTTAAAAGTTACAAATATAAAAAACCTTCCTATATCCACACTTAATTGGTTAAAAATATAAAAAAAGAAAAAAAACACTAAACATTTGTTTGGTATCGCCACATTCGTAAGGACCTGACCTATAAAAGGATCATGTTACTTTTACCTCATGGTGAACACCATAAAAAAAAAGGAAAAACTGATGGAATTGCAATTTTGCCCACTGCACCGCACCCAAAAATGGTATAAAAAGTGATCAAAAAGTGATCATATGTATCCAAAATCAGCACCAATCAAACCGTGACCTCAACCCACAAAAAATGAGCCCCTACATAAGTCAATAATCCAAAAAAAATGGCTTTCAGAAAATGGGGACACAAAAACATGATTTTTTTTCAAAAATTATTTTATTGTGTAAAATAAAATAAATAAAATGCACATATTAGGCATCTCTGTGTCCGTAACAGTCTGTTCTATAAAAAAAAGTATGTGATCCAACCCGTCTTGTGAACGCCGTAAAAAAATAGTCTCAGCCACAGCCACCAGTCAGTGCCAGCAGTCTCGGCCACCAGCCACAGCCACCACTCTCAGCCAACAGTCAGTGTGGTCAAGTTCCCTTGCCATTTAATATAGACTGTTCCTACTAATGTTTATGCACTACTGTTCTAGCGCCTGTTATTGTAACCCGAGCCCACTCCTGGTGCTAGACAGCTTCCAATGAATGTAGTGTAGTCGTGCACTCCTGATTAGCCTGTCTGTCCCATAGGCTGATTTTAATTACTTTCAGTATAAAGTTGTGGCTGCTCTCACTACATTCGTTGGAAGCTGTCTGGCACAAGGAAAGGTATGGAGTGGGCTCGGCATGCATGTTGGTACCTGCATCCCTTGGAATGGAGGCCATTATGGCACAAATAAAGGGTAAAAGGCAGATTGGATCCAACATGCATGCGGATCCAACACTCCTTGAATTTTATTGCGGCCATCATGACGCATAACAGGTAGTATTTAGTGTTAGGACCCGTCTAACAGAGATCGCCTTGACGTACGGCAGACGGGCTCAGATGGTTTTGTACAAAATGCATTGGCCAAGTATCTCACTTTATAAATAAGCGTAGCATTAGCACCATTATTATTGTAATCATAATTTTTTGTGACTATGGCATTGTTGTACTTCATCTGATTGTCTTTTTTTCTTCTAGCCACAGCCACCAGTCAGTGCCAGCAGTCTCAGCCACAGCCGCCAGTCTCGGCCACCAGCCACAGCCACCAATCAGTGTTGTCAAGTTCCCTTGCCATTTAATATAGACTGTTCCTACTAATGTTTATGCACTACTGTTCTAGCGCCCGTTATTGTAATGGGCTTAATGTCTAGTATATATATAAAATACAAGACACGCTCACACTCTGCCCTAATCCCTGAAGACGCCGGCACATGGCGAAACATGTCGGGGGGCAGCGTGAAGCTCTAGTTTTAATACAGTACTCTGTTGCAGCCAATAATACAGGGACATTTGAAACACAGCGCGCAGCCAGAAAGGCAATAGTGTATCACCCTGGACCAGTAATTTAAGTTAGGAGATTCCTAATAGAAAATCAATAGATTGTAATGGCTGTGATGTACTGGAAATTTTAAACACTTAGTGAGTTATATTATTAGTAGTTTGAGCATATTAATAAACGTTAAGTTTTAGGATATAGGTAGGTGTAGGATTAACAGCTGTAAGGTAGTCCTAGGGACATTAGTTAGTATGTTTATTGTATAAAAAACTGCATCCTAACACCATAAGGGAAAGTCTAGGATTTGAAGTTCCGTCTATCTGAACTTCTAGTGTGGAAATGGCAGCAGCAGCATGAGGATACCATACAGTGGCAAGGTCACATAGTGTGGAGATGGCAGCCGCAGCAGCAACAGCAGGTGGATACCACCGAGTGGCAAGGTGACATAGTGTGGAGATGGCATCAGCAGCAGGAGGATACCACAGAGTGGCAAAGTGACATAGTGTGGAGATGGCAGCAGCAGCGGGAGGATACCACAAAGTGGCAGGGTGACATAGTGTACAGATGGCAGCATCCGGAGGATACCACAGAGTGGCAAGGTGACAGAATGTGGATACAGCAGAAGTAGCAGGAGGATACCACACAGTGGCAAAGTAACATAGTGTGGAGATGGCAGCAGCAGCAGGAGTATACCACACAGTGGCAAGGTGACATAGTGTGGAGATGGCAGCATCAGGAGACCACAGAGTGGCAACGATTACATAGTTTGGAGATGGCAGCAGCAGCTGCATCAGGGGACCACAAGGTGACCCGGTAACACAGTGGAGTGGTGGGTGGCAATACCAGTACCCACTGACAAAGGTGGGTGAAAGAAGGAGCACTTGGCACCAGATGTTTTCACCAGTAGTCCAGCGGATCTTCAATGTGGGGTGGCAGGGTGCTGTCCAAGTATGCCACCACTTGCTGGTTTAGGTCCTGCTCTGGGTCTACCTGCTGCTGCTGGTGAGTAGTTCCTTCACTATACAGGTGAAGAAAGCTACTCATCAGCGACTCTAGACTCAGGTTGCTGCTGATTGAGCTGCTACTGTTCCTGCCACCCCACCCCTCCCCAGCAGCCATGGCAGTGGAACGTGAGCGCAGAGTGCCCCCTGGTCAGACCTGTGATAGGATGGACGATGGTGCAGATAGGCAGCAGCCAACTGACTACATAGGATGCATCTATAGTAGTTCAGTTTGTCTTCCCTTTCGGTGGGTGTAAAAAAGACCCCCATTCTGGACCAGTCGCAAGGGTCCAACAAGGTGGAGAACCAGAAGTCATCCCTCTGCTGAATGGTATCAATTCGGCTTCTACTACGCAAGCGAATATGCATCGGGCCATTTGTGCAAGTGACTTGGAGGGACTCTCTGCCTGCATCTCCACTACATACTGTAATGGTGTGTCCAGGTCCTCTGTCTCGTTTTACTCATCACCCTGTTGCTCCTCTAGCTGTTCCTGCTCCTCCTGTTCTGTAAGCTGAGTAGAAAAAACACCCATTTCTTTACACATTGCCTGTGCTCCAATGCCCTCCTCCCCCTCCTCACCCTTTTTCAGTTCAGCCCCCACAGGGCTCAAGTGGCCGTGAGATCTAGGCGCCACGTCTCCTATCCCCTGACCAGCCATTATTACCAGCATCTGTTCCAGGACATGAAGCAGTGGAATGACGTTGTTCATCCCGTAGTCCTGGCAACTGACAAATAAAGTGGCGTCTAGTTCGGCTCGAGCATCTCAATGCTCGGCACATGGCGGTACTCGGCCAATGCTCAAGTCTCCTTCATGCACGTTTCTTGGCTCCTACGCAGCAGGGTCGGACTGGCTCACCGGGAAGCCGGTGAAATGCCCGGTGGGCCCTTTGCCTGCCTGCTTATACTACAGCTAGAGCCACTAGCAGGGCAGTTACTATACTTTCAGGCGCCTGGCTGTTATCAGGTGCTGGACTGCAGCACTGGCACACATATCTTTTTACTTTGGTGAAAGGGACAGCACAGTACCTTGCAGCGCTTGTTCCTTTCTCCAAAGTAAACTTCACGGACCTGACATAAGCAGACAGCCCCCCCCCCCTCCTCTCTGCAGTGTGATATTCCATCCTGTGTGAGGAGGGGGTGGAGCCAGAGCAGCCGAGGCAGCAGCAGGAGATAATGGAGACGCTGCCCTCTCTGACCTCCTGTGTCACTGTGCCTCCAGCTCCAGTATAAAGTTCAGACCCTCACCGGTCCTCCTACACAGCAGTAATGGGGTAAGTTACTGTGGGAGGGAACTGGGAAGTTAGGAGAGTCCTGAAGCTGCTGCCCCTGCACATCCTGTGTCCCCCTGTTGTTCCAGCCCCTCACAGACCTTTGCCCACCAACTATCTCACCTATACTTTATATAGAGCAAGAAGATATGTCTCCCAGTGTCCCCCTCTTCCCTCTCATCAGTGGCATTTCACACTTTCCCAGCCCCTCACCCCCACATAATAAGTAATGTCTCTGGAGGCTATATCAGTGTTGGAGCATTATAAGAAGTGCGGCTGATATCAGTCACATATGATGTAATGTCTCTGGAGGTTACCGTATTTTTTGCCCCATAAGACACACTTTTTTCCCCCACAAATGGGGGGGAAATGCCCTGCGTCTTATGAGGCAAATGCTGACATTTTTACATCGCAGGCTGCAATGTATGAGTGAGCGGGGAGGGACTGGGAGGAGGAGCTGGGGGCCGGCAATTGCGGCGGGACCGGTGCAGTCACTGTAGTCCGACCCCGCTGCTCCAGTGCTGCACTATACAAATATAAATTGTCTCATTCAATTAAAAATGATTAAACATGCCCCCCCCCCACACTTTTAATATTACCGTACACCCTAACAGCTTCTGTAGAATTCAGAAAGGCAGGCTGGGTAGGCGGCAGCGTAACTCCCTGCTGTCACGTGCCTGCACCGCCTTCTTTATTAATCAAGCAGGCGGCGCAGGCACATGACGTCAGTGAGTTTACAGGATTGCACTGCTGGGGCTCCGATCAGAAGCTGCCACTGCCACCAATGAAGATAACTTGCCCATTAATTCAAATATAGCGACACCTGACCTCTATGAGAGGTAGCTGCGATCCGCGGCAGTTAACCCCTCAGGTGCAGCTATATGATTCACCTGCCTCCTATATTTGAATTAATAACTGAGTTAACATCATTGGTGGCGCAATGGCCACAGCCCCTCCCCTCCTCTTCCCCTCTTGCCTCTAACTGGTGGCAGCAGCAGCACAGGGGGGAGGGACTGCTTCCTTCTCCCCTGTGCTGCTGATGGAACATTTATTGCATTGATAGCAGCGCTATCCATCGGCAAGGTTAGATGCTGATACCGATAACTTTGAAAATCCTGAATATCGGCCGATAATATCGGTAAATCCGATTCTCCGTCGATCCCTACCTGGGACCACTACTGATCAGCTGTTTGAGAAGGCACCGGGGCTCCTGTGAGCCCTGTGCCCTTCTCTGTGATTGTTCTGGGCCATGTGACGTCACGTTCATTGATCAAGTGGCCTAGGAGCAGCTCAGCCCCATAGAAGTGAAAGGGGTTGAGCACGATACCAAGCACAGCCGCTATACAATGTACGGCGCTGAGCTTGGTGAGCTGTGAGGAGGCCGGGGCACTACTGCCAGCACTTCAATAAACTTATCCTTTTGAATATGCAGGAAACATTTCCTTCACTTTAAATATTGTTTAGGCTGGGGGACTGGGTGGTTCATCTAGGACATGGAGAGTCCACGTGTGACTGCTGTCCAAACTACTGACTGCAAATAACATACAGTTATCAACTAAATGAGTTGCTTAAAGGGAGTCTGTCATCACAGTTTCACCTTTTTAACCCTTCCCATACCTTTCTAGCAGCATAACAGTTGATAAAAACGTTACCTTTATAAGCAATAGTGGACTTATAAAACGGGCAAAAATCATCTTGCTATGATATGCAAATGAGGTCTCACAAGTGCCCAGGGGCGGCGTCAACCTCGTAGGTGCCCAGGCAGCTCTGCCTTATCGTTCCTTTCCCCCTGTCCAGTCTTTCCCTCTGCCCGCCCATCTTCTTACTTCTTCTTTCGCCGAGATCCTGTGCCTGCGCACTGAGTCTGTCAGTAATTAATGCGCATGCGCCGGCTAATGGGAAGGGTTAAAAAGGTGAAACTGAGATGACAGACTCCCTTTAAAGAGAAACAATTTGATGTAGTGCAGTGCACAATACTGTTCTGTTTAGCATACTGTTACTGTATTGTGTGCTAAAATGCATACATTCATGTGTGCGAGACTGAAAAATTTGGGTGGGCCCCCAAAATTAATTCCAGTGGTGAGCCCTAGGCACCCCAGTTTGACGCTGCTACGCAGCCACGTGTTCGGCTCAGTCTTAGCAAGGGAGAGCAGATCATAGGAAGGGAAAGATAGCGTAGGGAGTGTTATTGAAAGATTTTTATTCCAAAAACTTTTCAGAGACCCAAACCTCCTTTTAAGGACTATTGTGTGTGACAGCAGCAAATCTAAAAACAGTAAAATAAAACCAGTAAATGCTACTGTTACATTGTTGGTTGAAAAAAAATCACACTTTTTGTGCTAGATAGTACATTTGCAGCCTGCGCTGCATTTCTGACAGTCCACTAAAACCGATAAATACTGTTGCTATATTGTTGTTTGAAAAAAACACCCTTTTTGTGCTAGATAGTACACTTGCGGCCTGGGCTGCATTTTTTTTAAAGACCACTAAAACAGTTAAATACTGCTGTTATATTGTTGTTTGAAAAAAAAAAATATTTGTGCTAGATAGTATATTTGTGGCCTGCGCTGCATTCCTGACAGTCCAATAAAACCGTTCAATACTACCTGTTACATTGTTGGTTGAAAAAAAGCACACTTTTAATGCTACATAGTACATTTGCAGCCTGCGCTGCATTTCTGACAGTCCACTGAAATCGTTAAATACTGTTGTTACATTGTTGGTTGAAAAATGCACACTTTTTGTGCTAGATGGTACATTAGCAGCCTGCGCTGCATTTCTAACAGTCCACTAAAACCGTTAAATACTGCTGTTATATTGTTGTTTGAAAAAAAAACTAATTTTTTGTTCTAGAAAGTAAATTTGCAGCCTGCGCTGCATTTCTGACAGTCCAATAAAACCGTTAAATACTGCTGTTACATTGTCAGTTGAAAAAAAAACTCACTTTTTTGTGCTAGATAGTACATTTGCAGCCTGTGCTGCATTTGACAGTCCACTGAAACCGATAAATACTGCTGTTACATTGTCGGTTGAAAAAAACTAATTTTTTGTGCTAGATATTACATTTGCGGCCTGCGCTGCATTTCTGACAGTCCAATTGTGGCAAAACCAACATCGCCACTGGGTTTTGGAGGGGCCTGTTTGCCAGCCTCTAGCCTCAGGATTATGGCCCATACTAACTTTGAAGGAGAAGACAGACCGGCTGCGCAGCTTAAATCTGTGGAACTGTTTTGGGCAGGAAAGTCATACTGGCGGCTGGCCAAATGTGACTTCCATGGAATTCGGGAACCCCTGCTCGGATCTGGGTAATTTTTGGATATGTTGTTCACCCAGATCAGAGCTATACATGGATGTATACATTATGGGGATATTTGGGGTTTTGAGGTGTTTTCTGTGTTTTGAGAAAAATGTGTGGTTTCTGTCTGTGAGTGATTAAGTTAGCCCATTATGCTTGGTAATTGTATTACAGGCAGAGCCCAATGTGTTTTGGTAATTGTATTTTGTTGATTGCATCAAAGACAATACCAGTGTGTTTGTTAATTTCGTCTCAGACAATGCTAGTGTGTTTGTTAATTGCGTCACAGACAATGCCATTGTGTTTGTTGAATAGGGTTAGTTTTGTGTTTAACCTGTACAGGATTGGCTGCTATGTCATTTCCTCAGTATGTCATGTGTATATAAGTCAATGCTGTGTGCTCAATAAAGAGTGGCTGTTTTACATTCAACATAGAGCCTCGTCTCATGTGTGTAGGGATTGCTATACATGTAAACTCCCCTGGCTATTACTTCCAGCTCTTGTAAGAGCTGTTCCTGTTCCTGGTTCCTGTGGTGGTATCGGTGTTGAGCGGAGTGCTTGGAGTCCTAGGGAGGCACTGGGAGCATCCATCAACGGAGGTACGCAGTCGGAGTGTCAGGAGATCCTTTACACCAATAATACTGTTGAAAAATAATCACTTTTTGTGCTAGATTGTACATTTTCAGCCCACACTGCATTTCTGACAGTCCACTAAAAGTGTTATATACTGCTGTTATATTGTTGTTTGAAAAAAACACCCTTTTTGTTCTAGATAGTACATTTGCGGCCTGCGCTGCATTTCTGACAGTCCACTAAAACCGTTAAATATTGCTGTTACATTGTCAGTTGAAAAAATCACACTTGTTGTGCTAGATAGTACAATTGCAGCCTGCGCTCCATTTTTTGACAGTCTAATAAAACCAGTCAATACTGCTGTTACATTGTTGGTTAACAAATTCAAATTTTTTGTGACCTTGAAGTAATTGTATTAATTTCGCCTGTCCACATAGCCCTGCCCCAGAAGAGGAAGAGATGCCAAACCACTTATGTTTCAGGATGAGTACATGGGGGGATCACCTCATCAAGTCTCGGATGATGACGAACCACAGGTGCCAACTGCTTTGTCTTTCGAAAGTATGCAGATCGACAAGGAGGGCAGGATTGAAGACTAGGTGGAAGATAATGTGGAGGACGATGGGGTCCTCGACCCCACATGGATTCAAGGTCATGCGAATGACCTGTCTAGTTCGGAGGAAGAGGCGGTGGTTGCACAGAGCCACCAGCACAGCAAAAGAGGGAGCAGGGTGCAAAAGCGGAGCGGCCATCCCCTAGACAGTATGCCTGCTACTGCCCACCGCACCATAGGACCGAACACACCAAAGCCAGCTCCAAGGAGTTCCCTGGCGTGGCAGTTCTTCAGACAATGTGCTGACGACAAGTCACGAGTGGTTTGCACGCTGTGCAATAAGAGCCTGAAGCGAGGCATAAACTTTCTCAACCTGAACACAACCTGCATGACCAGGCATCTAAGTGCAAAGCACGAGCTGCAGTGGAGTAGACACCTCTAAAACCAAGAAAGGTCTCTGGCTCCTTCTGCTTCCTCTTCTGCTGCAGTCTCGGCCTCTTCATCCCCCTCTGGAGTGACAGTGGCACCTGCCACCCCGCAAACAGAGGATGTGCCAGCAATGCCACCACCTTGGTCACCAAGCATCCCCACAATGTACCATAGAAGCGTTCAGCTGTCTATCTCCCAAACACTGGAGCAAAATAGGAAAATCCCCCCTACCTACCCGCGATCACTGGCCCTGAATGCCAGCATTTCAAAATTACTGGTCTTTGAAATGCTGTCAATCCGTCTAGTGGACACGGACAATTTTAAGAATCTGATGGCGGTGGCTGTCCCACAGTACATTGTGCCCAACCACCACTACTTTTCCAGGCGAGCCATCCCTTCCCTGCACAACCAAGTGGGGGACAAAATCAGGTGTGCACTGCGCAATGCCATCTGTGGCAAGGTCCACCTAACTACGAATACGTGGACCAGTAAGCACGGTCAGGGACGTTATATCTCCATAACAGCACACTGGGTAAATGCAGTGGCAGCTGGGCCTGAGGTGGATAGCAGTTTGGCGCATGTCCTTCCACCACCAAGGATTGCAGGGCATTTCTCTTTGCCTCCTGTTTCTTCCTCCTCCTACTCCACTTCCTCATCCTCTACCGCCTCCTCATGCGGTCAGCGTATCACCTTCACCACCAACTTCAGCACAGCCAGGGGAAAAGGACAGCAGGCAGTTTTGAAACTTATCTTTTTGGGGGACAAACCCCACACTGCACAGGAGCTGTGAACGGGCATGGAAGAACAGACCGATGAGTGGTTGGTGCAAGTGTGCCTCAAGCTCGGCCTCGTGGTGTGTGATAATGTGCAAAATCCCGTAGCAGCTCTGGGCCTAGCCGGTTTGACGCACATCCCTTGCCTGGCGCATGTGCTGAATTTAATTTAATAACTTGAACCACCCTCTCCACCCAATCAGATTTCAGCCATTGACCTCCCTTTGATGTGGTTTCCCTTTCTTAGGCTCCCTCTCCGGCATGGAACCCTGATTCTCCATTACCCGTGATCACCATGGTAGGTGCATAAAAGAACATTGAAAGTTAATAGGGAAGATATCCAAATGGATCGTAGACTAGCAGTATGTCTGCACACGCCTACACATACTGACTGATGGGTCTTCCCCATTCAACTTCTGGGTCTCCAAATTGGGCACATGGCCTGAGCTTGCACTTTATGCCTTGGAGGTGCTGGCCTGCCCTGCAGCCAGTGTTTTGTCTGAACATTTGATTAGCACGACAGGAGGGGATTATCACAGACAATCACAGCCGCCTGTCCATAGCTAATGTGGACAAGCTCGCATTCATTAAAATGAACCGGGCATGGATCCCACAGGACTTGTCCATACCTTGTGCAGAATAGACATGTAAACCGGCCTCACCCAGCCATTGTTGTACTCCAGCGCACTTATTCCTAAATTCTTAACCTCTTGAGCATCCACAGTCACAAGAAGATGACGGTGGGGAACGGCAATTACTGTTTAATGAGGTGGATGATGACGAGACACAGTTGCCAATTACACAACAGCAATTACTGTCTAAAGAGGTTGAGGAAGAGGATGAGACAAAGTTGTCAATAACTGAGGTTGTGGCTAGGTCAACGAGTCAGGATAATGAGCAGAGTGAGGAAGTGGAAGAAGAGGTGTGAACAATGAAGTCACTGACCCAACCTGGGAAGGCGAAAAGCCGAGCGAGGACAGCAGTACAGAGGGGGAGGGATCTGCAGCACCGCAACAGGCTGGAAGAGGCAGTGGGTGGCAAAAGGGAGAAGGCGGGCCACATCAAACAGGCCCGCAACTGTTCCACGGAGCACCCCCTTGTAGAAATCTCCCTTGCCAAAGTGTAGGTATTCCACAGTATGGTGCTTTTTTTAGGAAAGTGCAGACGACAAAAGAATAGTAGTTTGCAACATGGCATCCAAGCACCGTAATAAGTTTGACAAACTCCTAGGTCCACAATCGGTGTCTGCCGGTTACACCACTGCATCCTCTTCCCCTATGTTACGTGCTGGCCAATCCCCTGTCAAAGGCGCAGGCCCGGATACCTCCCGCCCTGCACCTGCACCTTCGCAAGCACCATCAGCAACCACATCCACTTCCGTGTCCCAGCGCAGCGTCCAAATGTCCTTACCCCAGGCCTTTGAACGCAAGCGCAAATACCCAGATACCCACCCACAGGTGCAGCTTTCCAAATTACTGGCCCTGGAAATGTTACCATTTAGGCTTGTGGACACTGGGGCCTTCCGCAGCATGATGTTGGTGGCCGTCCCACGTTACGCAGTCCCCAGCCGCCACTATTTTTCAAGGTGTGCTTTGCCCGCCGTACACCACGTGTCATCAGAAGGTCAGCTCACCAGCAGGACCTCACCCACAATCTTTTACAGGGTCAGCTCACCTGCAGGCCCACACATATAATGTTTTATAGGGTCAGTTAACCTGTAGGCGCTCGCATATAATGTTTTACAGGGTTAGCTCACCTGCAGGACCTGGCATATAATTTTTTAGGGGGTCAGTTCACCAGCAGGACCTCACTTACAATCTTTTATAGGGTCAGCTCACCTGCAGGCCCACACATATAATGTTTTATAGGGTCAGCTCACCTGCAGGCCCTCACATATAATGTTTTACAGGGTCAACTCACCTGCAGGCCCTGGCATATAATTATTTAGAGGGTGAGCTCACCATCAGGACCTCACCTACAATCTTTTATAGGGTCAGCTCACCTGCAGGCCCACGCATATTATGTTTTACAGGGTCAGCTCACCTGCAGGCCCATGCATATAATGTTTTACAGGGTCAGCTCACCTGCAGGCCCTCACATATAATTTTTTAGATGGTCAGCTCACCAGCAGGCCCTCACCTACAAGTCCAGTCTCACTATTCAACAGTCTGGTCAGCTTTGCAACCATACTCCCCCCGGAACCCAAAGACTTTGGTCCCCTGGAAGCTGCACGGTGGGTCATGGGAATAACGCCGCCGGAACTACAACGGTATCTGATCGTCTTCGAACCTCTGACTTTCGTTTTTGATGAATAAAAACATTCTTGGTAAATGCTTTCGCTTTGGTTCGTATTGCGCCGGTCCAAGAATTTCAATACGATTGCCCCCGGCAGTCCCTCTTAATCATGGTCCCAGTTCCGAAAACCAACAAAATAGAACCGGAGTCCTATTCCATTATTCCTAGCTGAAGTATTCAGGCGAACCGGCCTGCTTTGAACACTGTACATTTTTTTAAACGGTCAGCTAAGCAGCAGGCACTCTCCCATAATTTTTTAAATGGTCAGCTCAGCAGCAGACCCTCACCCATAATGTTTTAGAGGGTCAGCTCAACAGCAGGCCCTCATCCAAATGCTTTAGATGGTCAGATCAGCAGGCCCTGGCTCAAAATGTTTTAAAGGGTCAACAGGCCAACAATCATAATTTTTCAAGGGTGTGTATGATGCCCTCCTTTATGTGTAACAAAGGTTGTATTGGAGTGCTGATTCCTTGTAATTTTTGGCAGCCCTTTCACTTAGTGCATAGGCTTTATGAGTGTAGGAGTCCCAATACCTGAACAATTCTACCACAATGTGAATGAGACCCTCCTTTATGTAATATACGGGTTGTATCGGAGAGCCTCTTGCTTATAATTTTTGGCAGAACTTGCACTTTATATGCAAGTAAATATATAGGAAAGAATGTTTCCTAACAATTTTTCCTCTAAAATCGATTTTATCTTCGGTTTTGTGCGTATTATTGTCAGTCTGTAAAAGTGGCGTACTACTCGGACAACATCTTTAGTGACCTGGGAGTCCAAGATGCATCCAGACATCCACCCCATGCTGTTCACGAACCATTTTGGTGGTGTTTCCATCAATTTCTAACCTTTTCTTATGCTCGGGTTCTCCCATTGACTTCTATTATACTCGGGTGCTCTGTAGAGCACCCGAGCATCCCGATGTGTTTGGCCAGAGTACCCGAGCACTTTGGTGCTCAATCAACACTAGTGACCTACTCAAAGGGCCTGAGCAAATGGTAGGTGTCACGCATGAGCTTCCACTGGCTGACATCAAAGTTACACAGGGGAGTACTCCTATCCGCTTGCATCATCAAGAAATCAACTTTCTCTGTTCATATAGTCAGTCTAACATATGGAGGGTGGAATTCCAACTGGTTGGGGGATGCCATTCTGCCGCTGCAGCTCAAGGAGGGTGTGCTTTGCAGAGTACAAGTTGCTGAAGTGCATGCAAAGTTTCCAGGCCATTTTTAGGATGTCTTGCAGATGGGTGCAAGACTTCAGAAACCACTTGAAAACCAGATTGATTATGTGTGCCATGCAGGGCGCGTGACTCAGCCTTCATTAACGTAGCGCCAACACAATTTTCTTACCATTATCGTTCACCATGGTTCCGATTTTCAGTTTTCGCAGAGAAAGCCAGGATTCGAATTCTTGATGCATCACATGGAGAAGTTCCTCCCCTGTGTGACTCCATTCACCAAGGCAAACCAGGTTCAGAACGGCGCAACGCCACCGAGCCCTGCACATGTGGTATGCTGCAGGGGCACTGTGACTTTTCCCTGCAGTGGAGGCTGAGGACATGCTGGTGGATGAGGAGGCAGAGGCGGACATTGTCATAGGACCAACGCCGTGAGAACGTGGAGGCGGAATCGGCGTCACCTGGCCAAGTTGCTGGTGTGGCTGTGCAGGAACCACATTCACCCAGTGGGCCATAAAGGACATGTATTGTCCCTGTCTGTAGTTACAGCTCCACACGTAGGTGCTGCGGTGCACTTTGGCAGTCACCGACAGGGTCAAGGACTGGCCCACCTTCTGTTCTACATGTTTGTGCAGGGCTGGTACTGCTTTTTCACAAAGAAATGACAGCTTGGGACTCTCCACCTCCGCTGAGCACAAGCCATCAGTTCTCTGAAAGGTACAGAGTCCACCACTTGGAAAGGAAGGGACTGAAGCACCATCAACTTGGATAGGAGCACGTTCAGCTTCTGCGCTGTTGGATGCGTGCATGCATACTGCTGTCTCTTGGCAATTGCTTCGTTGATCGATTGCTGACGGAATGACTGACAAGGAGTAGGAGCAGGACCATTTGGACCAGCAGAAGATGGGAATGACAGACAGCTCCCTTCGGCTGAGGTGGTGGAGCCTTGAATGCCTGAAACTGGGTGCGTGGCTCTCACATAAAACAAGTTATATATATAATATAGTTTACAGTGAATTACTGTAAATACTTACAGTTCTGAAGACTCCAGCAGGCTGAGGATAAGTGCTCTGGGCAGGGGACAGCTGGGCTCAGGGCTGGAAGTGGACACCGCTCTGCATTTCAGGAGACCTATAAGAGGCACCTAGGTTTTAGAGGGGGACAATAAGAAAAAAATATTTTTCATTACATCTCAGGTCAGACCACAAATCAGACCCCCAATGTTAATCAGACCTCAGCTGACAGGCCCAATCAGACCCCCAATGTAAATAAGACCCCAATAAGACCTCAAATCAGACCCCAATCCGACCTCAGATGAGATCCCCATGCCTCCCATCAGCCCCCATTATCCACCCTTATGCCTCTCATTAGCCCCCATTATCAGCCCTTTTGCCTCTTATCAGCCCCATTATGCCTCCCAGACCCCATTATGCACCTCTCAGCCCCCATTATGCTTCTCAGTCCCCAGATTACGTGCCCCTCACAGTAGATATGCCCAGATATGCGCCCCCTAATGGTAGTTATGCCAGATTATGTGCCTCCTCACAGTAGTTATGCCAGATTATGTGCCCCTCACAGTAGTTATGCCCAGATATGTGCCTCCCTCACAGTAGTTATGCCCAGATATGTACCCCTCACAGTAGATATGCCCAGATATGTTCCCCCTTACAGTAGTTATTAGTGATGGTCAGTTCACAGTGTTCGCCGACAAACACATGCGATCTGCCATCTTTATTCCCAAGCCCGGCGATGCAGAGGTAAGTCCTTACCTGTGCCTGCGCTGTGAGTCGCTCTGAAACACATACGGTCACCGGGAGCAGGCAGTTCCGAGAACAGCCTGATGAAGGCTGTTCTCGGAACTGCCTGCTCCCGGTGACCACATGTGTTTCAGAGCGGCTCGCGGCGCAGGCACAGGTAAGGACTTACCTCTGCATCGCCGGGCTTGGGAATAAAGATGGCAGATCGCATGTGTTCATCGGCGAACACTGCATACTGGCCATCACTGGTAGTTATGCCAGATTATGTGCCCCCTCACATTAGTTATGCCAGATTATGTGCCTCCTCACAGTAGTTATGCCAGATTATGTGCCCATTAACAGTAGTTCTGCCAAATGATGTGCCTCTTCACAGTAGTTTTGCTAGATTATGTGCCTCTCGCAGTAGATATGCCCAGATATGTGCCCCCTCAAAGTAGTTATGCCAGATTATGTGCCCCCTCACAGTGGTTATGGCCAGATATGTGCCCCCTCACCGTAGTTATGTCAGATATGTGCCCCCTCATAGTAGTTATACCAGATATGTGCCCCTTCAAATTAGTTATGCCCATAGCCCTCTCACAGTAGTTGTTGCCCCCAGTCTGCAGCTTTATAATTAATAAAAACACATACTTATCTTTTTTTTCCTGATGACACGCTCCCACACTCACATCACACTGCTGGCTGTGCTGGAGGCCGATTCCCGGACCTTCAGGGAGCCTCCCACAGCCAGCAGCGCAATGTGTGGCCAGCATTGGGAGCGCACAGAAGAGCAGTGAAGCGGGGAACGAAGAGTGCTCCCTACTTTGCTATGGAAACCACAGCCCCGCAGTGACAAGAACTGCTGGGTGTGTGAGTGCGCACCACGCATCCCCCCTTGCCTTTGCGCCAATACCCCCCCTTACTTGATTCATATTATACAGGCTTGAGGAGCGCTCTGACGGGGCCCGGCATGGTCACTGTACTTCATGCCGGGCCCTGTCAGAGTGTTCCATTATATGTGAGTGCAAAAGACGGCCCTGACGGGGGCCCCATAGTGGGGCCCCATAATGCCCGAATGGTCAGTCCGCCCCAGCGCCCCTATACTGTTTCAACAGAAGTAACTTCAGAAGTGAACTGAGAATATATTTTTCTTGTTGTACTGAAATACGACCCTATACACTTTCACCAGAAATGTGTATATATTTTTCATTTTTTACTGTAATACACCCCTATATGCTTTCAACAGAAATAACTGCAGAAGTGAAGTGTGTATATATTTTTCTTGTAGTACTCAAATACACCACTATATGATTTCAACAGAAATAACGGCAACAGTGCAGTGTGTATATTACTTTCTTTTTTACTGAAATACGCTCCTATACGCTTTCACCAGAAATAACTGCAGAAGTGAAATGCGTATATATTTTTATTCTATTACTGATATAAGAAACTAAAGATACTGAGATATAAGCCACTAAAAACTTTTAAACATAACACTTGCAGCCCAATAACAAATAGCTAGAAGGACAGAGCTGTCTAATGGCTATTTGGATCCCCAAATAATCTTTCCCTGCACTTGTAAATCGCTTTCCTATTAATGTCCCTAGAGCCTTCTGACATCTCTCTGCACTAAGATGCTGTGAAATGAATCCTCCCTCTAATTTTCCTGCACTTATAGATAGTTTTTCTGTCTTTTTTTCTCACAATCAGGTTTTCCCATTTGCTGTCCCTAGCACCTTCTCAAGTCTGTCCCTGCACTCTGAACGCTGGAAAATGTCTGACTCTGTGACATCACATGGCTGGCTGCTGATTGGCTGCATGCAGGCATGTGAATCTGGGTGATCCTGCCTTCCCACAGTTTCTTGCCCTATCTCCTCAGTCCTCACACATGTAGCCACCATTTTAGGAAAAATTTGATTTGTTACCACAAAGCGCAAGGAAATTTGCATTCGTTGCGAATCAAATTTTTCCTGAAATTCTAAATTATTAAACTTCACCAGCTTCGATTCACTGATCTCTAGTCACGCCCCATTGAAGTGAATAGGGCTGAGCGGCAATACCAAGCACAGCTGCTTTACAATGTATAGCACTGTGCTTGGAAAGCTATGGAGAGCTCCAGAGAATGCAGCGTCTCCCTGATTGATTGGGTGGCAGGACTTGGACCCCCGCTTGTGTGATAATGATGATCTATCCTGAAGATAGGTCATCATTACTTTTATCTAGATAACCCTTTTAATTCCATCTGTGCTTGAAATGGAAACATACAGTATGAATGCCGGATGGCTCATTTGCTTGCAGTCGATTGTGACAATTTTTAAAATCATATATTGATATGCAAGTGGTTGTAATGTTATGTTTTCTATTCACTCCACCATTTTACTGTGGTACCTATAATAATTTAGAGTTGAATATGGCTAATAAAATACAAAAGATTGGGGACCTCTAACATAGTATAATTGATCTGCACCACTGTGCCATCAAGTATTCAGTAGAAAATATGGGCAATTCCACTTAATGTTTAAATAATGTTGTCCTTAACTAAGCCTCTTCTTCTCTAGCTAAGAGAAAAATTGCGAATATTCTAATCGCAAATTTTTATCGCGAATAGCAGCAATTCAAGAATTCATGAAGATGTAGAATATAGTGCTATATATTCATAATCGTGAATATTCTAGATGTTTTTTTCTTGTGGGCCAATGAGAAGGCTGCAATATCTTTGCCAGAGCTTAGCAACATCCCTAGCAATGAATACGAATTTTCAGCTGTTTTTTTTTGCAGTTCTGAGAGAGAGAGCAGTGACATCGCTGTGCTCTGTGCTTTCATCTAGATCCTATTCCATATCCAATTACATTAGATAGTTAGTTAGATCATATATATAATACAGATAGCTAGTGGCAGATAGTCAGTGTAAGTTAGATGATATAATGTAGCTTATAGGTTCCAGTGCAGGGTGTTAGGTAGTGTGATAGGAATTACTGTTTCTCTGCTGTCCATACATATATGCTACAGACATAGTACTGTGATGTCACAACGGTTGATAGTAGCTCCATTTCCCCTGAGGACGCCACATTTGTGGCGAAACATGTCGGGGGAGCTGCAATTTATTTTTTAAATAGTACGGCTGTGCTCTTAGTAGTAAAAAGGAAAGTTCAGCAGTTCTCACCTGCCCCTCCTTCACCTGTGAGCACGGAAAACCCGAGTCAGGCCCGAGTGGTACAAATGCGAAAAAGGGTTCAAGAAATCCAGCTCCACTTCGATAAAGGAATCTTTATTTTGCTTGCGGTAAAATCTCATCCAAATATGGTTACAAAAAGTCTTGTATACGTGTTTCGGGCTACCAGAAACAATTCCAGCCCTTACTCGTGACACGTGTCATGAGTAAGGGCTGGAATTGTTTCTGGTAGCCCGAAACGCGTAGACAAGACTTTTTGTAACCATATTTGGATGAGATTTTACCGGGGGGAAGGGGTTCCCGGAGGGAAAGGGGTTCCCAAAAAACCCCACATAAAATTGTAAATATAATAGAAAAAAATGAAAAACAGACATATTGGGTATTCCCATGTCTGTAACAATCGGCACTATAAAAATATAACATGATCCAACCCCGCACCTGAATGCTGTATAAAAAATAAAATAAAAACGGTGCTAAAACAACCATTTTTTCTCACCTTACATCACAAAAAGTGCAACACCAAGCGATCAAAAAGGTGTAGGCCCCTCAAAATAGTAGCAATCAAACCATAAACTCATCCCACAAATAATGAGCTGCTACATAAAACAATCTGGCAAAAAAAAAAAAAAAACTATGGCTCTCAGAACTTGGAGACAATAAAACATTATTTTTTTGTTTAAAAAAATGCTTTTATTGTGTTAAAAGTGAAAAAAAAGGAGACATGTTCATAACAACCAGGTCTACAAAATATCATACCACCTAACCCCTCAGGTGATAACCGTAAAAAAATAAAAACAGTGCAAAATAGCCATCACAAAAAGTATAATACCAAGCGAACAAAAAGTCATACGCACCTCAAAATAGCACCAATCAAACTGTCATCTCATCTTGAAAAAATGAGACCCTACCTAAGACTATTGCCCCAATAAAAAACAAAAACAAACTATGGCTCTCAGAATATGGGGACGCTAAAACATATTTCTTTTTTGCTTAAAAAATGCTTTTATAGTGTAAAAAATAAAAAATGTATACATTTTAGGTATGGCCACATCTGAAATGACCTGCTGTATAAAAAAATAACATGATCTAACCCCTCAGTTTAACACCCTAAAAAAAAAGTGTAAAAAAAAATGTTTTGCCACCTTACATCACAAAAAGTGTAATAACAAGTGATCAAAAAGTCATATGCCTCCCAAAATAGTAGCAATCAAACCGTCATCTCATCCTGCAAAAAAATGAGCCCCTACCTAAGACAATCAACCAAAAAATAAAAAATACTATGGCTCTCAAAATATGGATACATTAAAACATGATTATTTTTTTGTTTCAAAAATGCATTTATTGTGTAAAACTTAAATAAAAAAGTAGACATGTTAGGCATTTCCACATCCGTAACATCCTGCTTTAAGAGAATATCAAATAACCTAACCCCCCAGATTAACACCGTAAAAAAAAAAAACTGTTTTTGTCACCTTACAAAGTGTAATACCAAGCGATCAAAAAGTCATATTCACCCTAAAATAGTACCATTCAAACCTTCATCTCATACCGAAAAAAATGAGCACCTACATAAGACAGTCACCCCAAAAAAAACTATGGCTTTCAGAATATGGAGACACAAAAAAAATCATTTCTTTTTTCAAAAATGCTTTATTATGTAAAACTGTAACAAACAACCCAAAAAGTACTCATATTTGGTATTGTCGCATCTGTAACGACCTGCTCTATAAAAATAGCACATGATATATCCTGTCAGAAAAAAATTGTAAAAAACTAAAAAAACTTCTATTTTTATCACCTTGCCTCACAAAAAGTGTAATATAGAGCAACTAAAAATCATATGTACTCTAAAATAGTACCAACAAAACTGCCACCTTATCCAAAATGAGGTAAATTTTTGGGAGTTTCTACTCTAGGGTTGCATCAGGGGGTCTTCAAATGTGACATCACAACTTAAAATTATTCCAGTTAAATATACCCTCTAAAAACCACATGGCACTCCTTTCCTTCTGCGCTCTGCCGTGTGCCCGTACAGCAGTTTACGATCACAGATGGGGTGTTTTTGTAGACTAGAGCAATAACTATTGAGTTTTGTTTGGCTGTTAACCCTTGCTTTGTTAGCAGAAAAAAATGATTAAGATGGAAAAGCTGCTAAAAAAGGGAAATTCTGAAATTTCATCTACATTTTGCTTTAATGCTTGTGGAACACCTATTAGGGTTAACATAGTTTGTAAAATTTGTGACTTCAGTGACAAAGTGACTTCAGACCTGAACTGGTCCATAAAAATTGGGTTTTGGAAATTTTCTTAAAAATTTTAAGATTTGCTTCTAATTTTCAAAGCCTTCTAAAGTCCCCAAAAAATAAAATTTAATTAGCAAAATGATCCAAACATATAGTAGACATATGGTATATGTAAAGTAATAACTATTTTGGGAGGTATCACTATCTGTTTTAGACATTTTAAAAATTGGGAATTTTTCAAAAATGTTTTGTAAATTTGTTTTTTTTTAAATAAAAATAAAATATTTTGACTCAAATTAACCACTGTCATGAAGTACAATATGTGATGAGAAAACAATCTTAGAATGGCTTGGATAAGTAAAAGTGTTTTAAAGTTATCACCATATAACGTGACACACATCAGATTTGCAAAAAATGGCCTGGTCCTTAAGGTAAAAAATGGCAGAGTCCTGAAGGGGTTAACAGTCACATTAATTAAACAACAATAAAATTAAATTAATGTAACAAAATCATAGCAAATGGTAACGTTAACATAAAGTTCTAGCAATCAAGAATTTTTTATTGGTCAAGCAGAAAACTATGTTATCCATCTAAAATAATACATAGGTGCAATAAATCTCAATATGCGGGTAAGTCATGATGTAGGCTTGGTATTTATTTTAAAAATAATGGAACCAATCTATAGTATGATAATTGTTATAACGTGAATCACTCTCATAAAACATACTGACATAGATTGAATACTCACAGGATGAGAATATAAGTGGGCACGAATGTTCATCCATGGGAAAGTTGTGCAGTTGTAGTTGACATTCAGCATTGATGGTAAGCCTAGAAAAAAATAATGTATCACTCTACTAATTGAATAACAAAAAATGTATGAAACTCTTACCTGCTGCAGTTGCCTAAATAATTTGGAATAAACTAACCAAAAATTCTGTGTGACTGTACATTAATATCATATATAATGTTTGCTAGACAGATATTTAGCAATGTGGGACACAGGATTTTCATTGACTCTGAAAAAGTTGCATTAAAATCATATGTGTATACTTATAAAAGTAGAGGATCAGCTAATAAGTCATGACAATGGGTAACCAGTTTTCTGCTCAATAAGTATTTAATTGGCCTGGCCCCTAAAAGTCAGACTTGTTATTTATTAGAAAAGAAACATTATAAAATAAGGTTTTTGCATAAAAAAAAATACCACCACTAATTGGCCTCTGTGGTCATCACCCAACTTTACTAACAAGTCCCAGTATGATTTGGATTTGTCATAGCCAAAATGTTGAATGTAAAAGTTTTTACTATATGGTTTCAGGCAAGGTTTATAGTCAGCTTCATAACACTAACTAGATAATATATATATAGAAGAGCTAGTTTGATAACATTGTGTTGAAATAGAATTCTTCTTAGTGGTGTTAACAGCACTATCTGTCTCCTAGTGACAATAAGGTTCTATTCACACGTCCACAAAATGGGTCCGCATCCGTTCTGCAACTTTGCGGAACAGGTGCGGACACATTCATTTTCAATGGGGTCAGAATGTGCCGTCCGCATCCGCATTTGCGGGTCCGCACTTCCGTTCCGCAAGAAAATAGAACATGTCTTATTCTTCTCCACAATTGTGGACAAGAAAAGGCATTTTCCATGAGAGTGCTGGTTATGTGCGGTCCGCAAAATGCTGAACGCACATTGTCGGTGTCCGTGTTTTGTGGACCCGCAAAACACATACGGATGTGTGAATGGACCCTAAATTAGTGCTGTCCAATAGAAGTCTCTTCTGCCACAAGGACTTTAGACAACCATAATTCCCTATGTCAGGACAGCACTCAAAATTTAAATGCAATTTGGTATTGTTCATTTTTGTCCGCCAAAGTTTAGATCATAAGACTCAATTTATACAAGCATCAAATAATTGAAATGTTTTGAGTTCATGAGAACACCCTTTTTTTTCAGGTGGCATGCTGCCATTATGCTCTGAATAGCACCTACATATGCTTAAAAAAAGGGTGTTCTCATAAACCCGATTAATTGATTCATGTTTGAATGGAATCTTATGCTCTAAGCTTCAGAGGGCAAAAATAAAGACTACGAAATTGCTGTAAAATTTTTAGCGCTGTCCCGATATACTGAATAATAGTTTGTCAAAATAGATTACAGGGATTATTAGGCATGAAGTACGGCACAAAAGAAAATGATAATGCATGGTCAATGCAACTGCACAATGTTAAAGCCATAGTCTTATCTGAACAGTCATTTTGAAGATATATTAAAATAGTTTTTTCCGTTATTTTAGAATTTTGTTAATAACTAATAAATGAACACTAAAGTAAACCACCATGTGATATTGGGCACATGTAATAATCCTATAGACTGTGTAAACTTGCTGTCTAGACTTGCACCAATTTATCACAGTGGCTCTGGCTAGATGATACTTTTTATCTTTGTCTGACTCTATACTAACTATTAGTGTTGATCGAACACCAAAGTGCTCCGGTGCTCTGGCCAGACACATCAGGATGCTCGGGTGCTCTACCGAGCACCCGAGTATATTGGAAGTCAATGGGAGAACCTGAGCATTAAAGCAGGCACCCCCTCATTTGAAGAGGGGAGGGTGCATGGTTCATAGGAAAAGGTCATAAATTGATGGAAACACCACCGCAATGGATTGAGAACAGCATGCGGTTGATGTCTCAATGCATCTTACACTCCTAGGTCGCTGCTGAGAACCATGTTTTCCAAGTAGTACGCCACTTTTACAGACTGACAATAATATGCACAAAACCGGGAAAAAAATGAATCATTTTAGAGGAAAATTTGTTAAGAAACATTCTTTCCTGTATATGTACTTGTATATAAAGTGCAAGTGCTGCCAAAAATTACAAGGAAGAGGTACTCCAATACAACCTGTATATCACATAATGGAGGGCCTCATTCACATTGTGGTACAATTGTTCAGGTAGTGGGACTCCTACACTCATAAAGGCCATTTTAGATTTAGTATTCACAAATGGAAATTTGGTATCTGATATTACTGTAGGGGAAAGCTTGGGATCTAGTGATCACCAGTCATTGTTGTTTACTATAAGTACAGTGACTGAGTCGCACCACACAAAAACAAAAGTTTTAGATTTGAGAAAAACTAACTTTTCCAAAATTAGATTAGTGGTATACGAGTCCCTATCAGATTGGAACAGTTTCAATGGAGTCCAGGAAAAATGGGACTACTTAAAAGTGGATCTATTGAAGGCAACAGAAAATTACATTGGGTTTGTCAGTAAAAGCTAAAAGGAAGAGACCACTGTGGTACTTAGCAGAAGTGGCCAAAATCATTAAAAACAAAAAGATAGCATTTAGTAATCATAAAGAAAAAAAAAGAGGATTACAGGCAAATTTATAAGATTCGGCAGAGAAAGGCCAAACAAGTTATAAGAACTTATAAAGCGCAGGCAGAAGAAAAAATTAGCTCAGTCAGTGAAAAAAGGCGATAAGACATTCTTCAGATACATAAATGAAAAAAGGAAACCAAAACAAGGAATTACCAAATTTAAAACAAAAGAAGGGTTGTATATGGAAGAAGATAAAGAACTAGCGGACTGCCTCAATGGATACTTCTGTTCAGTTTTACAAAGGAAAATTAAGGAAAAAGACTTCAGTTAGGAAGGAAGACTAATGAATCTGTTGATGCATGTGTCTTTACAGAGGAAGAGGTTGTAAGTCAGCTGTCTATAATTAATACAAATAAGTCACAGGGGCCTGATGGGATACACCCAAAGCTATTAAAAGAGCTCAGCGGTGAACTAGCAAAACCATTAACAGATTTATTTAACCAATCACTGGTAACAGGAGTCGTCCCAGAAGATTGGAAACTAGCAAATGTTGTGCCCATTCACAAGAAAGGTAGTAGGGAGGAATCGGGCAACTATAGGCCAGTAAGCCTGACATCAATAGTGGGGAAATTAATGGAAACCATATTCAAGGAGAGGATTGTGGAACATCTAAAATCCCATGGATTGAAAGATGAAAAACTTCAGGGAGATCATGTCAAACTAATCTTATAGATTTTTTTGATTGGGTGACTAAAATAATAGATGGCGGAGGTGTAGTAGACAGCGCTTATCTAGACTTTAGTAAGGCTTTTGATACTGTCCCACATAGAAGGCTTATCAATAAATTAGAGTCTTTGAGCTTGGACTCCCATATTGTTGAATGGATTAGGCAGTGGCTGTGGGACAGAGGGTTGTAGTCAATGGAGTATATTCAGACCATGGTCTTGTTACCAGTGGGGTACCTCAGGGATCTTTTCTGGGACCCATATTGTTTAATATCTTTATCAGCGAAATTGCAGAAGGCCTCGATGGTAAGGTGTGTCTTTTTTTCTGATGATAAAAAGATTTGTAAAAGGGTTGATGTTCCTGGAGGGATACACCAAATGGAAAGGGATTTAGGAAAACTAGAGGAATGGTCAAAAATCGGGCAACTAAAATGTAATCTTGATAAGAGCAATATAATGCACCTGGGGCGTAAAAACCCAAGAGCAGAATATAAAATCAGTGATACAGTCCTAACCTCAGTATCGGAGGAAAGGGATTTAGGGGTCATTATTTCAGAAGACTTAAAGGTATACAGCAGGAAATTCTAGCAGAATGCTTGGGTGTATAGGGAGAGGCATTACCAGTAGAAAGAGGGAGGTGCTCATGCCGCTCTACAGAGCACTAGTGAGACCTAATTTGGAGTATTGTGTGCAGTACTGGAGACCATATCTCCAGAAGGATATTGATACTTTGGAGAGTGTTCAGAGAAGAGCTAATAAACTAGTACATGGATTGCAGGATAAAACTTACCAGGAAAGATTAAAGGACTTTAACATGTATAGCTTGGAAGAAAGACGAGACAGAGGGGATATGATAGAAACTTTTAAATACATAAAGGGAATCAACAAGGTAAAAGAGGAGAGAATATTTAAAAGAAGAAAAACTGCCACAAGTGGACATAGTTTTAAATTAGAGGGGCAAAGGTTTAAAAATATCAGGAAGTATTACTTTACTGAGAGAGTAGTGGATGCATGGTAGCTGCAAATACAGTGAAGAAGTTTAAGCATGCATGGGATAGGCATAAGGCCATCCTTCATATAAGATAGGGCCAAGGGCTATTCATAGTATTCAGTATATTTGGCAGACTAGATGGGCCAAATGGTTCTTATCTGCTGACACATTCTATGTTACTATGCACTAAGTGAAAGGGCTGCCAAAAATTACAAGGAACCGGACTCCAATACACCCTTTATTACACATAAAGGAGGACATCATAGCCTTGAAAAATTATGATTGATGGCCTGCATGGGCCTGCTGGTGACTTTCAAAATCATTACTGGCCAGGGCCTGCTGCCGCATTGGTGACTCTAGATAACCTCTGGGTGATTACACGTCCCCGTGATGGCGACGATCCATTCGGATGTCTGTCCTATCAGCTTTCAATGTTCTTTTCTGAGCCTACCATGGTGATAATGGGTAACGGGGAATCAGGGTTCGATGCCGGAGAGGGATCCTCAGAAAGGGCTACCACATCCAAGGGAGATCAATGGCTGAAATCTGATTTGCTGCTGTTGCCTTGACCCTATTTTTTCCTAATTGTGAACCACCCAGAGAAGGTGGGTCAAGTTATTAAAGCACAAGCGTCCAAGGAAGGCAGCAGGCGCGCAACAAATACCCACTCCCGATTCAGGGAGGTAGTGACGATAAATAACAATACAATACTCTTAAGAGGCCCTGTTATTGGAATGAGTACACTTTCCGTTAACGAGGATCTATTGAAGGCCAAGTCTGGTGCCAGCAGCCAACTTGCTGCCGGCCTCCACAATGTTCACCCAGTGTGCCATCTGGTGAGGATTGTGTTGATCAGACTCTTGGCTACTGAGACTGGACTTGCAGGTGAGGGCCTGCTGTCACTTTGTTGACTCAAGATAACTTCTAGGCTATCGCACGTCCCCGTGACGGCGATGATTCATTTGGATGTTTGCCCTATGAACTTTGGAGCAATTTTTCAACAAGGACCTTCTGGTATTGCACCATTTTCCTTGTCCTCTCCACCATTGGAATGAGAGATGAGAAGTTCTCTTTGTAGCGGGGGTCAAGAAGGGTGAACACCCAGTAATCTGTGTTGTCTAAAATGCGTATAATGCGCTGGTCGCGGGAAAGGCAGCCTAACATGTAGTCAGCCATGTGTGCCACAGTACCAACAGGCAAGACTTTGCTGTTGTCATCAGGAGGATCACTCTCAATCTCCTTATCCTCTTCCTCCTCTTCTGCCCACCCACACTGAACAGATGGAATTAAACTTCCATTGGTACTACCCTCTGTAGCGGAGGCAACGGTCTCCTGCTCCTCCTTTTCCTCCTCTTCATTGCCCTATTCACGCTGCGAAGGCGGACAGAGGGTGGTCTGGCTATCACCCTGTGTAATGTCTTCTTCTCCCATTTCTACCTCTTCCACATGCAAAGCGTCGTCCTTAATTGTGAGCAGCGAGCGTTTGAGTAGACACAGAAGTGGGATGGTTACGCTGATAATAGCGTTATCACCGCTCACCATCTGTGTTGATTCCTCAAAGTATCTTAAAACGTCACAGAGGTCAGACATCCATGCTCACTCCTCGCTTCTGATTAGCGGAAGCTGGCTGGAAAGGCGACAACCATGTTACAGCTGGTATTCCACTACTGCCTCTGCTGGTCACAAAGCCTGGCCAACATGTGGAACATGGAGTTCCAGCGTGTGCTCACGTCGCACAACATCCGGTGAGCTGGCAAGTTAAAGTGCTGCTGCAGCGTTGACAAACCGGCTGAATCTGTCAATGACTTGCGGAAATGTGCACACACAGGGCACACCTTCACCAGTAGCTCAGGGAAATTGGGGTAGGTTTTGAGAAACCGCTGAACCACTAAGTTTAAGACATGGGCTAGGCATCGGATGTGTGTGAGCTTGCTGAGTTCCAAAGCCGCCACCAAGTTACGGACATTATCACACACAACCATGCCTGGTTGCAGGTTGAGTGGCAAGAGCCACAGCTCAGTCTGGTCTCTTATCCCCTGCAACAGCTCTGCGGCGTTGTGCTGTTTGTCTCCTAAGCATATCAGCTTCAGCACGGCCTGTTAACACTTCCCCACTGCAGTGCTACACTGTTTCCAGCTACCGGCTGATGGCTGACTGGTGCTGCACGCGGATAATTCGGAAGTGGTAGTAGAGGAGGAGGCAGAGGAGGAAAAGTGGGGGTTGGAGCCACTAACGTAGGTGCTGGCAGAAACTCTGATGGAATTAGGGCCCGCAATTCTTGGCGTTGGTAGCACCTGTGCCATCCCAGGGTATGACTCGCTCCCGGCCTCCACAATGTTCATCCAGTGTGCCGTCAGGGAAATGTAGCGCCCCTGGCCAAATGCACTTGTCCATGTGTCCGTGGTTAAGTGGACCTTTCCAATAACTGTGTTGGTCAGGGCACGTGTGACGTTCCGGAACACATGTTGGTGTAAGGCGGGCACGGCACACCTTGAAAAATAGTGGTGGCTGGGGACAGAGTACCTCGGGATGGCAGCCAACATCAGGCAGTGGAAGGCATCAGTGTTCACAAGCCTAAATGGTAACATTTCCAGCGCCAGTAATTTTGAAAGGTGTGCATTTAGTGCTATGGCCTGTGGGTGGGTGGCCGGGTATTTGTGCTTGTTTTCAAATGCCTGGGGTAATGACATTTGGCCGCCCTCTGGGACACAGAAGTGGATGTAGTTGCTGATGGTGCTTGCAAAGGTCCAGTTGCAGGGCAGGAGGCATCCTCGCCTGCGCCTTCGACAGGCAATTGGCCAGCACATACCATAGGGGAAGAGGATGCAGTGGTGTGACCCGCAGACACAGATTGTGGACCAAGGCATTCATCCCACTTATTACGGTGCTTGGATGCCATGTAGTGGATCATGCTGGTGGTGATAAGGTTGCTAGTGTTCACGCCCCGGCTCATTTTGGTGTGCCACAGGTTGCAAACTACTATTCTTTTGTCGTCCGCACTTTCCTCAAAAAAGCGCCATACTGTGGAACACCTACCCCCTGGCAAGGGAGATTTCCGCAAGAAGGTGCTCTGTGGAACAGTTGCGGGCCTGTTTGTTGTGGCCCACCTTCTTTTTTTTGCCACCCCATTGCCTCTTCCAGCCTGTTGCAGTGCTGCAGATCCTTCCCCCTCTGTACTGCTGTCCTCACTCGGCTTTTCACATTCCTAGGTTGGGTCAGTGACCTCACCGTCCACCACCTCCTCTTCCACTTCCTAATTGCCGTTCCCCACCATCATGTTCTTGTGACTGTGGATGCTCAAGAGGTTGGGAATCAGGGCACAAGCTCTCATGTCCCTCTTCAAGCGTGCTTGGCTAGAGGGCCAAATCAAGTAATGGCGATGAAAAGAGATCCTTGGAATTTCCTAGTGTGGGATCACTTGTTTGTCCAGACTCTCCATGGTGGGAGGAAGGAGGATCAGGGAGAGGATTCTGTTGACCATACTCTTGGCTATTGAGACTGGACTTGGTTAAAGACAGAGTGGTGTTAACCGACTGGAAGTATTATCTGCTGCAATCCAACCGACCACCTTGTCGCACTGGTCTGACTTAAAGAGTTTTCTCCTGTGATGCCATGCAAACTGGGACACAAAGCTAGGTATCGTGGATGATTGTTTTTCTTGTGCTCTGGCAGCAGACACAGTTTCAAAGCGCCCAGGGCCACGGCCTCTGCATGAACCATCAGCATCACGGCCACTTCCCCTTCCCTTACTGCTCGCCTTCTTCATATTAAACAGTATATGGAAAAAGTATGGAAAAGTATGGAAAAATAAAAATAGATTTCACTGACACACAGAAGGTATTGGACAGATGTCACAAGTCACTGTAGACACCCTCTATATAAAAAGTATTGAAAATGATGGAAAAAATATAGTAATTTTCACTTATATTTTTCCTATCTCTGTTCCTGACACACATAAGGTGTTGGACAGGTGTCACAAGTCACTGCAGACACCCTCTGTAGAAAAAGTATTAAAAATGATGGGAAAAAAATTAATTTTCACTTATACTTTTTACCTATCTCTGGCCCTGACACACAGAAGGTGTTGGACAGATGTCACAAGTCACTGCAGACACCCTCTATAGAAAAAGTATTGAAAATGAAGGAAAAAATATAGTAATTTTCACTTATATTTTTCCGATCTCTGGCCCTCACACACAAAAGGTGTTGGACAGATGTTACAAGTCACTGCAGACACCCTGTAAAGAAAAAGTATTAAAAATTATGGAAAATAAATATAGTAATTTTCACTTATATTTTTCCTATCTCTGGCCCTGACACACAGAAGGAATTTGACAGATGTCACAAGTCACTGCAGACACCCTCTATAGAAAAGTATTAAAAAATGCTGGGGAAAAAAATGGTACTGTAACTATAAAATACTGCCAGCCTGCCACCACACACAATTGTCCTTAAAAGGACTTTTGGGTCTTTGAAAAGTTTTTCTACTAAATAGATTGCAATCACACTCCCTACACTCTCTGTCCCTGCTTAAGCGCAGCTCTCCCTGACTACAAATGAGCCGAACATGCGTCATCGGGTGCTATATAGCACCCAATGACATGTTCCGGCCAGCCAATCACTGTAATGCCAGTAGCCAACATGGCTACTGGCATTACAGTGAGGGCAGTACTTACCTGCATGTTTATTGTCTGCATAGCATGCGGGAGGAGACTCGAGCATGGCGCTTGAGCACATTCGGTACTAGTCTGAGTTCCTCCATGTGCCGAGCATAGCGATGCTCGAGCCGAACAGCAGTTCGGCAGAGCATGCTCGCTCAACACTACTATTTATTGACTTACTTTATGATAGACCTTTGTGCCAGTATTCTGGTGCAATTTTTGTGAAAAATTGTAAATCTTAGGCCATGTCCCAGTTTAGCTAAGCCACCTATCTCTCCTTTCAACCCACACCCACTTGGTGACTTAGGCACAATGGAATTATTTTTTATTTTTTTTAATCAGATGGGCCAAATTGTTTCAGAAATGTGCCAATTTGTGGTAATATTTTGCACAATTTACAACAATTTTAATATTAGCACTTGTGTTTTTTGTCTATTCTGCTATTGCTTCCCGCACCTTGTTGGAACTTGTCAGTTTTAAAGGCTTATCTTTAACTTCTGCTGACTCTTTTAGCTACTGTAATTAATTTCTGATTGCAGAGTTCACTCAGTCTTAGGGCTCATGCAGACAAACGTATTTTCTTTCTGTGTCTGTTTTTTTTTTTTGGCGGACTATATATACGGAACCATTCATTTCAATGGGTCCGCAAAAAAAACAGTTAAGTTACTCTGTGTGCATTCCGTTCCCGTATTTCCGTTCTGCAAAAAAAATAATCTCCTATTATTGTCCGCATTACGAACAAGGATAGGACTCTTCTATTAGGGGCCAGCTGTTCCGTACCGCAAAATACGGAATGCACATGGACGTCATCTGTATTTTTTATGGATACATTTTTTGAGGACCGCAAAATACATACAGTCGTGTGCATGAGGCCTAATTGGAATTATATAATTATAGAGTTGTTCCTCCTAATTGTTTCATGCTGCATGTCTACATGTTTGCTTAAGCAATTGTATATGCACAAACTCTCGGTGACAGAGCAAAGTAAGCAACTGACAAACCTATATGCCAACAAGTAGGTATTTCATGATGTCATATTGCCTGACTACAGAAAGTGATATTTATAATAACTATGTATTTAGGGGGGTTTCAACAACTAACATTTTCAGACAGAAACAGAGGTTTTATTGATCTAACAGGAAACAACTAGGAAAATAGTAAAAAAAAAAAATTGTATTTTAAAACCCTTATACACGATTCTAAATTACAAATTACAGACCATAATATATACTGACAATTTTACATTGTGTTAAATTATCAAAATTAAATGTACAGAATATTATTAAATAGAAAAATAAATAAATAAATCTCTCAATCCCACTAGAAAGAGAAGTGATGTGTGGGTAATCGAAGAGGATATGGCACAAAAGTCACAACAATTTTATGTATATAGTAATTAACACCTACATATCTACAGTCTAAATTACCAGGAGGTAATAATAAACAATGAAGTAACAACCATCATACCATACAGAACCAGAAACAACCATACCTAATCTGGATCCACACCACCACACCTCAGAATGTGCTTTGCAGCTGCTTTGTCTGGATTGTTACTTGGGTTTGTGTGTAATGATTGCTTCTAGTTAAACTACTGTTGTTTTCTTCCCATCCCCTTCCAATTCAAGTTGTGGTCAATGGGTTAAATGTTTTAGCAAGTGGAAAAAAATATATTTTTGAGATGTACAGTCGTGGCCAAGAGTTTTGAGAATTACATAAATATTGGAAATTGGAAAAGTTGCTGCTTAAGTTTTTATAATATCAATTTGCATATACTCCAGAATGTTATAAAGAGTGATCAGATGAATTGCATAGTCCTTCTTTGCCATGAAAATAAACTTAATCCCCAAAAAACCTTTCCACTGTATTTCATTGCGGTCATTGAAGGATCTGCTAAAATCATTTCAGTAATTGTCTTGTGAGAATGTTGACAAGCACAAGACTGGAGATCATTATGTCAGGCTGATTGGGTTAAAATGGCAGACTTGACCTGTTAAAAGGAGGGTGATGCTTGAAATAATTGTTCTTCCTTTGTTAACCATGGTGACCTGCAAAAAGACGCGTGCAACCATCATTGCGTTGCATAAAAATGGCTTCACAGGCAAGGAGATTGTGGCTACTAAGATTGCACCTCAATCAACAATTTATAGGATCATCAAGAACTTCAAGAAAAGAGGTTCAATTCTTGTTAAGAAGGCTTCAGGGCATCCAAGAAAGTCCAGCAAACGCCAGGATCGTCTCCTAGGATTCAGCTGCGAGATTGGAGTGCCACCAGTGCAGAGCTTGCTCAGGAATGGCAGCAGGCAGGTGTGAGCGCATCTGCACGCACAGTGAGGTAAAGACTTTTGGAAGATGGCCTGGTGTCAAGAAGGGCAGCAAAGAAGCCACTTCTCTCCAAAAAAAACATCAGGGACAGATTCATCTTCTGCAGAAAATATGGTGAATGGACTGCTGAGGACTGGGGCAAAGTCATATTCTCCGATGAAGCCTCTTTCCGATTGTTTGGGGCATCAGGAAAAAGGCTTGTCCGGAGAAGAAAAGGTGAGCGCTACCATCAGTCCTGTGTCATGCCAACAGTAAAGCTTCCTGAGACCATTCATGTGTGGGGTTGCTTCTCATCCAAGGGAGTGGGCTCACTCAAAATTTTGCCCCAAAACACAGCCATGAATAAAGAATGGTACCAAAACACCCTCCAACAGCAACTTCTTCCAACAATCTAACAACAGTTTAGTGAAGAAGAATGCATTTTCCAGCACGATGGAGCACCGTGCCATAAGGCAAAAGTGATAACTAAGTGGCTCGGGGACCAAAACTTTGACATTTTGGGTCCATGGCCTGGAAACTCCCCAGATCTTAATCCCATTGAGAACTTGTGGTCAATCCTCAAGAGGCGGGTGGACAAACAAAAACCCACTAATTCTGACAAACTCCAAGAAGTGATTATGAAAGAATGGGTTGCTATCAGTCAGGAATTGGCCCAGAAGTTGATTGAGAACATGCCCAGTCGAATTGCAGAGGTACTGAAAAAGAAGGGCCAACCCTGCAAATACTGACTCTTTCCATAAATGTCATGTAATTGTCGATAAAAGCCTTTGAAACGAAGAAGTGCGTTTAATTATATTTCACTACATCACAGAAACAACTGAAACAAAGATCTGAAAGCAGTTTAGCAGCAAACTTTGTGAAAACTAATATTTGTGTAATTCTCAAAACTTTTGGCCACGACTGTACTGTATACTCAGAAACATAGCATGGAGTGTCAATTCAAAAAGCATGTAAATTCAAAGAACATCATTTAATTCTGCTAAGAATTTAAAAGCCAAATTATTATAAATGAAATAAATATATCAGTTTTAGCTGTCTTGTGAAGACCAAAACAAACTTTGTTCTTATCCATTAGTGGGGATTACCCAGAATCTAAGTAAGGACCTATGCATACGTATGACCACTAGACAGATTTGTTCCGTATAGATCTATAATACACTACCAATAGCCTTTTATGGGAAAATACTATACCTCAGGGTTTCTTCACGTTTATAAGGATGCACAAATAAACTTTTTCTCAAAACAGGCTATTAGCCACATTCTACTTCTCTTTCTAGTTGGATTGGAGGATTTACAGATGTAGCATCGCTAGTGCTCACATCAGACTCCCGTGAGTGCATAGCCATATCCAATTTCATTAGCAAACCCTAAGCGCGTAAATAGACTAGTGAGAAAATTCAGGGTGAAATTTAGGTTTGTAAACACCAGATGGTGCATGGAACTGCAGTTTCATAGGCAATATTTACCCTACGGTCTTCATAATAGTGTTATTAAATGTTTCAACTCCCAACTAGCCCTCTGATCATGCCACTGGATCCACAGTGACCAGCAATGACACTGGATCCTCCTCCACAACCTTTCTAATTACTAATTACATGGCAGTCATAGCTGAGCTTATCTGCAGTGAGTCTTCCTGCAGTGGCAGAGGGTGCCGGGCTTCCAGTCTAGCTTTAAGTGGCGGAGATTGTGAGCTCTGCTGCCATTGTCCGGTGCCGGGAGGACCCGGTGTCCGTGTCACTTATGACCCAGAGGTGTAGGATGTGGAGCCCCCACTGCTGGAGCTCGGCTGGCCGGCATTCAGCGCTGGCTGGAACAGGCGAGTCACACCTGTGGACGTACACTTCTAGTCCAGCTACGAGAAACCATCTATCTGACGCTGGTTCCACCTCTCCGTACACACCACTACCAGTAGTGCTTTACTGTCCCTTCTGCTCTTCCATATTAAAGCACATATATTCAGATCCTTTTCCAATTTAACTATTCAGCAGCAATCATGTATTCTTTTGTACCCATTCATTTATTTAATCGTGTCAGGTACTGCCATATCATGTTATCGTTCCTTCTATTTTTACATATTACAACACATTCTTCACCATTCTAATAACTTACAAGTAATCATTAAGTCGGGTATTACCACATCAAAAATCTCTCCATTATAATTCATTCCCCCAATCACACATCATCCACTGATATCGGCACTTCCCATGGTTGCCACTCCCCCGCTCATAAAACATCAGCATCATCATTGCGCTGTCCACTCCACCAAGTAAATGATTCTCCCCACATGACCTTTTATAAAATTTAGGTTATTTATCTATTCCTCATTTATTGGTTCATCTTTTATTTATTTATGTTATTAATTATATAGTCTTCCACCAATCAATTATCAATCTTATCTTTTTATGCTACTACATTATTACTATTTTTTATGGTAATAATATTACCCCTTCTATTTTATTCATAAAAATCTACATATCTGACATATCTACTTAATCAAATGCATCCGGATAAAAATGAGGCAAGAAGGTACAACACGCAGGCAGAACATATTTACAGCCTGTGATTGGTAAGTAGATATGTCAGTCATGACAAAGAGACTTTTTATAAGCTGTTACTAAAAACCAAGCGCAACCCCTGCCAACAATGTTTCACCGCTCGTGCGGCTTTTCCTGGGGAGCATGGGGTTATGGTGCGAGCATGCTGTCTTTCCCCGCTTTATATTGTAGGTATCACCATTCCTCCACTTTTTTCTCTCTTGGCCCATCTCCGTCGATTCTACTCATTGTCATGACTGTCATATCTACTTATCAATCACAGGCAGTAAATATGTCGGTACATACAGTGGATAAAAAACAGTCTACACACCCCTGTTAAAATGTAAATTTGAGAAATATGAGGAGAGCATCAAATAAGGGATGTGGCCCTGGTCGTAGTGCTGCTGGTGGAGCTCATGTTGCAGGGAGAGGACGTGGTCGATCTTTGCCAGCTACATGCACAAGTGAAACACCTTCCTCAGGTGCGAGTAGGCGACAGAACCTTCAGCGGTATTTGGTCGGGCCTAATACGGCTCTACGAATGGTGATGCCAGAACACATACAGGCGATAGTAGATTGGGTTGCTGACAGTGCCTCCGGTTCCTTTACATTGTCTCCCACCCAGTCTCCTGCTGAAAGATCAGAGTTGGCACCTGCAGCCGATGTCCATCAGTCTTTCACCTCACCCCCTTACAAATCAGCCAAGCAGTCTGAGCCCCAAGTCATGCAGCAGTCTATTCTGTTTTTTGATGACTCTGTTAGCAGGGTTTCCCGATGCCCAACCACTTATGTCTCAAGATGAGTACATGGGAGGAGCATCGCAGCATGTCTCAGATGATGACAAAACACAAGTGCCAACTGCTGTGGCTTTTGAAAGTGTGAAGACTAGGTGGAAGATAATGTGGAGGATGATGAGGTCCTCGACCCCACATGGAATCAAGGTCATGCAAGTGACTTGTGTAGTTCGGAGGAAGAGGCAGTGGTCGCACAGAGCCACCAGCACAGCAGAAGAGGGAGCAGGGTGCAAAAGCAGAGCGGCCGTCCCCTAAACAGTACGCCTGCTACTGCCCACCACAGCAAGGGACCGAGCACACCAAAAGCAGTTTCAAGGAGTTTCCTGGCGTGCCAGTTCTTCAGACAATGTGCTGACTACAAGACATGAATGGTTTGCACCCTGTGCAATCAGAGCCTGAAGTGAGGCATAAACATTCTCAACCTGAGCGCAACCTGCATGACCAGGCATCTAAGTGCAAAGCATGAGCTGCAGTGGAGTAGACACCTCAAAAACCAAGAAAGGTCTCTGGCTCCTCCTGCTTCCTCTTCTGCGGCAGTCTCAGCCTCTTCATCCACCTCTGGAGTGACAGTGCCACCTGCCACCCCGCAAACAGAGGATCTGCCAGAAACACCACCACCTGGGTCATCAAGCATCTCCACAATGTCCCGTCGGAAGCATTCAGCTCTCCATCTCCCAAACACTGGAGAGGAAGAGGAAGTACCCCCCTGCCCACCCGCGATCCTTAGCCCTGAATGCCATTATTTCAAAATTACTGTCCTTTGAAATTCTGTCATTCTATCTGGTGGAGATGGAGAGTTTTAAAAGACTTATGGCGGTGGCTGTCCCACAGTACGTCATGCCCAGCCACCACTACTTTTCCACACGTGCTTTGTGCAACTCCATCTGTGGCAAGGTCCACCTAACTACGGATAAGTGAACCAGTAAGCATGGTCAGGGACGTTATATCCCCATAACAGCACACTGGGTAAATGCAGTAGCTGCTTGGCCTGAGGCGGATAGCAGTTTGGCGCATGTCCTTCCACCACCGAGGATTGCAGGGCGCTTCAGTTTGCCTCCTGTTGCTTCATCCTCCTACTCTGCTTCCTCATCCTCTACCACCTCCTTAATCGGTCAGCATAACACCTTCTCCACCAACTTCAGCACAGCCTGGGATAAATGACAGAAGGCAGTTTTAAAACTTATCTGTTTGGGGGACAAACTCCACACCGCGCAGGAGCTGTGGATGGGCCTTTGACAACAGACCGATGAGTGGTTGGTGCCAGTGAGCCTTAAGCCCGGCCTGGTGGTGTGCGATTATGGGCGAAATCTCGCAGCAGCTCTAGGACTAGCACATCCCTTGCCTGGCGCATGTGCTGAATTTGGTGGTGCAGAGATTCCCTAAAAATGACCCCGATATGTCAGAGCTGCTGCATAAAGTGCGGGCCGTCTGTTCGTGCTTTCGGAGTTCTCACCCTGCTGCCGCTCGCCTGTCAGCGCTGCAGGGTAACTTCGGCCTTCCCGCTCACCGCCTCATATGTGACGTGCTCACAAGGTGGAACTCCACCTTGCACACGCTGGACAGTGGCGTTTTAGCTGCAGCACACACGGGTGGATCGCTCTGCGGAACAGCACCATTTCACCACCAATGACTGGGCCTCCATGCGAGACCTGTGTTCCTTGTTGCAATTTTTCCAGTACTCCACCAACATGGCCAGTGCCTATAACGCCGTTCTCAGCGTTTCTATCCAACTATGCCTCCTTGAAAAAACGCTACTGGCGATGATGGAAGAAGATGTGGCACATGAGGAGGAGGAGGAGGAGGAAGACGGATCATTTCATACGGTTTATGGACAATCATTCACAAGTGGCTCCAAGGGTGGGTTACTGCACCCACAAATGCCAGGTACAGAATTGTCCAGCCAGGGCACAGTTCTGGAGGATGACGAGGTGGAGGATGAAGAGGAGGAGATGGAGGAGGAGGAACCATCTTAACAGCAGGGTGGCACCCGAACCAGCTCATGGCCATCACTGGTGCATGGCTGGGGGATACAGAGAACACAGACAATACACCTCCCACAGAGGACAGCTTTTTGTTGCCTCTGGGCAGCCTGGCACACATAAGCGATTACATGCAGTGTCTCCACAATGACCACCAAGTTGCCCACATTCTAACTTGTGCTGATTACTGGGTGGCCACGCTGCTGGATCTCCGTTACAAGGAAAACATACTGTCCTTAATTCTGTCACTGGAGCATGATCGTAAGATGCGTGAGTACAAGCACACGCTGGTAGACACGCTGCTGGTGTCATTCCCACCTGACAGCGGTGTCAGAGTGGAAGCACAAGGCGAAGGCAGAGGAGGAGGAAGAGGTCGCCAACACAGCTGGGGCATCGCCAGCACCTCAGAAGGCAGGGTTAGCATGGCCGAAATGTGGAAAAGCTTTGTCAGCATGCCACAACAATCAGCACCACTAGCTGATATGGAACGTCTTAGCAGGAGGCAGCATTTCAGCAATATTGTGGAGCAGTATGTGTGCACACGCCTACACGTACTGACTGACGGGTCTGCCCCCTTCAACTTCTGGGTCTCCAAATTGGGCACATGGCCTGAGCTTGCCCTTTACGCCTTGGAGGTGCTGGCCTGCCCTGCAGCCAGTGTATTGTCTGAACGTGTGTTTTGCACGGCAGGGGGCGTTATCACAGACAAGCACAGCCGCCTGTCCACAGCCAATGTGGACAAGCTTACGTTCATTAAAATGAACCAGGCATGGATCCCACAGGACTTGTCTGTACCTTGTGCAGAATAGACATGTATACCGGCCTTAACCAGCCATTGTTATACTACAGCGCAATTGCTCATTGTTGTATTTTTGGATATTTCACACTCTTTTGGAGTGTACCCTAATTATAAAAAAATTAAAATTAAAACCAAAAACCAGTGTTGGCTACCTCGTCCTCCTCCACCACCGCTTCTACCTACACCACTACGTCCACCGCCTCCTCAAACTCCTACTCCATATCGACCTCCACCTCATAAATCAAGTTTATTTATTTTTTATTTGTACGTATTTTATTTTATTTTATGTCATCTCACTAATTAGTCTGCTACACTTTTGGCTGAAATTCACCACTTTTTGGATGTAATATACCCTGGCTGTACCTAGTAGACAGGTAAAAACATTTCACTAATTTGTCTGTTACATTTTCTGGTGAAATTCACCAATTTTTGGGTGTGATATACCCCTGATCTACCTAGTAGACAGGTAAAATTTCACTCATTTGTCTGTTACATATTCGGGTGAAATTCACAAATTTTTGGCTGTGATATACCACTGCTATACCTAGTAGACAATTAAAAAAAAATTCATTAATTTGTCTGTTACATATTCGGGTCAAATTCACCAATTTTGGGGTGTGATATACCCCTGCTCTAGCTAGTAAACAGGTAAAAAAAAAACAACATTAATTTGTCTGTTACCAATTTTGGGTGAAATTCACCAATTTTTGGGTGTGATATACCCCTGCTCTACCTATTAGACAGGTAGCATTTCACTAATTTGTCTGTTACATTTTCGGGTGAAATTCACAAATTTTTGGCTGTGATATACCACTGCTATACCTAGTAGACAATAAAAAAAATGTCATTAATTTGTCTGTTACATAGTCGGGTGAAATTCACAAATTTTTGGGCGTGATATACCCTGGCTGTGCCTAATAGACAGGTAAAAAATTTCACTAATTTGTCTGTTACATTTTCAGGTGGAATTCACCAATTTTTGGCTGTGATATACCACTGCTATACCTAGTAGACAATTAAAAAAAATTTCATTTATTTGTCTGTTACATATTTGGGTGTAATTCACCAATTTTTGGGTATGATATACCACTGCTATACCTAGTAGACAGGTAAAAAAAAATCATTAATTTGTCTGTTACTTATTCGAGTGAAATTCACAAATTTGTGGCTGTGATATACCCATGCTCTACCTAGTAGACAGGTTAATAAATTTCACCAATTTTTCTGTTACATTCTTGGGTGACATTTTACCATTTTTGTCGTGAATAAACCCCTGCTCTGCATAGGTGACAGGGACCGGAATTTTTAAAAATCATCTGTTCCATTGGTGGGTGACATTAACCCATTTCTGAATAAAATACTGGGCACTCTCCAAAATATATGTACCTCACAGTTTATTGAAAATTAAAAATTAAAAGCTAACAATACATAGTACATAACCTTAGAATAATTGATAAAACATACAGATAAAAATATAAATAAATTAATAAAAATGTCAAGAGCCCTGGATATTAATATGATCCAATCTATGGGGATGATGATACTGGAGAAAATTGTCTATTCCACTTTGGTGGTTATGTTCTGTGCAGTCTATGCAGGAAAATGAAATCCACAATGTTATTATCCTCGAGTAGGAAACAGAGGAGCAGCTGGTAAACTAGCAGTGAGTGGTACGTGCGGCGTCCCGCTATTACTCACTATTAGGTGCTATACAAGATTCTGCTGCTGTGCCAAAGCCTTTTAAGATCGGTATTTCCTTCGGTCCTTTCCCCACACTGTCCTTTAACACGCCACTCTATAGATGTAGGTTCCGGCGCTTGTTACAATCATCGGCTCCTTTTTCAGCGCTGGACGAGTGTCATACGTCCCTCTGGTGAATCAGTGTCAGATGCGCCTTGGATCTCCGATTGTGACAGGGTTAACTTGGGGTGTCCGTGGTCTTTAGGTTGGCAAATTCAATGTCCATAGGGGGGTTTTCTTTACACCAAACGCGTTTCGGGGTCCTTTATCACCCCTTCCTCAGTGGGCTGAGGAAGGGGTGATAAAGGACCCCGAAACGCGTTTGGTGTAAAGAAAACCCCCCTATGGACATTGAATTTGCCAACCTAAAGACCACGGACACCCCAAGTTAACCCTGTCACAATCGGAGATCCAAGGCGCATCTGACACTGATTCACCAGAGGGACGTATGACACTCGTCCAGCGCTGAAAAAGGAGCCGATGATTGTAACAAGCGCCGGAACCTACATCTATAGAGTGGCGTGTTAAAGGACAGTGTGGGGAAAGGACCGAAGGAAATACCGATCTTAAAAGGCTTTGGCATAGCAGCAGAATCTTGTATAGCACCTAATAGTGAGTAATAGCGGGACGCCGCACGTACCACTCACTGCTAGTTTACCAGCTGCTCCTCTGTTTCCTACTCGAGGATAATAACATTGTGGATTTCATTTTCCTGCATAGACTGCACAGAACATAACCACCAAAGTGGAATAGACAATTTTCTCCAGTATCATCATCCCCATAGATTGGATCATATTAATATCCAGGGCTCTTGACATTTTTATTAATTTATTTATATTTTTATCTGTATGTTTTATCAATTATTCTAAGGTTATGTACTATGTATTGTTAGCTTTTAATTTTTAATTTTTAATTTTCAATAAACTGTGAGGTACATATATTTTGGAGAGTGCCCAGTATTTTATTCATTTACTATTCACTTTTAAAAGGAAGGGTGATTCCTTTTTTACTGAGAGCACCTCCTCCACTGTTTGCACCATTCCTGTGCGTCACTTTCTGCACGCTTTTATTAACCCATTTCTGTCGATGAAAAACCGCTGCTCTGCATAAATGACAGGGACTTAAATTTAAAAAATTTGTCTTTAATTGGTTCTTTCATTCGATCCTTCTACTTTAAAAACTTATCCCACATTTCCTCTTCATCCCATTGCAGCCATTGACCTCCCTTGGATGAGGTCTCCCTTTCTCACGCTCCCTCTCCGGCGTGGAACCCTGATTCGCCGATAACCGTGTTCAACATGGTAGGCTCAGAAAAGAACATCAAAAGTTGATAGAGAAGATATCCAAATGGATGGTTGACGTCACAGGGACGTGCGATCAGGCAGAAGTTATCTAGAGTCAACAAAGCAGCAGCAGGGCCTCTTCTGGCTAACGTTTCCGGCAGATCCGAGCGCTCAGCCTAGTACCACATGTGCTCGAGCGCCATGCTCAAGTCTCCTCCCCGCGCGTTTGGCGCCTTCTAAGCATGTATGTATATGTTAAATGTATGCTTTACAATGTACTCAATCCACAAAATTCTGATGCACCCTTTTCACCTCCAAAAAAGGGCGTATGTTTGAATCTTGTTTACTCATCCTCCTTCTCCTCCTGTTCCATACAGTATATATGCCCTCATTCCAATGTTTCATATGGTATGCTCAGCTGTAGGCCCTCACTTCAATGTTTCGTACGGTCTGCTCAGCTGTAGGCCCTCACTCCAATGTTTCGTACGGTCTGCTCAGCTGTAGGCCCTCACTCCAATGTTTCATACGGTATGCTCAGCTGTCGGCTCTCACTACAATGTTTCATATGGTCTGCTCAGCTGTAGGCCCTCACTACAATGTTTCATACGGTCTTCTCAGCTGTAGGCTCTCACTCCAATGTTTCATATGGTATGCTCAGCTGTAGGTTCTCACTACAATGTTTCATATGGTCTGCTCAGCTGTAGGCCCTCATTACAATGTTTCATACGGTCTGCTCAGCTGTAGGCCCTCACTCCAATGTTTCATACGTCTGCTCAGCTGTAGGCCCTCACTACAATGTTTGATGGGGTTCGCTCACCTGTAGGCCCTCACCTCCAAAGTTTAATACGGGTTGCTCAGCTATAGGCCCTCACCTCCATGGTTTCATACGTCTGCTCAGCTGTAGGCCCTCACTACAATGTTTCATATGGTCTGCTCAGCTGTAGGCCCTCATTACAATGTTTCATACGGTCTGCTCAGCTGTAGGCCCTCACTCCAATGTTTCATACGTCTGCTCAGCTGTAGGCCCTCACTACAATGTTTGATGGGGTTCGCTCACCTGTAGGCCCTCACCTCCAAAGTTTAATACGGGTTGCTCAGCTATAGGCCCTCACCTCCATGGTTTCATACGTCTGCTCAGCTGTAGGCCCTCAATACAATGTTTTATGGGGTTTGCTCACCTGTAGGCCCTCACATCCAATGTTTCATATGGTCTGCTCACCTGCAGGCCCTCACCTACAATTTTTTGGGGGATCAGCTGACATGTTACATTATTTTCTATGTTTCAGATTTGGAAGGAAACATAATTTGGTTTCCTTCCGTGGTGAATCTATCACGCATGGGATTTTTACAGGATATATGTTTTTTTATATAGGTGGGGTAAAAATGTCAATTATTTTTTTTTTTTTAAATGTGTCAGGCTTGACTCCATTTTCTCCTCTCTCCTTTGCAGATGCCTTTTCACATTTGGGGCCTGGAGGAATTACAATTGTATTCCTTTTTTTCATTGTATGTGCCACTTTCCCTAGATCTTGTTTTCGGGTATACAATAGAATTCCAAGATAGTCTGATAGCAGCTTGTAATTGTGGTACAGTTCCATAATGTAAAGAGGCAACAAATGCTGACCGCCTTTCCCTGCGCTAACTCTGCTATGTGACGCTCTCTGGAATCCAAAGGAACATTAAAATTAGAAATTGGTCATTCTTTCTTGGTAGCCTGTACTGACAGCCATTCTCTGCGCCTACTCTGCGATGTGACGTTCTCTGGAACCCAAAGGAACGTTACGATTAGAAATTGGTAATTCTTTCTTGGTAGGCTGTGCTGACCGCCATTCCCTGCGCGAACTCTGCTATGTGACGTTCTCTGGAACCCAAAGGAACATTATGATTAGAAATTAATCATTCTTTCTTGGTAGCCTGTGCTGAACGGGTCAATTCACTTCTTAAGTGTTTAGATCAGCAGGCCCTTGCTCCTAATGTTTTTGAGGGTCACCAGCAGGCCATCAATGATAATTTTTAAAGGGTGTGTATGATGCCCTCTTTTATGTGTAATAAAGGGTGCATTGTAGTGCCAGTTCCTTGTAATTTATGGCAGCCCTTTCACTTAGTGCATAGGCTTTATGAGTGTAGGAGTCCCACTACCTGAACAATTGTAGCATCATGTGAATGAGGCCCTCCTTTATGTGATATACAGGCTGTATCTCTTCTTCCTTGTAATTTTTAGCAGCACTTACACTGTATATACAATTGAATCTACAGGAAAGAATGTTTCTTAACAATTTTTCCTCTAGAAAAGATTTTTTTTTTTGTGGGGGTGGGGTTTTGGGTGTTTTTTGTCAGTCTGTAAAATTGGCGTACAACTCAGACAACATGGTTCCCAGCAGCAACATCAGTGTCCAAGATGCATCCAGACATGGTCCCCCTGCTGTTCATGATCGATTTCAGAGGTGTTTCCATCAGTTTCAGACCTTTTTCTATGAACCAGGCACCCTCCCCTCATCCGAGCAGGGGGCGCCTGGTCGCCTCCCATTGACCTCGGGTGCTCGGCCGAGCGCACGAATATTGCGATGTGTTCGGACCGAACATACGAACACTTTGGTGCTCACTCATCACTAGAAATATGTGTAGCTCACCGTTGGCATGCTCACTCTATAGAGGCCTTGATTAGTGGTTCTCTAAAGAAAAGTAGGCTGTGTTGGCTCCATTTGCAGTCCTCCAAGAGTGTAAAAACTTCAGCACTCTCAGAATAAAAACACAATTCTTTATTCAATCTCGTTAAAACATCACATAGGGTACATTGTAGCATATTGACCTATGCATTTCGGATCATTAGTCCTGTTTTACACTGGCATTAATAGTTACCCTGATGGAACAGCCTACCGAATCGGTAACTACCGTGTGCAGCCATCCGCTGCCAGAAGTCCTTCCGGCCCCATTCACTATAATTGGGATTGGCGGAGATCTGGCAGCAGCATGGCAAATATGCAGAGAGGCACCTCTTGGCATATTTGCCATGCTGTGGCTGGATCTCCGCAGGTCCCCATTATAGTGAATGGAGCCCGATGGATGGACTTCCAGCAGCGCACCACTGCACACAGTAGTTACGGATCTGACAGGCTGTTCCAATGCTGGAACAGCCTGCCGAAACCATTAATGCCAGTGTGAAACAGGCCTTAGACCAGGTCATAATGTGTATACAAAAGTGAAGTTAAAGAAGTCAGAACTAAACGCATCACATCTCGTTCACCCAGGTTAAAAACATCAAACCTACCTACTACCCTTAGTACTATACCAATGATAAAACTACTTTAAATCAGTGTGGAAATTTCAACTATGTAGAAATCTACAATTTAAATTCAGAATCCCCCTTGTCTACTGGTAATGCACTTTGTGTTCCCAATTGCCGCCGTCCACAGGTTTATATATTTTCTCCACTCCAATTACCTGGAGGCTATCAGTGTTACCAGCATGACACTGTGTGAAATCTTGGGAAGCGGCAGATACATTGTATTTATTTGGGTTTTAGCAATATCCCATAAATGCTCTGCAATTTGTTTGCATACCGGTCTTATGGTGCAGTCTATATATTGTAATCTACAGCTGTTATATTTAATACAATATATAATATGTTCCACAATTAAAATATTTGATCTGAAATTGCTGATTAGTGCTAAACGATGTAAATTGATATGTTTTAGGCATATATTTACATAGGCCTGTAGTACTTAGCCATGTGCGATTTTGAACATTTGCCCCAGCTATTAAAAACAAGCTCAGGGATAATTGATTACCTATTAATAGTGCTTTTTTCAAAACAAAACGAGATTCAGATTTTAAAACATGAGGAAGATCTTCATCCTTAATTAGTATAGGCCAATATTTCTTAATTATGTTTATAACAGCATAGTAAATCATGCTATATCTAGTGCTAAAAACTACCCCATTTCTTTTTGTTCTGCTTTTACCCTATTGTTATATTGATAATATTTTCATGTCTTTACTATATACTTTTTCTTGAGCTTTAGTTAGTGAATATGTTGAATTTCTTTGTCTCTGAAGAAAACAGCACTTTGCGCAAACAAATTTTCCTACAGGTAAGTTTCTTATTGCTTAACTCACATGGCACCTGACTGCGAATAGCAATGAGTTTCCAGAAGTAGGTTTTCTATGCAAAGTTGATACTACCTGTCTACTGACCTTATTTGCCATTAGTTTGATATCCATAAAAGGAATAGCTTCAAATTATATGTGATACATAAACTTAAGGTTTACATAATTAATGTTAATATAATCAACAAATTCTCGTATGAAAGCTGACGCCCTTTCCAAATAGTCATCTATGTACCTTCCTTACCAACAAATGTCACCACAAAATGGAATCTCCAGGCCATTGAAGTGGAAAGGGTAAATAAACCAGTGCACAGCAGAGACTGGGAACACTAAGGACAGTACATAACCGTAAAGCAATTTGGATTCTGAATTTAAATTGCAGATTTCAGCATGGTTTAAATTTATGCACTAATTTAATGTACTTTTATTAATAACAAGGAGGAATGATTAAATACTGTTCAGACTGACCATCAGCGGTATATGTTGCATATTTTGTACAGAAAACTCAAGTGTAGTAATTAAGCTTGATGTTTTTAACGGACTGTGACGTGTTCAATCGTAGCTATTTTAACTTCACTTTTGTATAACGATTATGACCATGACTAAGAATGATCAAATTTATCCAAAATGCATAGATCAATACGCAACAATGTACTAAATGTTTTAACATTAAATAAAGAACTGCATTTTTATTCAGCAAGTGCTGAAGTTTTTACACTATTGGAGGATTACAAATGGTGGAGCTGACACAGCTTTAACCTACTAATGACCAGGGACATACATGGAAGTTGTCACTTTAAAAATGGTGCCTGACTATAGCTTGCATGTTTCTGCTGTTTCAAAGATCAGAGGCCCAGGACTAATGTCTGTAATTGGCAATAATCGCAGAAATTTTACTCCCAAGGTGCCATGGTCAAATGTGACCATGGCATCTGAGTGGCGAAAATGCAGGAGCCACGCGTTTCCACTCCAGTAACAGCTTCCTCTGGATCAGATCAAGGAAGCTGTTACCCTATAGTGATAGGCTTGATACCTATCACTGGTATATTCCAATACAGGCCTGCAGGTGTCAGCACTGTATTGAAATATACTGAATGATGTATTCTGTAATGAATATAAATCCATTCTAGAATACAAAATGACAAGGTAATGATTACTTGTTATAGTCACCTAGGGTGACTTAAAAAATATTAAGAAACAAAAATCATAGGCATTAGTACAAGCATTGTCCTAAAAAGTCTGTACTAATAAAAAAATATTTATCTCACATAAATAATAAACGGTGTAATGAAAAAAAAGCCATTTTGTCATTTTTGCTCATTTCCTCTCCCCACAAAAATTGAATCAAAAAGTCAGCTCACCCTGTTAAAAATAAGCCCTTGCACAGCTCCATAGACATAAATATAAAAGGTTATAAGGGTCAAAATATGGAGATAAAAAGAAAAAATATTTTTTACAAAGTTTGAATTTTTTCTTCATTATTAAAACACAAGACAAATATACAAATGTGGTATCATTGTAATTGCACTGACCCATATATTTATGGTAAGAGATCATTTTACCACATAGAGAATGGCGTACAATGAAATCTCATAAAACTGTGGCAGAATTGCAAAAATGCAAAAACAATGGCAACATACCTTAATGTGTACAAAATTTTCCCATCGTTCCATATTCGTAGAAGTTGATTTGGAGTTGTAATCCAATGAGCTTCTGCAGTTTTGGAGTTACGAAAGATAGTGTCTGGAATCCATATTAATCCAACCATATTGCTGTTAAGAGTTAAAATCTTCATGGTGCTATTAAACCTGAGACGACTGTCAATCCACGTTTGAGCAAAAAATATGTCTATTTGGTATTCCTGTAAAAAAAAAAAAAAAGTGGGTGACATTTAAATTATTTAACATTACGTTTTAATATGTTTTTTCACAGATACCCCTAAAAACTCTACAATCCATCATTAACGGTAACTGTCTTGCCAGCAGGGGTCAGACCACTTGGGCCCCCACTGAGGATTAAAACAAGAACCTAATGTCCCCTATCCGAATATAAGGTCAATCATGTATGCATGCTGCCACACCTTTCATCTCTATTGGACTGCTGGAGATAGCCGAGTACAAGTGTTCAGTTATCTTCAGCAGTCCCAAGAAGATGAATGGATATGCACTGCGCTTCTTTCAAAATGGACCACTGGGTCCCGAATCTAGTGATACGCATGGGACCAGAGGTTGGACCACCGCCAATTACTTATCTCCTATTCCCTGGATAGGGTATATCTTTTTAGTGGGCCAAAACCTTTAAGTAATAAACCAAATACAGTGTGAAGCACAATTCACACTGACAAACAGTACCACAAAATAATTTAGGGCCTCATAAAGTACCGTACAGTGAATGTATCTTCTATCAATACAAATCTGCTATGTGCAACATCCCTGGAATGTCCCCTTCTGGTGAATGCACAGGAATCCCAGTGAGACCTTAGAATTTTTTTGTTAAGAGCTTGGGTTAGCCATAATGCTTATTCCTGTTGACTACACGAGTCCCTGGATGCTTTTGTGGTAATTTGATAAATAGATACGTTTCTGAGATAGTGTACAGTAGTGCACACACCTTTTTGTTATTATGCTACAATGTTTTGATAAAGCAGCTTTAAAGGTGTGTTTTGGTACTTAGAGTTGATGGCCTACTCTCAGGACTGGTCAACACTAGAGTTGAGCGGACACCTGGATGTTCGGGTTCGACGGGTTCGGCCGAACTTCACAAAAAAGTTTGAGTTCGGGACCCGAACTTGACCAGAACTTGACCCCGAACCCCATTGAAGTCAATGGGGACCCGAACTTTTGAGCACTAAACTGGCAGTAAAAATGTAATAGAAAGGGCTAGAGGGCAAATGGCATCAAAATGTGGTTAAGAGCATGGCAAGTGCTCTGCAAACAAATGTGGATAGGGACATTACTTTAAATAACATAAAATACGTAAAAATAAAAAATAATAATCTTGATCTAGGAGGACGAGGTCCATATGGAGTAGGAGGTTGAGAAGGCGGTGGATGTGGTGGTGTAGGTGGAAGCGGCAGTGGAGGAGGAGGAGGTAGCCTACACTGCTTTTTGGTTTTAAATTTATTTTTATTTTTTTAAATTAGGGTACACCCCAAAACATTGGGAAATATAACCTGTGATAACCCCCTCCAGTCATGCTAAACACACGTTCAGACAATACACTGGATACAGGGCAGGCCAGCACCTCCAAGGCATAAAGGGCAAGCTCAGGCCATGTGCCAATTTGGAGATACAGAAGTTTCAAGGGGCAGAACCATCAGTCAGTTCATGTAGGCGTGTGCAAACATACTGCCCCACCATGTCGCACGTCACCGTGATGTTCACAATCAAATTGGATATCTTCTCTATCAACTTTCAATGTTCTTTTCTGCGCCTACCATGTTGATCATAGTTAGCGGCGAATCAGGGTTCCAACCTGGAGTGGGAGAAAGGGAAACCACATCCAAGGGAGATAAATGCATGAAATTTAATTGTGATTGAGCGGAAATGTGGGTGAAGCTATTTAAACTGAATTGAAGGAAAGGTGGGGGCGCACGGCAATTACCCACTCCCGACTCGGGGAGGTAGTAACGATAAATAACAATACAGGACTCTTAAGATGCCCTGTTATTGGAATGATTAATAAAAAAACAATAGGGATTGTCACTGGAGTGTTTTGGATTTGGAAGCGTTAGCCAGGAGAGGCCCTGCTGCTGCTTTGTTGACTCTAGATAAATTCTGCCTGATCGCACGTCCCTGTGACGTCCCCCATCCATTTGGATATCTTCTCTATCAACTTTCAATGTTCTTTTCTAAGCCTACCATGTCGAACACATGCTCAGATAATACATTGTTTGCAGGGCAGACCAGCACCTCCGAAGCCTAAAGGGCAAGCTCAGGCCATGTGCCCAATTTGGAGACCCAGAAGTTGAAGGGGCAGACCCGTCATTCAGTATGTGTAGGCATGTGCACAACATACTGCTCCACCATGTTGGTGAAATGCTGCCTCCTGCTAAGATGCTCCATATCAGCTGGTGGTGCTGGTTCTTGTGGCGTGCTGACAAAGCACCATTCGGCCATGCTAAACCTTCCTTCTGAGGTGCTGGCGTTGCCACAGCTACATTGGTGACCTCTTCCTCCTCCTCTGCCTTCGTCTTGTGCTTCCACTGTGCCACCGCTGTCAGGTGGGAATGCCACCAGCAGCGCGTATACCAGCGTGCGCTTGTACTCGCGCATCTTACGATCACGCTCCAGTGACGGAATTAAGGACGGTACTTTGTCCTTCTAACGGAGATCAAGTTAGAATATGGGAAACTCGGCAGTCGTTGCAGAGACACTGCAGCATGTAATCGCTCATGTGTGCCAGGCTGCCCAGAGGCAACGAAAAGCTGTCCTCTGTGGGAGGTGTATTGTCTGTGTCCTCTATTACCCCCCCAGCCACGCAACAGTGATGGCCATGAGCTGGTCTGGGTGCCACCCTGCTATTAACAAGGTTCCTCCTCCTCCATCTTCTCCTCCTCCTCATCCTCCATCTCATCATCCTCCAGAACTGTGCCCTGGCTGGACGATTGTGTACCTGGTATTTGTGGGTGCAGGAGCCCACCCTCTGAGTCACTTGTGAATGACTGGCCGGAAACCCTACGAAATGATCCCCTTCCTCCTCCTCCTTCTGTGCCACATCCTCTTCCAACATCGCCAGGCGAGCAGCAGCAGAGTGAGAATGCCGAAAGCGCGCACAGACGGCCCGCACTTTATGCAGCAGCTCTGACATATCGGGATAATTTTTAAGGAATCTCTGCACCACCAAATTCACCACATGCGCCAGGCAAGGGATGTGTGTCAAACCGGCTAGTCCCAGAGCTACTACGAGATTTCGCCCATTATCGCACACTACCAGGCCAGGCTCACTGGCACCAACCACTCATTGGTCTGTTGTTCAAAACCCGTCCACAGCTCTTGCATGGTGTGGGGTTTGTCCCCCAAACAGATAAGTTTTAAAACTGCCTGCTATCATTTACCCTTGGCTGTGCTGAAGTTGGTGGTGAAATTGTTACGCTGACCGGATGAGGAACCGGTAGAGGATGAGGAAGCGGAGTAGGAGGAGGAAGCAACAGGAGGCAAACTGAAGCGCCCTGCAATACTCAGTGGTGGAAGGACATGAGCTAAACTGCTATCTGCCTTAGGCCCAGCCGCCACTGCATTTACCCAGTCTGCTGTTATGGAGATATAATGTCCCTGACCGTGCTTACTGGTCCACGTATCCGTAGTGATGTACACCTTGCCACAGATGGCGTTGCGCAGTGCACACCTGATTTTGTCCCCCACTTGGTTGTGCAGGGAAGGGATGGCTCGCCTGGAAAAGTAGTGGCGGCTGGGCATGACGTTCTGTGGGACAGCAACTGCCATAAGGACTTTAAAACTCTCTGTCTCCACCAGACAATTACAGCGTTTCAAAGGCCAGTAATTTTGTAATGCTGGCATTCAGGGCCAGGGATTGTGAGTGGGTAGGGGAGTACTTTCTCTTCCGCTCCAGTGTTTGGGAGATGGACAGCTGAACGCTTCTGTGGGACATTGTGGAGATGCTTGGTGACCCAGGTGGTGGTGTTGCTGGCAGATACTCTGTTTGCTTGGTGGCAGGTGGCACTGTCACTCCAGAGGTGGATGAAGAGGCCGAGACTGCAGCAGAAGAGGAAGCAGGAGGAGCCAGAGACCTTTCTTGGTTTTTGAGGTGTCTACTCCACTGCAGCTCGTGCTTTGCACTTAAATGACTGGTCATGTAGGTTGTGCTCAGGTTGAGAACGTTTATGCCTCGCTTCAGGCTCTGATTCACAGCGTGCAAACCACTAGTGTCTTGTCGTCATCACATTGTCTGAAGAACTGCCACACCAGGGAACTCCTTGGAGCTGGCTATGGTGTGCTTGGTCTCTTGCTGTGGTGGGCAGTAGCAGGCGTACTGTCTAGGGGACGGCCGCTCTGCTTTTGCACCCTGCTCCCTCCTCTGCTGTTCTGGTGGCTCTGTGCGACCACCGCCTCTTCCTCCGAACTACACAGGTCATTCGCATGACTTTGATACCATATGGGGTCGAGGACCTCATCGTCATCCACATCATCTTCCACCCAGTCTTCACCCCTGCCGTCCTTGTCAGTCTGCACACTTTCAAAAGCCCCAGCAGTTGGCACTTGTGTTTCGTCATCATCCGAGACATGCTGCGATGTTCCTCCCATGTACTCATCTTGAAACAGAAGCGGTTGGGCATGGTGCACTCAATCTCTCACTTCTGGGGCAGGGCTAGGTGGATGGCCCTGGGAAACCCTGCTAACAGAGTCATCAAAAAGCAGAAGAGACTGCTGCATGACTTGGGGCTCAGACTGCTTGGCTGATTTGCAAGGGGGTGAGGTGAAAGATTGTTGGACATCGGCTGCAGGTGCCAACTGTGGTCTTTCAGCAGGAGACTGGATGGGAGACAATGTGAAGGAACTGGAGGCACTGTCAACAACCCAATCTACTATCGCCTGTACTTGTTCTGGCCTCATCAATCGAAGAGTTGCATTAGGCCTGACCAAATACCACTGCAGGTTCTGTCACCTAATCCCACCTGAGGAAGGTGTTTCACTTGTGCGTGTAGCTGGCACAGATCGACCTCATCCTCTCCCTGCAACAGGAGCTCCACCAGCAGCACTACGACCTCGGCCACGTCTCCTCATATTTCTCAAATTTAGGATCTTGCCCTAAATGGCTGTTTAGTTAAAAGCAGAGTAGAACGACAGTATGTAAAGTTTGTATCTCACACGTACAGATGCAGACTAGGCCGCAATTAAAGATTTTTTCCCAAAATGGCTTTTTTTGAAATAACAGAATAGAACCATAATATGTAAAGTGTGTATTTCACACGTACAGATCCAGACTAGTCCGCAATTTAAGTTTTTTGCCCAAAATTGCTATTTTTGAAATAACAGAATAGAACCACAGTATGTAAAGTGTGTATCTCACACGTACAGATCCAGATTAGGTCGTAATTAAAGATTTTTGCCCCAAATTAGTGTTTTTCTAATAGGAGAATAGAACAACAGTATGTAAAGGGTGTATCTCACACGTACAGATCCAGACTAGGCCGCAATTTTTTTACCCTAAATGGGTGTTTTGCTAATAGCAGAATAGAACCACAGTATCTAAAGGGTGCATCTCACAATGACATATGCAGCAAAGTCTGCAACATTAAGTTTTTTGCACAATATGGGTGTTTGTGTAATAACAGAATATGACAGCAGTATATAACCCTTGAATTTCACATGTGCAGATACATCAAGGGCTGTAAAATTGTGTATTTTGCCCAAAAAGGGTGTTTTATTAATAGCAGAATATAACCACAGTATCTAAAGCATGTATCTCACATGTACAGATGTAGACTTGGTTACAATGAAATATTTTTGCCCAGAATTAGTGTTTTTCTCATAGCAAAATAGAACTACAGTATCTAAAGTGTGTATATCACAAGTACAGAACGAGACTAGGCCGCAATTTAAGTTTTTTGCCCAAATTGGTTGTTTTATTAATAGCAGAATAGAACAACAATATGTAAATGATGTATCTCACACGTACAGATGCAAACTAGGCTGCAATTAAAGATTTTTGCCCAAAATTGGTGTTTTAGTAATAGCAGAATAGAACCACAGTATCTAAAGGGTGTATCTCACAATTACATATGCAGCAAAATTTAGTTTTATGTCCAAAATTGATGTTTTTTTAATAACAGAATATGACAGCAGTATATAACGCTTGAATTTCACACGTGCAGATGCAGCAAGGGCTGTAAAACTGTGTTTTTTGCACAAAAAGGGTGTTTTTTAAAACCCAGAAAATTATAGTTGTATTTCTAGCTTAAATTGCACACTGAATAATGAGGCAGAGCCACAAAATCAAGGTTATTTCCAAAAATGGGTGTTTTTTCAAAGTCAGAAAATTATTAAAGTTTTTAAAGCTTGTTTTTAACAATCACAGATGCAGCAAGGGCTGCAATATTAAGTATTTTGCAAAGAAGAATTCCCATAGTAAATGTATGATTTTTAGAGTAAAAATACATTTGGTCTTATATGAATTTTTCTGATTTAAAACCAAAGCCTATGGAGATGAGAATCTCATCAATTTTCATTTAAGTTTTCATTATTGTTGTAAAATGCTATTAATATGTGAATAATATATTTTTTTACCCTTTCTCTTTACAATGAAATTGCACCATACTGAACTTTAGGATCTGCTAATTGTCATTAAAATTAAATGCAGCAAATTTATCTTCGAATACAGCTGGCTAAACTGCAAAATGTGACAAAGTAAGGCTTTTATGTATATTTAAATGCTATTTAAAAACATTATCTTGCTTGCTGCTGCCTGCCTTCCAGCAATGATTAAGTCATGCACTAGTGGAGGCATTTGTCTCATTTAAAATAAATGCCCGTTCTCCCTCTAGTTTCTATTGCAGAATACAAAAAAATCTCAGCATGGTCTTCTAAACTTGGGAGATGAATGAAACAAGCAAAACAATACTGGTTCCTTATTGTAGAATTATTTTAATTGTATGAAAGCCTCCAGGTTTCCAGCCTTTATGTTAACCCCTTCAGGACCCTGACATTTTTCACCTTAACCACTTCAGCCCCGCTAGGTGAAACCCCCTTCATGACCAGAGCACTTTTTACACTTCGGCACTACACTATTTTCACCGTTTATCGCTCGGTCATGCAACTTACCACCCAAATGAATTTTACCTCCTTTTCTTCTCACTAATGGAGCTTTCATTTGGTGGTATTTCATTGCTGCTGGCATTTTTACTTTTTTTGTTATTAATCAAAATGTAACGATTTTTTTGCAAAAAAAATGACATTTTTCACTTTCAGCTGTAAAATTTTGCAAAAAAAAACGACATCCATATATAAATTTTTCGCCAAATTTATTGTTATACATGTCTTTGATAAAAAAAAAATGTTTGGGCAAAAAAAAATGGTTTGGGTAAAAGTTATAGCATTTACAAACTATGGTACAAAAATGTGAATTTCCGCTTTTTGAAACAGCTCTGACTTTCTGAGCACCTGTCATGATTCCTGAGGTTCTACAATGCCCAAACAGTAGAAAAACCCCACAAATGACCCCATTTCGGAAAGTAGACACCCTAAGGTATTCGCTGATGGGCATAGTGAGTTCATAGAACTTTTTATTTTTTGTCACAAGTTAGCGGAAAATGATGATGATTTTATTATTTTTATTTTTTCTTACAAAGTCTCATATTCCACTAACTTGCGACAAAAAATAAAAAATTCTAGGAACTCACCATGCCCCTCACAGAATACCTTGGGGTGTCTTCTTTCCAAAATGGGGTCACTTGTGGGGTAGTTATACTGCCCTGGCAATTTAGGGGCCCAACTGTGTGAGAAGAACTTTGCAATCAAAATGTGTAAAAAATGACCGGTGAAATCCAAAAGGTGCACTTTGGAATATGCGCCCCTTTGCCCACCTTGGCAGCAAAAAAGTGTGACACATCTGGTATCGCCGTACTCAGGAGAAGTTGGGGAATGTGTTTTGGGGTGTCATTTTACATATACCCATGCTGGGTGAGAAAAATATCTTGGTCAAATGCCAACTTTGTATAAAAAAATGGGAAAAGTTGTCTTTTGCCAAGATATTTCTCTCATCCAGCATGGGTATATGTAAAATGACACCCCAAAACACATTCCCCAACTTCTCCTGAGTACGGCGATACCAGATGTGTCACACTTTTTTGCAGCCAAGGTGGGCAAAGGGGCACACATTCCAAAGTGCACCTTTCGGATTTTGCAGGCCATTTTTTACACATTTTGATTGCAAGGTACTTCTCACACATTTGGGCCCCTAAATTGCCAGGGCAGTATAACTACGCCACAAGTGACCCCATTTTGGAAAGAAGACACCCCAAGGTATTCCGTGAGGGGCATGGCGAGTTCCTAGAATTTTTTATTTTTTGTCACAAGTTAGCGGAAAATGATGATTTTTTTTTCTCTTTTTTCCTTACAAAGTCTCATATTCCACTAACTTGCGACAAAAAATAAAAAATTCTAGTAACTCGCCATGCCCCTCACGGAATACCTTGGGGTGTCTTCTTTCCAAAATGGGGTCACTTGTGGCGTAGTTATACTGCCCTGGCAATTTAGGGGCCCATATGTGTGAGAAGTACTTTGCAATCAAAATCTGTAAAAAATGACCGGTGAAATCCGAAAGGTGCACTTTGGAATATGTGCCCCTTTGCCCACCTTGGCATCAAAAAAGTGTCACACATCTGGTATCGCCGTACTCAGGAGAAGTTGGGGAATGTGATTTGGGGTGTCATTTTACATATACCCATGCTGGGTGAGAGAAATATCTTGGCAAAAGACAACTTTTCCCATTTTTTTATACAAAGTTGGCATTTGACCAAGATATTTTTCTCACCCAGCATGGGTATATGTAAAATGACACCCCAAAACACATTGCCCAACTTCTCCTGAGTACGGCGATACCAGATGTGTCACACTTTTTTGCAGCCAAGGTGGGCAAAGGGGCACACATTCCAAAGTGCACCTTTCGGATTTTGCAGGCCATTTTTTACACATTTTGATTGCAAGGTACTTCTCACACATTTGGGCCCCTAAATTGCCAGGGCAGTATAACTACGCCACAAGTGACCCCATTTTGGAAAGAAGACACCCCAAGGTATTCCGTGAGGGGCATGGCGAGTTACTAGAATTTTTTATTTTTTGTCGCAAGTTAGTGGAATATGAGACTTTGTAAGGAAAAAAGAGAAAAAAAAATCATCATTTTCCGCTAACTTGTGACAAAAAATAAAAAATTCTAGGAACTCGCCATGCCCCTCACGGAATACCTTGGGGTGTCTTCTTTCCAAAATGGGGTCACTTGTGGCGTAGTTATACTGCCCTGGCAATTTAGGGGCCCAAATGTGTAAGAAGTACCTTGCAATCAAAATGTGTAAAAAATGGCCTGCAAAATCCGAAAGGTGCCCCTTTGCCCACCTTGGCTGCAAAAAAGTGTGACACATGTGGTATCGCCGTACTCAGGAGAAGTTGGGCAATGTGTTTTGGGGGGTCATTTTACATATACCCATGCTGGGTGAGAGAAATATCTTGGCAAAAGACAACTTTTCCCATTTTTTTATACAAAGTTGGCATTTGACCAAGATATTTTTCTCACCCAGCATGGGTATATGTAAAATGACACCCCAAAACACATTCCCCAACTTCTCCTGAGTACGGCGATACCACATGTGTGACACTTTTTTGCAGCCTAGATGCGCAAAGGGGCCCAAATTCCTTTTAGGAGGGCATTTTTAGACATTTGGATCCCAGACTTCTTCTCACACTTTCGGGCCCCTAAAAAGCCAGGGCAGTATAAATACCCCACATGTGACCCCACTTTGGAAAGAAGACACCCCAAGGTATTCAATGAGGGGCCTGGCGAGTTCCTAGAACTTTTTTTTTTTTGCATAAGTTAGCGGATATTGATTTTTTTTTGTTTTTTTCTCACAAAGTCTCACTTTCCGCTAACTTAGGACAAAAATTTCAATCTTTCATGGACTCAATATGCCCCTCACGGAATACCTTGGGGTGTCCTCTTTCCGAAATGGGGTCACATGTGGGGTATTTATACTGCCCTGGCTTTTTAGGGGCCCTAAAGCGTGAGAAGAAGTCTGGAATATAAATGTCTAAAAATGTTTACGCATTTGGATTCCGTGAGGGGTATGGTGCGTCCATGTGAGATTTTATTTTTTGACACAAGTTAGTAGAATATGAGACTTTGTAAGAAAAAACAAAAACAAACAAAAAATTTCCGCTAACTTGTGCCAAAAAAAATGTCTGAATTGGAGCCTTACCAGGGGGGGGGGGGGGGTGATCAATGACAGGGGGGTGATCAATGACAGGGGGGTGATCACCCATATAGACTCCCTGATCACCCCCCTGTCATTGATCACCCCCCTGTAAGGCTCCATTCAGACGTCCGCATGATTTTTTACGGATCCATGGATACATGGATCGGATCCACAGAACGCATGCGGACGTCTGAATGGAGCCTTACAGGGGGGTTATCAATGACAGGGGGTGATCAGGGTGATCAGGGTAATCACCCCCCTGTCACTGATCACCCCCCCTGTAAGGCTCCATTCAGACATCCGCATGATTTTTTACGGATCCATGGATACATGGATCGGATCCACAAAACGCATGCGGACGTCTGAATGGAGCCTTACAGGGGGGTTATCAATGACAGGGGGTGATCAGGGTAATCAGGATGATCACCCCCTGTCACTGATCACCCCCCCTGTAAGGCTCCATTCAGACATCCGCATGATTTTTTACGGATCCATGGATACATGGATCGGATCCACAGAACGCATGCGGACGTCTGAATGGAGCCTTACAGGGGGGTTATCAATGACAGGGGGTGATCAGGGTAATCAGGGTGATCACCCCCCTGTCACTGATCACCCCCCCTGTAAGGCTCCATTCAGACATCCGCATGATTTTTTACGGATCCATGGATACATGTATCGGATCCACAGAACGCATGCGGACGTCTGAATGGAGCCTTACAGGGGGGTTATCAATGACAGGGGGTGATCAGGGTAATCAGGGTGATCACCCCCCTATCACTGATCACCCCCCCTGTAAGGCTCCATTCAGACGTCCGCATGATTTTTTACGGATCCATGGATACATGTATCGGATCCACAGAACGCATGCGGACGTCTGAATGGAGCCTTACAGGGGGGTTATCAATGACAGGGAGTGATCAGGGTAATCAGGGTGATCACCCCCCTGTCACTGATAACCCCCCTGTAAGGCTCCATTCAGACATCCGCATGATTTTTTACGGATCCATGGATACATGGATCGGATCCACAAAACGCATGCGGACGTCTGAATGGAGCCTTACAGGGGGGTTATCAATGACAGGGGGGTGATCAGGGAGTGTATATGGGTGATCACCCGCCTGTCATTGATCACCCCCTGTAAGGCTCCATTCAGACGTCCGCATGTGTTTTGCGGATCCGATCCATGTATCCATGGATCCGTAAAAATCATGCGGACGTCTGAATGGAGCCTTACAGGGGAGTGATCAATGACAGGGGGGTGATCAATGACAGGGGGTGATCAGGGAGTGTATATGGGTGATCACTCGCCTGTCATTGATCACCCCCCTGTAAGGCTCCATTCAGACGTCCGTATGCTTTTTGCGGATCCGATCCATGTATCCGTGGATCCGTAAAAATCATACGGACGTCTGAACGGAGCCTGACAGGGGGTGATCAATGACAGGGCGGTGATCAATGACAGGGGGGTGATCAGGGAGTTTATATGGGGTGATCATGGGTGATCAGGGGTTTATAAGGGGTTAATAAGTGACAGGGGGGGGGGTGTAGTGTAGTGTAGTGTAGTGTGGTGTTTGGTGCGACTGTACTGACCTACCTGAGTCCTCTGGTGGTCGATCCTAACAAAAGGGACCACCAGAGGACCAGGTAGGAGGTATATTAGACGCTGTTATGAAAACAGCGTCTAATATACCTGTTAGGGGTTAAAAAATTCGGATCTCCAGCCTGCCAGCGAGCGATCGCCGCTGGCAGGCTGGAGATCCACTCGCTTACCTTCCGTTCCTGTGAGCGCGCGCGCCTGTGTGCGCGCGTTCACAGGAAATCTCGCGTCTCGCGAGATGACGCATATATGCGTGACTGTGCGCCAGCCTGCCACCCCCGGAACGCACATGTGCGTTAGACGGTCCGGAAGTGGTTAAGGACCAGGCCATTTTTTTCAAATCTGACATGTGTCACTTTATGTGGTGATACCTTTAAGACACTTTTACTTATCCAAGCCATTCTGAGAATGTTTTATCATCACATATTGTACTTCATGTCAGTGGTAAATTTGAGTCAAAATATTTTTATATTTATTTATAAAAAAATACAAAATTTACCCCAAATTTAGAAAAAATCCACAATTTTCAAAATTTCTATATCTTTTCTTTTAAAACAGATAGTCACACCTACTAAAATAGTTATTACTGTACATTTCCCATATGTCTACTTAATGTTTGGATCATTTTGCAAATTAAATTTTCTTTTTTTGGGACGTTAGAAGGCTTAAATCTAGTGTTGAGCGCGCATGCTTGGCTGAACACTAGTTCGGCTCGAGCATTGCTATGCTCGGCACATCGCTGAGTTCGGCTGAACACCACATGTGCTCGAGCGTGATGCAACAGGCTATGCAGCTATTATAGCTGAGTGTTTAAGTGCCTTGCCTCGAATACAGAAGGTCGTGAGTTTGAATCCTGGCAGAAATTTTTCTGAAATACAGGCTAAATTAGATTTACACTGGGGTGCCCCAAAGCACTGACTCCATTTATGGACATAGCTATATATGGAGTCAGAGCAGGGACTCCTAAGCCAAACTAGAGTCTGGACACCATCCCCCTTTCGGAGCATGGGGTGCCTGCGGTTCTCCGATTGACTTCCATTGTGCTTGGGTGCTCGGTAGAACACCCGAGCATCGGAAAGTGTTCTACACTACTTAGACGTTTAGAAGCAAATTTGTAAGAATTTTTCAAAACCCAATTTTTAAGGACCAGTTCAGGTCTGAAGTCAATTTGTGGGGCTTGCATGATAGAAACCACCCATAAATGGCATTTTAGAAACTACACCCCTCAAGGTATTCAAAAATGATTTTACAAACTGTGTTAACCCTTTAGGTGTTCCACAAGAATTAAATGAAAATAAAGATAAAATTTCAGAATTTCACTTGTTTTGCAGATTTTCCATTCTAATTCATTTTTTACAATAACAAATCAAGGGTTAACAGAAAAACAAACCTCAATATTTATTACCCTGATTCTATAGTTTACAGAAACACCCCATATATGCTCATAAACTTCTGTACGGACACATGGCAGGGCACAGAAGGAAAGGAATGCCATATGGTTTTTGGACGGCAGATTTGACTGGAATAATTCTAAGTTGCCATGTCACATTTGAAGACTCCCTGATGCACCCCTCGAGTAGAAACTTCAAAAAGTTACCCCTTTTTGAAAACTACCCCCCTTCAAGGTATTCAAAACGTATTTTACAAACTTTGTTAACCCTTTAGGTGTACCAAAAGAATTAAAGGAAAATGTAGATGAAAATTCAGAATTTCACTTTTTTGGCCATATTTTTCATTTCAATCATTTTTTCCGCTGAGAAAAAAGGGTTAACAGGCAAAAAAGACTCAATATTTATCACCCTGCTCCAAACTCCAAAAATTGACCCCATTTTGGAAACTACGGGATAAGTTGGCAGTTTTGTTGGTACTATTTTAGGGTACATATGATTTTTGGTTGCTCTATATTACAATTTTTTTTGAGGCAAGGAGACAAAAAATAGCTGTTTTGGCACCGTTTTTATTTTTTTACAATGTTCATTTAACAGGTTGGTTCATGTGCTATTTTTATAGAGCAGGTTGTTACGAACGCGAAAATACCAAATATGACTACTTTTTGGGTTGTTTGTTTTAGTTTTACATAATAAAGCGTTTTTGAAAAAAATATTTTTTTAGTGGCTCCATATTCTGAAAGCCATAGTTTTTATATTTTTTGACGACTGTCTTATGTAGGGGATCATTTTTTTTGGTATGAGATGGTTTGATTGGTACTATTTTAGGGTGCATACAACTTTTTGATTGCTTAGTATTACACTTTTTGTGATGTAAGGTGACAAAAAATGGCTTTCTTTTACATAGCTTTTTATTTCTACGATGTTCACCTGGATCATGTGATATTTTAATACAGGAGGTTGTTACGGACACGGCAATGCCTAATATGTCTACTTTTTTTATTTATTTAGGTTTTTGAAACAAACAAAAACATGTTTTAGTGTCTCCATATTCTGAGAGCCATAGTTATTTTATTTTTTATGGTGTTCACCTAAGGGGTTAGGTCATGTGATACTGTAATAGACCCTGTTGTTATTGACACGGCAATAACTAATATGTCTACTTTATTTATTTATTTCACTTTTAACACAATAAAAGCATTTTTTAAACAAAAAAAAATCATGTTTTTGTCTCCATATTCTGAGACCCATAGTTTATTTATATTTTTTTATATTTTTACATTATTGTTTTATGAAGGGGCTCATTTTTTGCAGGATGAGGTACTATTTTGGGGGCATACACCTTTTTGATCGCTCAGTATTGCACTTTTTGTGATTTAAGGTGACCAAAAATATTGTTGTTTTAGCACAGTTTTTATTTAATTTTTTTCTAAGGAATTCATGTGAGGAGGTGGATGATGTGATATTTGTATAGAGCCGGGTATTATGGACGTGGCATGCAAAAAATCTGTTGCATTTATACAGTGCCACCATATTTCACAGCGCTTTACAATTCAGAAGGTTCATGTGCAGAACAAAAGACATCACAAAGTTACAGCTGAAACACTAGGAGTGAGGGCCCTGCTCACAAGAGCTTACAATCTATGAGGAAGTGAGGGTGACAAAAAAGGTAGTTGATTGCAATACGAAGTGGTCCAGCTATCTTTGTGATTTGTGCTGAAAGGAGTGGTGTAGGCCTATCTGTGTATGCTAGTGCTTTGGGTGGGATTACTGTCAGAAGATCGCATTTAGGTCTGAAGAGTTGGGGGTGGGGTGGGGATGGGGTGGTTAGTGGGGGTGGGGGGATTTACTAGGGAAAGATTCAGTTTAGGAAGCATGATAAGCTTGCCTGAAAAAATTTATTTGTAAGGCACATTTGAAGGTAGGGAGGTTGGGAATTGACCTTGAAGATGGGAGTGAGAGGTACGAATTATGTAGGATGTTAATCTTAGATTACTGGCAGAACGGAGTACAAAATGAGGGAGGTGGACGGAAATGAGGGAAGAGATGCAGCTTTTCTATTTAGGCTTCTTTCACACTTGCGGCAGGACGGATCCGACAGGCTGTTCACCCTGTCGGATCCGTCCTTCCGCTATTTTGCCGTGCCGCCGCTCCGTACCCATTGACTATAATGGGGACGGGGCGGAGCTCCGGCGCAGTATGGCAGTTCGCGGTGAGAGGCCGTCAGGACTAAAAAGTCGGACATGCAGGACTTTTTAGTCCAGCGGCCTTTCGCCGTGCACTGCCATACTGCGCCTGAGCTCTGCCTGAGCTCCGCCCCGTCCCCATTATAATTAATGGGGACAGAGCGGCGGTCTGGCAGAGCAGCGAAATAGCGGAAGGATGGATCCGATAGGGTGAACAGCCTGTCGGATCCGTCCTGCCGCAAGTGTGAAAATAGCCTTAGAATGGACTTTTTTTTTATTTTTAACAAATCTCTTTTTATTTAAGAAATCATAATATTCAAACAAGATGCGGATGACATTACATTAAGAGAGTTTTCATGTGATGTAGATATCCGATTACATTTATAAAACAAGATACAAATAAAAAGTCGAGGGAGAGGTGATAAGGGAAGGGGAGGTAAGAGGGGAAGGGGAGGTAAGAGGGGAAGGGGGGGAAAGGGGGGAAAGGGGGGAAAGGGAAGGGAGAGGGTAATATACAGTTTACATAATATCACAATCAACAGCTCAGCTTATATAATTACACGTGAATGTGTATAAAATGTAAAAAGCTTTGGTACACTTCAAATTGGCCTCAGTCTAATGTCTCAGGAAGACCATTCATACATGGGTATAACATATCACGAGTGATAGATTAGCTAATCCCTCAACTTGCACTTTTTATTAGACAGATAAGTTGGCATGTATGGCGAGTATAAGTATAATGTCAGATCTCATTTTGAGGCAGTTCAATTGAGTCGCGGAACACTTTCCAAGGATTCCACAGATTTAGAAACTTAGAGTGTGATCTGGTTGCTCAGCTAGCGAGTTCCTCCATCAGAAAGACTTGGTCGATCCTTTCAAACCAATGTTTTAATGAAGGGGGAGAGGTACTGAGCCAGTTTACTGGAATTAATAACCTTGCTGATTGAATAAGCAGAGTGGGTAAGTCAAACTTCGAAGGCTTCCAGTTCTTGGACGGGAGCGAAAGAAGGACTGAACAAGGAGTTAGTTCTATTGTAGTGCCACATATTTCCTTAACCTTTTTCTCGACCTGTTCCCAGAACGCACGTATCAGGGGGCATTTCCACATGATATGACCTAGTGTACCTGTTTGGGACCCACATCTCCAACACATATCATTACCTGCACAACCCATTCTAAAGAGCTTGTGGGGATCATTGTACCACCTGGTAAGGGTTTTAAAAGAATGTTCCTGTACTTTTATACACTTGGAAAATCCATGGGAATTCAAGAACATAGCATCAATCTCCTGGGAAGAAAATGATAAATCTAGATCACTTTCCCAAGCTCTTATAAAAGCTGGAGTACTGTTTCCTTTTTTGGGGATCAACCAATTGTACAAAAGCGACATACCAAGTCTGGGAAGGGTATTGTGGGAAGATAGCTGTTCAAACCAAGTCGGAGTAGGCGAGGTAATAAATTTGGTGCGAAGAGCATGACATATATTGTGAAATTCCAACTGTGCCAAGAAGTCTCCTTCTTTGGTGTAATTGTAATCTAGGATGGAGATTTTCTCCTTCTGCCTCAGATCCGATAACAAGTCAATTGAAGACACCTCTTTTAGGGTACCCCAGAATTGTGGAATGTCTGGCAGATCTGGTTTGATGAGATAAGGCACAAGATTCGCTGGTAGGTTGGAAGGGGGATCTGAAAGTAGGTGGACTTCGGGTTGAAGACTACGCATAGTTAAATAAATGCCTTTAGATAAGCCTATGGGAGAGTTGATAGAGGTAGTGATACCCCATAACCTAGCCTGTTGTTTACTTGACAAAAGGTCCAGTTCTATATCTGCACCAATCGTACGGTATTTAGGTATACATACTTGTAACCAGCGTTTCAACTGAATTGCTTTGTAGTAGTAATGTATATCTGGTGGACCCATTCCTCCATTTGGGCGAGTCCTGATAAGTTTGTCGTGTGCTACCCTAGGTTTTTTATCCCTCCAAAGAAATGAGGTAAATATTTGTCTGACTTTTTTAAAGTACGAGTTAGGGACATGGATGGGGACCATTTGTAGGAGATAAGTTATTTTTAGAACAATATAAGTCTTCAGAAGATTCTTGCGTCCAATCCAAGAAACCCAAGGCAATGTTAATGATTGGAGTTGAGTTTGAATCTTTTTAAGTAGAGGCAAATGGTTCAGTCTGAACAGGTTAGAGGGGTCTTTTGTGAGTTCAATTCCTAAATAGGTAAGGGAGGTATCGTTCCATTTAAAGGGAAAGGAGGTTTTGAGGTAATGGACCATTTGGGAAGTTAAAGCTACGCCCATGGCTACTGATTTCGAGCAGTTTATTTTGAAGTTAGAGACTGTGCCAAAAGTGGAGAAGAGATCTAGTATATGGGGAAGTGCTTGTTTCGGATTCGATATAAGCAACATTAAATCGTCCGCGAAGGCTGAGCATTTATGTTCGGTTTTGTTTAGCGACAAGCCACGGATATTTGGATTGTCCTTGACAGCCTGCAATAGTGTTTCCATCACCATTATGAACAGGGAAGGTGACAAGGGGCAACCTTGTCTGGTGCTGTTGGTTATGGGAAAAGACTTGGATAGGGTACCGTTAACTCTAACTTTGGCACTGGGGTTATGATAAAGTGACATTACAGCTTTTATGAACTGGTCGGGGATACCAAATTTTTGTAAAGTCTTTTGGCTCTATAACCAGCTAACCCGGTCGAACGCTTTTTCCACGTCTGTGCTTAGTAATACCAATGGTTTAGAGTTATTCTTAGCCCAATAAATGCCATTGATAAGTCTACTAGACTGACAGTTTCCTTTTCTCCCTTTCACGAATCCTGCTTGCTCTATGTTAATAATTTGAGGTATAATGGAACTTAGCCTAGAAGCTAGAATTTTTGCCCAGACTTTTACATCTATGTTAAGCAGGGATATGGGTCTATAATTACCGCAATCACGAGAGTCTTTGCCTTCTTTCGGTATTATGGTAATTATGGCCTGTAAAGATTGTTTTGGGAGGGATTCGCCTGTAGATAAAGCTTGGCACCATTTAGCCAGTTGTGGGGATAATATGTTTAGAAACTTTTTATAGTATCCTGCTGGTAGACCATCTGGTCCTGGTGCTTTACCCAAGGGCATACTTTTAATAATTTTCTGTACTTCGTTTTCTGTTATTGGCTGCAACAATAAGGAGCTCTCCTCTTGGCTAATTTTAGGAAGATTTAGGGTCTCCAAAAAGTTATCCATCTGTTTCGCTCTCACCGAATCAGATAACATGTTTGGGGTTTCGTCATTCCCATTATCTAGATTATATAAAGCGCCATAAAAGGAGCAAAATTCCTTTGCTATAGCTTCGGTGGACGAGACCACTACACCCTCTTTAGTTTTGATTGAGGTGATAAATTGGGCATCTTTTCTCTGCTTGATCAGATGTGTCATATATTTGTTTCCCTTATCGCCATGAATGTATTGTTTAAACTTTGTATATTGATAGGCCTTTGCGCATTTAATATTGAGTAATTCTTTCAGTTTTCTCCTTAAAGTAGCTAGTTCCTCAGATGCAGCAGATCTCCTAGATTGCTTCTGAATAGATTCAATCACAGAGATTTGATGGATAAGAGAATCAAGCTGTTTCTGCCTTTCCTTTTTTATCTTGGAGCCTAGCGCAATGAATTCTCCACGAATAAAAGCTTTGTGGGCTTCCCAAATAATGGATTGGGGTGTGTCTTGTAGTTTATTTTCTTGGAAGTAGTATAATAGTTTAAGGGCAATATCTTCAATGTGTTTTTCAACGTCTAAAAGCGTTTCGTTTAATCTCCAGATCCATTCTCTTGCTGGAAGATTGGAGAAATTTATGGAGGAGGTGACTGGAGCATGATCGGAGATTGTAATAGGATCTATGTATGATTTTTTCAGCATAGTCAGGTGGGGGTTAGAGAGAAAAATATAGTCTAGCCTTTGATAAGACTGGTGGACAGCTGAATAAAAGGAGTAGTCTTTAGTCGTGGTGTTCTCCAGGTGTCCGTTAAATACATATTTTTTAACAATTTGTGTATTCCACCTAGTGTCTTCTGGGATTTAGCAGAACTACCTAGTGACGAATCAAGTTGGGGATTAAGAGAAACGTTTAGATCCCCTCCAATTATTTTAATCCCTTCTGTGAAGTCATTAAATCTAGAAAGGGTTTTCTTAAGCCAACTATGTTGTCTGGTATTAGGTGCATATAAACATGCAAGGGTTAAAACCAAGTGTCCAATTTTACCCCTCACAAATAGGAATCTGCCTTCAGGGTCTTGCAGAACAACATTCATTACAAATAGAACATTTTTGTTAATTGCTATGCTAACGCCCCTAGAGGCAGATCCGTATGTGCTTTGAAACCATTGTGAGTATCTCATCTTAGACAATTGTGGGATTTTGTTTGATTTAAAATGAGTCTCCTGGAGAAAGCATATGTCGCTCTTATTCTTCTTCAGAAGAGTGAAAACTTGGGATCTTTTCTGTGGTGTGTTGCAGCCTCTGACATTAAAGGTAGTTATGTGTAGGTCTGTCATGACAAATAAGGTAAGTAGTGCTGTTTAGTATTCTGAGTAGGCATGAAGAGGGGTACAACCCATGGTGAAACCAGCAAACAATGTCTATATTGTTTAGAGGAGCTGAGAGAGTGACCATTTAATGAAGTGAGCACATGTCCTGTTAATAAGCTGAGTACAATTAAAAGGGGGTTTAAAACTAATAAGGTAAATGAACTAGGCATGGGAAAAAATAGACGTATTTGGTAAATACTATTGAAAAAGTGCCACCGTTGCCGGCCGTGGCAAACCATAAAGGGACCGAGATGTATCCTAACCCGGATCATCTTAACCCACATTGCTAATAGATGAAAGATCACCTTATTAAAGCAATATTAAACCAAAATTATTTAGGCAAACTATTAAGGTTACTAAAAGAATGCACATCTAGAGAACCTTAAACAAGACTTATAACAAGACTTATAACAAAGGCTCCTTATGGAGGAGTCTGTACGTCTGAAATTATAACACAGTATGATGAAAACTTAAGGGTGTGACAGAAAAAACCTGTGACGCTGAAAGAGGAGAAAGTCGCCATTGCTGCATGCGGTTCAGCGATAGTTCACACCCGGTCCGTGTTATAGCGATTCTGAAAACAGCTTATCACAAGTTCGGATGGAATCAGGTAAGGTCTCTCCTCCCCTGCATCTTTCTGTTGATGGGCGATTTTTGCTTGGAGTGTATGGACCAAGCCTCTTGAATGAGAAGTTGAGGGAGTTTAGGAACCGCAATATCAACTGCGAGCCAGCTGTCCATCTTTATAGGGGAAACGTCCAAGATCTTCCAGGCTTGGGGTAAATCCTGTGGAGAACGAATCACGCAGCGTCGGCCATTCTTGGCAAAGGTAACCCCGAACGGGTATAGCCACTTATATAGCAGGTTGTGATTCCTTAGATGGTCGGTCAAGGGTTTTAAAATCCTGCGTTTCTCTAAGGTGGATGAGGCAATGTCCTGAAATAGCGAGATGGAGGAATATCCGATTCTCAGGTCTGCGCTCTTGCGGGCAGCTTGTAAAATGGCTGCTGTGTCCTTGAAACTCAGCAGACCACAGATTACATCTCTGGGGACTTCGCCCTCTTTAGGAACTGGGCGCAGTGAGCGATGAATTCTTTCAATAGTAATCCCTGCTGCTCTAGTATCTCCTAGAAGTTTAGCGAATAAGGATTTAGCAACTGCTTCTAATTCGTCTGGGGTAATCGATTCGTCCAGCCCTTTCAGCCTAATATTCTTGCATCTGCTCCTGTTCTCTTGGTCCTCAATCATGAGGAAGGCATTATTAAGAGAGGAGACCTGCGCTTCCATAGCTGTTATTAGCTCAGCGCTGTGGGACGCAGCATGTTCTTGTCGGGTCTCCAATTGTTCGACGCGATTCCCCAGGGCGCGCATATCATGTCTGAGGTCACGGACCTCCTGAAGCAGAGGAGCTAGGGCTTGGGATAATGTCTCTTTGTAGAAGGCTTTAGTAAGAGTGTCACTGTCTTTCTGAGCTGGCTCTTCTTCAGGGGTATCCATATAATCGGCCTCTCCTTCCTCCTGATCTGATTCCCGCTCTGCTTCTTTTTCTATGCGGCGGGCCGCCATCTTAGCTGCACGGGCAGGGGACAGTGCCGACTTCTTGCTGAAGAATCTGTCCATGTCACCCTGATTTTTCTTAGATCTTGGAGTGTCAGGGGCATCTCTGGATCTATCTCTGCCAATTTTACCCATTTTCAGGCTATTTGGAGTGTGCAGAAGCTGTGCAATGTGGGTTAGATAGGAGAGAGCTCCTGCTCAAGCCTCCGTCTTGTTCAGCGGTTAGGCTCCGCCCCCCAGAATGGACTTTTCTTTTAAATCTAAAACCAGCTGTGACAGCTTCCACGGCTCAACCTCCCCATGATCACGATCTGGTCTTAATGTTGTTATAAAAATTATTCTCAATCTCATTTAGCACTGTTATCATCAGCTGTTTGTAGGTTACCCAGTCAAATGTTCGTCAAAAATCTTAATACAAATAGATTTTAAAAGAAAAGAAAAAATACTGATGCAACAAATGCACCAAATGCAGAAAAAATATGTTATTCATTAATTTCACATTTTAGTCTGTATAGTATCTTACAAAGTCATGAACAAGTAGTCTATCACTTGTCATGCAGCTAGATAAATAATTCCTTTTCATTAGTCCCTGAGATATGGCTACTTTAGTCAAATTTGACAAAACACAAGCGATTTATAAAAAAGTGTGAAAAAATTGAACAGAATTTCATAGTGACCAATTGATTTCTTGACTTCTTTTTTGCAGAAGAGTCTCAACAAATAAAAACTAGAATCTAATTGAATGCTGTATGCAAGTGCTTAGCTTTTCTCTTGTACATTTTTTGTTCAATCTTTCCTAATTTTTAGATTAGATAAGAATTAGCTCTTGTGAGGGTCAGTCAAAAATTATGTGCACTCTGGCTGTAGAATTATTTTAATTACCTTTCAGAAAAGATCATCTTTTGACATAATTGCCCTCTTGTTCAATAAACTTTGTTCCTTTGTCAACAAGCTTTTGTTTCCCCTCATTAAAAATCTTTTAGGCTAAGGGTACTTTCACACTTGTGGCAGAGGATTCCATCAAAACATGTGCAAACTGATAGCATTTGTCAGACAGATCAGGATCCAGATCCGTATGACAAATGTATTGAAATGCTGGATCTGTCTCTTCGGTGTCATCCGGAAAAACGTGCACAGACCGCAATGAACTGATCTCCTGATGCATTCTGAATGGATTTCTCTGATGGAAAAGAACAACAATAGTGGGAAAGTACCCCAAGCTGTGAGCCGCAAATGCACCGCTGTGGTCAACTCTTCTCAGAGGTGAATCTGCGTCTTTGTAGGGGCCACATAATCCACTGTTGGTCATCTATTCAACAGAATTAGCTCATGTACATGCTCAATATTATCATCAGTTGTGGAAGGGGGCGAGAATTTAACTCCTTCTTCATGGCTTACATTTGCGCAATCTTCCTTGAACTTTCCTATCCAATCATACACACTTCTTGTCAACAAAACACTTTCCCCAATCTGTGCACAAAGTATTCGATAAATATCAGGACCATCACAAAAAAATAAAAATAAATCACTGCACACTACTCTTCTTTTGCAAATCAAGAATGGAGCATTCATTGTTTCTCGTGCCACGGTCAAAAATTACCTAATGTAACATGTTCAAACCTCAAATACTTTTTAAATAATAATTCAGTATATAGTTTATATACTCTTTATGAAATGTAAACAAGACATCTTCAGATCCCTTTAAAGTATAACTGTCATTTTTTTATATTTTTTTTGGAGTATTGGATTGTCGTGATTAATATCACCTTGGTGGCCCTATTTAAACTTTTCACTGTGTACTCAATTACCCCTTAATTCCACAGTTATGTTCCCTGTACTGCCAACTTTTACCTCTGCTTAAAATAAGGTTGCTAGGCATGGTCAGATAGACGGAGGACGCAGAAGCAGGCTGCGTGCAAGGTCAGATTACAGACAGCCAGGGACTGTAAGTTAATGATTAGAGCCAGGTTCTCCCCAGCAGCTGATAACAGTGCCTGGGCTGTGTGCACTTCTCCCTGTCCCTGCGCTTGGAAGACGCTCCCTCACTCAGCAGAGCTGGAGAATGCAGTGTTGGTGCAGCGCAGACCAGGGAAGGGAGATCTGCCATCTGCTCAGTGTATAAATGAAAGCAACATGTGTTAAGAGGACCTCTTTGTGCTGCAGGAGATTAACCCTTTAGGGGGGAGGGCTCTGGTTACTGACACTTTTGGGGGCTATTGTTACTGGCTAGTGAGGGCAGGCGGGATTAGCTTCAGGGTGAGGGCAGTGGCGGCCATCTTAACTGAATAGTGAGATTGCAGTTTTATGCAGACTGGTTGCTAAGGGCTGAATCTTATTCAATATGGGGTAAGTCAGTCTAATAGTAACTGATTCTAGAATATCATGGTATTAGTAACTACATATATGAAAATTGAAATTAGGGTCTAAGTGTGACAGTTATCCTTTAATTCTTCTGAAGCTAGAGACTGACCTCAAGAACTACACATTTTGGGGGTCATTTACTATAGTGAAATTATACCCTGCATACGCCACATCTAAAATTGTGGGCGTGGGGTGGGCGGGGAAGAGGATAAACAGGCAGACCCATCTCATTCACCATTTTCTACGCCTGTTTTAGGCACAGAAAATGTTCTTAATGTAAGACAGCTCGGAATCTGTCTTACATTTAGAACTGGAGCTGGATGCGGCAAAGTTATGGAGAGGCCTCTGCCTCTTCATAACTTTGTCGGATTTCCCTGCCAGCACAGGGCCTTTACTAAGACAAGTATCTAAAACTCCAGTCTTAATACATTTTCCCCTTAAACCTGGGATTATTTTTCTACTGCATTCACTGCATCTTCAGTTATTTGAAAAAGTATGTCCAGGACCAAATAATATCACCTCTGTATACAGGAAAAATAATACCAACACCCAGTGCCCACAAAATGTCACAGGTGTGCATGTACTTTTGTGGACTTGGTCTGGCTCATCCCAGATATATTATCTATTATTTTGGGATATTAATAGTGTGCTAATATACCTACAGCACACCCCATTGCAGACCACTGTGTTCTGGAACTTAAGCAACCCAGTGTAAACAAGAGGTGTCATGCACAGTCCAAACAGTCAGCTACACACACACAGGTCCCACCTGCCTGTCTAATATTTCATTAGATGGTGTTTGCCTTTATTTCTAATGAGAATTTAATAAAGTGATTTTAGTTTTCTTTTACTGTCCTACACATGGAGTGAGTTGTACACTGAACACAAACCTCAACATGTATTATTATATATAGAATGAGCATTGTAGGAAAAAATGCAATATGACATTTTTATTGCTGACTAACCATTCAAGAATCTACAGTATTTCAAACTCTTGGATTATACAGTATATCACTTCGTTATAAGATAGCGGTATATTATTCAGTAGTGAATAATAAATAATAATTTGTCAATATAGCCATATAATAGCTATTTTTTTAACCAATTGTATTTTTCAGTGGCTCCATTTTGGTGTACATATAATCATTTTTTGACTAGCTTTTACATGTTTTTACAAGGAGAAATTCAAAGAACCCCAGCAATTTTCCTAGGTATTTTTTACAGTTAACTATTTCAAAAATAAAACTTTTTTTTTTTATTTATGAAAAGGGGATGAAAAATGCTGTTTATTTTTATAGGATTTGTCCAGGATTTTACAAGTGATGGCCTTGGTCCTGAAATTAAGCCATGAATATCTAACCCCACACTTCCATTGATCAGCTGTTCTGCAGTAGCTCCGGCACCAGAAGTAAGCACAGGAATTATATAATTCCATCCACTGTGGATCTCATAGAACTGGTCACTGCATAGCTTCTCCAATTGAAGCGGATGGGAGTAGTGCTACAATAACCAGTTCCATCCACTATACAATTAATTTTCTCTGTGTTTAAAGGGATTCCGTCACCTCTTTTTACCCTATAGAGATGCGGACATGCACGGCTAGATCGTCGCTAGCATGTCCACAATATACCTGATCCATATCTCTGAGTGGTTTTATTGAGTATAAAAAATTATTTTATATATGCAAATCAGCGTGGTAAGGAGCCCAAGGGGCTGCACCAACCGTTCTGGAGCCCAGCCATGCCCCAATGTGGAAGAGCCCAGCACCGCCTGTATCCAGGAATCTCCTCCTTGCTCATCTCGTGGTAATCTCACTTGGGGAGGAATTTTGAAATGCTAACATGTAGTCCTTTTCTTTGAACAAGGTACTCACTCTACAACTCTAGATCTAAGGATGAAACCTGACTGATAATATGAAGTCTTAAAAAACATTTTGAAACATGGATTTTTTTTACTTCACCGAATTTCTCAAAGAAATTTGATTTGCGAGTAATTACTGTATTTTCACGCACCCGATGATAAAATGCACTCCAGGTTTTAGAGGAAGAAAATTACATCAAAAGTTGGATCGGGATGTGCGATTGGCCCCAGGTTATCTAGAGTCACCAAAGTGGCAGCAGGCCCTCTCACATAATGTTTTAGATGGTTCGATCAGCAGGCCCTTGCTCCAAATGTTTTTGAGGGTCACCAGCAGGCCATCAATCATAATATTTCAAGGCTGCGTATGATGCCCTCATTTATGTGTAACAATGGCTGTATTGCAATGTCGGTTCCTTGTTATTTTTGGCAGCCCATTTCCCTTAGTGCATAGGCTTTTATGAGTGTAGGAGTCCCACTACATGAACAATTGTATCACAATATGAATTAGGCCCTCCTTTATGTGATATATAGGTTGTCTCGGAGTGCCTCTTCCTTGTGATTTTTGGCAGCACTTGCACTTTATATACAAATAAATATACAGGAAAGAATGTTTCCTAACAATTTTTCCTCTAAAATTGATTTTATCTTTGGTTTTGTGCGCATTATTGTCAGTCTGCAAAAGTGGCGTACTACTCGGACAACATCATTCGCAGGAGCAACCTGGTAGTCCAAGATCCATCCAGACATCCTCCCCATGCTGTTCCCGAACCACTTTGGTGGTGTTTCCATCAATTTCTGACCTTTTCCTATGAACCAGTCACCCTCCCCTTTTCAGAGCAGGGGGTGCCTGGTTTAATGCTTGGGGTCTCCCATTGACTTTCATTAGAGCACCCGAGCATACCGATGTGTTCGGCCAGAGCACCCGAGCACTTTGGTGCTCAATCAACACTATCTTTCTGTAGCAGTCAACACACATATTAAGACCTTATACACTCACCTAAAGAATTATTAGGAACACCTGTTCTATTTCTCATTAATGCAATTATCTAGTCAACCAATCACATGGCAGTTGCTTCAATGCATGTAGGGTTGTGGTCCTGGTCAAGACAATCTCCTGAACTCCAAACTGAATGTCAGAATGGGAAAGAAAGGTGATATAAGCAATTTTGAGCGTGGCATGGTTGTTGGTGCCAGACGGGCCGGTCTGAGTATTTCACAATCTGCTCAGTTACTGGGATTTTAACGCACAACCATTTCTAGGGTTTACAAAGAATGGTGTGAAAAGGGAAAAAACATCCAGTATGCGGCAGTCCTGTGGGCGAAAATGCCTTGTTGATGCTAGAGGTCAGAGGAGAATGGGCCGACTGATTCGAGCTGATAGAAGAGCCATTTTGACTGAAATAACCACTCGTTACAACCGAGGTATGCAGCAAAGCATTTGTGAAGCCACAACAAGCTCAACCTTGAGGCGGATGGGCTACAACAGCAGAAGACCCCACCGGGGACCACTCATCTCCACTACAAGGAAAAAGAGGCTAGAATTTGCACGAGCTCACCAAAATTGGACTGTTGAAGACTGGAAAAATGTTGCCTGATCTGATGAGTCTCGATTTCTGTTGAGACATTCAAATGGTATTGTCTGAATTTGGCGTAAACAGAATGAGAACATGTATCCATCGTGCCTTGTTACCACTGTGAAGGCTGGTGGTGGTGGTGGTGTAATGGTGTGAGGGATGTTTTCTGGGCACACTTTAAGCCCCTTAGTGCCAATTGGCCATCGTTTAAATGCCATGGGCTACCTGAGCATTGTATCTGACCATGTCCATCCCTTCATGACCAGCATGTACCCATCCTCTGATGGCTGCTTCCAGCAGGACAATGCACCATGTCACAAAGCTCAAATCATTTCAAATTGGTTTCTTGAACATGACAATGAGTTCACTGTACTAAAATGGCCTCAACAGTCACCAGATCTCAACCCAATAGAGCATCTTTGGGATGTGGTGGAATGGGAGCTTCGTGCCCTGGATGTGCATCCCTCAAATCTCCATCAACTGCAAGATGCTATGCTATTAATATGGGCCAACATTTCTAAAGAATGCTATCAGCACTTTGTTGAATCAATGTCACATAGAATTAAGGCAGTTCTGAAGGCAAAAGGGGGTCCAACACCGTATTAGTATGGTGATCCTAATAATTCTTTAGGTGAGTGTAAATAGATAGGTAATCCATTGTCAATTTACTGCTGCTGTGCTCAAAATATATTTATTTGAAAGGTGATCCTCACAATAATAGTAGGTGCAGAATTGAAATTCTATCTAGGACTAGACAAAGATGTGCATAGAAAATAACATTGCACTTAACAGGGTGATATGTGATGTTTTAATTAAGTCTCTCAACTAGGCTTGAGCAAATCAACCTTCAGTTCATAGATCCGAACTTGATTTGTTCAAATTCTTTGGTTTTAATGCTGTATCAGTAAAGCATTAAAATGTATTGGCTATGTGAATGCCAAAGTTCATTTTGCCAGAAATCTATCGAGACTTTGGTGAATTTCAACTGTATGCATATCTGCGTATTGAAAAACAATTTAAAATAGCAATCCAAACTGGGCTATGGTACTGGCTTTGGGCAAGAAGAAGTTTGGCTCCACAGAGCCAATACATTTTAATGCTTTATGGATGCAGCATTAAAACAAAGTATTTGAACAAATTGACTTTGGATTTATGATCTGAAGGTTGATTTGCTCAAGCCTACTCTCATCCTCTTCCCTGGTTACAGTGAATGGTCTGACTGAGAAAGCTAAGCAAGGCTGTCTGCTGTGCCAGATGTCCAAGCAATGGAGGAAGTTAAAGAGTCAGGACAGGAAGTAGAATACATGGAGTGAATTAAAAAAGATCCACCCATCCAAAAGTACAGAAGATATTCACACATAGTCTGTTAATATATGAGAAAAAAATGATGGAAGTGATTAAATTAGAATTATATCCTCATAACTATGACATCCTGTCCCAAAATAAAATTTGGAAATTTTGCATAGTTAACATGAAATGCAAAAGTAACTGGAATTGTTTTTATTTTTATTCATAAATATTTCCTGAAATCAAATGAATATATCTAATAATAATCTGGCATGGGAATATATTAATCACTCAATTCAAGACATACATGTAATTTAATTTGCTGAAACAAACACAAGAATAGACAAAGAGAATAATATTGGGTCCAGATCTGCAATATTATAAATATAAATAGAGAATACTTAAGATTGACAGCTATACTAGATCCTTTTTTAAAAAGAATGGAATTAAACCAGATGGATTCCATTGGTTTATAATGATAACACCATCCAAGTGAGTTCTAGTTCCTACACAGTTTCAGGTTGGCAATGGCACTATGCAGAGAAAAGTCATTTAGTGGGCCCTCAACTAATGCCTAGAATAAAAGTGCCAGTAAAGTTCTTAGTGGCCCTATTGTTGTAGGGGTCATATGGAGGTTCCAGAATATGATTCTCCCCTGATAAAGTATATCCTACTAATATCTTACAATGATTGGGAGTCTGCCCTTCATCCTCTAACAATAACCTTTATCACTAAGTACTGTATTTAAAGACAATAGGATCAATTTTTTTAAGACCTGTGTGTTACAAGCCAGTCTTAATCTATCTCCCACTGGCATCAGATACACCTCAATTTTTAAGAGGCACATGTCCCTTAATAACAGTTGTTTATCTATGCAGATGGGCCAGAAATGAAATCTACACCATCAAGGGAGCCGGTGTAGATTTCTGGTATAACCTATAATAAATGTGCTGGCAAACACCACTCTGTGCTTTTGTTCTGACCATTTTTGGCATAACCCCCCCCCCCCCCTCACAATCTTTAGTGCATGATTTGCACCAAACTTTGCAACTTTTTTAAACCAGTTTTCTGACATACAGAGGATAGTAAATGTTCCCAATCTGGCGTCTATTTATTTTTTGTTCTAACCATTTCCTTGGTGTACAGTATATCTTTTTCTGATATATTCTATGGACTTTGAGTAAACAATATACCGTACATAGTGAACATATGTGTCATTTTAAAACAGCAAATGCTGGACTGGTTGTGAGGCAAACATTGAGCACACTCATTATTGTTATTCATTTTTACTTAATTTAGTTTATTTGCAAACCTTTAAATTTCTTGTTTGTGATTCATAGTGTAGTACATGAATAATGCATGAAGAATGAAAGCAAAGAAAAAAAATTGTCCTGTGTAATAGAGATCTGGTCATAAATATTCATGGGAGAAAATGCTTAATGTATGTTATTTAAACTCAATACATGCTGGGTTAAAATTTGTACATGAATGATTAGGACAGAACAAAGCCAATACTGAGCTGAACAAATTTGACAAGGATTTCTTTATAACATAAATTCAGCTATGAAAAGTTAGCACTGAAATCCTTATAACCTGATAATCCAATCTTTTTTTTAAAAGATCAACCATTTATGTTCAAGATGTATTCTGTCTTCAGTTTGAAAGCGTAATACCGTTGGCACTATTTTTGGAAGAAAGCAGACATATTTTCCTCACCCAGTACAACCCCTTTAGGCTACAACCTCCATCCCAATTAGACAATTAGACGTACCTTTTATAACCCAGAATGGACAGTCTCTTGAAAGTACAAATCCTGCTAACATACAGTACAGACCAAAAGTTTTCTTATCTTCTTTCTCATTCAAAGAGTTGTCTTTATTTTCATGACTATGAAAATTGTAGATTCACACTGAAGGCATCAAAACTATGAATTAACACATGTGGAATTATATACGTAACAAAAAAGTGTGAAACAACTGAAAATATGTCATATTCTAGGTTCTTCAAAGTAGCCACCTTTTGCTTTGATTACTGCTTTGCACACTCTTGGCATTCTCTTGATGAGCTTCAAGAGGTAGTCACCTGAAATGGTCTTCCAACAGTCTTGAAGGAGTTCCAAGAGATGCTTAGCACTTGTTGGCCCTTTTGCCTTCACTCTGCGGTCCAGCTCACCCCAAACAATCTTGATTGGGTTCAGGTCCGGTGACTGTGGAGTTCAGGTCATCTGGTGCAGCACCCTATCACTCTCCTTCATGGTCAAATAGCCCTTACACAGCCTGGAGGTGTGTTTGGAGTCATTGTCCTGTTGAAAAATAAATGATGGTCCAACTAAACGCAAACCGGATGGAATAGCATGCCGCTGCAAGATGCTGTGGTAGCCATGCTGGTTCAGTATGCCTTCAATTTTGAATAAATCCCCAACAGTGTCACCAGAAAAGCACCTCCACACCATCACACCTCCTCCTCCATGCTTCACGGTGGGAACCAGGCATGTAGAGTCCATCCATTCACCTTTTCTGTGTTGCACAAAGACGCGGTGGTTGGAACCAAAGATCTCAAATTTGGACTCATCAGACCAAAGCACAGATTTCCACTGGTCTAATGTCCATTCCTTGTGTTCTTTAGCCCAAACAAGTCTCTTCTGCTTGTTGCCTGTCCTCAGCAGTGGTTTCCTAGCAGATATTCTACCATGAAGGCCTGATTCACACAGTCTCCTCTTAACAGTTGTTCTAGAGATGTGTCTGCTGCTAGAACTCTGTGGCATTGACCTGGTCTCTAATCTGAGCTGCTGTTAACCTTCGATTTCTGAGGCTGGTGACTCGGATGAACTTATCCTCCGCAGCAGAGGTGACTCTTGGTCTTCCTTTCCTGGGGCGGTCCGCATGTGAGCCAGTTTCTTTGTAGCGCTTGATGGTTTTTGTGACTGCACTTGGGGACACTTTCAAAGTTTTCCCAATTTTTCGGAATGACTGACCTTCAATTCTTAAAGTAATGATGGCCACTCGTTTTTTCTTTACTTAGATTTTTTCTTGCCATAATACAAATTCTAACAGTCTATTCAGTAGGACTATCAGCTGTGTATCCACCTGACTTCTCCACAACGCAACTGATGATCCCAACCCCATTTATAAGGCAAGAGATCCCACTTATTAAACCTGACAGGGCACACTTGTGAAGTGAAAACCATTTCAGGTGACTACCTCTTGAAGCTCAGCAAGAGAATGCCAAGAGTGTGCAAAGCAATAATCAAAGCAAAAGGTGGCTACTTTGAAGAACCTAGAATATGACATATTTTCAGTTGTTTCACATTTGTTTGTTATGTATATAATTCCAAATGTGTTAATTCATAGTTTTGATGCCTTCAGTGTGAATCTACAATTTTCATAGTCATGAAACTAAAGACAACTCTTTGAATGAGAAGGTGTGTCCAAACTTTTGGTCTGTACTGTACATACAGGTGAAACTAAAAATATTGGAATACCGTGCAAAAGTCCATTTATTTCAGTAATGCAAATTAAAAGGAATTGCATTAATGCAGCTTAAATTATAATTTTGTGAAAAGGTTCAATACTCTAGGCTCAAAATGTCACACTCCAGGCAGCTAATTAATCCATAACACCTGAGCAAAGGGTACCTCAAAATTGTGACTTTGGGGTTTCATAAGCTGTAAGCCATAATCATTCAAATTATAACAAATAAAGGCTTCAAATATCTCGCTTTGCATGTAATGAGTCTATCTCAAATATTAGTTTCACCTTTTAAGTTGCATTACTGAAATAAATGAACTTTGCACGATATTCAAATTTTTCGAGTTTCACCTGTATATGCCGATAATATACTTTCTATATAGTACATTAAGGTAGTGCAGCATTTGTTTGCGGTTTTGCTGCGTTACCGCATGGCTGAACAGCATATAATATATATTTTTTTGCCACTAATACACGCCAAAAAGGGCTTTAGAACATATATGGTAACTGCACCGGTGAACGGCATATATATATGCAGATCTGCAGTTTGCGGACTGCAAAAAACTGCACGGTTGTGTGCATGAAGCCTTACTGAAATAAATGGATAACACCCCTGCTTCAATTTTTTTGGGGGGGCAACTGGTATATCGCACCAGTAGAAATTATTGGTTCCAATGGCGTTTGTCCCTCTGTGTAGCTGAGGTAACGCAGCTAAACTGCAAACAAATGCTGCACTACCTAAATGCACTATATAGAAAGTATATTATTGGTATATCACACCCCTGTTTCAATTAGTTTTATTGGGGGCAACAGGTATATCACACCAGTAGAAATTATTTGTTCCAATAGCGTTTGGCACTCTGTGTGGCTGCAGTATTGCAGCAGAACCGCACACAACTGCTGCACAATACAAATGCACTATAATATATTTTCTATGTTAGAAAGTATATTATAAGTATATTACACCCTTCAGTAAGTCACACCAATCGATAGATAGCACACCTATTCCAGTCCTTAAAAGGACTTTTGTGGCCCTATTAGCTAGCGTTAGGTGTCCCTCACAGTCTGTCCCTGCTTCACACAGCAACCTCTCCTTACACTGGCAAAAGACTGAATATAAAATGGCGGCCAAATCAGGTTTATTTATAAGGTAAGGGGTATGTCTATGTGCTGAAACGTGTCAATTGTCTGTCCTGTACAACCTGATGGATGTGTCATGGGTCAAGGTTCTTCACAATGTAAAAGAATATGTCGCCAGTAGACGTCGCAATATGCTCGCCCGTTTGGCGAACCGCGAACTAGCAAAGTTCGCCGTGAAACGACCGCCGGGCAAACCACAAGGCCATCTCGAGTTATATGTTCCAAAGCCCTTTTTGGCGTATATTAGTGGCAAAAAAAAAACATATTATTTGCCGTTCAGTGGTGCAGTTATATGTTCTAAAGCCCTTTGTGGCGTGTATAAGTGGAAAAAACGTAAGAGCCAATTGGTCGTTCAGTGGTGCAGTTATATATTCCAAAGCTCTTTTTGCCGTGTATAAGATGAAAAAAATAGGGGGCCTATTTGTCGTTCAGAGGTGCAATTATATGTTCTAAAGACCTTTTTGGCGTGTATTAGTGGAAAAAAGTAAGGGCCTATTTGTCGTTCAGTGGTGCAGTTATATGTTCTAAAGCCTTCTTTGCCGTGTATTAGTGGAAAAAAGTAAGGGCCTATTTGCCATTCACTGGTGCAGTTATATGTTCTAAAACCTTCTTTGGCGTGTATTAGTGGGGGAACAAAAGGACTTATTAGCCATTGTGTGGTGAAGTGAGATAATTGCAGACTTTTTTGGGGTGTTTTAATTTCTTTTTTATTTATTTATTTGATCTAACAGTATATCAGACAGAGAAGTGCCAGGCCCTGCATAGGGCAGTGGCAGGCACCACTAAATGTTTCTGGCACAGGCACAGGTCACAGCAGAGTAAGGGGGCGTGGTAGCAAGAGTCGCAGCAAGAGGCCTAAGCTCCCGGTGTCATCTAGCGGTTGTGTCTTGACTACTAACCTAGCGATTCTTGAATGGTTGACTCGGTCATCCACTGCATCCCAAGAGACATCAGACACTCCCAGCCAAGAGTCGGTGAGTTTGTCAGACACAACCCTTAGTTGGCATAGCTCGGAAGCAGGCCCTGTGCCTCCACTTGTCTTCCACCTGTCTCTGTCCTTTTCTGATCCCTCAACCAGAGAAGTTTTATATGCTGTGGGCTCAGCTCCACTATACAGCAAGGACAAGCTACTAGAGGAATGTCAGCAGCTACTGCACAGCCAAGATCTGGAGGAGACATCCACTGCTTCCTCCGGTAGGCAATAAAGTAGTCATGAGGAGAGTGGCATGGGAGCTAGTTTTGCGAGCGGTCAGGCTCCTGACCTAGAGACTGTTGAGGAGGACATCAGTGACGTGCAGACAGTACTCGCTGATCACACTTGGTAGCTGGGTGAATTAGGGGCTTCATCATCATTGGAAGAAGAGGGTGCCAGCTTGCCCGTGAGGCAGCAGCGGAACCAGCAAGTCACTAGTAAGGCCAGGAGTCAGCAGTGGGTGGTCGGGAGCCAACTGTGCCCTGGGTAGACCACCTGCTTTGCAGGAGCCTACCTGCTCAGAAAGTAGTGGTGCAGGGGTTCACAGAAGCAGCGGCGGTAGCAGTCAGTCAGTGTGGAGTGTTGGGGTTAGATCACCTACTTGGCGGTATAGCAGTTCTTTGTTAAGCCACTGGAGGAGGTGAACATGGCCATTTCTAGAATTTGTGGGCAGAAGGTGGAGGGTGCCAATGTTGGCACTACAGGTTTGCATCAATATATGCAGCATCACCATAAATGGGCCTGAGAGAACCGTGGCTCCAATGTGGTGGTCCAGCCTGCTGCAGCAACCGCTGCATCACTCAGTGGCACGCACCCGATTTCAGGCAGTCAAGGCTCCATCACCTCAGCCGAAGGGAGCTGTATGTCCTTCCCATCATCTGCTGGTCCTGATGCTCCTGATTCTTCTCTTACTTCTCTTCAGTCATTCCGTCAGCAATTGATCACCGAAGCGATAGCCAAAAGACAACAGTATGTGTGCACTCATCCAACGGTGCAGAAGCTGAACGTGCTCCATCCAAGTTACTGGTGCTGCAGTCCCTCCCTTTCCAAGTGCTGGACTCTGCACCTTTCAGAGAACTGATGGCTTGTGCCGAGCAGAGGTGGAGAGTCCCAAGCCGTCATTTCTTTGTCAAAAAGGCAGTACCAGTCTTGCACAAATATGTAGAACAGAAGATGGGCCAGTCCTTGAGCCTGTCGGTGTTTGCCAAAGTGCGTGGCAGTGCCAACGTGTGGAGCTGTAACTATGGTCAGGGAAAGTGCGTGTCCTTTACAGCCCACTGGGTGAATGTGGTTCCTGCAAAGCCACACAGCAACTTGGCTAGGTCACGCTGCTTCTGCCTAAATTTTGCAATGCCGTTGGTCCTGAGACAATGTCTGCCTTTGCCTCCTCCTCCACCGTGTTCTCAACCTCCACTGCAGGGACAATTCACAGTTCCCCTGCAGAATACCACATGTGCAGGGCATGGCGGTGTCAGGCGGTTCTGCACCTAGTTTGCTGGGTGAATAGAGTCACACAGGGGAGGAATTCTCTCTGACAATTCAAAATCGGAACCATGGTATTCGACAACAGGAAGAACATTGTATCGGCACTGCGTCAATGAGGGCTGAACCATGCGCCCTGCATAGCACACATGTTTAATCTGGTTGTCAAGTAATTCCTGAAGTCTTCCACCCATCTGCAAGACATCATAAAAATGGCCAAGAAACTTTGCATGCATTTCAGCCACTTGTACATCGCAAAGCACACCCTTCTTGAGATTCAGTGGCAGAACGGCATCCCGAACATAGGCTGATATGCAACGTTTCCACCCATTTGAATTTCACCCTCCATATGTTGGACCGACTGTACAAACAGAGAAAGGCCATAAATGATTTCCTGATGATCCAAGCGGACAGGAGTACTTTCCAGTGTAACTTCGATGTCAGCCAGTAGCAGCTTATGCCAGACGCCTGCCATTTGCTCAGGCCCTTTGAGGATGCCACGTTATTTGTCAGTTGTCAGGACTATGGGATGAACAATGTCATTCCACTGCTGGAACAGATGCTGGTAAATTTGGCTGGTCAGTGGACTGGAGACATGGCACCTAGATCTCACGGCCACAAAAGCCCTGTGGGGGCTGAACTGGAGGAGGAGGAAATTGGAGTAGAAGCAATGTGTAGAGAATTGGGTGGTTTTTATGCACAGGTGACACGAGAGAAGGAGTAGGAGCAGCCAGAATAGCTACAGGGTGATGAGGAAGACGAGACAGAAAACCGAGACGCACCATAGCAGTATACAGAAAAGAGGGAAGACTCCTGGGGTGCGAAAATTGAGAGGGGGCAGCGCCCACCCAGTGTATCCACAAATAGCACCCCCGAGATATAACTTGGCACAAGCTCCCGAGTATAATGGCAATGAAAGAAGAAAGGAGCCCACAGTGCCAAAAGGTAAATGGTATAAATGTAGAATTTTATTATAATATGACAAAACACAATTAAAATTACAAGGAAAAAACTGCGCCACCCTGGGAGGAACACACTGGTCAAAAATGTGTAAATGTATAAGATCTGCAGGGATGTATATGGTGTAATAACCTACCCTCAGATCACATATATAAAAAGAGTTGAATGCTGAGTCACTAGTAAACTGCAGAGAACCACTTGGAAACATAAAAGAAATATGTGGGACAAAAAAGCTGCAAATGAAAAAGGCAGCAAGCCACACTGGGTGTAAAACTGAAAGGGCAGTAAACATCCAGATGATAGAAATGGAGAAGGGTTAACATGTAGAGGAGACTCACCTAAAAAAGAACCAAGAGTGTGACAACCAGGATGGTGCGACCCCCTTTACACTGCGCCACATCTCCAGTGTAAAGTGTGCACATCCCAAAAGAATCTGTGACATCCAGTGTACTTTTCCGCAGATGGTGTCTGCTGCAGACAGTCAAATTAGCTGCGCCACATCTCCATTGTAAAGTGTGCGCATCGAAAAAGTATCTGTGACATCCAGTGTACTTTTTCCGCAGACGGTGTCCGCTATGGACAGTGACATTAGCTGCTCCACATGTCCTGTGTAAAGTGTGCACATCCAAAAAATATCTGTGACATACAGTGTACTATTTCAATAGACTGTGTCCGCTTCTGACAGCGACATAACCAGTGCCACATCTCCAGTGTAAAGTGTGCACATCTCCAAAAAATCTGTGACATCCAATGTACTTTTTCCGTAGACTGTGTCCGCTGCGGACAGTGACATTAGCTGCGCCACATCTCCTGTGTAAAGTGTGCGCATCCAAAAAGTATCTATGACATTCAGTGTACTATTTCAATAGACGGTGTCCGCTTCTGACAGTGACATAACCAGTGCCACATCTGCAGTGTAACGTGTGCGCAAACAAAAAGGTATCTGTGATATACAGTGTCCTTTGTCTGCAGACGGTGGCCACTGTGGACAGTGACATTAGCTGCGTCACATCTCCAGTGTAAAGTGTGCGCATCCAAAAAGTATCTATGACATCCAGTGAACTATTTCAATAGACGGTGTCCGCTTCTGACAGTGACATAACCAGTGCCACATCTGCAGTGTAACGTGTGCGCAAACAAAAAGGTATCTGTGATATACAGTGTCCTTTGTCTGCAGACGGTGTCCACTGTGGACAGTGACATTAGCTGCGTCACATCTCCAGTGTAAAGTGTGCACATCCCAAAAATATCTGTGATATACCGTATATTTTGTCAATAGTGGGTGTCCGCTTCTGACAGTAACATTACCAGTGCTGCAGTGTAACGTGTGCGCTTTAAAATTTATATGTGACATACACTGTACTTTTTTGCATAGACGCTGTGGACAGTGACATTAACAGTGGTACCTCTCCTGTATAACCTTTCCTCATCCGAAATACCCATGACATTCCCTGTAATTTTTCATTTTTTTATTTTTTTGCGCATACAATTCCAAATCCTACGATACTGTACGTGTGACAGACTTTCAATCATATATAACATTTAATATGAAGAAGGCAAGCAGTAAGGGACGTGGCAGTGGGCGTGATGCTGATTGTGCATGCAGAGACCGTGGTGAAACTGTGCCTGCTGCCAGAGCACAAGAAAAACAATCATCCACGATACCTAGCTTCATGTCCCAGTTTGCTGAGCGGCACAGGACACCAGGTGGTCGGTTGGATTGCAGCAGATAATGCTTCCAGTCGATTAAGCACCACTCTGTCTTCCACCAAGTCCAGTCTCACTAGTCAAGAGTCTGCTCAACCCAATCCTCACCCTGATCCTCCTTCCTCCCACCATAGAGAGTCTGGGCAAACAAGTGATCCCACACTCGGATATTCTGAGGAGCTCTTTTCAGCGCCATTCCTTGACTTGGCCTTCTCGCCAAGCAGGCTTGAAGAGGGACAGTGCCCTGATTCCCAAACTCTTGAGCATCCACAATCACAAGAAGATCATGGCGGGGAATTACTGTTTAATGAGGTGGATGATAATGAGACACAGTTGCCAGTAACTCAAAAGCAATTACTGTCTCAAGAGGTTGATGAAGAGGATGAGAAACAGTTGTCAATCACTGATGCAGTGGTTAGGTCAACAAGTCAGAAGGATGAGCAGAGTGAGGAAGTGGAAGAGAAGGTGGTGGACGATAAAGTCACTGACCAAACCTGGGAAGGTGAAAAGTTGAGCGAGGACAGCAGTACAGAGGGGGGGGGGGGGGGGGGGGCGCTGAACCGCAACAGGATGGAAGAGGCATTGGTGTGGGAAAGAGAAAAGGTGGGCCACACTAAACAGGCCTGCAACGGTTCCACAGAGCACTCCTTTGCGGAAATCTCCCTTGCCTGCCAAGGGGTAGGTGTTCAGCAGTATGGTGATTTTTTTTAGGAAAGTGAGGACGATAAAAGAATAGTAGTTTGCAAATAGTGTTGAGTGAGAATATTCGAAAAGCAAATTTTAATTGGGAATATGGCCACTTGAAGAATATTTAGAATAAAGTGCTATTCACAAATATTCAAATTGTGATTTTATAGCGAAATTATCATGAATATCGACACTTAGCAACATCCATAACAACCAATAGGAAAGTTGACTACACCTTAGTGTTGATCACGAATATTCTAATCGCGTAATTTTTATCACAAATATATTACATTGCCAATTTTCGCAATCAAGTAAATAATGACTGGAGATCGCAAATTCTCAAATTTGCAAATTTATGGCAAATATTCGGCCAAAAATGTGCAAAATATTGTGAATTTGAATATTGCTTATGCCGCTCATCACTATTTGCAACCTATGCCGTACCAAAATAAGTCGGGGCGTGAACACTAGCCACCTCACCACCACCAGCATGATCCGCCATATGGCAGCCAAGCATCGTAATAAGTGGGACAAACGACCAGGGTCCACAATCTGTCACACCACTGCCTCCTCTTCCCCTGTGTTAAGTGCTGGCCAATCCCTTGTCGAAGGTGCAGGCCCGGATGCCTCCCGCCCTGCACCTGGACCTTCGTAAGCACCATCAGCGTCCACATCCACTTCCGTGTCCCAGCGCAACGTCCAAATGTCCTTAACCCAGGCATTTGAGCATAAGCGCAAATACCCAGCCACCCACAGGCCATAGTAAAACATGCACAGCTTTCCAATTTACTGGCCCTGGAAATGTTGCCATTTAGGTTTGTGGACAATGAGGCCTTTCGCAGCCTGATGTCGGCGGACGTTCCGCGTTATGCAGTCCCCAGCCGCCACTATTTTTTAAGGTGTGCAATGCCCGTCTTGCACCAACATGTGTCCCTCATGTGTACAATCTTTTACAGGGTCGTCTCACCAGCAGGCCCGCACCTAAAACCTTTTACAGGGTCGTCTCACCAGCAGGCCCGCACCTAAAACCTTTTACAGGGTAAGCTCACCAGCAGGCCCTTGCATATAATGTTTTACAGGGTCAGCTAACCAGAAGGCCCTCAAATATAATTTTTTGCAGGGTAAGCTCACCAGCAATCTTTTACAGGGTCAACTCACCTGCAGGCCCGCACCTAAAATCTTTTACAGGGTCAGCTCACCAGCAGGCCTGCACCAAATTTTTTTTACAGGGTCAGCTTACCTGCAGGCCTGCACCTAAAAGTTTTTACAGGGTCAGCTTACCTACAGGCGCGCACCTAAAATCTTTTTCAGGATCAGCTCACCTGCAGGCCTTCACCTACAATCTTTTACAGGGTCAACTCACCTGAAGGCCCTCTCATATGATTTTTCAGAGGGTAAACTCGCCTGCTGGCCTTAACCTACAACCTTTTTAGAGGGTCGTCTCACCAGCAGGCCCTCGCATATAATTTTATTTACAGGGTCAGCTCACCAGCAGGCCCTCACCTACAATCTTTTACAGGGTCATCTCACCAGCAGGCCTGCATCTAAAATCTTTTACAGGGTCAGCTGACCAGCAGGCCCTTGCATATAATGTTTTACAGGGTAAGCTCATCTGCAGGCCCTCGCATATAATGTTTTAGAGGGTCAGCTCACTTGTAGGCTCTCACCTACAACCTTTTAGAGGTTCAGCTCACCAGCAGGCTCCCACCTACAATCTTTTACAGGGTTAGCTCACCTGCAGGCCCACACCTAAGATCTTTTACAGGGTCAGCTCACCAGCAGGCCTGCACCTAAAAAAATTTACATGGTCAGCTTACTTGCAGGCCCGCACCTAAAATCTTTTACAGGGTCAGCTCACCTGCAGGCCTGCACCTAAAATTTTTACAGGGTCAGCTCACCTGCAGGCTCTCACCTAATTTTACCTAAGTAATTTGCGCGCATGCTGCCTTGCTTGGATGTGGTAGACATAGCCGTTTCTCAGGCTCCCTCTCCGGAATCGAACACTGATTCACCGTTACCCGTGGTCACCATGGTTTGCTCTGAAAATAACATAGAAAGCGCAGACATCTGAATGGATCTTCACCGTCACGGGGACGTGCGATCGGCCCCAGGTTATCTAGAGTCACCAAAACGGCAGCAGGCCCTCTCCCATAATGTTTTAGATGATCAGATCAGCAGGCCTTTGCTCCAAATGTTTTTGACTATCACCAGCAGGCCATCAATTATAATTTTTCATGGCTGTCTGTGCATGATGCTCTCCTTTATGTGTAAGAAAGGGTGTATTGTAGGGCCGGTTCCTTGTAATTTTTAGAAGCCCTTTCACTTAGTGCATAGGCTTTATGAGTGTCGGAGTCCCACTACATGAACAATTGTACCACAATGTGAATGAGGTCCTCCTTTATGTGATATACAGGCTGCATCGGAGTGCCTCTTCCTTGTAATTTTTGGCAGCACTTGCACTTTATATACAAGTAGATATACAGGAAAGAATGTTTCCTAACAATTTTTCCTCTAAAATCAATTTTATCTTCGGTTTTGTGCTTATTATTGTCAGTCTGTAAAAGTGGCGTACTACTCGGACAACATTGTTCCCAGCAGCTACCTGCATCCAGACATGCTCCCCATACTGTTCTATTTCACCGGTGTTTCCATCAATTTCTGACCTTTTCCTATAAACCAGGCACCCTCCCCTCTTCAGAGCAGGGGTTGCCTGGTTTAATGCTCGGGTTGTCACATTGACTTCCATTATACTCGGGTGCTCAGTAGAGCACTCGAGCAGCCCGACGTGTTTGGCCAGAGAACCCAAGCACTTTGGTGCTCGATCAACACTAGATATTACTAGATTGGTGCAGTAAGTATTGTTGTGACATCACAGCACTATGTCTGTAGCATGTATGTATCATGAGGGATTAGCTTTTTCTCTGGGGGGTTTCGCTGAATAAAATAAAATAAATAAATAAATGCAGTCCAAACAGTGTATTTTATTTGGGCACACCAGCAATACCAGAACAACTAAACAATAAACACCTGCCCAGCTGGGCTCTAACTAAACATACGATACAATCCCTGACTCACCTATATAGTGCTGCTTAGATACAGTGTCAGATCTGGCTTCCTCAGCCAAGTGTATACCAGCCTCCAGGCTGAAACACGGTCAGTCCAGGCTATTTCCCAGCCTCATGGTTTCTCAGCCAAGCACAGCTGAAACCACACATCCAGAGCCTCACCTGGCCTCTGGTTGTAACCACACCCCCAACTAAAAGTCTTGGATGGGCTTTTACTCCCCAGTAATGATTGTGGCACCTGGTGCCGCCTCAGACCTGCTGATTGACGGGGAAGAGATGGAAAAAGCTGCCATATACCTCCTCTAACAGCCATGAGGCCTGTAATTCCTATCATACTACCTAACACCCTGCACTGGAACCTATCAGCTACACTATATCACTATCTAACATACACTGACTATCTCCCACTGACTATCTGTATTATATATATATATATATATATATATATATATAGAGGCTAACTAACTATTTAATGTAATTGAATAAGGAACAGGATTCAGATGAAAGCACAGAGCACAGCAATGTCACTGCTCTCTCTCAGAACTGCAAAAAAACTGAAGAAAATGGCTGCTGGGGAGTTTCTTATATAGTAAATGGGTAGGCAACTTTCCTATTGGTTGCTAGGGATGTTGCTAAGCTCTGACAAACATATTGCAGCCTTCTCATAGGCCCACAAGCAAGAAGGGAGGTTACTGATGAAAAAAAATCTATTCACAATTACAAATATATAGCACTATATTCTACATCTTTGCAAATTCTCAAAGTGCCGACATTTGCGATAAAAATTTGCAATTAAAATATTTGCAATCAACACTATCAGTTACCTGCCCGATGCCACAGATCTGATGCCATCTTTCACCCACCATCTTCAGCTGTTACTTGTATTGTCACCCACTTCCCCACTCTGTCAACGGGTCACTCTGTGGTCTCCTGATGCTGCTGCTGCCACCTCCACACTGTCATTGTGTAACCCTGTGGCCTCCTCCTGATGCTGCTGCTGTCACCACCTGCACACTCTTTCATTGTGCCACTCTGTGGCCTTCTGATGCTTCTGCTGCCACCTCCACACTGTTATTGTGCCACCCTGTGGCCTTCTCCTGATGCTGCTGCTGCCAATTCCACACTCTGTCATTGTGCCACTCTGTGACATCATTATGCTGCTGCTGTGACCTCCACACTGTCATTGTGCTACTCTGCAGCCTCCTAATGCTGCTGCTATGACCTCCACACTGTCATTGTGCTACTCTGCAGCCTCCTAATGCTGCTGCTGTGACCTCCACGCTGTCATTGTGCCACCCTGTAGCCTCCTCCTGATGCTGCTGCTGCCTCCATACTCTGTCATTGTGCCACTCTGTGGCCTCCTAATGCTGCTGCTGCCATCTCCACACTGTCATTATGCCACTCTGTGGCCTCATGATGCTACTGCGACCTCTACACTCTGTCATTGTGCCACTCTGTGGCCTCCTGATGCTGCTGCTGCCACCTCCACACTGTCATTGTGCCACCCTGTGGCCTCCTGCAAATGCTGCTGCTGCCGCAATCTCCACACTCTGTCATTGTGCCACTATGTGGTTTCCTAATGCTGCTGCTGACACCTCCACACTGTCATTGTGCAACTTTGTGGCCTCCTCCTGATACTGCTGCCACCTCACCACTATGTCATAGGGCCACTCTGTGGACTTCTCATGCTGTTCCCACCCTCGCCACTTCATGACTGGGCCACTATTTTGCCTTTCGGCCTGGCTGACATCATCATTTATTTGACCCTTCTTCTTATCTGTCAGAAGGGAGGAAAAATGAGATTCACAATGGATCCTGTCTATGTAACAGCTGTAAGGCCTGCATGACATGAACCCTATTTTGCATCAGAATTGGTTTATGATTTGGTAGACAAAAGACATGCAAATATTCCATTTGCGTGTTATCTCTGTTTTGGATCCACTCCTGTTTTTTTGGGCTTTAGCAATACTGATGGATTACTGACCAAATGCTGACCGAGTGAAGGCGGATGCTCAACAGATAGGATCCGTTTTATGGGGGTTATTGTTCTTATGGATCAGAGGAAGGGCAAAATAATCAGTGATGTCAACACAAACTTACTGCCAACACCCACTCCACTCTGTTGGGGGGGGGCTCTACTAAGCGTTTCATAGAACAGGTTCTGTGGAAATCTATGTGGAATCAGTGAATTGGTGTAAAAGGAGTCTGCTCTTTTAAGCTATAGTAGGATCTTGTGCACGGTTCTTTATACCTGGCGCTAACATTGACGTGTAAGGCTGAGTTCACACTTGAGTTATTTAGTCAGTTTTAGTCCCGTAACTGCTCAAACAAGTGAAGTGTGCAGTGATTATAAGTGTGACGCCTGTCATCTACATGTCATACTGACTCACAGTATTGTTTCACTACAACAGCAGACTCTCTATGCGTATTACTGCAAGGCACAGCTTTCTACACCACTATAAAGGCTCTTTGCAGCAAGAAAATAGCTGTTTGTTAACGTGATTCGCCACAAATAAATTCGTATTGAAACAATTTTCTGAAAATTCTGCTGTGGTGAAAATAACCTTGCCACTGGGTTTTGGAGGGGCCTGTTTGCCAGCCTTTTGCTTGATGATTATGGCCCATATACTAAAACTTTGAAAGAGAAGGTAGACCGTCCGCACAGCATAAATATTTGGAACTGTTTTGGGCAGGAAAGCCATGCTTGCGGTCGGTCAAATGTGACTTCCATGGAATTCGGGAACCCCTGCTCGGATCTGGGTGATTTCTGGATATGTTGTTCACCTAGATCAGAGCTATCCAGGGATGTATAATTTATGGGAATATGTGGGGGTTTGGAGTGTTTTCTGTGTTTGTTAATTGTATCACTGGCAGAGCCCATTGTGTTTGTTAATTGTATCACAGGCAGAGGGGAAGGGGGTTTGTGTACATTTGCTGGGAGTGCTTCCATACTCTAAATGCATATGATTGGCTAATGTATAAACTTTCTCAGTCTTCCACAAGGTCCCCAGGGGGGTGTCCCTTGCTGCAATACCTGAATAAAAGGCTGACACGTAGCCCCATTAAAGAGTTCCTGTTTTACCCTCAACAGCCTTGTCTCATGTGTGAGGAAAAAGGCTGCATCTGCACTGGGGAATGCTATATGCTGTATACTCCCCTGGCTATAATTGCTGAGCTCTTTTAAGAGCTTGTTCCTGCATCGCTCTCTGAAGGAAGAGAGGTTCACCCACTGGAACCTGGAAGCCTTGCCGTAGGTCCAGGGTGGGTAGAACACAGCGAGATCCCAACCAAGCTGCGGTGGTTCGTGGGGTCGGCAGTGCTTACAGTGTCAAGTGGAGTGCTTGGGGCCCTCGGGAAGCACAAGGAGCATCCATCAATGGAGTTACCCAGTCGGGGTGGCAGGAGATCCGTTACAGCAGCGAAGCATCCAAATTTGCTCATCTCTAATTATATCACCTCATGTACAAATGTCTGTAACATCTTTTAAGAGTGGTACTTTTCTCACAGTCATGTATTTGGATACAGCCTGATGAAGGAGCCTGTGCTTTGAACGTTTGCAAACTGATTTTTTTGGGTTAGCCAATAAAGGTATCACTACTGTAATACTTTTATCTTTTTTATCACAAAAGTATTTAACATCACATAAATACAATTCTAAGTATTAGATGATCAAAGAGAAATCATATGCTTCAAGATGAAAGTGGAACATGTCTTTTCAGCTTTGCCTAAGCCACTGATACTAAATAGCTTGTGTAATATTTGCTATTGCTGTCAAAATGTTGACTGAAGCTAAAAAAATCTATTTTAAAATATTCACATCATACATAATTCACATACATGAATGCATGCGTGGATCACCAACATGATGAAAATAGCATGCCTGTTCATGCAAAGAATAGTAGGTCAAAAATATCCAAATGTTCAAATGTTGAATCGCGTATGTGTATAGCCCAAGTAACAATTGGTTACTGAACAGAAAAGAAAGAAACTATTAAAACATGTTTTTTCAGAGTAGAATAAATGGCAAAGTCAAAGAGGGTAATTTACTAAGCTGAAATATACCTAGTTGTTATTTGCGATTTTGCCCCACTCACACCAGTTCTAAGATTGTGGTCAGCAAGGAAGCTGGCTTACATTTAGAAGTGGTGGAGGATCCGCCAAAGTTATGTACACAAAGGCAGGAATAGGGGTTATTAAAACCAACGTCTAAAACATCGTTCTTAATAAATGTGCCCAGGCATACGATTCAGCCATTTCCTTTATGTTCTCCAGATCCGACTGTTAAAAATACAACTGGAATGGAGAATTGTGTTACCGGCTGAGTCTCGATCCGGTGCTCTGGTGGCAGCAAGACAGCTGGAGATGTTAATTTCCATTGATTTGTGCGCCGCTGAAAGTTTAGCTCCTTAGTTAGGTGGTAGGTGTGTGTAGTGTATAAATAGTATATTTATGTATGTATATCATGTATATGGTGTACTTAAGTGTATGTGTGTTGCACATATATGGTATATGCATAGGTAAACATGTGTCGTGACGCTGTGTGTCCGCCGCTGAGTAGGGAAATTTGAATCCCACCCCTCAATTTGCCCTATTGGTATTGTTGCAAAGTGGCAGGCCATGTAAATCGACAGAGTGGGGTCACCGAGTGCTGAGATGCTTAGTGCTCAGGCACAAAGGGAGTAATTTACCATGAGGGAAAATGTGAAGTCAGTTTTGCTTGAGTCTGTGTTGGAGTACTTTATTGCACATTTATCAAATGTCATAGGTGGTTTGATAAATTTGTCTTATCCTTAAACCTAAGGCCCCTTTCAGATGAACTTCCAGCACTGCCTGGGTCGCATAGCATTATATTGATTTATGATGCTGTATAACCCTTAGAAGTCTGGAATGTATTGGATAACACTGACATAATGCTGTCATTGTTATCCAATACATTCCAGAACTGTAAGGGTTACATTGCATCATAAATCAATATAATGCTATACTCCTCCTGGAGTAAGATTGCAACTTTTTCACAACTTTTTTTAAAAAAGTTTTATTGATAAATCTGGAGTGAAACTCATTAACATAGCTAACCACACCCACTTTTGAGTGGTTTAAAAATGCAAGTGGCAAAGAATTCTGGAGTGAAGTTATGATAAATCAGGGCCATAGTCTGCAATGCTCTGATGATTCAATTACTGCAGAGCAGAGTTCCAAACCTCATCTGACTTTAACATTAGCGCAAAAGCTGTGTGCCAGGAGCATCATGGCATGGGTTTCCATAACCAAGCAGATGTATGCCAAGCCTTACATTACCAAGCACAATTTGTATGCTTCCAATTTTGTGGAAAAAAGTTTGAGGATGGACCTTTTCTGTGTCAGCATGACTGTGTCCTAGTGCACAAGGGAAGATCCTAAAGACATGGTTGAGTGAATTTGATGTAGAATAACTTGACCAGCCAACAACCCCTTCAAACACCTTTGGGTTGAACTAGAATGGAGATTGCGAGCCAGGATCACTCCTTCAACATCTATGTCAGCCCTCTGCTTTTATTAACAGACCCCACAGATCAGAGTCATTGACCTCTGCTATTCTTATGGGAAAGGAATTTTGGAGAAATAGACTTTATCTCCACAAGTTACTTAACATTTCTGGATGCAAGGTTTCCCGCTAAGAGCATAAAGAAACAATTTACATGTCTCTACTCATTATCTCAAAATGAGGATTTATTTCCACGTTGTGTAGATATACAGGTATGTTGGAATTGCCTTATGTTTTAAGAAAGCCTTTCTAAGTTAAAAAATAATATAACAGAATAAAACATAATGGCCCTGATTTATCATTCCTTCACTCCAGAATTCTGGCATCAAAAAGTCACAAAATAGGACTTTTGCGACTTTTTTGAACTCGCTTGCCTAAAATGTAAGCGCTTATGCAAAAATGTACGACTTTTTACAACCACTTGCGCAAAATATTGCGACTTTTTGCATTTTTGCATCACTTACTCCAGTTTTGTAATATGGATGGCAATGTAGTTGTGGTTGGCTATGTTAATGAGTTTCACTCCAGATTTATCATTGCAATTTTTTTTTTAAAGTCACAAAAAAGTAGCACTCTCACTCCAGGAAGAGAGTGGAGTAGGAAAATTGGAGTAGCTTCTCTAGAAAATTGTGTTAGGTTTAAGGACATGCCAAATTTATCAAGTAACATGAGACATTTGATGAATGTGGCACAAAGTACTCCAACATAGACTCAAGTAAATCTGACTTCAGATACTCTCCTCACGATAAATTCCTCCTAATTTGATTTATTACAAATTACTTTGTCACAACCATCAGATGCCACATTCAACACTGATTGTGGCAACTGCCCATCACATTGAGGCCTTTCAGGGATTAATCAGGGTTGAAACCAAAATACATACTTACCTCATCCATTTGCTCACGGAGAGGCAGTCGCGGCCATATTGATTGAAAAAAATTTGCCGAATCTCGCAAGCGCTGATGTGATGGCGTCATCTCGTTGGTGTAGACTTGGTCACGCATGATGACATGATGATGTCACTTGTCAGCGTGCAAGAGATTTGGCACGTTTTCTTCAATCAAAATGGCCGTGATGGCCTTTCCATGAGCATATGGATGATATGAGTGTGTATTTTTTGCTTTTAAACCCTGATTAACCCCTGAAAGTCATCAATGTGACTGTCAGATGCTGCGATCAGCATTGAATGCGGCATCTGAGGGATTTTTTTACCACCATTTCAGGAAATATTCATTTGTTGACACAAAATGTCAGGAAATTCTGCTTCATGGCGAATCAAATTTTCAATCCATTTAGCTTCAATTTGCTCAACACTAATATTGACAAATGTTTTAAAGAGCATCATTTAGGGTTTGGCTGCACATGTGTCATGCAGCCAAGTATTGCAGTGTAGAAGGACAGCCATAGGAATGAATGGGGTTGTATGTTTGTTGCAAATGCGATGCACAAATCACAAAAAATCCCCAAATCCCTTTGTAGCCATACCCTTATTCCATTTAGTGCTCATTTAGACGAACATAGTGTTTTCTATGGTCTGCAAATTGTGGATTCACAAAAGACGGATACTGGCAATTGCAGACAAGAATAGGATATACCCTATCTTTTTTGCAGGGCCGCGGAATAGAACTACGGATGCGGACAGCACACAGTGTCCTGTCCGGATCTTATACGGTCCCATTGAAATTAATGGATCCACACCTATCCCTCCAAATTGCGGAACGGATGTGGACTGATTCATACATTTATCTGATAATGAAGGTAATGTTAGATCTCTAACATAGCTTTGGTGCACTTTACAGGTTTCTTCATCTGTGATAGTTTCAGTGCCTTTATTATTTATGATATTTCATCTATTACTAGAATAGAAGAAAGTGTAAAAAAAATGTTTAGTGTAAAAACTTTGAAAACTCTTCATGCCAGCATCTTTTACAAGTTATATACAAAAACATGACTTTTTAGGGACCTTTGAAGAGTAGTAGGATACGATTAACTTTGGTGTATGTGATTTTTTGTCCATGTGGAAGGTTCTATATAGGGAAAACTATAAGATGCCTGTATGTAAGGTTTTATCGAACATGTGAGAAAAGCATATGGGGGGGGGGGGGGGGGGACAGCAACATCCTCACATGTGCAGGTATAGAAGTAGTAGGAATGTTGAAAAATGTGATAGACATTGTCATCTACTGCAGAAGGAGGCCTCTTGGATAATTAAAACGAATGCTACAGGACCTTTGGGTTTAAATGACAAAAATGACCTAGCTGTCTTCATTTAGTAATGTATATGAATAAAGCTTTGTATTTTAGGTTTTGTATGTCGTTGTGAACGTGATGACGTCAGTCGCAAATAAAAAGAGAAGGACGCACTGACTCCATCATGAGAGTGGCCAGACGTAGTGCAGCCAACGCAAAACATCCGTCACTGCCTGTGACTGAGTGTATGGCCGCATCCGCAACCTTCTTTTTATGTTTTGAATAAAATGCTGCAAGAAAATAGGGTGAGTGCCGCAATTTATTGTTATCTCTTTTTCAAAAAAATTTGGACTGTTCTTTACAAGTGCAGAGCTCCGCCCATAGTATCACATGCAGTAGCATAGTATCACACGCAAGTAGTAGCAGTGCCAGCACCGGAACTTTGTATTCTCTATAACTATAACTTGTTTGATTGTTTGTATTATTGCAAGCAAAACAGAATACATTATTTCTGGCATCAGAAAGTGTGAATCACTGGCGGTATTAGGGCTAAATGGCTCAGCAACATGACAAATTACTAGGACTTACAGTATATTAAATATATACCTGGCATTGTATATTGCATTCCATGAATATGTTTATAATTCTTTATATATTTTACTTTCTGTGGAAATTGATTTTGTAAATAGGAGCCGTTAATAAACATATAATAAAAATATAATAAAATATAGCTGCATGAATTATCCGGAAATCACTTCTTTTGGGCAGACACAGCACGCTCATTTCAGTTAGTTATGAAAAAGATTGTGTTTTGTCCTTAGGGAGTACATTTTCCAGATATAAGCATTCTGAAATTCTAACTGTGAAAAGTGCCATGAGCTATTTGGTCTATTTTTAAACTCCTATATTGCTTTCTTAGAATGTCTTTGTAATGATCCCTCTTGAACACTTTGCTTCATTTACTGTATATCCCATTTCTTTATTTCTGCAATGTGGTAATCTTAATTACTTAATGTTAAATAGCCCCAAAGAAATAGTTGTCACATAGTTATAGGAACCTCTGTAGAACACAATGGGGGTCATTTACAAACACTTTTTGGTGTATATCTGACACATATTGCAGCGCAAAGGTTATTTGTAGAGATGAGCAAATTTTTCAAAAATTTGATTTGCCCGCTTCGCCACATTTTTCAGAAAAATTTGCTTAGGTCCAAATTTATTTGCATCAAATCGCATTAAAAATGTCTATTTCCTGGCTGCTGAGAGCATTTATAGTGGTGTAGAACACTGTGCCTTGTAGGAACACGCATAGGGAGTCTGCTTTGATAGTGAAATAATACTGTGAGTCCATATGACATGCAGATGACAGGCATCGCTCTTAGAATTACTGCACACTTCACTTATTTGGGCAGTCATGGGGCCAACACTTACCAAAGAACTCAAGTATGAACTCGGCCTTACAGGACGATGTTACCACCAGGTATAAAGAACCATGCAGAGACCCAAGATCCTACTGTAGCGTGAAAGAGTGCACTACTTTTACACCATCGTCAGCTGATTCCACATAGATGTCTACAGAACCTGTTCTATTAAAAGCTTATACAAGTAGAGCCCCCCCAGACAGAGTGGAGAGGGTGTCAGCAATAAATTTGTTTTGACGTCACTGATTATTTTGTCCTTCCTCTAACCCACAAAAAAGGATCCTGTTTGTGGAGCATCTGCCTTCACTCAGTCAGCATTTGCTCAATAATCCATCATTACTGCTAATGCCACAAAAAAAACAGGAGTGGATGTAAAACAGAGATGACAAGTGAATGGAATATTTGCATGTCTTCTGTGTTTTCTACCCACTCCCGCTTTTGGCTACCAAATAATAAGCCAATTCTGATGTGACCATACAGGCCTTACAGCTGCTACACAGACAGGATCCGTTGTGCATCTCATTTTTCCTTCCTTCTGACAGATCAGAAGAAAAGTCAAATAAATGAGGATGTCAGCCAGGCCGAAAGGCAAAATATTGGCATGAAGTGTGGAGGGTGGGAACTACATGAGAAGTCCACAGAGTGGACCTATGACATAGTGGTGAGGTGGAAGTAGCATGATGAGACCAGAGAGTGGCCCATTGACAGGGTTTAGAGTTGGCAGCAGTATGAGGAGGCCACCGAGTGGCACAATGACAGAGTGTGAAGTTGGAAGCAGTATGCGGAGACTATCGAGTGGCACAATGACCGAGTCTGGAGGTGGCGGCATCAGGAGAAAGCCGCCGAGTGTTACAATGACAGAGTCTGGAGGTGGCGGATGCAGCAGAAGCATCAGGAGAAGGTTACCGAGTGGAAAAATGAGTCTGGAGGTGGTGGCAGCATCAGGAGGTTGTCATTGTTTTTATGTACATTTTAAATATTTGTGGTTTCATAATATATATTTTCCTCACAGTTTTAGACCTCACACATGACATCTTTTGTACCATACAGCAAAAAGAGTTTTTCAGTCACCCATCATTTTTACCAAAATAAAAAACACTTTGAAAGAGTGGCACAATGACAGAGTCTGTAGATGGCAGCAGAATGAGGTGAACATAGAGTGGCAAGGTGAAACAATGTGGAGATGGAAGCAGCAGCAGCATTATACCACAGAGTGGCAAGGTAACATAGTGTGGATATGGCAGAAGCATGAGGAGACCACAGAGTGGGAAAGTGACATAGTATGGAGATGGCAGCATTAGGAAGCCACAGAGTGGCAAGGTGACATCGTTTGGAGGTGGCGGGAGCAGTAGCAGGATAACACAGAGTGGCAAAGTGACATACTTTGGAGGTGGCGGCAGCATCAGGAGGCTACAGAGTGACAAAGTGACATAGTGTGAATATGGCAGCAGCAGTAGCAGGATACCACAGAGTGGCAAGGTGACATAGTGAGGAGATGTCAGCAGCATGGGGAGACCACAGAGTGGCAAGGTGACGTAGTGTGGAGAGGGCAGCAGCATCATGAGACCACAGAGTGGCAAGGTGACATAGATTGGAGGTAGCAGCAGCATCAGGAGGCCACAGAGAGGCAAGGTGACATGGTATGGAGATGGCATCAGCATGAGGAGGCCACAGAGTGGCAATGTGACATAATGTGGATATGGCAGCAGCAGGACACCACAGAGTGGCAATAAGACATAGTGTGGAGATAGCAACAGCATGAGGAGACCACAGAGTGGAAGGGTGACATAGTGTGGAGATGTTAGCAGCAGGATACCTTAGAGAGGCAAGGTGACATAGTGTGGAGGCGGCTGCAGCATCAGGAGGCCACAGAGTGGCAAGTTAAAATAGTAAGGAATATGGCAGCAGCAGAATACCACAAAGTGGCAAGTTGACATAGTGTGGAGATGACAGCTGCATCATAAGACCACAGAGTGGCAAGATGACATATTGTGGATATGGCAGCAGCATGAGGAGGCCTCAGAGTGGCAAGGTGACATAATGTGGAGATGGCAGTAGCAGTAGCAGCATCATGATACCACAGAGTGACAAGGTGTCATAGTGTGGATATGGCAGCAGCATGAGGAGGCCACAGAGTGGCAAAGTGACATAGTTTGGAGATAGCAGCAGCAGCTGCATAAGGAGACCACAAGGTGGTAAGGTGACATAGTGTGGATATGGCAGCAGCAGCAGCAGCAGAATATCACAGAGTGGCAAGGTGACTTAGTTTGGAGGTGGTGGCAGCATCAGGAGGCCACAGAGTGGCAAGGGGACATAGTATGGATATGAAAGCAGCAGCAGGATACCACAGAGTGGCAAGGTGATATAGTGTTGAAATGGCAGCAGCATGAGGAGACCACAGAGTGGCAAGGTGACATAGTGTGTAGATGACAGCAGCATGAGGAGACCACAGAGTGGCAAGGTGACATAGTATGGAGATGGCAGCATGAGGAGGCCACAGAGTGGCAAGGTGACATAGTTTGGAGGTGGCTGCAGCAGTAGCAGGATAACACAGAGTGGCTAGGTGACATAGTGTGGAGATGGCAGCAGCATCAGGAGACCACATAGTGGCAAGGTGACATATTGTGGATATGGCAGCAGCATGAGGAGGCCACAGAGTGGCAAGGTGACATAGTTTGGAGATGGCAGCAGCAGCTGCATCAGGTGACTACAAAGTGACCCGGAAACAGAGTGGAGCAGTGGTTGGCAATACCAATACCCACTAACAAAAGTGGGTGCAAGATGGAGCACTTGACATCATATGTGTGGCATCAGGCGGGTTGCAGCATCAGAGTAGTAGCTGAGGCAGGTAGTCAGAAGAAACCGGTCGCTTTTATTAAAGTGTTGGTGTGGCACCATGGCTGATCCACGCCTGATTTATCTTGACAAAGGTCAGTCTCTCCACCATGTTCTTCCTGTTGTCATTCAGCATGGTTCCAATTTTCAGTTGTCGCAGAGAAAGCCAGGATTCTATTTCTTGATGCACCACATGGAGCAGTTCTTCCCCTGTGCAACTCCATTCGCCAGGCAAACCAGGTGCAGAACAGCTTGACACCGCCTAGCCCTGCACTCTCGCACCCCTCCAATCTATCCTCAACTGCCCGACGAATCCACCTCTCACCCTATTACTCCTCTGCCTCTCCCCTCTGCCAATCCCTTCACTGGCTCCCCATTGCCCAACAAATTCACTTCAAAGTACTAACAAATACATACAAGGCCGTCCATAACCTGTCCCCTCCCTACATCTCTGAGCTACTGTCCCGATACACCCCCACACGCACTCTCCGATCCTCACAAGAACTCCTTCTCTGCTCTTATTGCCTCTTCCCACAATCTAAGATTTCTCCCGTGCATCTCCCATACTCTGGAACTCGCTACCCCAACATATCAGACTCTCACCTACAGTGGAATCCTTCAAAAGAAACCTGAAAACACACCTCTTCAGACAAGCCTACAACCAGTGACCCTGCTGACTCTATACCGCCATGACCAAATTAACCCGCACCTACTGTGTCCTTCTCCCATACCATGTAGATTGTAGATTGTAAGCCCTCACGGGCAGGGCCCACTCTCCTTCTGTACCAGTTTGTAACTCATCTTGTTTATGATTAGTGCAATTTTCTGTATTATGTATGTGCACCCCTTCTCATATGTACAGCACTAGGGAATGAATGGCGCTTTAATAATTTATAATAATGTGGTAATCCTAACCCTAACCTGGCCAAGTTGCTGGTGTGGCTGTACAGGAACCACATTCACCAAGTGGGCGATAAAGGACATGCATTGTCCCTGACCGTAGTTACAGCTCCACACGTCGGCACTGCCATGCACACCAACTTGGACAGGAGCCCGTTCAGCTTCTGCGTCGTTGGATGCAAGCAAGCATACTGCTGTTTCTTGGTAATCGATTTGGTTATCGATTGCTGACGGAATGGCTGACGAAGAGTAGGAGGAGCAGGAGCATCTGGACCAGCAGAATATGGGAATGGCCGACAGCTACCTTCAGCTAAGGTGGTGGAGCCTTGACTGGCTAAAACCCGGTGCGTGCCACTGGCTGATGCAGCAGTTGCTGCAGCAGGCTGGACCACCACATCGGAGACACAGTTCTCCCACGCCGCTGTATGGCGATGCTGCATATGTTGAGGCAGGGCCGTAGTGCCAACATTGGCACCCTGGCCACGCTTCCGCTCCTGCCCACAGATGCGACATATGGCTACGTTCACCTCCTCTGGCGCTTTGGAAATAAACTGCTACACCACCGAGTAGGTGATTTTCCCCCCAACAGTGAGCACTGACTGCTACTGCCGCTGCCTCTGTGAACCCATGCACCACTCCTTCCCGGGCATGTAGGCTGTTGAGAAGCAGGTGGTCTACCCCGGGCACATTTGGCATCCGACCTCCCACTGCTGCCACCCTGCTGACTCCCGGCCATGCTAGCGACTTGCTGGCTCAGCCGCTGCCTGACAGGCAAGCTGCCACCCTCAGGAGCCTGACTACTTACAACACAAGTTTCCATGCCACTCTCCTCATTGCTACTTACCCGCCTAGTGGAGGTAGTGGCAGAAGTCTTCTCCACATCTTGGCTGGGCAGAAGCTGCTGACTGTCTTCTAGTACCTCATCCCGGCTGAAAAGTGAAGCTGAGCCCAAAGCATGTAGTACTTCTTGTGTTGATGAAACAGAAAAGGCCAGAGGCAGGTTGAGGACAGGTGAGGGCACAGGGCCTGCTCCCGGGCCATGCCAACTAAGGGTTGTGTCTGGCAAACCCACCGACTGTTTGCTGGGGGTGTCTACTGTCACTTGGGATGACATGAATGACCGAGTTAACCAATCAAGAACCGCAGGGTTGCTGGTCAAGACATGACCGCTAGGTGACATGGGAGCTCAGGCCTCTTGCTGCGACTACTGCTACCATGCCCCTTTACTCTGCTGCAACCTCTGCTTATGCCAGAAATATTCTGGCCTCTTCCACTCCTCTGTGCATGGCCTGGCACTTCTCTGCCCAACATACTTGTAGCTGAACTAAACAAATGAAATGGAAATTAAAACACCCCTAAAAGCGACAAATATTGTATATTTTTCTATTTGTACTGAAATAGGCCACTAAATGCTATCACTACAATTAAGTGCTGAAATGCACTGAGAATATATTATTTTGTTGTACTAAAATAAGACCCTATAAGCTTTGAAGAGAAAAAAATTTAAGGGAGTGAAGTTGGTATATATATTTCTTGCAGTAATGAAATGTGCCCCTAAACCCTTTCACCAGAAATAACTGCAGCAGTGAACTGAGAATATATATTTCTCATTGGACTGAGATAGGCCACTGTACGCTTTGACCAGAAAAAAATTAAAGAGTGAAATGCGTATATATATTTCTTGCAGTACTGAAATATGCCCCTACACACCTTCACCAGAAATAACTGCAACAGTACATATTTGTATTTTTTTTTTTTTACTGAAATAAGCCATTATGAGGTTTCAACAGAAATAGCTGCAACAGTGCAGTGCATACTTTTTTTCTGCAATATTCTCCTATATGCTTATACCAGAAATAACTGCAACAAAGCAGTGCATATATATTTTTACTTTTTAATGAAATACGCCTCTATACGCTTTCACCAGAAATAACTGCAGAAGTGACCTGAAAATATATATTTCTTGTTGGAATGAAATAGGCCACTATATGCTTTAACCAGAAAACAATTAAATAGTGAAGTGCGTATATATTTTTCTGGTAGTACTGAAATATGCCCATATACGCTTACAACAGAAATAACTGCAACAATGCAGTGCATATATATTTGTCTTTTTTTACTGTAATATGCCCCTATATGTTTTCAACAGAAATAAGTTTGTATTTATTTTTTACTGATATGCTCCCCTATACTTTGCTTTTGCTAGAAATAACTGCAACAGTGCAGTGCCTATATATATATATATATTTTATTTTTTTTTTATTTTTTTTTACTGTAATACACCCCTAAACACTTTTAACAGAAATACCTGCAATAGAGCACTGCATATATATTTTTCTTTTTTTAATGAAATATGCCCCTATACACTTTCACTAGAAATAAAGTCAGAAGTGACCTGAGAATATATATTTCTTGTTGGAATGAAATAGGCCACTATGCACTTTAACCAGAAAACTATTAAATAGTGAAGTGTGTATATAATTTTCTGGTAGTACTGGAATAGGCTCCTATAAGCTTTCAAAAGAAATAACTGCAACAGTGCAGCACATATATATTTTTCTTTTTTTTTACTGTAATATGCCCATATACTCCTTCACCAGAAATAACTGCAACAGTGCAGTGCGTATATATTTTTTATTTTTTTATGAAATTCACCCTATACACTTTCACCAGAAACAACTGCAGACCTGAGAAAATATATATATTTTTATTGGAATGTAATAGGCCAAAAAACTATTAAATAGTGCAATGCGTATATATTTGTCTTTTTTCACAGAAATACGCCCCTATACGCTTTCAACAGAAATAACTGCAACAGTGCAGTACGTATATATATATTTTTTTACTGTAATATGCCCCTATACGCTTTCACCAGAAATAACTGCAAAAGTGCAGTATGTATATATTTTTCTTTTTTTACTGTAATATGCTCCTATACGCTTTCACTAGAAATAACTGCAGAAGTGACCTAAGAATATATATTTTTTATTGGAAGGTTATAGGCCATTATACACTTTAACAAAAAACTATTAAATAGTGCAGTGCGTATATATTTGTCTTTTTTCACTGAAATAGGCTTTTACCAGAAATAACTGCAACAGTGCAGTGTGTATATATTTTTTAATGAAATAAGCCACTATACGCTTTCCACAGAAATAACAGCAGAAATGACCTGAGAATATATATTTCTTGTTGGAATGAAATAGGCCACTATACGCTTTAACCAGAAAACAATTAAATAGTGAAGTGCGTATATATTTTTCTGGTAGTACTGAAATACGCCCCTATTCAATTTCACCAGAAATAACTGCAGAAGTGACCTGAGAATATATATTTTTTGAATTGGAATGTAATAAGCCATTATTAATAAGCCACGCTTTAACTAGAAAACTATTAAATAGTGCCGTGCATACATATTTGTCTTTTTTCACTGAAATACGCCCTTATACGCTTTCAACAGAAATAACAGCAACAGTGCAGTGCGTACATATTTTTCTTTTTTAAATGAAATACACCTGAGAATATATATTTTTTGTTGGAATCAAATAGGCCACTAAATGCTTTAACCAGAAAACAAATAGTGCAGTGTGTATATATTTGTCTTTTTTTACTGAAATACGCCCCATACGCTTTCAAAAGAAATAACTGCAACAGTGCAGTACGTATATATTTCTTTTTTTACTGTAATATGCCCCTATACGCTTTCACCAGAAACAACTGCAACAGTGCAGTGCGTATACATTTTTCTTTTTTGCTGTAATATGCCCCTATACGCTTTCACCAGAAATAACTGCAACAGTGCAGTGCATATATATTTCTCTTTTTTTTTAATGAAATACGCCCCCTATATGCTTTCACCAGAAATAACTGCAGAAGTGACCTGAAAATATATAATTTTTGTTGGAATGAAGTAGGGCACTATACGTTTTAACCAGAAAACAATGAAATAGTGCAGTGTGTATATATTTATTTATTTTTTTACTGAAATACACCCGTATACCCTTTCAAAATAAATAACTGCAACAGTGCAGTTTGTATATATTTGTATATATTTTTCTTTTTTTACTGTAATACGCCCCTATATGGTTTCACCAGAATTAACTACAACAGTGCGTATACATTTTTATTTTTTGCTGTAATACGCCCCTATATGCTTTCACTAGAAATAACTGCAACAGTGCAGTGCGTATATATTAGTTTTTTTACTGATATACGCCCCTATACGTTTTCAACAGAAATAACTGCAACAGTGCAGTGTGTATACATTTTTCTCTTTTTATTGTAATAAGCCCGTATCGGTTTTCGACAGAAATAACTGCAACAGTGCAGTTCATATATATTTTTCATTTATACTGTAATACGCCCCTATACACTTTTGACAGAAATAACTGCAACAGTGCAGTGCCTATATATTTAAAAAATTTTACTGTGATATGCACTTAAACACTTTTAACAGAAATAACTGTAATAGAGCACTGCGTATATATTAAAACATTTTTAATGAAATACGCCCCTATACACATTCCCCAGAAATAACTGCAGAAGTGACCTGAGAATATATATTTTTTGTTGGAATGAAATAGGTCACTATGCACTTTAACCAGAAAACAATTAAATAGTGAAGTGTGTATATAATTTTCTGGTAGTACTGAAATAGTCTGGAACAGTGCAGTGCATATATATTTGTCTTTTTATACTGCAATACACCCCTATACGCTTTTAACAGAAATAACTGCAACAGTGCAGTGCGTATATATATATATATATAAATATATATATAGAAAAAAGATTCAGTGGCAGCACCGTCAATGGAGAATGTGGGTGCAACTGGCCCAATGCGGATAAAAGCCAATCCAAATAGATAAAATAACAAAAAAAGGGCAGCACTCCATCAAGTAAAAAATGAAAAAAATACTTTAATTACCCATATGGGACAAGCTTGTCCCATATGGGTAATTAAAGTATTTTTTTCATTTTTTACTTGATGGAGTGCTGCCCTTTTTTTGTTATTTTATAAATATATATATATATATATATATGTATATATATATATTTTTTTACTGAAATACGCCCCTATACACTTTTAACAGAAATACTGCAATAGTGCAGTGCGTATATATTTATCTTTTTTTTTACTGTAATATGTCTATACATGCTTTCACCAGAAATAACTGAAACAGTGCAGTGCATATATATTTTTCTTTTTTTACTATAATGCGCCCCTATACGCTTTTAACAGAAATAACTGTAACATTGCAGTGCGTATATATATATATTTTGTTTTTAAAATAAATACACACCTATATGCTTTCACCAGAAATAACTGCAGAAGTATTTCCGTATTTATAGGGCTATGACATCACAGGGCTGGCTGCTGATTGGATGCATGTAGGCATGTCAATCAGGGTGATCCTGCCTTCCCAGAATTCCATTCCCCATGCCCCCAGTCTTCAATGTAAGTCAATGGGGACGGATCCGTTTGAAGTTGACACAATATGGCTCAATTTCAAACGGATCCGTCCCCGTCTGACTAACTTTCAGACTTAGAATTTTTTCTGAAATATAATGCAGACGGATCTGTTCTGAACAGATCCTATCGTTTCAACAGAAATAACAGCAACAGTGCAGTGCGTACATATTTTTCTTTTTTAAATGAAATACTCCTGAGAATATATATTTTTTGTTGGAATCAAATAGGCCACTAAATGCTTTAACCAGAAAACAAATAGTGCAGTGTGTATATATTTGTCTTTTTTTACTGAAATACACCCGTATACCCTTTCAAAATAAATAACTGCAACAGTGCAGTTTGTATATATTTGTATATATTTTTCTTTTTTTACTGTAATACGCCCCTATATGGTTTCACCAGAATTAACTACAACAGTGCGTATACATTTTTATTTTTTGCTGTAATACGCCCCTTTATGCTTTCACTAGAAATAACTGCAACAGTGCAGTGCGTATATATTAGTTTTTTTACTGATATACGCCCCTATACGTTTTCAACAGAAATAACTGCAACAGTGCAGTGTGTATACATTTTTCTCTTTTTATTGTAATAAGCCCGTATCGGTTTTCGACAGAAATAACTGCAACAGTGCAGTTCATATATATTTTTCATTTATACTGTAATACGCCCCTATACACTTTTGACAGAAATAACTGCAACAGTGCAGTGCCTATATATTTAAAAATTTTTACTGTGATATGCACTTAAACACTTTTAACAGAAATAACTGTAATAGAGCACTGCGTATATATTAAAACATTTTTAATGAAATACGCCCCTATACACATTCCCCAGAAATAACTGCAGAAGTGACCTGAGAATATATATTTTTTGTTGGAATGAAATAGGTCACTATGCACTTTAACCAGAAAACAATTAAATAGTGAAGTGTGTATATAATTTTCTGGTAGTACTGAAATAGTCTGGAACAGTGCAGTGCATATATATTTGTCTTTTTATACTGCAATACACCCCTATACGCTTTTAACAGAAATAACTGCAACAGTGCAGTGCGTATATATATATATATATATATAAATATATATATAGAAAAAAGATTCAGTGGCAGCACCGTCAATGGAGAATGTGGGTGCAACTGGCCCAATGCGGATAAAAGCCAATCCAAATAGATAAAATAACAAAAAAAGGGCAGCACTCCATCAAGTAAAAAATGAAAAAAATACTTTAATTACCCATATGGGACAAGCTTGTCCCATATGGGTAATTAAAGTATTTTTTTCATTTTTTACTTGATGGAGTGCTGCCCTTTTTTTGTTATTTTATAAATATATATATATATATATATGTATATATATATATATTTTTTTACTGAAATACGCCCCTATACACTTTTAACAGAAATACTGCAATAGTGCAGTGCGTATATATTTATCTTTTTTTTTTACTGTAATATGTCTATACATGCTTTCACCAGAAATAACTGAAACAGTGCAGTGCATATATATTTTTCTTTTTTTACTATAATGCGCCCCTATACGCTTTTAACAGAAATAACTGTAACATTGCAGTGCGTATATATATATATTTTGTTTTTAAAATAAATACACACCTATATGCTTTCACCAGAAATAACTGCAGAAGTATTTCCGTATTTATAGGGCTATGACATCACAGGGCTGGCTGCTGATTGGATGCATGTAGGCATGTCAATCAGGGTGATCCTGCCTTCCCAGAATTCCATTCCCCATGCCCCCAGTCTTCAATGTAAGTCAATGGGGACGGATCCGTTTGAAGTTGACACAATATGGCTCAATTTCAAACGGATCCGTCCCCCATTGACTTTCAATGTAAAGTCTGGACGGACCTGTCTGACTAACTTTCAGACTTAGAATTTTTTCTGAAATATAATGCAGACGGATCTGTTCTGAACAGATCCTATCGTTTCAACAGAAATAACAGCAACAGTGCAGTGCGTACATATTTTTCTTTTTTAAATGAAATACTCCTGAGAATATATATTTTTTGTTGGAATCAAATAGGCCACTAAATGCTTTAACCAGAAAACAAATAGTGCAGTGTGTATATATTTGTCTTTTTTTACTGAAATACGCCCCTATACGCTTTCAAAAGAAATAACTGCAACAGTGCAGTACGTATATATTTCTTTTTTTACTGTAATATGCCCCTATACGCTTTCACCAGAAACAACTGCAACAGTGCAGTGCGTATACATTTTTCTTTTTTGCTGTAATATGCCCCTATACGCTTTCACCAGAAATAACTGCAACAGTGCAGTGCATATATATTTCTCTTTTTTTTTAATGAAATACGCCCCCTATATGCTTTCACCAGAAATAACTGCAGAAGTGACCTGAAAATATATAATTTTTGTTGGAATGAAGTAGGGCACTATACGTTTTAACCAGAAAACAATGAAATAGTGCAGTGTGTATATATTTATTTATTTTTTTACTGAAATACACCCGTATACCCTTTCAAAATAAATAACTGCAACAGTGCAGTTTGTATATATTTGTATATATTTTTCTTTTTTTACTGTAATACGCCCCTATATGGTTTCACCAGAATTAACTACAACAGTGCGTATACATTTTTATTTTTTGCTGTAATACGCCCCTTTATGCTTTCACTAGAAATAACTGCAACAGTGCAGTGCGTATATATTAGTTTTTTTACTGATATACGCCCCTATACGTTTTCAACAGAAATAACTGCAACAGTGCAGTGTGTATACATTTTTCTCTTTTTATTGTAATAAGCCCGTATCGGTTTTCGACAGAAATAACTGCAACAGTGCAGTTCATATATATTTTTCATTTATACTGTAATACGCCCCTATACACTTTTGACAGAAATAACTGCAACAGTGCAGTGCCTATATATTTAAAAATTTTTACTGTGATATGCACTTAAACACTTTTAACAGAAATAACTGTAATAGAGCACTGCGTATATATTAAAACATTTTTAATGAAATACGCCCCTATACACATTCCCCAGAAATAACTGCAGAAGTGACCTGAGAATATATATTTTTTGTTGGAATGAAATAGGTCACTATGCACTTTAACCAGAAAACAATTAAATAGTGAAGTGTGTATATAATTTTCTGGTAGTACTGAAATAGTCTGGAACAGTGCAGTGCATATATATTTGTCTTTTTATACTGCAATACACCCCTATACGCTTTTAACAGAAATAACTGCAACAGTGCAGTGCGTATATATATATATATATATATATAAATATATATATAGAAAAAAGATTCAGTGGCAGCACCGTCAATGGAGAATGTGGGTGCAACTGGCCCAATGCGGATAAAAGCCAATCCAAATAGATAAAATAACAAAAAAAGGGCAGCACTCCATCAAGTAAAAAATGAAAAAAATACTTTAATTACCCATATGGGACAAGCTTGTCCCATATGGGTAATTAAAGTATTTTTTTCATTTTTTACTTGATGGAGTGCTGCCCTTTTTTTGTTATTTTATAAATATATATATATATATATATATATATATATATATATATTTTCTTTTTTTACTGAAATACGCCCCTATACACTTTTAACAGAAATACTGCAATAGTGCAGTGCGTATATATTTATATTTTTTTTTACTGTAATATGTCTATACATGCTTTCACCAGAAATAACTGAAACAGTGCAGTGCATATATATTTTTCTTTTTTTACTATAATGCGCCCCTATACGCTTTTAACAGAAATAACTGTAACATTGCAGTGCGTATATATATATATTTTGTTTTTAAAATAAATACACACCTATATGCTTTCACCAGAAATAACTGCAGAAGTATTTCCGTATTTATAGGGCTATGACATCACAGGGCTGGCTGCTGATTGGATGCATGTAGGCATGTCAATCAGGGTGATCCTGCCTTCCCAGAATTCCATTCCCCATGCCCCCAGTCTTCAATGTAAGTCAATGGGGACGGATCCGTTTGAAGTTGACACAATATGGCTCAATTTCAAACGGATCCGTCCCCCATTGACTTTCAATGTAAAGTCTGGACGGACCTGTCTGACTAACTTTCAGACTTAGAATTTTTTCTGAAATATAATGCAGACGGATCTGTTCTGAACAGATCCTATCGTTTGCATTATAGGAGCGGATCCGTCTGTGCAGACACCAGATGGATCCGCTCCGAACGCAAGTGTGAAAGTAGCCTTACTGACAAGTGTATGGCCTTCATTATATATAGTATATCCATAAATCCCATGACCTGCGCTTGAGACCAAGCTTTCTGATAATGGACTGCACATTTAGCTCCAGAATGCCTTGGTAATTTTGAGATTTCATTCTATATTGTATCACATGCAGCAAAGCAGTCCCAAAATATAACTAAGCCTCCTCCATGTTTCACAGTAGGTACAATGGGGGTCATTTATTAAACAGAAATATGACAATTTTAGACATAATGTTTGCATAGATTGCAGCACAAAGGTGCTTTGCTCCACAATCTGAGACTTTTCCCAGCTCACGCTGTCTAAAAAAGTGTTCTAAATCTAAGAGAGCTTGGAAGCTGTGTTACATTTAGAAGGGTCAGTGCCTCTACATAACTTTGGCGTCTCCACCGCCAGCGCAGGGGATTATTAAGACTGGTGTCTAAAATAGCAGACTTAATACATTTTTCCCCCAATGTTGTTTTTTTTGTATACTTCATTTTTGCATCTGTGTACATAGATTGATGTGACTTGTCAAAAAGCTCCAGTTTTGTCTCAACTGTCCAGAGGACATTCTCCCAGAAGCATTGTGGCTTATCAATATGCATTTTGGCAAATTTGAGTCTTATTTTTTATGATTTGATTTCAACAGTGGTTTCCTCCTCGGTCATCTTCCTTTAAATTCCACTTTAGCTAAGACAGTGATCTGACAGTGATGTAGCTTGACCTTGAAGTTCATCACTAATCTCTTTGGAAGTTGTTCTGGGCTCTTTGGTTACCATTCGTATTATTTGCCTCTTTAATTTGGCATCAATTTTCCTTTTGTGCCAGGGAGGTAGACTACAGTCACGTAGACCTTAAAGTTCTGAATAATAATTGCAACTGTAGTAACAGGAACATCAGGCTATTTGGAGATGGTCTTATAGCCTTTACTTTAACGTTTCTTTCTAATCTCCTGAGACAACTCTCTCCTCAGCCTTCTTTGGTCCATATTCACTGTGGTACACACCATGATACCAAACATCACAATGACTACTTTTCAGCCTTAAAATGGGTGGAATGTCAGTTGTTACTCTGATATAAGAAACTGGTAGTAATAATAATATGACCCAACTGTGTTTGTGTGTATACATCTAAATTGAAACAGCTACAGTATTTTTCGCTTTATAAGACACACTTTTTCACACCCAAAAATGGGGGGGAAATGGCTGTGCGTCTTATAAAGCGGATACTTCGCTGGCCGCTATGCTGCACAGCGCGGCCAGTGAAGTAACAGTGTGGAGGGAAGAGGCGGGGACACTCATGGCGGGGCCCAGTGCAGTGACTCTACTCTAATACACCAGGCCCCGCAATTGTTAAGTACATTCAATGCGATCCATATCTTAATGTATACCGCACCATTAGTTCAAACACTACCAAAAGCACACCTTTTGGTTCAAAATATTTTTTTTCTTATTTTCCTTCTCAAAAATCTAGGTGCGTCTTATCTTCAGGTGCGTCTTATAAAGCGAAAAATATGGTATGTAAATGGAAAAATACAAAAGATATAGCTCTTGGAAGGCAGGTAGATAAATATGATAATGAAAAAAAAATTTAAATAGTTTATGGTGCCAAGAGGTTAATGCCTTTAAAACTAATATTTTTTTCTTAAATTATTACACACCTTCCATAATATTCCCGTCAAACTCTTTTTGGTTGACACAATTACAAGTTGCTATGTTAAGATTTATTTGGGGAGCTGTTAGAGGGAAAATTAGGTTTTCAAGGAAAATTGCAAATTTACAAATGAAAGACGGTGGAGTGGGAATTCTGAATACATTGCCTTATTACTAGAGTCGTTTTGGATGGAAGATTCATTACAGGCCTGGATTCAGCTTGGGGCTGAAGATGAAAATAAGTAGATTAAAAATAAAAATAAAGTAGATATGAAATGTTGGAAATTTACCAACAACGCTTAAAATCGCACACATTGGGGGAAATTAATTACCGTATTTTTCGCCCTATAAGACGCACCGGCCCATAAGACGCACCTGGGTTTTTGGGGAGGAAAATAAGAAAAAAAATATTTTTAACCAAAAAGGTGTGCTGTGTGTTTGGTGGGTTTGGAACTAATGGTGGTCTGTGGATGGCACTATTACTGGGGATCTGTGGATGACGGACACTGTTATGGGGGGATCTGTGGATGACGAACACTGTTATGGGGGGATCTGTGGATGACGGACACTGTTACGGGGGGATCTGTGGATGACGGACACTGTTACAGGGGGATCTGTGGATGACGGACACTGTTACAGGGGGATCTGTGGATGACGGACACTGTTACAGGGGGATCTGTGGATGACGGACACTGTTACAGGGGGATCTGTGGATGACGGACACTGTTACAGGGGGATCTGTGGATGACGGACACTGTTACAGGGGGATCTGTGGATGACGGACACTGTTACAGGGGGATCTGTGGATGACGGACACTGTTACAGGGGGATCTGTGGATGACGGACACTGTTACAGGGGGGGGATCTGTGGCTGGCACTGTTATGGGCTGGGGGATCTGTGGCTGGCACTGTTATGGGCTTGGGGGATCTGTGGCTGGCACTGTTATATATGTGCCATCCACAGACCCCCCCAGCCCATAACAGTGACATCCACAGACCCCCCCAGCCCATAACTGTGCCATCCACAGATCGCAGCCCCACGCCCCCGCCAGTATACAAATATAAGATGTTATATTGATTTATTGGTAATTAAACATGCCCCCTCAGTCCTATTACTACCTTATGTCCTAATCGCATCTGTAGAATTCAGGCAGGCCATGCGGGCGGCCGGCGCGTCCCTCAGTGACGTCACTTGCCTGCGCCGCCTGCTTCATTCATAAAGTAGGCGGCGCAGGCACATGACAAGACTTGCTGCTGCCCGCCCGGCCTGCATGAATTCTACAGATGCGATTAGGATATAAGGTAGTAATACGACTGAGGGGGCATGTTTAATAACCAATAAATGATTATGACATCTTAAATTACTATACCGGAGCGGCGGGGCGGGGATACCACACTGACTGCACCGCCCCGCCGCTATTGCCGGCCCCAGCTCCTCCTCCCAGTCCCTCCCCGAGTCCCCGCTCGCATCTACATCGCAGCTTGCGATGTAAAAAACGGCAAGCATTCGCCCCATAAGACGCAGGGGCATTTCTCCCCCGTTTTGGGGGAAGAAAAAGTGCGTCTTATGGGGCGAAAAATACGGTATTCCCACTAATCAGGTTTTTTGGTGTAGAAAAATTGCAAAAAAACTGGACTTTATAATGTCAATGCAAATTTTCTAAATCACTGTTAGCAATTTACTCCACCCTCACCAATTTTATAAAAAGGAGTGTGGAAAAGGCAGGATGTGGTTGGGCCCATTAACCCCAGCTCATTTATCATTATTGTCGCCAAAAACTGAAGTAAAAAAAATACTTAAATCTATGGCAGGTCCGAGCTGAGTAAATAGTTTTAAAAGAAAGATCGATTACTTCTCTTGAGTATTTGTATAAATACAATACAACAATCTTCAAAGAAAATATGGTACTAGGAAGGGGGATTTTCTAGTTATCTCAAATGAAAAATGTTTTCGATTTCTACAATGTCTTAATGAAATACCATTACCAATGAAATGTCCCCTCAAAGTATTATATGTAGTGATGTGTAAATAATAATAAAAAAGACTTACAGCTGACTAAGTTTAACACACAAATTTCAGACCAAAGCTAACAAAGTTCAGTTAGCTGGTTGTATTTAAAAAGGTTGTCTGATTACAAGAACGTATCCTCTATTTACAGGAAAGGAAATAAGTGCCTTATCAGTGGGAGTCCAACTGCTGATGCACTGCAAATCACAAGGACAGGGACCCATGATCGGTGGGGGCCCCAAAGGTTGGTCTGCTTCCAATCAGACACATCCCTTATGCTGTGGACAGGGGATACAGTCCTGTAATGAAACTACCCCTTTAATGCATATGTGGTAGAGTTGTAATAAACTTAGAGAATTCTGCTCTTGGGTTTCTTAGTAACTCTTGTGGCAGGGAGTCATATTATGAAGGGTTTGTAAGAGAATCCTTTATGTTGTAGGCAATTTAATTGTACTGAACTGGACATCATGCAAAGTTCTGACTGTGGCAAAAATCATAGACAATCTAATATTCAGTGATAAGTGAATTTCTTGAAATCCAATTTGGATTCTGTTTAGCTGAATCAGTCAATCGATTTTGATTTTGATCTGAATAAATTAGGCAGCAATATACACTCACCTAAAGAATTATTAGGAACACCATACTAATACGGTGTTGGACCCCCTTTTGCCTTCAGAACTGCCTTAATTCTACGTGGCATTGATTCAACAAGGTGCTGGTAGCATTCTTTAGAAATGTTGGCCATATTGATAGGATAGCATCTTGCAGTTGATGGAGATTTGAGGGATGCACATCCAGGGCACGAAGCTCCCGTTCCACCACATCCCAAAGATGCTCTATTGGGTTGAGATCTGGTGACTGTGGGGGCCATTTTAGTACAGTGAACTCATTGTCACGTTCAAGAAACCTATTTGAAATGATTCGAGCTTTGTGACATGGTGCATTATCCTGCTGGAAGTAGCCATCAGAGGATGGGTACATGGTGGTCATGAAGGGATGGACATGGTCAGAAACAATGCTCAGGTAGCCCGTGGCATTTAAACGATGGCCAATTGGCACTAAGGGGCCTAAAGTGTGCCCAGAAAACATCCCCCACACCATTACACCACCACCACCAGCCTGCACAGTGGTAACAAGGCATGATGGAGACATCTTCTTATTCTGTTTAAGCCAAATTCGGACTCTACCATTTGAATGTCTCAACAGAAATCGAGACTCATCAGACCAGGCAACATTTTTCCAGTCTTCAACAGTCCATTTTGGTGAGCTTGTGCAAATTGTAGCCTCTTTTTCCTATTTGTAGTGGAGATGAGTGGTACCCGGTGGGGTCTTCTGCTGTTGTAGCCCATCCGCCTCAAGGTTGTGCATGTTGTGGCTTCACAAATGCTTTGCTGCATACCTCGGTTGTAATAAGTGGTTATTCCAGTCAACGTTGCTCTTCTATCAGCTTGAATCAGTCGCCCCATTCTCCTCTGACCTCTAGCATCAACAAGGCGTTTTTGCCCACAGGACTGCCGCATACTGGATGTTTTTTCCTTTTCACACCATTCTTTGTAAACCCTAGAAATGGTTGTGCGTGAAAATCCCAGTAACTGAGCAGATTGTGAAATACTCAAACCGGCCTATCTGGCACCAACAACCATGCCACGCTCAAAATTGCTTAAATCACCTTTCTTTCCCATTCTGACATTCAGTTTGGAGTTCAGGAGATTGTCTTAACCAGGACCACAACCCTAAATGCATTGAAGCAACTGCCATGTGATTGGTTGACTAGATAATCGCATTAATGAGAAATAGAACAGGTGTTCCTAATAATTCTTTAGGTGAGTGTATATGGCTATGGGTAAATGCATGGTTGTTGGTGGTAACAAGCAAACCTCTTTTAATCCCTTAAAGACATGCCATTTTTTGCTAATCTGACATGTATCACTTTATGTGGTGATAACTTTAAAACGCTTTGACTTATCCAAGCTATTATGAGATTATTTTCTCATCACATATTGTACTTCATGACAGTGGTAAACTTGAGTCAAAATATTTCATTTTTATTCATTAAAAAATTGTGTAATTTACAACACATTTGGAAAAATTTGCTATTTTTTTAATTTAAATTGCATTACATTTCCCATATGTCTTATTCATGTTTGGATCATTTTGTAAATTAAATTTTATTTTTTTAGGACGTTAGAAGGCTTTGAAGTTTAGAAGCAAAACCCACTTTTTAAGAACCAGTTCATGTCTGAAGTTACTTTGTGAGGCTTACATAATAGAAACCACCCAAAAATGGCCCCATTTTAGAAACTACACCCCTCAAGGTATTCAAAACGTATTTTACAAACTTTGTTAACCCTTTAGGTGTTCCACAAGAATTAAAGGAAAATGGAGATGAAATTTCAGAATTTCTCTTTTTTGGCAGATTTTCCATTTTAATAAATCTTTTTCCAGTAACCAAGCAAGGGTTACAGCCAAAAAAACCTCAATATTTATTACGCTGATTCTGTAGTTTACAAAAACACCACATATGTGGTTGTAAACTGCTGTACGGGCACATGGCAGGGCGCAGAAGGAAAGGAATGCCATATGATTTTTGGAACGCAGATTTCACTGGTATAATTTTAAGTTGCCATGTCACATTTGAAGACCCCCCGATGCACCCCTAGAGTAAAAACTCCAAATAAATGACCACATTTTGGAAACTACGGTGTAAGGTGGCAGTTTTGCTGGTACCATTTTAGGGTACATATGATTTTTGGTTGCTCTATATCAAACTTTTTGTAAAGGAAAGGTAACAAAAAATAGTTGTCTTGGCACTTTTTATATATTTTATATTTCTGACAGGCTAGATCATGTGTTTTTTTTTTTTTTTTTAGAACAGATTGTTACGGACACTACAATACCAAATATACTTTTTGGTTGATTGTCTCAGTTTTACATAATAAAGAATTGTTTAAAAACTTTTATTATTATTTTTTGGTCCTTCTATGGGACTTCAATAGAGTCTGATCCCTGTTTTAATGCAACAAAAAACTTCTGTATTGTACTGCATTGAGTATCAGTGTATTACACAGTGTAATACACTGAATGCAAAAAGAAAAAAAAATGTCTAAAAAGGCTCCAAATATATGGTAAATCTTTATTCAAAAACATATAGAGGCTAGTAAGTAACAATACACTAGATGCTAATGATATTCTATGATATTCAATATCCCCATATGATGCATTAGCATCTAGTGTATGGTTACTTACTAGCCTCTATATGATTTTTTGTGACCATTGGTCAGCATCTGGTCAAGTTATTCATAAACCTTATATACATTGTATATGTATTAGCACTTGCCAGACATACCTTACTATCTGTTAATTCCTTTATATGATATTTATATTCCTTTGTAGTCATCTCAGGTGTATACCTCACTTTATTCAGATTGTTACGGACACTACAATACCAAATATACTTTTTGGTTGATTGTCTCAGTTTTACATAATAAAGAATTGTTTAAAAACTTTTATTATTATTTTTTGGTCCTTCTATGGGACTTCAATAGAGTCTGATCCCTGTTTTAATGCAACAAAAAACTTCTGTATTGTACTGCATTGAGTATCAGTGTATTACACAGTGTAATACACTGAATGCAAAAAGAAAAAAAAATGTCTAAAAAGGCTCCAAATATATGGTAAATCTTTATTCAAAAACATATAGAGGCTAGTAAGTAACAATACACTAGATGCTAATGATATTCTATGATATTCAATATCCCCATATGATGCATTAGCATCTAGTGTATGGTTACTTACTAACCTCTATATGATTTTTTGTGACCATTGGTCAGCATCTGGTCAAGTTATTCATAAACCTTATATACATTGTATATGTATTAGCACTTGCCAGACATACCTTACTATCTGTTAATTCCTTTATATGATATTTATATTCCTTTGTAGTCATCTCAGGTGTATACCTCACTTTATTCTTGATGTCTTTTGTCTCTATTTTAACAACGCTTTGTAGATGTTTTTGAGAAAAAAATTGCCATATATTTTTATATACTTTTTAGACTCAGTTTTTTTAATTTTTGTGTTCATATGTCTGTTCCAAGCTGAGTGGGCTTGTTGAGGGCTTTTAGCATTGTCCAATATTGGTTTTGAGCTTTAATTTTGTGTAACCTGTATCTATTAATTAGTGTAATACATTGATCGATTGCCTATGAGACCCATAATACACTGAAAGTTTGCCTATAGTTTGCTGGACCTCATAGGCCTCCATATATGCCGGGCACCAAGGCCTTGAAATGGCTTGGTGCTGCCATGGGAACCATCGGGTCCCTGCCACCGCAGCGCATGTACCCGATGGCTAAGGAGAGGGAGAACAAACCTCCCGTATGCCGCGGCCAGCGCCGACCGGGGCATATGAGGGGCTAATCTCACAGATGCTGGTGGATGCAGCAGGGATCCAGCTGTCAGTAATTTGCTGATTGCGGCACCGCACATGGGGGAGGAAGGACCGCAGGACAAGAATGCTCGTCCTGGGGTGCAAAGAACCAGCCATTTAGGATGAGCATTCTCGTCCTGGGTCCTTAAGGTGTTAAAACAAACCGCACTGTAGGATTTATATATATCTATTCATATATATATATATATATATATATATATATATATATATATATAAAAATATATGTGTGTGTATATTGTGTATGTGACTTCTGATGTGAAAAATAGCTGATGCCATTTTGACAAGTTTGCCCAATCAAATTTTCAAAAATTTTGATATCTAACTACAATATGAATATATACTTGATTTGGAATATGAATTTAAAGATTTAAAAAAAAAAATAGGATGGTAAAGTAAACTGCCCACTTTTTTTTCCTGCAAATGTCCTCTTTCTCTTTTTAACCTTTTAAAGACATTATCTATTTTAATTTTTTTTTTCATTTCCTTTCCCGCCTTTCAAGAGCCATCATTGTTTTTTTGCGGGACAAATTGTATTTTTAATGGCACTGTTTATTTTTCAATAGCTTGTATTGGAAAGTGGGAAAAAAATATTTGTGGGGTGATATTGGAAAAAAAGGTAATTTTAAATTTTTTATTTTGCTTTAATTTCAACGACATTCACAGTGCAAAAAAAATTTCATGACAAAATTATTATATACTAATTAAGAAGGACCGGCACTCACATGTAGCGTCTTGCAAAGTATTTCTTCATTGCCACATATTTATTCTGTGACGCATTCCGACACAATCCGTGTCTTTGTCAAACAGTCATCTGACAAAGACACGGATTATGTCGAAACGCGTCACAGAATGAATATGTGGCAATAAAGAAATACTTTGCAAGACGCTACATGTGAATGCAGGTCCTTCTTCATTATTGTTGTGTGGGATGCCGACCCTAGAACATGTGCACCACTAATTTTGTCTGAAGTGCTACTATTATTCTATAAGTCAGTACAAATAGGTGATGCCAAATTGATATAGCTTTTTATATTGTACTACTTCTAAAAAAATAAAAACCTTTGAAATGTTTTTTTTCTTTGAAGCACCATATTACAGAACCCATAATGGTTTTAAATTTCTATTTTACAGAGCGATGTGAGGACTAATTTTTTGCAGGGTGATCGGTAGAGAAGTAATATTTGAAAGATTAATAAAACCCTACATTTCGGCTTTTGCAAGCATCTGCAAAGTATTGCTTTAGTGCAAACAATGAAGAGAGATTTGTTTCAATTTTTCAGGTCATTGGGTTTACTGATAGCTTTTTTGTTTGTCTCTCTAAAGTGTGAGGTAGATAATACACTTTAGGTAGTAAATACTAAATGATTAGTGAAATGATGTGCTGCAGCAAGACTATCTTCAGCATGTTAATATAAATATATATATATATATATATATATATATATATATACTTTACAGTTAATCATTTGTATAAGTGCTTTATTTATATTTTTATGGATTATTTCCAAGAGATTACAGTGAACTTTATGGATGCCCATGAAAAAGGGTAAGAGGTGCAAAAGAAGAGAAGTATTCAAATTCATTATTTGTATACACTCTGAAATATTCCAGCTTTTTAGTAAGAGACAAATATTTAAAATACATTGGGGGGAATTTGATAAGCAGAAACACTGACATTCTGATACATAAAGATTAGAAATAGGTGAATCTCTTGAAATTAGTTTTATCTCTTCATCATCAAATAAATATAAAAACATTTGATTATGGTCCAAATCAATTGTACTGAAACCAAATATGCTCCAATTGCCCTGAAAATTTGTATATTTTTTCTCTCTCAAAGACCAAAGAAAAAGTCCTAGAAGAAAAGAGCGACCCACACATAATACTTCCTTAAGTGAGACGTGCAAGCCAGTTCTCATTCTAAAAGGACAAAAGTACTGAAAGTCCGAGTAATATGCTTCTCCAAGTGAGACATGCTCCTTTCAAAGGGTACTGAAAAGAAAATTTACCTAGTTAGCTGAGTAGCCTTGGGTTGCCCTTTTTAATTTAGGGAACAACCTAGTATGCATGAGGAGCATTGCTGTCCAACCAACACTGCTCTACGTTTTTGGGATATATATGTGTATATATATATATATATATATATATATATCCAAATTAACCTATCTTACATCTGCTGGCGTCAGATAGGCTTATTTTATTTTTATTTTTTAAGGAAAGCTAATTTTAATATTCCCATAAACCCAAAGGTATGCAATTTCCTTCAAAAAAGAGAACTCTAAGGCTACTTTCACACTAGCGTTCGATCGGATCCGTTCTGAACGGATCCGATCATATTAATGCAGACGGAGGCTCCGTTCAGAACGGATCCGTCTGCATTAAAATGGCAAAAAAAAGCTAAGTGTGAAAATAGCCTCGGACGGATCCGTCCAGACTTTCAATGTAAAGTCAATGGGGGACGGATCCGCTTGAAGATTGAGCCATATTGTGGCATCTTCAAACGGATCCGTCCCCATTGACTTACATTGTAAGTCTGGACGGATCCGCACGCCTCCGCACGGCCAGGCGGACACCCGAACGCTGCAAGCTGTCCGTGCGGAGGCGAGCGGAGCGGAGGCTGAACGCCGCCAGACTGATGCAGTCTGAGCGGATCCGCTCCATTCAGACTGCATCAGGGCTGGACGGCTGCGTTCGGGTCCGCTCGTGAGCCCCTTCAAACGGAACTCACGAGCGGACACCCGAACGCTAGTGTGAAAGCAGCCTAAGCCTATCTGATGCCAGCAGTGCTAGTTTGGATACATGTTTCCCAGAAATGCAGAGTAGAGTTACCTGGACTATAATATTCCTCTACCTAAGGCCTCATGCACACCTAAGGCCTCTGTTTACGGGCCGTTTTTTGTGTTCCGTATATGGTCCGTATATGAAACCATTCATTTCAATGGGTCGCAGGAAAACCGGAATGTACTCTGTATGCATTCTGTTTCTGTATTTCAGTTTTTCCGTTCCGTTGGAAGATAGAACATGTCCTTTTATTGCCCTCAAATCATGTTCCATGGCTCCAATCAAGTCAACGAGTCCGCAAAAAAAACTGAACACATACGGAAATGCATCCGTATGTCTTCCGTATCCATTCCATTTTTGTGGAACCATCTATTGAAATTTTATGCCCAGACCAATTTTTTCTATGTAACTACTGTATACTGTATATGCCATACACAAAAATGGAACGGAAACATGGAACAGAAATGGAAACACAACGCAAATAAAAATTGTAACAATGGATCCATGAAAAATGGACCGCAAAACACTGAAAAAGCCATACGGTCATGTGCAATAGGCCTAATAAGAAAGAACACCCCAAGGCCACTTAGCCAACCACAACTATTTTCTCTTGAGACACTCAGTACTCCTGTCCTTTTAGACAAAGAACTGGCTTACATATCTCGCTGAGAGAAATATTATGAGTGTGTCTCTTTGTGATTTCCCTGAAAAAAACATAAGAATTTCAGGATGAATTCTGAATTGATAGAACTGATTCAATTATCTCTAATACGGATACTCTGTATTCAAGCATAATTATTTACCTAACCTCTTATAATATCCATCTCATCTATTTTTCTTGAAATAAGAAAGTTACAGATTTTGCATGGTATCTTCAATCAAGATGGCGGTGCGGCCTCTCCGTGAGTTAATGGATGAGGTGAGTATTCTTATTTTATTTTATTTTTTTGCATTTGTTACCTTGAAACACGAGGAAGTCAAATAGTTTGGCTTTGATTCACTCAATACTACTTTGCAGCGCACCATAAGTAATAGCTAACCCATTCTGTTAGCTGTAGAATTACTGTGCTGTCAGTATTACATATGAGTCTGATATATCGACATGCACATAAGTGTTAAGTACACCAATATTCATAGTAAATTCGTACTGTTAGCTGTAGAGTTGCTGTGCATCAGTATTACAGGTCAAGGTTACCCGCAAAATCCATAGCTAATCCATACTGTTAATGATACAGTTGTTATATATGGCCAACAGACAGTTGTCTAGGCACTCCAAAGGAATGGGCAGCGGCAAAAATAATGCTAAAGTTGGTAAAAGTAGCAGCAGAATAAGCAGTGGTGGTAGCAGCCACAGCAACAGACGAAAGCTGCCATGTTTTGACCAACAATCCAACTGTTCTGTAATGGTTTATTAGCTCTTCACAACAATCACAAGTTACAACAGATACATACAGTCAGGAATCGGTGTGTTCCTCTGACACCACACTTAGCATGGCCCAGGAACTGCCTCTATGCCTTCACCTATCCTGAACCTGCATCTTACTTTTGCTCCTCCTTCTGCTAGCCAACTAATGGTAGCTGCTGGCTCTGCTTTACAGCGACGATGACTTTTGTGAGTTCAGTCAGCAGTTACAGGCGAGCACCTACTTGGAGGAGAGGTCTGCTGCAGACTCCTTTAGGCGTTGGGTGGTAGCACATGTTGCAAGGCGATAGGGAGATGCTCAAGAGACCAATCACACGTGGCAGCCAGGTTAAGAGGGGCATCATCATCATCATCAGGCGGGGATGGTGGCAGCAAGATATGTGGGAAGAAGGTGAGATGCGGCCAAGGTGCTAATGTTGGCACGACAGCCCTGTGTCAACACATGGAGCGACACCATAAAGTGGCGTGGGAAAACAATGCCACTCTTTTAGTCATACAGCCTGATGCAGCAACCTCTGCATCTCCCACTGGCCCACAACCCCTCACCATCAAACAGGGCTCATCAACATCAGCAGAAGGAAGTTGTCATTCCTCTCCATTGACTTCAATGTAATTTATTGCTCCTGATGCTCCTCCTCATCACTTGTTTCAACAGCAATCGATCACCGAGACGTTTGCAAAAAGAAAACAATATGTGTGCACCTGGCAAAGTTGCTGTTTCTACTGTTCCCCCTTTCCATGTAGTTAACTCTGCACATTTCAGAGAATTGATGACTTGTGCTCACTGTGCTCACTGTGCTCACTGTGTCGCTCTGGTAGTTAGGACTAGCGGATGCAGTATAGAGGAAAACTACACAGTTCTTGAATCAAACAGCGGTGTTTATCCACACATTGGTGTATAATAAAATGCAGATAAGGTGTATCACAAAACACAGTTGGCTTGGTGTTTGTTCACCCAAAAGGAAAGTCCATAAACAATAAAAGTCACCTTTTCTCCTGGGTGTTAATACACACCCTGTTAGCAGTTCAGCCTCATCAAGTCCATAGGTCGCCTGTTCGCCTTTTGAGTCCTCCAGCCTGGCTCAAGCCTCAAATCCCAGCACAGCCCTCAGTTCACAGCACACAGACTCCTGAGCTCCACTGTCAGAGGGAGGTAAATCCACACACCTGGTAGTGCTGGCTGTTTTTTACTCCTGGCAATACCCAGCCTTGAACATGGGGAGTAGTCATCCACCCATCACTTTAAGTACTCCTGCCCCGGATCAGCTATGACAGCCAGACTAAATCTCAAGGTGTCAATTACCAATTGCTGCTGCTGACATAAAATACTGTCTCTTACTTCACCGAGGCCAGGAACTTCGGTGACACATACCTTCCATCCACAATGATTCCAGGTACCTTCTTACATGTCCCAAGTCAACATTACTTTTCCAAAAAAGCTGTACTAGCCCTGCACTTCCATATTGAACAGAAGATGGACCAGTCCTTGGGCCTCTGATGTCTCACTTAAGGAAGTATTACGTGTGGGTCTCTCTCGTCTTCTACAACTTTTTCTCTGGTCTTTGAGAGAAAAAAATACACCAATTTGCAGGGCAATTGGAGCATATTTGGTTCCAGTACAACTGATTTGAACCAGAATCAAATGTTTTTATATTTATTTGACGTTAAACTGATGTATGGAGCTATAACTGTAAAAAATTATTGTATGTAAATATATATTAAATATATACCATATTCAATACACTCACTTGGTCTGATTCGAAGTTGAATGCAATAAATGAGACACGAGTGAGCGTATAAAAAAGATATATTCCATAGCGTGGAAAATGTAGTATACATGGAGGTACAGTGGAACAAAAAGAAATAAACATTACATAGAGAGAGACTTATACACACGTATAACAATAATTACAATTACTTCACCAATCCAAGATGACAAACTTATACAACAGACAACTCTTTAAACCTTACAGTACATATTTACCACACATGGCCTTTTTAGGTCTGTCCAGCAGTCTCCTCTCCTGTCCCCTTCCCAGTTTTTCCCAGCCTCCTCAAGCTTCCCCCAGCCTCCCCAAAGCATGGATATTGTATTCCTTGAAAGCTCTCAACCCCCATCCATGCCAATGCCCCATATCGGTTATCTAAGAGTCTGTGGGCCTGCCCAGAAACTGAATCTTGGTCAACCAGTTATTTTAGCATTTTATGACACTGCTCTTATTCACACATTTTGGGTAGAGATGTCCCGAACTATTCGCCGGCGAACAGTTTCCGGCGAATATCGCATGTTCGCGTTCGCCGCGGCGGGCGAACATATGCGATGTTCGGTCTGCCTCCTATACATCATCATTGAGCAAACTTTGACCCTGTACCTCACAGTCAGCAGACACATTCCAGCCAATCAGCATACCCTCCCTCCCAGACCCTCCCACCGCCTATCAAAAAGCAAGGACAGCATCCATCTTAGATTAATTCTGAAGCTGCCGTGTCATAAAGTTGTAATCGCAATGCGATATAATACAGGTTATAGTAATCACATTGCGATTACAACTTAGAGCTGGGTTCCAAATGGTTATATTGATAGAATATAACAAAGATTGAGAATATAATGCTATATTCATTGTCAATTCTAGCAATACAACCATTAGAAACTCAGATCTAAGTTGTAATCGCAATGCGAATAATGCAGGTTATATTAATCGCATTGCGAATTCAACTTAGAGCTAAGTTCCTAATGGTTGTATTGCTAGAATTGACGAATATAATGAATATAGCACTGTATTCTCAATCTTCGTTATATACTAGCAATACAACCATTAGGAACCCAGCAGCTCTAAGTTGAATTCGCAATGCGATTAATATAACCTGCATTAATCGCATTGCGATTACAACTTTCACAAATCCGACAGTACATTCTAGCATGGAGCTGTTCCCATGGTGATGGGGACGCTCCATGAGCACGGAAGTCGGCAGAAGCTCTAAGTTGAAATCCCAATGCGATTTATAGAATTTGAATTAATGGCATTGTGATTTCAACTTAGAACTTCTGGCGACTTCCGTGCTCTTGGAGCGCCCCCATCACCATGGGAACGACTCCATGCTAGAATGTACTGTCAGATTTAAGAAAGTTGAAATCGCAATGCGATTAATTCAAGTTCTATAAATTGCGATTTCAACTTACCATACTCTGCGTCAACTACACAATTTTCCATGGGAGTTTTGCCATGGACCCCCCTCCGGCATGCCACAGTCCAGGTGTTAGTCCCCTTGAAACAACTTTTCCATCACTATTGTGGCCACAAAGAGTCCCTTTGGGTTTTCAAATTTGCCTTCCTATTGAAGTCTATTGCGGTTCGCCCAGTTCGCACGTTCGCGAACATTTGCAGAAATTTGCGTTCGCCATCTCTAATTTTGGGTGCCTTTTGTTCTCTGCCAATCAGCATATGTAAGAGATACAGGATCCTACAAGGCCTTTATCTGAGAGAATCAAAGTAAGACAAAAGGAGCTAAATACATACTAATGCTTACAGTCCCCTACCCGTCTCTGCTGCACAAAAAAAAAATCCCTCATAATCTATAAAATATAATACAACATAATGCATATATTCCAAAACCTGTATTTCTTACATAACTATGGTCAAGGAAAGTATATGCCATTCACAGCTCACTGGATAATTGTTGTTCCGGCCCAGGTGCACCAGCAACTTGGCATGGTGGTGGCAATTTCTTTCCCAGTTTACAGTGGTCTTCCATCATTTCACCTATGCAAAGCTAGGTGGTGTCACCCGGTTTTGCACCTTGTCAGCTTGGGCGAATGGAGCCACAGCGGGGAGGAACTGCTCTACGCTATCAATAAAGAAATTGAATAGTGGATGTCTCCTCTCCAACTGGATATAAGAAACATGGTTGCTCATAATGGAAAGAACATTTTGTCTGTGCTGCATCAGGGTCCTTCCCTGCATGGTGCAGGTCTTCAATCTCATTGTCACCTGGTTTCTCAAGTCTTTCAGTGGACTGTAAGAAGTGTTAGAAATGTCCAGGACACGGTACATGCACTTGAGCCACTCTCACTGAGCAAAACACGCAGTCCTTGAGCTGCAAAGACAAAATGCTCATCCCAGCATCACCTGATATATGACATTTCCACCCATTTCAACTCAATGTTCCATATATTAGACCACCTGTATGAGGAGAGGAAGGCGGTCAATTATTTTTTAATGCAGCAGACGTACAGGTTTACTCTGCGGTGTAATTTCAATCTTAGCCAGTGGCAGATCATGCATGACTCATGCCACTTGCTCAGGTCATTTGAGGAGAACACTTTATTTGTCAGTCAACAGAACAACAAGTTGAATGATGTCATTCCACTCCTTCACATCCTGGAGGGGATTTTGAGAAATATGGATGGGAGGGGACAAAGAACGAGGTACCTACATCTCACAGCCATTGAAGCCCTGAGGAGGATGAACTGGCAGAGAAGGAGGATGAGAATGAGGACAAAAAGGCTAAGGAATTTTATACACACTTAGGTGGTTAATCTACCCAAAGGAGGAGAGACGAACAGGAGGAGTATGAGGAGCTGGAGAACAACAATGATGATGACACAGATTGTCCAGGTCTATGCAGTGGAGATGGAGGCAGGGAGTTCATCCAAGTCCCTTCCGCAAATTGCCAGATGCTTACTGTCATGTTTGCATAGTGACAATCTCATTGTCAGGTGTGATCCAGCGCTCCTGCCCGCCGTTACTGCCAGATCGTATACCACTGAAGAAGGCTGAAACAGGCCGAAACGTATGGTACTCATGCAATGTGACTGAGATATATGGGCATCCACTGGATCATGTATGCAACATAAAATAATTGTGAATAATACATTTCACTAATCAATGGCAAATTGAACTAGCTGTGTGCAGCAATTTTTTTCTACTACAGATTACGACTAACAAAGTCTTTTGCTAGCACCAGCGACAACGGTGTGCGGTACTTCATTCTGAGAATAATCATTGTCAGGATTCGGCAGAGGGATGACTACTGGCTAACCACATTTTCAGACTCTCAAAATGGGTGCATTTTTTAGACCTTCTGAGAAAGATGGAAAAATGGCCTACTATAAATATATATTGGTCACTGTCTGCGAGCGTCATCTGCCGCCCTCAGGAACGTATGGCTGGCGGGGCCCTTCTGTGCTCACACTCCACTGCCATGACTGGTGAGTGAGTAGGTGAGCAGGAGCAGCACCAGCTCCATAAGCAGCAAGTTAAGTCTGGAGTCTCTGATGACCAGTTTTCCTCAGCCACCTTCTGAAAAAAACACCCAGGAGCAGCAGCAGTGGGACACATAGCAGAAACTAAAACAGTATGTCTTGGCATACTTGGACTGCATCCTGTCAACTATGATCCAAGATCCCCTGGATGACTGGGCTTGCAAAATTAAAGTGGGGCCACAACTGTCCGAGTTTGCCATGGGCATGCTTTCCTGTACAGCCAGTAGTGTGGTATCAGAGTGGGTGATCAGTGCAGTGGGGGGCATAGTTACCCCTAAAAACACTCACCATTCCTCACATACTGTTGAGAAAATAACCTTCATAAAGATGAATCAGGCAGGAATCAACTAGGATTTCGTAACACTGGTGTTTGATCTTGATTACTGTAACTTATTACTAATCAGTCTTCTCCTCACTAAACTTTCCCCTCTCCGATCTATTCTGAATGCAGCAGCAACACTTATCTATATGTCCAACTACTACTCCGATGCTGCCAACTTCTGTTAGTCACTTCACTGGTTACCCAGACAAAATAGTATTCCATTTAAATGCCTCACTCTCATCCACAAAGCTCTTCACAGTACTGTAACCTTCACCCCATTGTTTTATTGCCTCCCTCACTTCTGTCTACCATTCTACCGGTGATCTACGCTCTGCAATGATATATGACTAACAACCACCATAATCTGACCCTCTCACTCCCATTTGCAAGACGCTTGAGCTGCAGCAGCTCTCTGGAATGTGTTAAGTTAATTTCCAATGCACACAGTTTTAGGAGTTTCCTAAAAACACAGTGGCCTATCACATCGCCTAATCTAACCATTCTCCATTCATACCACTTCAATATTATTCCTCAGAATCTCATCCTTTTATTCAACATTATCTACTACAGAAGCATTACATATACTCTCAGGTGACTGGCCTATGCAGTTTTCTATATGTACTTCCGTTATTTTGTTAAGATGGTTGGACCATTGTACCACACAATTTTTTACACCACCACTATTTCCTCATAGATTGTAAACTCTCAGAAGCAGAACACTCACTCTTTAAATTTTTGAATTGTTAGTATGTAATATCTGATTTTGTTTGTACATGTACCCTCTAATTGCAAAGTGTTGTGGAATATGTTGGTGCTATTTAAATAAGTATTATTATTAGTGTTGAGCAAATCGAGCTTCGTATCATAGATCCACAGTCAATTTGTTCAAAAACTTTGTTTTAACACTGTCCAGAGACCTGTCTCCATACAGCATTAAAACATATTGTCTCCGTAGAGTCAAAATTATTTTCAGCTGAAGTCACATGAGACTTTGGTGAATGACTTTGGTAATCACTTCTCCGTGTTTAAAAACATTTTCAAATAGCAATTAGCCGGTGAAGGGAAATGTGACTCCATCTTTTCTTCTCTTACATGTACAGAATTGTTATAATATCTCACCCACGCACTGCTTCACATCCCCCCCCCCCGCTGTGAGTTAGGTTCACTTATCTGCCTCAGGACAGATTCTGGGAATCTCCCAGAACTAGAACAAATGTTCTGTTTCACTCAGGGTCATTCGGCACAACTGCGTACATTCTTATATGTGACGTATTGCATACCCATACAAGGATGTTCCGGTAGTATCTGTTTGACCACGCTGTTTAACGCTGTTGTTATGCAAACTTTTCTACTGCCTTTATAAGGCCAAGCTATAGCATAATAAAATTAGAGTGTTTCTCAGTGATGTGTGTGTCTATTATTGCCAACTGAGAAACATCTCTCCTGAAGTCAGTGTCTCAAACCAAGGTTGTCGTAGAGGTCCAGAAAGGTCCAAACCCTTTCACTTTGGGGGCTCCTTCCGGGATAGAGAAGGCCATCCTCGTGTCCGGTAAGAGGGACATCCCTTTTGTCCACTGCCTGGTCCGAGGGCACTGGCCACATCTCTACCCGTGAGTTTTTATTATGTATCCGGGATACATTGTTAAGCCTTAAAAATAGACTCCGGGAGTTTATAATAAGTACTTGGAGTACTTTCATGAATAAGGCCAGCACTTGGAGTGCCATGCATGGATTAGAGTCTCAGGGAGATCTATCCGTAAGTTGTTTTGTGTCAGGGACACACCATAGATTCTCTGGGAGATCTATTTACTCCTGACGTCAGTGTCTCAAACCAAGGTTGTCATAGAGGTCCAGAAAGGTCCAAATCCTTTCAGCCGGTACCAAACTCGACTTCAGATTGCTAATTTTAATATTTAAAGTTGCAGAAATGAATACTGAATTCAGTCACCGAAGTCTTGTGCTACTTCGTGTAAAACAAATTTTTCCTACACAGAGGCAATATATTTAATGTATGGAAATATGTCTCAGAATAGCACTAAAACAAAGTGTTTAAACAATAGGCTTTAGTTCTATGATTCAAAGTTTGATTCACTCAAGCCTAATTATTATTATTAATTTATCAAAAATGTTTTGGTTTACACCCATATCCTCCGGGTCTAGAAGGAAACATACCGACCCGCAGCTCCTTCCATCATCTTTGGTCCACTGCATCATGTGTAGGTTGGGCGACATGTCTCTACTTCAGGCAGTTATTGGCTACAGCAGCACATGTAACCCCCACATCCATTATGGAAAATTACAAGCTTAGACCAAAGTGCAGCAAATGCAATGGTGGACAGAAGTAGCCAGAACAATAGTGATTAGGTAAGTATGTTTCCCTCCAAAGTTCTGATGGTTGGGAGGATAACAAAAAGGCTTTAAAAAAATATTGCAACTCCATTAATGCTTTTTACATTCATCAGCAGAAAAATACTAATGTTTAAGTAACATAGTTTGTAAGGCTGATAAAAAGACATATCTCCATCCAGTTCAGCCAATTATCCTGCAAAGTTGATCCATTCCAGAAGAAAGCAAAAAACCCTATGAGGTAGAAGCCAATTTCCCTCCTTTTAGGGGAAAAAAATCCTTCAAGATTTCAATCAGGCTATCAGAATAACTGCCTGGATCAACGACTCCTCTCTAGTAACTATAACTGTAATATTATTACACTCCAGAAATATACCTAGGCCTCTCTTGAACTCTTTTAGTGAATTCACTAGTGTTGATCAAGAATATTTGTAATGCAAATTTTTATCGCGAATATCGGCACTTGAAATTTGCATTACGAAAATTCGCAATCAACACTACTCCTAAAGTCAAAGATATTGCAGCCTTCTCATTGGCCCACAAGCTAGAAGCAGGGAGGGATCATGTGTACTGATTTAAAAAAAATCTTGAATATTCGAAATGACGAATATTTATCACTATATTCTAAATATTTGTGAATTCTTGAATATTCGCATATTACGCGATCATTACCTTGCCGATTTTTCGAGTAAAAATGTAGAATATAACGAATATTAAAATTTGTGAATATTCAATTAATATTCTGCGAAATATTGTGAATTCGAAATATGAGCCCTGCCGCTCATCACTAGAATTCACCATCACCAACTCCTGAGGCAGAGAGTTCCATAAACCTCACTGCTCTTACACTAAAGAATCTCCTTCTATGTTGATGGAGAAACCTTCTTTCCTCTAGATGTAAAGAAAGTCCTCTTGTCTGTATTGATCTTTGATATTTATACATAATTATTTGATTTCTCATCAGCCGTCTTTTTTCTAAACTAAATAACCCCATTATCATGTTGGCAGCAGCTGCCTGACACTGGTTGCTACAATTAAGTTTATTGTCAACAAGAATTCCAACAGAAGTCCATTTCCATGTTAGGGTTACCCAGTGCTTTTCCATTTCTTATGTGCTGGTGTGTTGTATTTTCCATTTTCATGTGCAAAACCTTCAGAAAAAGACAGGGAACTTAAAGTGGTCCTGGAAAAAAACCCTGAAAGTGGCCCTATTTTGTAGTGGGGCCCAATCTGACACAAGTCAGGGTTAACAAAAGTAGGAGGGGTAACCAATATCAGATTGTGGCACATTATACCACCCTAGCAGAGTCTAATACTACAGTTTATACATTTTCTTAAACTTGTATGTGCTTTATATAGGGGAGAATCATCAGGGGAAATACAATGACTGCTGCCGTATTAGCACATACAAAACCTGTGCTCTCATTAGATTAAGAGCACACATTGTTTGTGGAATTGCAAATCAGCTTTAGTTGGGGCTGTATTACACCAGCAGATTATCTGACCAATTTCTATCCAACCAAACCAATAGTCGGTGTGTATAACAAAAGATATGTTTGTGTAATAGGATGTGTAATAGGCCATCTGACCAATTCTTGGTCATTAAATTGTCAGATCATCTGTTGGTGTAATACAGCCCTTAAGTGTAGCTCAAAAAAAGATGAGATTCTATAAAAGACACAATGCATTCAGCAGGTAGGGTGTAGTTCTCGATATCAAACATGTTTTAGGAATCCTAGTGATTTATGGAATGGGGTTAGAAGAAAATATCTGACCAGTACCCAATTTAGCCCACAAGACTATCTACGATTTTTACAGCTAATATATATACACTCTCCTAAAGAATTATTAGGAACACCTGTTCTATTTCTCATTAATGCGATTATCTAGTGAACCAATCACATGGCAGTTGCTTCAATGCATGTAGGGTTGTGGTCCTGGTCACGACAATCTCCTGAACTCCAAACTGAATGTCAGAATGGGAAAGAAAGGTGATTTAAGCAATTTTGAGCGTGGGATGGTTGTTGGTGCCAGACGGGCCGGTTTGAGTATTTCACAATCTGCTCAGTTACTGGGATTTTCACGCACAACCATTTCTAGGGTTTACAAAGAATGGTATGAAAAGTGAAAAACATCCAGTATGCGGCAGTCCTGTGGGCGAAAATGCTTTGTTGATGCTAGAGGTCAGAGGAGAATGGGCCGACTGATTCAAGCTGATCGAAGAGCAACGTTGACTGAAATAACCACTCGTTACAACCGAGGTATGCAGCAAAGCTCTTGTGAAGCCACAACACGCACAACCTTGAGGCAGATGGGCTACCAAAGCAGAAGACCCCACCGGGTACCACTCATCTCCACTGCAAATAGGAAAAAGAGGCTACAATTTGCACAAGCTCACCAAAATTGGACTGTTGAAGGCTGGAAATATGTTGCCTGGTCTGATGAGTTTCGATTTCTGTTGAGACATTCAACAGAATTTGGCGTAAACAGAATGAGAACATGTATCCATCATGCCTTGTTACCACTGTGCAGGCTGGTGGTGGTGGTGTAATGGTGTGGGGGATGTTTTCTGGGCACACTTTAGGCCCCTTAGTGCCAATTGGCCATCTTTTAAATGCCACGGGCTACCTGAGCATTGTTTCTGACCATGTCCATCCCTTCATAACCACCATGTACCCATCCTCTGATGGCTACTTCCAGCAGGATAATGCACCATGTCACAAAGCTTGAATCATTTCAAATTGGTATCTTGAACATGACAATGAGTTCACTGAACTAAAATGGCCCCCACAGTCACCAGATCTCAACCCAATAGAGCATCTTTGGGATGTGCTGGAACGGGAGATTTGTGCCCTGGATGTGCATCCCTCAAATCTCCATCAACTGCAAGATGCTATCCTATCAATATGGGCCAACATTTCTAAAGAATGCTATCAGCACCTTGTTGAATCAATGCCACGTAGAATTAAGGCAGTTCTGAAGGCAAAAGGGGGTCCAAGTATTAGTATGGTGTTCCTAATAATTCTTTAGGTGAGTGTATATCTTCAAATGTTCACTAAAATGAACATACAAGATTCTTAAGAGTCTAAAAACTTTCTTAACATGTGAACATGCTTTTACATAATACACTGTTGATTACTTTACATTTAAACATGAAAGGTTGAGTGAGTTTGCATTTTAAGGTCAATGTAATAGAATATATCATATGCTATGTTTTCTGCTTCATGTATGCATAATATCCCTATGAGAGGTTTAGAGTACAGAATGTATGCCAGAAGCAAAGCATTTGAATTTGAAACTCTGCTTGTAATTCACTGGGACAAGATGTATGGCTGACTTCCAATTGTACTACACTTGCTATTGTCACTTTCAATCAGATAAACCTCCATTTCATTACACTGTCCTTAACTAAATCATGCACAGTTTACCGATTTAAGGAGTATTGATCTGGATATTAAATATTTTGACTTTGGATCAATAATTTTAAGTATAGCACTTCCTCTTTAACACTGCAATGGCAACCTATGCACCTTTTATGATAGTCATTGACAAATATTTTTTGTGTGGTGTTTAGTGGTGTTTTCATAGCCACCCAGGATACAGTAGCTGCATACTCAGCCCTCAGATCAGTATTAAGGGGGAGATTTATCAAAACTGGGGAAAAGGAAAACTGGCTTAGTTGTCCATAGCAACCAATCATATTCCACATTGCACCAAAGGAGCGCTGTAAAATGAAAGGTGGAATCTGATTGGTTGCTATGGGCAACTAAGCCAGTTTTCCCTGTACACCAGTTTTGATAAATCTCCCCTTATGTATAAAAATAGAAGCTGGGACACTGCTGCTACCTCCACTGGAAGTGAATCTATGGCCAGGAGACAGGACACATTGGCAGGCTCTCACTGGACCTGTTATCACAGGGTACAACCTGTTATAAAACGTAGCTTTTAATCTAATTTACACATAAAATAACAAACTCCCACTAACACACATAGAAAAAGAACAAAAAAAGATATAACCTTGATGACGTAGGAGATAATACTGTAACGTCCAATGGCGTGGGTCAATGATAGACGAGGCGGACAGTCATGGATTCTGATCTGTCCCTGTACCTAGCCCTAGGCTTGGCACCCCTGCCTAAGAACGGAATAGCCGCCCTGATAAGGACGATCCCGTGTTCTGGAACCTCCTAGTGGGTCCTGAATTAACCCTATAATGTATATAGGGTTAATGTATTGTCCCTATTCCGGGGGCTACTCTAGGTACTGTGGGGATTCGCTTTGGTAGGCAGGGTAAGCGGACGCAGTACAGAGGCAAAAAACAAGGTTTAAATCAAAGTTCAGTGTTTATTCACACATAGCCAGAAAACAAGCCAAAAGAAAGTGTTCAGTCTTGGTGCCTGTTCACACCACACAAAGTTCACAGTGCAAAAAGACGTCACCTGGTCAGCAGATGATTTTCACCCAGAGTCCGCAGCAGTCTTTAGTGGCCTGTTTCCCCAGCCTATGGCTCACACAAACAGATCCCTCAGTGTCTCAAACCACAGACTCCTCAGCTCCTCTGTCATGGAGGATAATCCACACCTGAACATGCTGGCTGGGTTTTTTATATTCCAGCCAAAACCCGGCCTGGAACCGTGGGGAACAGCCACCCACCCTGCTCTTTGGCTGCTCCCAATAAGAACCGGCCCGGATTGGCTTTACAGCCATTCTAACAGTTGAAGTGTCAGATTGCACTACAGACCTGACACTTCAGGAAAAAACCTGGTTCTTACCTCACCGAGGCCAGGAACCTCGGTGACACGTATCTTCCGTCAAAGACGGCTCCTTGTTCCTTCTTACATACCTCCCCCCTTTGTTCAACCCTGAGGGGGTGAACACTTGCCAGACAGTGTACGCGGGATAGGGCATCCGCGTTTCCCTGTAACCTGCCTGCCCTGTGTTCCACGGAAAACTTAAAATTTTGCAAAGATAAGAAACACCTGGTGACCCGAGCATTCCTCTCTTTGGCCTGGCTCATCCATTTCAAAGGGGAGTGGTCGGTCACCAGACGGAACCTTCTCCCCAAAAGGTAGTAGCGGAGAGACTCGAGTGCCCACTTGATGGCCAGGCACTCTCTCTCCACTATACTGTACCTAGTCTCTGCTGGGGTGAGCTTCCGGCTGAGGAAGACAACGGGATGCTCCTCCCCGTCAATATCTTGAGATAGTACAGCACCGAGACCTACCTCAGAGGCATTGGTCTGCACTATAAACTCCCTTTTGAAGTCGGGCGCCACCAAAACCCGGGGACCCACACAGGGCCGACTTCAAAGCGGAGAAAGCCTTTTCCGCCTGCTCATTCCAGTGGACCGTCACTGACTTGCGTCCCTTCAAAAGGCCTGTCAATGGTGCGGCGACTGTAGCAAAATTGGGGGCAAACCTCATATAGTACCCCACCATACCCAGGAACGATTTTACTTGCCGAGTAGAGACAGGTCGGGGCCAATTCCTAATTGCCTCAATTTTGTTCACCTGAGGTTTGATCACTCCGCGCCCAATGACATACCCCAGGTACTTGGTCTCTTCTAACCCTATCGAGCACTTTTTTGGGTTAGCGGTTAAGCCAGCCTTCCTAAGGGAGTCCACTACAGCCTGGACTTTAGGTAAGTGACTTTCCCAGTCGTTGCTATGGACAACGATATCGTCCAGGTACGCTGAAGCGTATCGACGATGTGGACGGAGTACAATATCCATTAACCTTTGAAACGTGGCGGGAGCGCCATGTAGACCAAAGGGTAATACCTTGTACTGATACAGCCCCTCTGGCGTGACGAAAGCCGTTTTTTCTTTGGCAGCCTCCGTCAAGGGTACCTGCCAGTACCCTTTGGTGAGGTCCAACACAGAAAAATACCGGGCTTGGCCCAACTTTTCAATAAGCTCATCCACTCGGGGCATGGGATACGCGTCAAACTTAGACACCTCATTAAGTTTGCGGAAGTCATTACAAAACCGCAATGTCCCGTCTGGCTTGGGTATTAATACTATCGGACTGGCCCACTCACTTTTTGACTCCTCGATGACACCCAGCTGGAGCATTAGCTGCACTTCCTCCGTGATGGCTTGTCGCCTAGCCTCGGGTACCCGGTAAGGTTTTAACCGGACTTTCGCCTGAGGCTCAGTGACAATGTCATGCCGGATTACGGACGTGCGTCCAGGGAGGTCTGAGAACACATCCGTATTCCGACTAATGAACTCCCTGGCTTCCTGAGCCTGTTTAGAGGAGAGGCTGTCAGCAATTTTCACTGTGACAGCCGCTTCCCCTGCTTCAGACTGAGGGGCCAAAACCACCTCCCCTAGGAACCCTGGTCGTGGGCTGTCTTCCGTACAGGTTTCCCTTTCCTTCCACGGCTTGAGCAGATTCACATGGTACACCTGCTCCAGCTTTCGCCTCCCAGGCTGGTGTACTTTGTAATCTACTGGTCCAATTTTTTCTAGTACCTCGTAGGGCCCCTGCCACCTAGCTAGGAACTTACTATCTACCGTTGGTACCAGAACCAACACCTGATCACCCGGGTTAAAGTTTCGGACCCGAGCCTGCCGATTATAGACCCTACTCTGGGCTCGCTGCGCTGCCTCCATATGCTCCCTAACCAGAGGTAACACTGTTTCCATCCGTCCCTGCATCTGGGTGACATACTCAACTACACTTTTGTGCGGTGTGGTTTGTTGTTCCCACGCCTCTTTGGCGACGTCTAATAAACCACGAGGGTGTCTGCCGTATAGTAGTTCGAAGGGCGAGAACCCAGTAGAGGCCTGGGGCACTTCTCGCACTGCGAACATGAGATAGGGCAGAAGAAGGTCCCAGTCCCTCCCATCCTTAGACACCACTCTTTTCAGCATATTTTTTAACGTCTGGTTAAACCTCTCTACCAGGCCATCCGTTTGCGGATGATACACGGATGTCCGTAACTGTTATATTTGGAGCAACTTACAGAGTTCCCTCATGACCTTGGACATAAATGGGGTCCCTTGGTCAGTTAGAACCTCCTTAGGCAGACCCACTCTAGAAAACATTTCCATTAACTCCTTAGCTATGAGTTTGGCTGACGTATGACTCAATGGCACCGCCTCCGGGTACCGCGTGGCGTAGTCGAGGATGACCAGGATGTGCTGGTACCCTCTAGCTGACTTCGGTACTGGGCCTATAAGATCCATAGCGATCCGCTCGAAGGGAACCTCAATAATCGGGAGAGGGACCAGGGGACTACGGAAATGTGGCTGGGGGCTGGTTATCTGGCAGGTTGGGCAAGACTTGCAAAACTCTTCTACCTCTCTGAAAACACTGGGCCAGTAAAACCGCTGTAAAATCCGGTCCTGCGTTTTCTGCTGGCCCAGGTGTCCCCCAAGAACATGTTGGTGGGCTAATTTCAACACGAGCTTGCGATATGCCTGGGGCACCACCAGCTGTTCAATATGTTCACCCCGTAGTTTATTTACCCGGTACAGCATCTCCTGTTGAACCACAAAACGGGGGAACATAGATTCGGCCCCCGGTTGTTGCGGCTCACCCTCAACTACTACCACATTTTCCCAGGCTCGAGATAGAGTCGGATCCTGGTGTTGTGCTGTACCGAAATTATCCCTAGAGACATTGAGGTCTGCCAGCTCAGGACCCGGCGGCAAATCCTCTACGTCTCCCACCATCACACTTAACGGGGTTGTCTCCCCCTCTTCCACCGAAGTGGCGGTCACCCCTACAGCTGGTCCTTCTGACTCCGGTTCCCAAGGTTCTGGCCTCCCCCCTGAGTCAGGCCACTCTGCTAGGGGTACATCTGTCTCCCGGGTAACTTTCGTATCCGGCCAGAGTGCCGGGAACCCGGGGAAGTCTCTCCCAATGATCAATTCATATGGTAGCTTTGTGGCGACGGCCACCTCATGCATCCACCTGCCGGCCACCATTGACAGAGAGACCCGGGCGGTGGGATACTCCTTTAAGTCCCCATGTATGCAAACAACACCGACTTTTCGGCCAGTATACTCAGCCGGCCGCACCAGGGCAGCTCTTACCAGGGACACCAGGCTCCCTGAATCCATCAGAGCCACCGCCAGAGTGCCCCCCACTTCCACCTGGCACAGGTGGCTATTGTCCATAGTCTCTGAAGTTCCTGTGGCACACAACATCCTGGCATATAATGAGTGGCGGAAGCCATAGTTGGTGTCCATGGGTTCCCCCCGATGGGGACAGTCTGCCCTTATGTGTCCAGGCTCCTGACAACGCCAGCAGACCACCGGGTTTAGGTCGGCAGGGGGTACATCCCAGGCGGGTCTAGCTGGGACCGGTCGCCGGGTCTGGGGCGGAGTTTTCCGGGGTTTGACTGGCCCCCTCCCAAAAGAACCCCCCTGTAGATTTCTGGTGGCCTCATAGCGCTCCACCAGGTCGACCATCTCCAGGGCATTATTCTGAGACACCTGGCCGATCCAGTGCTGGAGAGGGTACGGCAAAGCCCTCCAAAACAGATCCGCCAACAGCCGATCCAACATAGCAGTGGGAGTCAACATGTCCGGCTGCAGCCATTTTTGCAAACGGTGCAGCAGATCATAATATTGTGGTCTAGCGGGTTCAGCCGGGTTAAATTCCCACCGATGCACCCTCTGGGCCCGGACCAATACATTCACCCCGAGTCTCGCCAGGATCTCACCTTTTACTGTCGGGTAGTCGGCCGCCTGATCATCGGGGAGATCAAACAATACTTGCTGGGGACCGGACGCTAGGAACAGAGCAACGACCTCAGCCCACTGGTCTCGGGGTAACTTTTCCCTCACGGCCACTTTTTCGAAGACCGCCAGATAGGTCTCGACGTCATCCGAGGGGGTCATCTTCGGAATCGCCGCGCGAACAGCTTTCCGGGCATCGTGGACATTCTGGGACGCTCCTGATGCCTGCAACGCCATCACATGTTGCAATAGCAGCTGGTTCGTTTCTTGTTGCTGCTTGTTAGCCTCCCGTTGCTGCAAGTTAGCCTCCACGAGGGCCTTCACGACCGCCTCCATTTTGTCAGGGGACACGGGTCGTAACCTTGCCGGCTTAATGTAGGACATGCACTTGTGCCCGGATAAACAAAAACTTTTCGGCCTTCAGGCCTGCCTCACTGCGTTTGCCCGCATCCGACACCAAATGTGGGGATTCGCTTTGGTAGGCAGGGTAAGCGGACGCAGTACAGAGGCAAAAAACAAGGTTTAAATCAAAGTTCAGTGTTTATTCACACATAGCCAGAAAACAAGCCAAAAGAAAGTGTTCAGTCTTGGTGCCTGTTCACACCACACAAAGTTCACAGTGCAAAAAGACGTCACCTGGTCAGCAGATGATTTTCACCCAGAGTCCGCAGCAGTCTTTAGTGGCCTGTTTCCCCAGCCTATGGCTCACACAAACAGATCCCTCAGTGTCTCAAACCACAGACTCCTCAGCTCCTCTGTCATGGAGGATAATCCACACCTGAACATGCTGGCTGGGTTTTTTATATTCCAGCCAAAACCCGGCCTGGAACCGTGGGGAACAGCCACCCACCCTGCTCTTTGGCTGCTCCCAATAAGAACCGGCCCGGATTGGCTTTACAGCCATTCTAACAGTTGAAGTGTCAGATTGCACTACAGACCTGACACTTCAGGAAAAAACCTGGTTCTTACCTCACCGAGGCCAGGAACCTCGGTGACACGTATCTTCCGTCAAAGACGGCTCCTTGTTCCTTCTTACAGTACACAGAACAAAAAGAAAATAAATTACAGTATAAATAGCAAGAGGCCACCCACACCCATGGATGCTGCGTCTTGTGGGTGGACAAATGCTTGTGAAGATTATGTCATGAAAGTGCACAGACAACCACATGTGTGATTATCTATGAAACAATAAATCATCCGATAAACGATATCAATGTGTATCCAAAGTCCCAATGCGTTTCACCCTAATTGATTGCCGGGTTCCTCAGGGGACATATTTTAGTACAATGCTGTTTTTTGGCATCGATAAGAGGTAGCGAAGTAGTCAGCAGGGCCCTCAGTTATGGTGACACAGTTTGACCAGATCTATTACGTTTGATCATTGAATAGCTTTAAAGGGTCAGATATAAAGACCATGTTAGAGAACCTTTGAGAGGCACAAAGTGAGTAAGTCACTCGCCCTAGTGGGTATAGAGCATGAGGTTAAAATTCCCATAAAGATATACAAGTTCATGCACACATGAATAGTTCCCACATGGATACTTGGAGTGACAATCTCCTAAGACAATCACATATGTGTGATAACATGTGTGATAGATATAAAGATAGCAAACAAGTAACCAGATACTATTTGCGTGTCCGGATACAGCTAAGGAGGCCCCAAACAATCCGTGGGGTTAGCAGTATGTCCACTATCACTCCAGCTGTAGCCTGTGTACACAAGATAATGGTGCCTCACTGGTCCTGTGTGTGAGCTGATAGTAGAGTGTGGTTTTAATGTAGATTTAACTAAATATAAAAATAATGAAGATGCTGTAATTCATTGACATCGAGCTACAGCTGCAGCCATATTTGTGAAAGAGCTTTGCTGTTACATTAAAGGGAACCTGTCACCAGGATTTTGTGCATAGAGCTGAGGACATGGGTTGCTAGATGGCCACTAGCACATCCACAATACCCAGTCCCCATAGCCCTGTGTGCTTTTATTGTGTAAAAAAAACAATTTGATACATATGCAAATTAACCTGAGATGTGTCCTGTCCCTGACTCATCTCACCTACAGGACTCATTTCAGGGTAATTTGCATATGTATCAAATAGGTTTTTTTTACACAATAAAAGCACACAGAGCTATGGGGACTGGGTATTGCGGATCTGCTACCAGCCATCTAGCAACCCATGTCCTCAGCTCTATACACAAAATCCCGGTGACAGGTTCCCTTTAAATAATACGTTATAGTAAATCAATAAAAGAGTCCCCTACAAAATATTTCCTTAAAAATGATCATGTACTTTCCTTGATCCCTGAATTCAATCATTGGTTTCATGAGAAAAGATTTGATGAAGCTAATATAGCAAGAACCTGCAACAAAATCTTCCTCAAAATTGAAGACTTTTTATTAAAGAGAGAGGAATAGAGGGAGAGGCATAGTAGTACGCCTTCACGTCTTTGTTCTTCAGTGACATATCTAATGCTGGGCTTTTGTGTGTTAGCTGCTTGTTCTATCACTTCACATACCCGTGGGTCTGCAAGGGGTTACAGGAATTTCATTAGGACTGTGTGGCATTGCTATTAAAAGAAGTCATATTTAGGTTTTCATTGTTCAGTCTATGTGAGCTACTAGCCTTGAATAGAGTTGAGCGAACACCTGGATGTTCGGGTTCGAGAAGTTCGGCCGAACATCCCGGAAATGTTCGGGTTCGGGATCCGAACCCGATCCGAACTTCGTCCCGAACCCGAACCCCATTGAAGTCAATGGGGACCCGAACTTTTCGGCACTAAAAAGGCTGTAAAACAGCCCAGGAAAGAGCTAGAGGGCTGCAAAAGGCAGCAACATGTAGGTAAATCCCCTGCAAACAAATGTGGATAGGGAAATGAATTAAAATAAAAATTAAATAAATAAAAATTAACCAAAATCAATTGGAGAGAGGTTCCATAGCAGAGAATCTGGCTTCCCGTCACCCACCACTGGAACAGTCCATTCTCAGATATTTAGGCCCCGGCACCCAGGCAGAGGAGAGAGGTCCCGTAACAGACAATCTGGCTTCATGTCAGCAGAGAATCAGTCTGCATGTCATAGCAGAGAATCAGGCTTCACGTCACCCACCACTGCAACAGTCCATTGTCATAAATTTAGGCCCAGCACTAGTGTTGAGCGGCATGTCCCATATTCGAATTCGCGAAATTTTGTGAATATTCGAAAGAATATTCGTAAAATATTCGCGATTATTCAAATTCGTTATTATTTCGCATATGCGATAATTCGAATTATCGCATAATACATATGCTATGCAAAATTCACATGTGCGCTAATGAAATCGCCTTACGAAGATTCGCAACTCAATTCAATCACTAATGTATGAATGCAATGCCCTTTGCCTCTGTTCTGGGACAAGTGTAGATATTCGCATGTGCGCTAATAAAATCGCCTTACGAAGATTCGCAACTCAATTCACTAATGTATGAATGCAAAGCCCTTTGCCTCTGTTCTGGGACGTGCCGATATTCGCATGTGCGCTAATAAAATCGCCTTACGAAGATTCGCGCCTCAATCACTTTCTAGGCAATGTGAGTAAGATCTGAGCTGTTGGACCTTTGGGAAACAATCAATTATATGTGTACTGTAATTTTGTGGGGGGGGGGGGGGGAAACAAAAAACGAATATTCGTTTTTACGAATATATAGCACTATATTCGAAATATTCGCGAAATCGCGAAGTTGCGATATTCGCGAAAAAAATTTGCTTTTCGAATATTCGCGCTCAACACTACCCAGCACCCAGGCAGAGGAGAGAGGTCCCGTAACAGAGAATCTGGCTTCATGTCAGCAGAGAATCAGTCTTCATATCATAGCAGAGAATCAGGCTTCACGTCACCCACCACTGTAAGAGTCAATTTTCATAAATTTAGGCCCAGAACCCAGGCAGAGGAGAAAGGTCCCGTAACAGACAATCTGGCTTCATGTCAGCAGAGAATCAGTCTTCATATCATAGCAGAGAATCAGGCTTCACGTCACCCACCACTGCAACAGTCAATTGTCATAAATTTAGGCCCAGCACCCAGGCAGAGGAGAGAGCTCCCGTAACAGAGGATCTGGCTTCATGTCAGCAGAGAATCAGTCTGCATGTCATAGCAGAGAATGAGGCTTCACGTCACCCACCACTGCAACAGTCAATTGTCATAAATTTAGGCCCAGCACCCAGGCAGAGGAGAGAGCTCCCGTAACAGAGGATCTGGCTTCATGTCAGCAGAGAATCAGTCTGCATGTCATAGCAGAGAATGAGGCTTCACGTCACCCACCACTGCAACAGTCCATTGGCATATATTTAGGCCTAGCACACAGGCAGAGCAGAGAGGTCCCGTAACAGACAATCTGGCTTCATGTCAGCAGAGAATTAGTCTGCATGTCATAGCAGAGAATGAGGCTTCACGTCACCCACCACTGCAACAGTCCATTGGCATATATTTAGGCCTAGCACACAGGCAGAGCAGAGAGGTCCCGTAACAGACAATCTGGCTTCATGTCAGCAGAGAATCAGTCTGCATGTCATAGCAGAGAATGAGGCTTCACGTCACCCACCACTGCAACAGTCCATTGGCATATATTTAGGCCTAGCACACAGGCAGAGCAGAGAGGTCCCGTAACAGACAATCTGGCTTCATGTCAGCAGAGAATCAGTCTGCATGTCATAGCAGAGAATGAGGCTTCACGTCACCCACCACTGCAACAGTCCATTGGCATATATTTAGGCCTAGCACACAGGCAGAGCAGAGAGGTCCCGTAACAGACAATCTGGCTTCATGACAGCAGAGAATTAGTCTGCATGTCATAGCAGAGAATGAGGCTTCACGTCAGCCACCACTGCAACAGTCCATTGGCATATATTTAGGCCCAGCACCCAGGCAGAGGAGAGAGGTCCCGTAACAGACAATCTGGCTTCATGTCAGCAGAGAATTAGTCTGCATGTCATAGCAGAGAATCAGGCTTCACGTCAGCCACCACTGCAACAGTCCATTGTCATAAATTTAGGCCCAGCACCCAGGCAGAGGAGAGAGGTCCCGTAACAGACAATCTGGCTTCATGTCAGCAGAGAATTAGTCTGCATGTCATAGCAGAGAATGAGGCTTCACGTCAGCCACCACTGCAACAGTCCATTGGCATATATTTAGGCCTAGCACACAGGCAGAGCAGAGAGGTCCCGTAACAGACAATCTGGCTTCATGTCAGCAGAGAATTAGTCTGCATGTCATAGCAGAGAATGAGGCTTCACGTCACCCACCACTGCAACAGTCCATTGGCATATATTTAGGCCTAGCACACAGGCAGAGCAGAGAGGTCCCGTAACAGACAATCTGGCTTCATGTCAGCAGAGAATCAGTCTGCATGTCATAGCAGAGAATGAGGCTTCACGTCACCCACCACTGCAACAGTCCATTGGCATATATTTAGGCCTAGCACACAGGCAGAGCAGAGAGGTCCCGTAACAGACAATCTGGCTTCATGTCAGCAGAGAATCAGTCTGCATGTCATAGCAGAGAATGAGGCTTCACGTCACCCACCACTGCAACAGTCCATTGGCATATATTTAGGCCTAGCACACAGGCAGAGCAGAGAGGTCCCGTAACAGACAATCTGGCTTCATGACAGCAGAGAATCAGTCTGCATGTCATAGCAGAGAATCAGGCTTCACGTCAGCCACCACTGCAACAGTCCATTGTCATAAATTTAGGCCCAGCACCCAGGCAGAGGAGAGAGGTCCCGTAACAGAGAATCTGGCTTCATGTCAGCAGAGAATCAGTCTTCATATCATAGCAGAGAATCAGGCTTCACGTCACCCACCACTGTAAGAGTCAATTTTCATAAATTTAGGCCCAGAACCCAGGCAGAGGAGAAAGGTCCCGTAACAGACAATCTGGCTTCATGTCAGCAGAGAATCAGTCTTCATATCATAGCAGAGAATCAGGCTTCACGTCACCCACCACTGCAACAGTCAATTTTCATAAATTTAGGCCCAGAACCCAGGCAGAGGAGAAAGGTCCCGTAACAGACAATCTGGCTTCATGTCAGCAGAGAATCAGTCTTCATATCATAGCAGAGAATCAGGCTTCACGTCACCCACCACTGCAACAGTCAATTTTCATAAATTTAGGCCCAGAACCCAGGCAGAGGAGAAAGGTCCCGTAACAGACAATCTGGCTTCATGTCAGCAGAGAATCAGTCTTCATATCATAGCAGAGAATCAGGCTTCACGTCACCCACCACTGCAACAGTCAATTTTCATAAATTTAGGCCCAGCACCCAGGCAGAGGAGAGAGGTCCCGTAACAGAGGATCTGGCTTCATGTCAGCAGAGAATCAGTCTGCATGTCATAGCAGAGAATCAGGCTTCACGTCACCCACCACTGCAACAGTCAATTGTCATAAATTTAGGCCCAGCACCCAGGCAGAGGAGAGAGCTCCCGTAACAGAGGATCTGGCTTCATGTCAGCAGAGAATCAGTCTGCATGTCATAGCAGAGAATGAGGCTTCACGTCACCCACCACTGCAACAGTCCATTGGCATATATTTAGGCCTAGCACACAGGCAGAGGAGAGGTTCATTCAACTTTGGGTAGCCTCGCAATATAATGGTAAAATGAAAATAAAAATAGGATTGAATGAGGAAGTGCCCTGGAGTCCAATAATATATGGTTATGGGGAGGTAGTTAATGTCTAATCTGGACAAGGGACGGACAGGTCCTGTGGGATCCATGCCTGGTTCATTTTTATGAACGTCAGCTTGTCCACATTGGCTGTAGACAGGCGGCTGCGTTTGTCTGTAATGACGCCCCCTGCCGTGCTGAATACACGTTCAGACAAAACGCTGGCTGCCGGGCAGGCCAGCACCTCCAAGGCATAAAAGGCTAGCTCTGGCCACGTGGACAATTTAGAGACCCAGAAGTTGAATGGGGCCGAACCATCAGTCAGTACGTGGAGGGGTGTGCACACGTACTGTTCCACCATGTTAGTGAAATGTTGCCTCCTGCTAACACGTTGCGTATCAGGTGGTGGTGCAGTTAGCTGTGGCGTGTTGACAAAAGTTTTCCACATCTCTGCCATGCTAACCCTGCCCTCAGAGGAGCTGGCCGTGACACAGCTGCCTTGGCGACCTCTTGCTCCTCCTCTGCCTTGGCCTTGGGCTTCCACTTGTTCCCCTGTGACATTTGGGAATGCTCTCAGTAGCGCGTCTACCAACGTGCGCTTGTACTCGCGCATCTTCCTATCACGCTCCAGTGCAGGAAGTAAGGTGGGCACATTGTCTTTGTAGCGTGGATCCAGCAGGGTGGCAACCCAGTAGTCCGCACAGGTTAAAATGTGGGCAACTCTGCTGTCGTTGCGCAGGCACTGCAGCATGTAGTCGCTCATGTGTGCCAGGCTGCCCAGGGGTAAGGACAAGCTGTCCTCTGTGGGAGGCGTATCGTCATCGTCCTGCCTTTCCCCCCAGCCACGCACCAGTGATGGACCCGAGCTGCGTTGGGTGCCACCCCGCTGTGACCATGCTTCATCCTCATCCTCCTCCACCTCCTCCTCATCCTCGTCCTCCTCGTCCTCCAGTAGTGGGCCCTGGCTGGCCACATTTGTACCTGGCCTCTGCTGTTGCAAAAAACCTCCCTCTGAGTCACTTCGAAGAGACTGGCCTGAAAGTGCTAAAAATGACCCCTCTTCCTCATCCTCCTCCTCCTCCTCCTGGGCCACCTCCTGTTCCATCATCGCCCTAAGTGTTTTCTCAAGGAGACATAGAAGTGGTATTGTAACGCTGATAACGGTGTCATCGCCACTGGCCATGTTGGTGGAGTACTCGAAACAGCGCAACAGGGCACACAGGTCTCGCATGGAGGCCCAGTCATTGGTGGTGAAGTGGTGCTGTTCTGTAGTGCGACTGACCCGTGCGTGCTGCAGCTGAAACTCCACTATGGCCTGCTGCTGCTCGCACAGTCTGTCCAGCATGTGCAAGGTGGAGTTCCACCTGGTGGGCACGTCGCATATGAGGCGGTGAGCGGGAAGGCCGAAGTTACGCTGTAGCGCAGACAGGCGAGCAGCGGCAGGATGTGAACGCCGGAAGCGCGAACAGACGGCCCGCACTTTATGCAGCAGCTCTGACATGTCGGGGTAGTTGTGAATGAACTTCTGCACCACCAAATTCAGCACATGCGCCAAGCAAGGGATGTGCGTCAAATTGGCTAGTCCCAGAGCTGCAACGAGATTTCGCCCATTATCACACACCACCAGGCCGGGCTTGAGGCTCACCGGCAGCAACCACTCGTCGGTCTGTTGTTCAATACCCCGCCACAACTCCTGTGCGGTGTGGGGCCTGTCCCCCAAACATATGAGTTTCAGAATGGCCTGCTGACGTTTACCCCGGGCTGTGCTGAAGTTGGTGGTGAAGGTGTGTGGCTGACTGGATGAGCAGGTGGAAGAAGAGGAGGAGGAAGCCGAGAAGGAGGAGGTGGCAACAGGAGGCAAAGAATGTTGCCCTGCGATCCTTGGCGGCGGCAGGACGTGCGCCAAACAGCTCTCCGCCTGGGGCCCAGCTGCCACTACATTTACCCAGTGTGCAGTTAGGGAGATATAGCGTCCCTGGCCGTGCTTACTGGTCCACGTATCTGTGGTTAGGTGGACCTTGCTACAGATGGCGTTGCGCAGTGCACACTTGATTTTATCGGATACTTGGTTGTGCAGGGAAGGCACGGCTCTCTTGGAGAAGTAGTGCCGGCTGGGAACAACATACTGTGGGACAGCAAGCGACATGAGCTGTTTGAAGCTGTCTGTGTCCACCAGCCTAAATGACAGCATTTCATAGGCCAGTAGTTTAGAAATGCTGGCATTCAGGGCCAGGGATCGAGGGTGGCTAGGTGGGAATTTACGCTTTCTATCAAATGTTTGTGAGATGGAGAGCTGAACGCTGGCGTGTGACATGGTTGAGACGCTTGGTGACGGAGGTGGTGGTGGTGGTGTTGGTGGTACATCCCCTGTTTGCTGGGCGGCAGGTGCCAACGTTCCTCCAGAGGCGGAGGAAGAGGCCGAGGCGGCAGCAGCAGAATAGGCCGAGGCGGCAGCAGCAGAAGAGGTAGCAGGGGGAGCCTGAGTGACTTCCTTGGTTTTAAGGTGTTTACTCCACTGCAGTTCATGCTTTGCATGCAGGTGCCTGGTCATGCAGGTTGTGCTCAGGTTCAGAACGTTAATGCCTCGCTTCAGGCTCTGATGGCACAGCGTGCAAACCACTCGGGTCTTGTCGTCAGCACATTGTTTGAAGAAGTGCCATGCCAGGGAACTCCTTGAAGCTGCCTTTGGGGTGCTCGGTCCCAGATGGCGGCGGTCAGTAGCAGGCGGAGTCTCTTGGCGGCGGGTGTTCTGCTTTTGCCCACTGCTCCCTCTTTTGCTACGCTGTTGGCTCGGTCTCACCACTGCCTCTTCCTCCGAACTGTGAAAGTCAGTGGCACGACCTTCATTCCATGTGGGGTCTAGGACCTCATCGTCCCCTGCATCGTCTTCCACCCAGTCTTGATCCCTGACCTCCTGTTCAGTCTGCACACTGCAGAAAGACGCAGCAGTTGGCACCTGTGTTTCGTCATCATCAGAGACATGCTGAGGTGGTATTCCCATGTCCTCATCATCAGGAAACATAAGTGGTTGTGCGTCAGTGCATTCTATGTCTTTCACCGCTGGGGAAGGGCTAGGTGGATGCCCTTGGGAAACCCTGCCAGCGGAGTCTTCAAACAGCATAAGAGACTGCTGCATAACTTGAGGCTGAGACAGTTTCCCTGGTATGCATGGGGGTGATGTGACAGACTGATGGGGTTGGTTTTCAGGCGCCATCTGTGCGCTTTCTGCAGAAGACTGGGTGGGAGATAATGTGAACGTGCTGGATCCACTGTCGGCCACCCAATTGACTAATGCCTGTACCTGCTCAGGCCTTACCATCCTTAGAACGGCATTGGGCCCCACCATATATCGCTGTAAATTCTGGCGGCTACTGGGACCTGAGGTAGTTGGTACACTAGGACGTGTGGATGTGGCAAAACGGCCACGTCCTCTCCCAGCACCAGAGGGTCCACTAACATCACCACGACCATGTCCACGTCCGCGTCCCTTACTAGATGTTTTCCTCATTGTTATGGTTCACCACAACAACAAAAATATTATTTGGCCCAATGTATTATATTCAAATTCAGCGGGATATAAATTTGAGGCCTAGTATTTAGGCGCTGGGTGACCGGTATGGATTTACTGACAGAATTGGACTTGGAAATGCACAGTAGCGTGTGTGTGAAGTTATTCTGAATGACCCTATGTGCACCTTGAATATTATATACCCTTTTAGGGATAGATTTCAAATAGCTCTGATATAGCCGAAACCACTAAATTATGAAATTGCTAAATTGGGAATTGTATTTCAACCCAGAACAAAAAATGTGCTTTGACGGACACTAAATAACTTTCCCAGCCACAACAGGACAGCGGTAACGAGAGATTTAGCGGGATATAAATTTGAGGCCTAGTATTTAGGCGCTGGGTGACCGGTATGGATTTACTGACAGAATTGGACTTGGAAATGCACAGTAGCGTGTGTGTGAAGTTATTCTGAATGACCCTATGTGCACCTTGAATATTATATACCCTTTTAGGGATAGATTTCAAATAGCTCTGATATAGCAGAAACCACTAAATTATGAAATTGCTAAATTGGGAATTGTATTTCAACCCAGAACAAAAAATGTGCTTTGACGGACACTAAATAACTTTCCCAGCCACAACAGGACAGCGGTAACGAGAGATTTAGCGGGATATAAATTTGAGGCCTAGTATTTAGGCGCTGGGTGACCGGTATGGATTTAGTGACAGAATTAGACTTGGAAATGCACAGTAGCATGTGTGTGAAGTTATTCTGAATGACCCTATGTGCACCTTGAATATTATATACCCTTTTAGGGATAGATTTCAAATAGCTCTGATATAGCAGAAACCACTAGAGTTGAGCGAACACCTGGATGTTCGGGTTCGAGAAGTTCGGCCGAACATCCCGGAAATGTTCGGGTTCGGGATCCGAACCCGATCCGAACTTCGTCCCGAACCCGAACCCCATTGAAGTCAATGGGGACCCGAACTTTTCGGCACTAAAAAGGCTGTAAAACAGCCCAGGAAAGAGCTAGAGGGCTGCAAAAGGCAGCAACATGTAGGTAAATCCCCTGCAAACAAATGTGGATAGGGAAATGAATTAAAATAAAAATTAAATAAATAAAAATTAACCAAAATCAATTGGAGAGAGGTTCCATAGCAGAGAATCTGGCTTCCCGTCACCCACCACTGGAACAGTCCATTCTCAGATATTTAGGCCCCGGCACCCAGGCAGAGGAGAGAGGTCCCGTAACAGAGAATCTGTCTTCATGTCAGCAGAGAATTAGTCTGCATGTCATAGCAGAGAATGAGGCTTCACGTCAGCCACCACTGCAACAGTCCATTGGCATATATTTAGGCCCAGCACACACACAGGCAGAGGAGAGAGGTCCCGTAACAGAGAATCTGGCTTCATGTCAGCAGAGAATCAGTCTGCATGTCATAGCAGAGAATCAGGCTTCACGTCAGCCACCACTGCAACAGTCCATTGTCATAAATTTAGGCCCAGCACCCAGGCAGAGGAGAGAGGTCCCGTAACAGAGAATCTGGCTTCATGTCAGCAGAGAATCAGTCTTCATATCATAGCAGAGAATCAGGCTTCACGTCACCCACCACTGTAAGAGTCAATTTTCATAAATTTAGGCCCAGAACCCAGGCAGAGGAGAAAGGTCCCGTAACAGACAATCTGGCTTCATGTCAGCAGAGAATCAGTCTTCATATCATAGCAGAGAATCAGGCTTCACGTCACCCACCACTGTAAGAGTCAATTTTCATAAATTTAGGCCCAGAACCCAGGCAGAGGAGAAAGGTCCCGTAACAGACAATCTGGCTTCATGTCAGCAGAGAATCAGTCTTCATATCATAGCAGAGAATCAGGCTTCACGTCACCCACCACTGTAAGAGTCAATTTTCATAAATTTAGGCCCAGAACCCAGGCAGAGGAGAAAGGTCCCGTAACAGACAATCTGGCTTCATGTCAGCAGAGAATCAGTCTTCATATCATAGCAGAGAATCAGGCTTCACGTCACCCACCACTGTAAGAGTCAATTTTCATAAATTTAGGCCCAGAACCCAGGCAGAGGAGAAAGGTCCCGTAACAGACAATCTGGCTTCATGTCAGCAGAGAATCAGTCTTCATATCATAGCAGAGAATCAGGCTTCACGTCACCCACCACTGTAAGAGTCAATTTTCATAAATTTAGGCCCAGAACCCAGGTAGAGGAGAAAGGTCCCGTAACAGACAATCTGGCTTCATGACAGCAGAGAATCAGTCTGCATGTCATAGCAGAGAATCAGGCTTCACGTCAGCCACCACTGCAACAGTCCATTGTCATAAATTTAGGCCCAGCACCCAGGCAGAGGAGAGAGGTCCCGTAACAGACAATCTGGCTTCATGTCAGCAGAGAATCAGTCTGCATGTCATAGCAGAGAATCAGGCTTCACTGTCAGCCACCACTGCAACAGTCCATTGGCATATATTCAGGCCCAGCACCCAGGCAGAGGAGAGAGGTCCCGTAACAGACAATCTGGCTTCATGTCAGCAGAGAATTAGTCTGCATGTCATAGCAGAGAATGAGGCTTCACGTCACCCACCACTGCAACAGTCCATTGGCATATATTCAGGCCCAGCACCCAGGCAGAGGAGAGAGGTCCCGTAACAGAGGATCTGGCTTCATGTCAGCAGAGAATCAGTCTGCATGTCATAGCAGAGAATCAGGCTTCACGTCAGCCACCACTGCAACAGTCCATTGTCATAAATTTAGGCCCAGCACCCAGGCAGAGGAGAGAGGTCCCGTAACAGAGGATCTGGCTTCATGTCAGCAGAGAATCAGTCTGCATGTCATAGCAGAGAATCAGGCTTCACGTCAGCCACCACTGCAACAGTCCATTGTCATAAATTTAGGCCCAGCACCCAGGCAGAGGAGAGAGGTCCCGTAACAGACAATCTGGCTTCATGTCAGCAGAGAATTAGTCTGCATGTCATAGCAGAGAATCAGGCTTCATGTCAGCCACCACTGCAACAGTCCATTGGCATATATTTAGGCCTAGCACACAGGCAGAGGAGAGGTTCATTCAACTTTGGGTAGCATCGCAATATAATGGTAAAATGAAAATAAAAATAGGATTGAATGAGGAAGTGCCCTGGAGTCCAATAATATATGGTTATGGGGAGGTAGTTAATGTCTAATCTGGACAAGGGACGGACAGGTCCTGTGGGATCCATGCCTGGTTCATTTTTATGAACGTCAGCTTGTCCACATTGGCTGTAGACAGGCGGCTGCGTTTGTCTGTAATGACGCCCCCTGCCGTGCTGAATACACGTTCAGACAAAACGCTGGCTGCCGGGCAGGCCAGCACCTCCAAGGCATAAAAGGCTAGCTCTGGCCACGTGGACAATTTAGAGACCCAGAAGTTGAATGGGGCCGAACCATCAGTCAGTACGTGGAGGGGTGTGCACACGTACTGTTCCACCATGTTAGTGAAATGTTGCCTCCTGCTAACACGTTGCGTATCAGGTGGTGGTGCAGTTAGCTGTGGCGTGTTGACAAAAGTTTTCCACATCTCTGCCATGCTAACCCTGCCCTCAGAGGAGCTGGCCGTGACACAGCTGCCTTGGCGACCTCTTGCTCCTCCTCTGCCTTGGCCTTGGGCTTCCACTTGTTCCCCTGTGACATTTGGGAATGCTCTCAGTAGCGCGTCTACCAACGTGCGCTTGTACTCGCGCATCTTCCTATCACGCTCCAGTGCAGGAAGTAAGGTGGGCACATTGTCTTTGTAGCGTGGATCCAGCAGGGTGGCAACCCAGTAGTCCGCACAGGTTAAAATGTGGGCAACTCTGCTGTCGTTGCGCAGGCACTGCAGCATGTAGTCGCTCATGTGTGCCAGGCTGCCCAGGGGTAAGGACAAGCTGTCCTCTGTGGGAGGCGTATCGTCATCGTCCTGCCTTTCCCCCCAGCCACGCACCAGTGATGGACCCGAGCTGCGTTGGGTGCCACCCCGCTGTGACCATGCTTCATCCTCATCCTCCTCCACCTCCTCCTCATCCTCGTCCTCCTCGTCCTCCAGTAGTGGGCCCTGGCTGGCCACATTTGTACCTGGCCTCTGCTGTTGCAAAAAACCTCCCTCTGAGTCACTTCGAAGAGACTGGCCTGAAAGTGCTAAAAATGACCCCTCTTCCTCATCCTCCTCCTCCTCCTCCTGGGCCACCTCCTGTTCCATCATCGCCCTAAGTGTTTTCTCAAGGAGACATAGAAGTGGTATTGTAACGCTGATAACGGTGTCATCGCCACTGGCCATGTTGGTGGAGTACTCGAAACAGCGCAACAGGGCACACAGGTCTCGCATGGAGGCCCAGTCATTGGTGGTGAAGTGGTGCTGTTCTGTAGTGCGACTGACCCGTGCGTGCTGCAGCTGAAACTCCACTATGGCCTGCTGCTGCTCGCACAGTCTGTCCAGCATGTGCAAGGTGGAGTTCCACCTGGTGGGCACGTCGCATATGAGGCGGTGAGCGGGAAGGCCGAAGTTACGCTGTAGCGCAGACAGGCGAGCAGCGGCAGGATGTGAACGCCGGAAGCGCGAACAGACGGCCCGCACTTTATGCAGCAGCTCTGACATGTCGGGGTAGTTGTGAATGAACTTCTGCACCACCAAATTCAGCACATGCGCCAAGCAAGGGATGTGCGTCAAATTGGCTAGTCCCAGAGCTGCAACGAGATTTCGCCCATTATCACACACCACCAGGCCGGGCTTGAGGCTCACCGGCAGCAACCACTCGTCGGTCTGTTGTTCAATACCCCGCCACAACTCCTGTGCGGTGTGGGGCCTGTCCCCCAAACATATGAGTTTCAGAATGGCCTGCTGACGTTTACCCCGGGCTGTGCTGAAGTTGGTGGTGAAGGTGTGTGGCTGACTGGATGAGCAGGTGGAAGAAGAGGAGGAGGAAGCCGAGAAGGAGGAGGTGGCAACAGGAGGCAAAGAATGTTGCCCTGCGATCCTTGGCGGCGGCAGGACGTGCGCCAAACAGCTCTCCGCCTGGGGCCCAGCTGCCACTACATTTACCCAGTGTGCAGTTAGGGAGATATAGCGTCCCTGGCCGTGCTTACTGGTCCACGTATCTGTGGTTAGGTGGACCTTGCTACAGATGGCGTTGCGCAGTGCACACTTGATTTTATCGGATACTTGGTTGTGCAGGGAAGGCACGGCTCTCTTGGAGAAGTAGTGCCGGCTGGGAACAACATACTGTGGGACAGCAAGCGACATGAGCTGTTTGAAGCTGTCTGTGTCCACCAGCCTAAATGACAGCATTTCATAGGCCAGTAGTTTAGAAATGCTGGCATTCAGGGCCAGGGATCGAGGGTGGCTAGGTGGGAATTTACGCTTTCTATCAAATGTTTGTGAGATGGAGAGCTGAACGCTGGCGTGTGACATGGTTGAGACGCTTGGTGACGGAGGTGGTGGTGGTGGTGTTGGTGGTACATCCCCTGTTTGCTGGGCGGCAGGTGCCAACGTTCCTCCAGAGGCGGAGGAAGAGGCCGAGGCGGCAGCAGCAGAATAGGCCGAGGCGGCAGCAGCAGAAGAGGTAGCAGGGGGAGCCTGAGTGACTTCCTTGGTTTTAAGGTGTTTACTCCACTGCAGTTCATGCTTTGCATGCAGGTGCCTGGTCATGCAGGTTGTGCTCAGGTTCAGAACGTTAATGCCTCGCTTCAGGCTCTGATGGCACAGCGTGCAAACCACTCGGGTCTTGTCGTCAGCACATTGTTTGAAGAAGTGCCATGCCAGGGAACTCCTTGAAGCTGCCTTTGGGGTGCTCGGTCCCAGATGGCGGCGGTCAGTAGCAGGCGGAGTCTCTTGGCGGCGGGTGTTCTGCTTTTGCCCACTGCTCCCTCTTTTGCTACGCTGTTGGCTCGGTCTCACCACTGCCTCTTCCTCCGAACTGTGAAAGTCAGTGGCACGACCTTCATTCCATGTGGGGTCTAGGACCTCATCGTCCCCTGCATCGTCTTCCACCCAGTCTTGATCCCTGACCTCCTGTTCAGTCTGCACACTGCAGAAAGACGCAGCAGTTGGCACCTGTGTTTCGTCATCATCAGAGACATGCTGAGGTGGTATTCCCATGTCCTCATCATCAGGAAACATAAGTGGTTGTGCGTCAGTGCATTCTATGTCTTTCACCGCTGGGGAAGGGCTAGGTGGATGCCCTTGGGAAACCCTGCCAGCGGAGTCTTCAAACAGCATAAGAGACTGCTGCATAACTTGAGGCTGAGACAGTTTCCCTGGTATGCATGGGGGTGATGTGACAGACTGATGGGGTTGGTTTTCAGGCGCCATCTGTGCGCTTTCTGCAGAAGACTGGGTGGGAGATAATGTGAACGTGCTGGATCCACTGTCGGCCACCCAATTGACTAATGCCTGTACCTGCTCAGGCCTTACCATCCTTAGAACGGCATTGGGCCCCACCATATATCGCTGTAAATTCTGGCGGCTACTGGGACCTGAGGTAGTTGGTACACTAGGACGTGTGGATGTGGCAGAACGGCCACGTCCTCTCCCAGCACCAGAGGGTCCACTAACACCACCACGACCATGTCCACGTCCGCGTCCCTTACTAGATGTTTTTCTCATTGTTATGGTTCACCACAACAACAAATATATTATTTGGCCCAATGTATTGTATTCAAATTCAGCGGGATATAAATTTGAGGCCTAGTATTTAGGCGCTGGGTGACCGGTATGGATTTAGTGACAGAATTAGACTTGGAAATGCACAGAAGCGTGTGTGTGAAGTTATTCTGAATGACCCTATGTGCACCTTCAATATTATATACCCTTTTAGGGATAGATTTCAAATAGCTCTGATATAGCAGAAACCACTAAATTATGAAATTGCTAAATTGGGAATTGTACTTCAACCCAGAACAAAAAATGTGCTTTGACGGACACTAAATATCTTGCCCAGCAACAACAGTACAGCGGTGGGTAACGAGAGATTTAGAGGGATTTAAATTTGAGGCCTAGTATTTAGGCGCTGGGTCACCGGTATGGATTTAGTGACAGAATTAGACTTGGAAATGCACAGAAGCGTGTGTGTGAAGTTATTCTGAATGACCCTATGTGCACCTTCAATATTATATACCCTTTTAGGGATAGATTTCAAATAGCTCTGATATAGCAGAAACCACTAAATTATGAAATTGCTAAATTGGGAATTGTACTTCAACCCAGAACAAAAAATGTGCTTTGACGGACACTAAATATCTTGCCCAGCAACAACAGTACACCGGTGGGTAACGAGAGATTTAGAGGGAATTAAATTTGAGGCCTAGTATTTAGGCGCTGGGTCACCGGTATGGATTTAGTGACAGAATTAGACTTGGAAATGCACAGAAGCGTGTGTGTGAAGTTATTCTGAATGACCCTATGTGCACCTTCAATATTATATACCCTTTTAGGGATAGATTTCAAATAGCTCTGATATAGCAGAAACCACTAAATTATGAAATTGCTAAATTGGGAATTGTACTTCAACCCAGAACAAAAAATGTGCTTTGACGGACACTAAATATCTTGCCCAGCAACAACAGTACACCGGTGGGTAACGAGAGATTTAGAGGGAATTAAATTTGAGGCCTAGTATTTAGGCGCTGGGTCACCGGTATGGATTTAGTGACAGAATTAGACTTGGAAATGCACAGAAGCGTGTGTGTGAAGTTATTCTGAATGACCCTATGTGCACCTTCAATATTATATACCCTTTTAGGGATAGATTTCAAATAGCTCTGATATAGCAGAAACCACTAAATTATGAAATTGCTAAATTGGGAATTGTACTTCAACCCAGAACAAAAAATGTGCTTTGACGGACACTAAATATCTTGCCCAGCAACAACAGTACACCGGTGGGTAACGAGAGATTTAGAGGGAATTAAATTTGAGGCCTAGTATTTAGGCGCTGGGTCACCGGTATGGATTTAGTGACAGAATTAGACTTGGAAATGCACAGAAGCGTGTGTGTGAAGTTATTCTGAATGACCCTATGTGCACCTTCAATATTATATACCCTTTTAGGGATAGATTTCAAATAGCTCTGATATAGCAGAAACCACTAAATTATGAAATTGCTAAATTGCGAATTGTACTTCAACCCAGAACAAAAAATGTGCTTTGACGGACACTAAATATCTTGCCCAGCAACAACAGTACAGCGGTGGGTAACGAGAGATTTAGAGGGATTTAAATTTGAGGCCTAGTATTTAGGCGCTGGGTCACCGGTATGGATTTAGTGACAGAATTAGACTTGGAAATACACAGTAGCGGGTGTGTGTGAAGTTATTCTGAATGACCCTATGTGCACCTTCAATATTATATACCCTTTTAGGGATAGATTTCAAATAGCTCTGATATAGCAGAAACCACTAAATTATGAAATTGCTAAATTGGGAATTGTACTTCAACCCAGAACAAAAAATGTGCTTTGACGGACACTAAATATCTTGCCCAGCAACAACAGTACAGCGGTGGGTAACGAGAGATTTAGAGGGAATTAAATTTGAGGCCTAGTATTTAGGCGCTGGGTCACCGGTATGGATTTAGTGACAGAATTAGACTTGGAAATACACAGTAGCGGGTGTGTGTGAAGTTATTCTGAATGACCCTATGTGCACCTTCAATATTATATACCCTTTTTGGGATAGATTTCAAATAGCTCTGATATAGCAGGAACCACTAAATTATGAAATTGCTAAATTGGGAATTGTACTTCAACCCAGAACAAAAAATGTGCTTTGACGGGCACTAAATAACTTTCCCAGCTACAACAGGACAACGGTAACGAGAGATTTAGAGGGATTTAAATTTGAGGCCTAGTATTTAGGCGCTGGGTGACAGGTATGGGTTTAGTGACAGAATTAGACTTGGAAATACACAGTAGCGGGTGTGTGTGAAGTTATTCTGAATGACCCTATGTGCACCTTCAATATTATATACCCTTTTTGGGATAGATTTCAAATAGCTCTGATATAGCAGAAACCACTAAATTATGAAATTGCTAAATTGGGAATTGTACTTCAACCCAGAACAAAAAATGTGCTTTGACGGACACTAAATATCTTGCCCAGCAACAACAGTACAGCGGTGGGTAACGAGAGATTTAGAGGGAATTAAATTTGAGGCCTAGTATTTAGGCGCTGGGTCACCGGTATGGATTTAGTGACAGAATTAGACTTGGAAATACACAGTAGCGGGTGTGTGTGAAGTTACTCTGAATGACCCTATGTGCACCTTCAATATTATATACCCTTTTTGGGATAGATTTCAAAGAGCTCTGATATAGCAGGAACCACTAAATTATGAAATTGCTAAATTGGGAATTGTATTTCAACCCAGAACAAGAAATGTGCTTGAACGGACACTAAATAACTCGCCCAGCTACAGCACTAGGGACAGATTTAGCTGGATATAAATTTGAGGCCTAGTATTTAGGCGCTGGGTGACCGGTATGGATTTAGTGACAGAATTAGACTGGGATATGGCCAAAAAATGAACAGACTATTGCTGGTTAAATGCACTTGGTGTGACAGCTTCACCCTGATGTAGGCTTTAGCCAAAAAACAACCACACCATTGAGGGTTAAATGCACTTGGTGACAGGCGCAGCTTGCCCCTGATTTTGTATATGGCCAAAAAATGAACAGACTATTGCTGGTTAAATGCACTTGGTGTGACAGCTTCACCCTGATGTAGGCTTTAGCCAAAAAACAACCACACCATTGAGGGTTAAATGCACTTGGTGACAGGCGCAGCTTGCCCCTGATTTTGTATATGGCCAAAAAATGAACAGACTATTGCTGGTTAAATGCACTTGGTGTGACAGCTTCACCCTGATGTAGGCTTTAGCCAAAAAACAACCACACCATTGAGGGTTAAATGCACTTGGTGACAGGCGCAGCTTGCCCCTGATTTTGTATATGGCCAAAAAATGAACAGACTATTGCTGGTTAAATGCACTTGGTGTGACAGCTTCACCCTGATGTAGGCTTTAGCCAAAAAACAACCACACCATTGAGGGTTAAATGCACTTGGTCGCAGCTTGTGCTGGCGCACCACAAGACACAAAATGGCCGCCGATCACCCCAGAAAAATGAGACTGACAAACGGTCTGTGCAGCCTAAAAACAGTGAGCAATTGAGGATCAGCAGCTCAATGATCCACAGCTGCAGATCGATCAGTTAATCAAGTCCTTTGGAGGAGTTAATCTGCCTAATCTCGCCCTACTGTCGCAGCCGCAACCTCTCCCTACGCTAATCAGAGCAGAGTGACGGGCGGCGCTATGTGACTCCAGCTTAAATAGAGGCTGGGTCACATGGTGCTCTGGCCAATCACAGCCATGCCAATAGTAGGCATGGCTGTGATGGCCTCTTGGGGCAAGTAGTATGACGCTTGTTGATTGGCTGCTTTGCAGCCTTTCAAAAAGCGCCAAGAAAGCGTCACAAAAGCGCCAAGAAAGCGACGAACACCGAACCCGAACCCGGACTTTTACGAAAATGTCCGGGTTCGGGTCCGTGTCACGGACACCCCAAAATTCGGTACGAACCCGAACTATACAGTTCGAGTTCGCTCATCCCTAGCCTTGAAGCATTCATTTCTTATTTACTTTCTTCTTAGAATTGCTACTCATGTAACAATGAATTGATAGCTATTATTTGTTGGTAAAAGCAAAATGCTACTTATTGTGATCCACCCTTTTAATAAAAGGTGTTTAGTGTATAGAACACGGTTCCCTTTATAATTAAGTATCAGTCTTCTATAACTTAGCATAAAAAAAATATTGTGCATATATCTGGAGCCACAAATGTTCTTCAGTGCACAAAAATACACTTTTTGTCTCATACTATGTACTCTTAAAGGGAACCTGTCACCATAAAAACTGCAGAGTAATCTATAGGCAGAATGTTATAAAGCAGGAGGTGCAGATAGTTTCAAAGTTGTATTTGAAAAAATTCTGTAAAAAGTTTAATTTATTCATCTAAACCTCTTTCTGTGCATTTGGGTGGTGCTACTAAGTGATTGACAGCATTCCTTGTATGCTTAGTCATGAATAATTAGTTTATAGGACTGCCTACATAACAGACAGGATCCATTTGTTTGGGGTTATTGTTCTGACAGATCAGAGGAAGGGCAAAATAATCAGTGACATCAACACAAACTTACTGCTGAGACCCTGTCCACTCTGTCGGAGGGGCTCTACTTGTATAAGCATTTAATAGAACAGGTTCTGTAGACATCTATGTGGAATCAGCTGACGATGGTGTAAAAGGAGTGCGCTTCTTCTTGGCCCGAACATCGACCTGTAAGGCTGAATTCATACTTGAGTTATTTGGTCAGTTTTGGTCCCTTGACTTCCCAAATAAGGGAAGTCTGCAGTGATTCTAAGAGCGACACCTGTCATCTGCATGTCATACTGACTCACAGTATTATTTCACTACCAAAGAAGATATAGAGCTGGGTTCCTAATGGTTGTATTGCTAGAATATAAAGAAGATTGAGAATATAGTGCTATATTTGTTATATTTGTCAATTCTAGCAATACAACCATTTCCACAAAATTCTAATACAGGGTATTGATATACCAGCTTCCACCAAATATTGATTGAGGGCTGCAATACACCGGCTTCCACCAAATATTGATTAAGGGGTTTGATTTACCGTCTTCCAGCAAATACTCATTATTGGGTTCTATATACCTGTTTCCACAAAATACTGATAGAGGGTATTGATATACCGGCTTCCACCAAATATTGATTGAGGCCTGCGATATACCTGTTTCCACAAATACTGCTCCTCTATATGGACTTTGTCAAAGAATAATTTAGAAAATTACAGGCAGAGGAAGAGGCAGGCCATTCCGCAGGGGTGGTAGGGGTCAGGGCAGGTGCACCAGGCCGGAGCCTAAGTGGCAAGTTGGAGAAGGTGCGTGCATTTACGTCAAAGGACGCACCAGAGTTGGTTGAGTAGCTCACTCAGCCTTCCGCTTCTGCACCCTCCTTATCCTCTGCTATGTGCACCCCCAAAGACACCACCACCACTATAGCCCCTTTGTTTGAGTCAGAGGAATTATTTTCCCATCCATTTCCAGACTTTACCGATGCGCAGCCATTCTTGGCATCGGATGAGGAAGCGGAGGTAGCAATAGCCGCCAAACAGCAGTCTGACGACAGTACCCAGATCATCCCGAGGAGGGTGGTCCCCACTGTTGCTGCCTACTCCGAGATCTCTAAGTGGTGGTGAAGGTGACGATGATGACGTGTCGGTGGACGTCACTTGGGTGCCCACAAGAGAGGAAGAGGAGGGGAGTTCAGAGGGAGAGAGGGAGCAGCAGATAGGGAGGAGAAGCAGGCAGAACTTACAGTGCACAGGAGGCAAAAAGCAGACTGCACATTTGTCTGAAACAAGCCACCCACCATACACGGTCACATCTTGTGCTCCCAGGACGCCGACACATGGCTCCGCAGTGTGGGTATTTTTTAACGTGTCAGATGCTGATAATAGTGTTGCCATCTGCAGCCTGTGCTGTCAACGCTCACACTCACCTAGGGACGACCGCCTTAAGAAGGCACCTGGCCTCCCATCACCGAGCCCAGTGGGAGCAAATCTGTCAGAACCCAAACAGCCACACTCCCGGCACTCCACGCCCTGCCTCTTCTCCTTCTCCCTCATCCCATTTGTCATCCACTCCACCTTCCACCATGCCGTCGTAGTGTTCATCTGGCAGAAGGCAGGCTTCCATGGCCCAAATGTTCAAGCCTAAAAAGTTGATAACCCTCTTGCCCAACGGCTGCCATATAAACTGGTGGACTCAGGAGGCCTTTAGAAAATTTGTGGCCATTGGCACAATGCAATGGAAGGTCCCCGGAAGGTAATATCTCTCCCAGAAGGGCATCTCAGAGCTATATGGCCATTTCCAGCGGCAAGTGAATGTATCTATGGCACACAGTTTTGCTGCCAAGATACATCTGACCACAGTCACGTGGTCTATAAAACACAGGCAGGGAAGGTACATAACTTTTACTGCCCACTGGGTGAACATTCTGACGGCTGTCAAGCATGCAACCTGTGGCACCCGTGTGGATTTTGTGTTACCGCCATAGATTGCATGCAGGCCTGCCTCTTCTCCTTCTCCTACACCATCCTCCATCTCCTCCTCGGCTGACTCCTCCTTTTCCAATGCTACCACCTCTTCCACTGCACCCACCCAGCTCCCCAGAACCTATTTGACGTGCCAGGAGAGACGTTGCCATGCTGTGCTGCGGCTGTTGTGCCTGGAAGCCAAGAGCCACACCGGTCATGCACTGATTTCATCTCTGCGGTCACAGGCAGATCAGTGGCTAATCCGGCTCAATTTGACAGTTGGTAAAGTGGTGTGCGACAACGGTGCCAATCTTCTGAGCACGCTGAAACAGGGCAAAATGACACACGTGCCATGCATGGCACACGTCCTTAACTTAATTGTAAAGAGATTTGTTGCCAAATACCCCAGGGTCCAGGACGTCTTGCAGCAGGCCAGAAAAATCTCTGGCCATTTTAGAAAATCTTACACGGCGATGGCTTGCTTTGCTGACGTTCAGCAGTGACACCACTTGCCGTCAGACTTCTGATTTGTGACTGCCCGACTCACTGGAACTCCACCTTGTATATGCTTGATAGGCTGCTCTAGCAGAAACATGCTAACGACTTCCTGTATGAACTCTGCGGCAGGACAGGTTCTGGGGAGCTTTTTTTTTTTTTACCGTGCCAGTGGCTGCTCATGCACGACGCATGCAGACTTCTGCGGCCAATTGAGGAGATCACCAAACTGGTCAGTCGCAGCCAGGGCACTATCAGTGACTTCATACCTTACGCCTTATTTCTGGAGTGTGCATTGAATATTGTCATTGATCAAGCCATCGAGTAGCAGAAGCAGGAAGATGAGGAAGTCGCAATGCTGAATGAAATCCCAGGGGGGCTACTCCATCTGAGACAAGTCAGCAGGAGTCTGAAGAGGAGTCAGAGGAGGATGGTGCCTAGGGGGAGGAGGAGGAGCATGAAGAGCAGGCTTTAAACTATTCTGGGATCCCTGGTGTTGTCCGTGGATGAAGGGAGGAGACCAAGGGCGACATTCTCCTGGGCGATGAGCAGGAGCCAGGCCGCCCTACCGCTTCCAATTTAGTGCAAATGGTGGCCTTTATTCTTCAGTGTTTGAAGAGGGACTCCCTTATAAAAATCATAAAGGGCAGGGACCGGTACTGGGTGGCAACGTACTAAGATCCACGGTACAAACACAAAATGGCAAACATGTTACCAGCATCACAGAGGGCTGTCAGAATGCAGCATTTCCAGGCCTTTCTTCGAGAGATGCTGCATTCTGCTGTAGCGGGCGCTGACAGATGAATTTCCACCCACAGAGAAACAGTTGCGGGTACCATTCCTACAGTGCATGCAAGTAGAGAGTGGTTTGAAGATGTGCAAAATCGTATATATATAGTAGCTCACCCCTCCTGATATCATGAACAGGTGCTCACACTAAATGCGGTTCACCCCAACCACACAAGAGAAATAAATGATTATATAGTATATAGTGGGCACTCAATACCTGCAGCTACATATAGGGTACAACACATTTATTCAATAACATTATACAATATTCATATATAACTCACTAAAATTATAGGAAAATGGCAGTTAATATATCATAAAAGTTGCAATTAATATACTCATAAAAGTTCATATCCTGTGTTGAAAGTTCATGATTCAAAATCCATATGTTGTATTAAAAAAGTCCTTTGAGAATTTGCCACATCAATTGGCAGTATAAAACAGTATTAAATTATTATGCAGTTCATTTGATCTCAATATTCAATGTGCTGTATAACCAACTGTTGATACGGATATGCGGGGTAGTATTAATAATTCAAGGGATGATAGAATGCAGTATGTTGATGGTACTTACTGCTATTAGTCCAATCTTTTTCTATCGCTGACCGTAATGGCGCCCCACTACAGATCAGGTCACTCACCCCTCTTCTTATGTGCTATGGCGTATATCGCTCCGCAGCTCGTCCCGGTGTTGATTCCCACGTTTGTTCAGTGGCGTTGTTCCTGCTTGTGTTCAGCGTCCCACGTGTGGTAACACGTGATCGGAGCTTGGAAAGATTGTCACGTGATCTGTGCTTTATTCCAGAGGCGGTACCAACCTCTATATGGACAATCACTCGCAGGTGCTCCGTGCGGTTTTTTTCGGAGCAGTCCTTGTGGAATAATGACAATGATTTTTGAAGTGCTGTACAGTTTCTTCTTAACGCTGGGATCTCATCCGCTATCGCTATAGCTATAGCGGATGAGATCCCAGCGTTAAGAAGAAACTGTACAGCACTTCAAAAATCATTGTCATTATTCCACAAGGACTGCTCCGAAAAAAACCGCACGGAGCACCTGCGAGTGATTGTCCATTTAGAGGTTGGTACCGCCTCTGGAATAAAGCACAGATCACGTGACAATCTTTCCAAGCTCCGATCACGTGTTACCACACGTGGGACGCTGAACACAAGCAGGAACAACGCCACTGAACAAACGTGGGAATCAACACCGGGACGAGCTGCGGAGCGATATACGCCATAGCACATAAGAAGAGGGGTGAGTGACCTGATCTGTAGTGGGGCGCCATTACGGTCAGCGATAGAAAAAGATTGGACTAATAGCAGTAAGTACCATCAACATACTGCATTCTATCATCCCTTGAATTATTAATACTACCCCGCATATCCGTATCAACAGTTTGTTATACAGCACATTGAATATTGAGATCAAATGAACTGCATAATAATTTAATACTGTTTTATACTGCCAATTGATGTGGCAAATTCTCAAAGGACTTTTTTAATACAACATATGGATTTTGAATCATGAACTTTCAACACAGGATATGAACTTTTATGAGTATATTAATTGCAACTTTTATGATATATTAACTGCCATTTTCCTATAATTTTAGTGAGTTATATATGAATATTGTATAATGTTATTGAATAAATGTGTTGTACCCTATATGTAGCTGCAGGTATTGAGTGCCCACTATATACTATATAATGGTTTGAAGATGTGTTGGTCACTTCAGATATGACATCATTCTTGCAGCCAACCCATCGACAGCTGCCCTCCGGATCCAGCCTCAAGGAATGCCTAGACCGACAGGTGTCCAACTACATCGGGTTAACGGCTGATGTGGACGCTCTGAGGAATTCAACACCTGTGACAACCACGGTTAATTGAATTTCCTCATACCAGCCCACACAAATCCGCCACAACCCAAAACAAATAATGGTTCCTGTCTTATGCAAATACAGCAGCATAAAAGGCCTTTTCTGTCCAGTGAATGCCTAATGTTTGGGGCCACGGAGGAGTTCAACACCTGTTACAACCATGTGTTATCAAATTTCAATTATTATTTGGGTTTTTTCAAGAGAGGGGACTTTCGCTAGCCATGTTTTTAATCCAATTTTATATTTTTAGTTCTTTTAAACATTTGTATTTGTACTGGCCTGCAGTAAAATTGATATCCAATAACCGTCTAATATACCTTCAGCCACATATTCACTTGTTCTTTTCTGTACGACGAATAAATGCCTAATGTTTGGGGCCTGTACTCCACTGACCTGCAGTAAAATTGATATTCAATGACCATCAAATATACCTTCAGCCACATAATCACTTGATGTTTTCTGTCCGGTGTTTTCTGTCCAGCAGGGCACATTTTTTGACAGTTTCCCTTTAAGATGCATACAAATGGCCCCTGATTAACCACTTCAGCCCCGCTAGCTGAAACCCCCTTCATGACCAGAGCACTTTTTACACTTCTGCACTACACTACTTTCACCGTTTATCGCTCGGTCATGCAACTTACCACCCAAATGAATTTTACCTCCTTTTCTTCTCACTAATAGAGCTTTCATTTGGTGGTATTTTATTGCTGCTGACATTTTTACTTTTTTTGTTATTAATCGAAATGTAACGATTTTTTTGCAAAAAAATGACTTTTTCACTTTCAGCTGTAAAATTTTGCAAAAAAAACGACATCCATATATAAATTTTTCGCTAAATTTATTGTTCTACATGTCTTTGATAAAAAAAAAATGTTTGGGCAAGAAAAAAATGGTTTGGGTAAAAGTTATAGCGTTTACAAACTATGGTACAAAAATGTGAATTTCCGCTTTTTGAAGCAGCTCTGACTTTCTGAGCACCTGTCATGTTTCCTGAGGTTCTACAATGCCCAGACAGTAGAAAAACCCCACAAATGACCCCATTTCGGAAAGTAGACACCCTAAGGTATTCGCTGATGGGCATAGTGAGTTCATAGAACTTTTTTTTTTTTGTCACAAGTTAGCGGAAAATGATGATGATCTTTTATTTTAATTTTTTTCTTACAAAGTCTCATATTCCACTAACTTGCGACAAAAAATAAAAAATTCTAGGAACTCGCCATGCCCCTCACGGAATACCTTGGGGTGTCTTCTTTCCAAAATGGGGTCACTTGTGGCGTAGTTATACTGCCCTGGCAATTTAGGGGCCCAAATGTGTGAGAAGAACTTTGCAATCAAAATGTGTGAAAAATGGCCTGCGAAATCTGAAAGGTGCACTTTGGAATATGTGCCCCTTTGCCCACCTTGGCTGCAAAAAAGTGTGACACATCTGGTATCGCCGTACTCAGGAGAAGTTGGGGAATGTGTTTTGGGGTGTCATTTTACATATACCCATGCTGGGTGAGAAAAATATCTTGGCAAAAGACAACTTTTCCCATTTTTTTATACAAAGTTGTCTTTTGCCAAGATATTTCTCTCACGCAGCATGGGTATATGTAAAATGACACCCCAAAACACATTCCCCAACTTCTCCTGAGTACGGCGATACCAGATGTGTCACACTTTTTTGCAGCCAAGGTGGGCAAAGGGGCACATATTCCAAAGTGCACCTTTCGGATTTTGCAGGCCATTTTTTACACATTTTGATTGCAAAGTTCTTCTCACACATTTGGGCCCCTAAATTGCCAGGGCAGTATAACTACGCCACAAGTGACCCCATTTTGGAAAGAAGACACCCCAAGGTATTCAGTGAGGGGCATGGCGAGTTCTTAGATTTTTTTATTTTTTGTCGCAAGTTAGTGGAATATGAGACTTTGTAAGGAAAAAAGAAAAAAAAAGAAAAATCATCATTTTCCGCTAACTTGTGACAAAAAATAAAAAATTCTAGGAACTCGCCGTGCCCCTCACGGAATACCTTGGGGTGTCTTCTTTCCAAAATGGGGTCACTTGTGGGGTAGTTATACTGCCCTGGCAATTTAGGGGCCCATATGTGTGAGAAGTACCTTGCAATCAAAATTTGTAAAAAATGGCCTGTGAAATCCAAAAGGTGCTCTTTGGAATATGTGCCCCTTTGCCCACCTTGGCTGCAAAAAAGTGTGACACATTTGGTATCGCCGTACTCAGGAGAAGTTGGGGAATGTGCTTTGGGGTGTCATTTTACATATAACCATGCTGGGTGAGAGAAATATCTTGGCAAAAGATAACTTTTCCCATTTTTTTATACAAAGTTGGCATTTGACCAAGATATTTTTCTCACCCAGCATGGGTATATGTAAAATGACACCCCAAAACACATTGCCCAACTTCTCCTGAGTACGGCGATACCAGATGTGTGACACTTTTTTGCAGCCTAGATGCGCAAAGGTGCCCAAATTCCTTTTAGGAGGGCATTTTTAGACATTTGGATCCCAGACTTCTTCTCACGCTTTCGGGCCCCTAAAAAGCCAGGGCAGTATAAATACCCCACATGTGACCCCACTTTGGAAAGAAGACACCCCAAGGTATTCAATGAGGGGTCTGGCGAGTTCATAGAATTTTTATTTTTTTTGCATAAGTTAGCGGAAATTGATTTTTTTTAGTTTTTTTCTCACAAAGTCTCACTTTCCGCTAACTTAGGACAAAAATTTCAATCTTTCATGGACTCAATATGCCCCTCATGGAATACCTTGGGGTGTCTTCTTTCCGAAATGGGGTCGCATGTGGGGTATTTATACTGCCCTGGCTTTTTAGGGGCCCTAAAGCGTGAGAAGAAGTCTGGAATATAAATGTCTAAAAATGTTTACGCATTTGGATTCCGTGAGGGGTATGGTGAGTTCATGTGAGATTTTATTTTTTGACACAAGTTAGTGGAATATGAGACTTAGTAAGAAAAAACAAACAAAAAAAATATATATTTCCGCTAACTTGGGCCAAAAAAATGTCTGAATGGAGCCTTACAGGGGGGGTGATCAATGACAGGGGGGTGATCAATGACAGGGGGGTGATCAATGACAAGGGGTGATCTATGACAGGGGGGTGATCAATGACAGGGGGGTGATCAATGACAGGGGGGTGATCAATGACAGGGGGGTGATCACCCATATAGACTCCCTGATCACCCACCTGTCATTGATCACCCCCCTGGTAAGGCTCCATTCAGACGTCCGTATGATTTTTACGGATCCATGGATCGGATCCGCAAAACACATGCGGACGTCTGAATGGAGCCTTACAGGGGGGTGATCAATGACAGGGGGGTGATCAATGACAGGGGGTGATCAGGGAGTGTATATGGGTGATCACCCCTCTGTCATTGATCACCCCCTGTAAGGCTCCATTCAGACGTCCGCATGATTTTTACGGCTCCATGGATACATGGATCGGATCCGCAAAACACATGCGGATGTCTGAATGGAGCCTTACAGGGGGGTGATCAATGACAGGGGGTGATCAGGGAGTGTATATGGGTGATCACCCCTCTGTCATTGATCACCCCCTGTAAGGCTCCATTCAGACGTCCGCATGATTTTTACTGATCCATGGATACATGGATCGGATCCGCAAAACACATGCGGATGTCTGAATGGAGCCTTACAAGGGGGTGATCAATGACAGGGGGTGATCAGGGAGTGTATATGCTTGATCACCCCTCTGTCATTGATCACCCCCCTGTAGGGCTCCATTCAGACGTCCGCATGTGTTTTGGTATCCATGGATCCGTAAAAATCATGCGGACGTCTGAATGGAGCCTTACAGGGGGGTGATCAATGACAGGGGGTGATCAGGGAGTGTATATGGGTGATCACCCCTCTGTCATTGATCACCCCCCTGTAAGGCTCCATTCAGACGTCCGCATGATTTTTACGGATCCATGGATACCAAAACACATGCGGACGTCTGAATGGAGCCCTACAGGGGGATGATCAATGACAGGGGGGTGATCAATGACAGGGGGTGATCAATGACAGGGGGTGATCAGGGAGTGTATATGGGTGATCACCCGCCTGTCATTGATCACCCAAAAAATCACATCTCCAGCCTGCCAGCGAACGATCGCCGCTGGCAGGCTGGAGATCCTCTCGCTTACCTTCCGTTCCTGTGAGCGCGCGCGCCTGTGTGCGCGCGTTCACAGGAAATCTCGCGTCTCGCGAGATGACGCGCCGATGCGTCCAGGAGGAATAAATCAACCACCTCCCGGACGCATCGGTGCGTTAGGCGGTCGGGAGGTGGTTAAAATACATTTTTTTCAGGTTCGCCTACAATAAAAGTTAATAGGGCCCACCACGAACTTGTGGTTCGCGAACATTTGATCGCGTTCGTGAATCGTCCCAGACGATGTTCGTCCACCACTGGTAACCTCCCCTACTGAACCCTGTTCTACATAAATGCTGTGGAATGATTCCTCCCTATCCTTTCCCTGAACTTATAAATATTTTTTTCCCCACAATCAAGTCTTTAATGGTTGTATCAAACAGCACTTGCACCCCAATAACAAGAACGGTTTGCTGGAATTACAGAGCTGTATAATGGCAATTTGAATGCACAGTCAGTGCACCAAGGTGTAATAGGATTGTTCTTTTTACCCAGTCAACCTCCCCTACTGTACCCTGTTCTACACAAATGCTGTGGAACAATTTCTCCCTATCTTTTCCCTGCATTTATAAATCGTTTTTTCACCACAATCAAGTATTTTATATTACTGTCCCTAGTGCCTGAAGATGTCTCTCCCTCCACTAAGTACACTGGTAAATGGCAGAATCTAAGATGGCTGGCTGGCTGCTGATTTGCTGCATGCATGGCATTATGGGTAATCCCGCCTTCCCAGAATTCCTTTCTCCATGTCCTCACATGTTCAGCAGCCATTTTAGGAAAAAATTTGATTTGTTACCACGAAGAGCGAGGAAATTCACCTTCAGCACAAATCGAATTTTTCCTGAAATTCGGAACAAATTCCACTTCTTCAGCTTTTATTTGCTCATCTCTATTCATGATCTACTGTTTGGGCACAGCAGTGTACTCAGAAGAGAAGCAGCACCATGTGCATTTGAGGTCTATTTTGGTAACTTATACAGCCCTAACTGCAGATGTTCTGAGGTGATTTAAAAAAAGAAACTCCTAAGAAGCAACCCCATTTTGGAAACCACACCCCTCACAGTATGTACCAAGAGGTGTAGTGAAAATTCTGACTCCACAGATGTTCTGCAAAAAATAATTCATAGCAGATGGTGCAACATGAAAATTGCATTTTTTACATAGACAACTCATCTCAGTGCTCAATACTGTATATTGTGCCTATTATGTGCGACAACTTTTACATTGATAAGCTATGGTGTCACACTGCAACCTGCAACATGCTGTGACTGCGACACGACAGTCGCAAAAAATCCATCCAAGATGGATGCATGTAGCAGTGTAGTTGTGCCCAATGTGTCATGCGATTTATTGTCGTCCTGTAGCCCTAGCCTAAATCTGAACTACAGCAGTGAAGCAAAATGTCTGGGTTGTTATGGAAATCTGGAGTAAAACTGTGTGTATAATAGTTGGGATTTGAAGAGAAAGACTTGCAAGCTTGTATTGGCTAATGTAGGTCTTTTTTTGGAATATCTCAGGAATGGTCTAAAACCTTCCCGGACACCTGATGTAACTGTGTGCCAAATTTGGTGAAGATCGGTTAAGTCGTTTGGTCGCGCATAAAGAACAGACAGATGTCTAGACAGACAGAAACTCATTTTTATATATATAAGAGATATAAGATGGTGCAGCATGTCAGTTGTACAGGGTAACTAATTCAATTTTGATGTTAAAGGGATAAAGCAAAACTGTGTTTTACACCTAGTGCAAGGCACTGGTTTTGGGCTTTCATTGCTTTAGTACAGTTGTGTAGGCAGGGCAGACAGTTTATGAGAACCAAGTTTAAGTCCAACAAAATTTTTGTTTTTACCACAGTCAGTTTTAATGTCATTTCCATTTATTCAACAAGTTGTCATATACATACTAAAACTGGAAAACTTCTTCCCAAGGCAAAAAAACAAAAAACATACAATCATTGTTGTTACTAAACAGCCATTACTTTATTAGATAATCAGTGGCCTTCTTTTTTATTCATGGAAGTTCTCCAAGCACAAGGGCAAGAAAAGAGCTATCCAGGTTTCAGGTCCCTGAACAAGTTTAGTAATAGTGAAAGAGATGAGTTAAAGGGGCTTTCCAAGATTTTGATACAGATGACTAGAGATGAGCGAAGCGAGCTATGGTTCATAGATCCAAAGTCAATTTGGTAACAACTTTTTTTGACTGCTGTATGGAGCTCTGTCTTCATAGAGCATTCAAATGTATTGGCTCCGGCGAGTTGAAATTTGTTATCTCCGAAGTCTCGTGAGTAGGGATGAGCGAACCCGTGGAAGTTCGGGTTCGCCGGGTTCAGCTGAACTTCTGGTCAAAGTTTGGGTTCAGGATCAGAAGTTGACCCGAACTTGACCCCAAAACCTGACCCCATTAAAGTCAATGGGGACCCGAACTTCACTTTATTATTTTCCATTTTAACATGGTTATAACGGAAAATAATATCATTCTTAAGACAGAATGCTAAATAAATTGGCATTGAGGGGATAAAATAATAAAAAAAAACTCACCTCAGCCACTTGATCGCGCAGCTGGTATCCTCTTCTTTCTTCTTTCTGCAGGACCTGCAAAAGGACCTGCGATTACATTACCACAGGTTTTTCTATCTTCATTCAGCAGGACCACGTGGTGAGCGAAGTGATGTAATCACAGGTCATTTTGCAGGTCCTGCAGAAAGAAGAAAGAGAAGGACTGCACAATCAAGTGGATGAGGTGAGGTTTTTTTTATTATTATTTTTAACCCATCAATAGCCATTTTATTTAGCATTCTGTCTTAAGAATGCTATTATTTTCTGTTATAACCATGTTATAATGGAAAATAAAATCACCCAAAAATTTAACCTGAACTAAAAAAGTCCGGGTTCAGGTCCAGGTACCCGAACTCACAAAGTTCGGTATGAACCCGAACTTTGCAGTTCGGGTTCACTCAGCCCTACTTGCGAGACTTCAGTGAATAAATTTGCCTATCGATTTTTAAACTGGAAAACCATTTTAAAACTTGATTCCGAAGTCAGCTTTGGTACCCGCCGGTACCTTGGTACTGAAATTGACTTCGGATTCAAGTTTTAATTGAAGTTTTAATTGAAGTCTGAAGTTATTCACAAAGTCTTGCGAGACTTTGGTGATGAATTTTACTTAGCTGGAGCCCACACATTTGGATGCTGTATGGAGACAGATCTCCATATAGCATTCAAGCAAAGTTTTGACTGGCGCGACTTTGGATCTAAAGGATAGGTCATCAGTAACAAAATCTATGTTAACCCCTTCAACTGCATTTGGATCAAAATTGCCAGTCTGAGCAGCAATAGTTAAAAAAAAGTTTAGTTGAAATATTTTTGCCTAAATAATTTATTAAAATTTGTAAATTAAAATACATGTCTCATAATAAGCTAAGTGCATCCTCTAGCAGTCCATGCTCTTAGATTAAAATCTATAGCAGCCCGTTGTGGGCATAGATATCAATCATCATATACACCAGGAAATTCAAGTTAATTATACTGATGGCTTCACCTACACCTTACCCCAGCACACCCTTTTTCAGAAAATAGCTAATGCAACATAGAAATGCCACGGCACCTAAATTTAGGTGCAATGGCATTTTAAAAATTCAGAAATCATTTTTTTTTATATATAATTTGTTTCTATGTCACTGAATACAAAGTCCTATAACATTTTTTATTTTTCTATCAACAGAGCTGTGTGAGGGCTTTTTTTCCTGGACGAGTTGTTATGTTCACTGAGGCAATTTTGGGATTTGTCACACTTTCTGCAGTTTGTTCTGGATGTAGTGATTCAAATGCCCTTATACACAATTTGTAAGTAAAACAAATTATGTTTGTATTTTATTTACCATATTTTTTAAGACTATAAACACAAGATGTCCCATTGGTTTAGAAACAGAAAAATTCATATTTTCTACTTATTGAAACCACTCTGGTAGTTTAATAAAGTGGAGAGGTCAATGTCACTAACTTTAATAGAATAAGGTTGAGGGGGTTAATAATTTACAGTTAGCTCATGTTAATCCTACTGTGTTAGCCTTTGTCTATTTGAACAAACTTCAATGGTGCATGTGGTTACTTGATAGGAGTATCAACATCATAATTAACATTACATGTTACAGTTTAGTGTACAATATAGTACCCACTGTGTAGTATTCTCCTTACTGGTCTGACTCCTACACTGATGACATAATCAAGGGATCTTTAGCTACTCTAAATTAGAGCTTTCATGTATTTCCTGATGTATGTACAGTCGTGGCCAAAAGTTTTGAGAATTACACAAATATTGAAAATTGGAAAAGTTGCTGCTTAAGTTTTTATAATAGCAACTTGCATATACTCCAGAATGTTATGAAGAGTGATCAGATAAATTGCATAGTCCTTATTTGCCATGAAAATTAACTTAATCCCCCAAAAACTTTTCCACTGCATTTCATTGCTGTCATTGAAGGACCTGTTGAGATAATTTCAGTAATCGTCTTGTTAACTCAGGTGAGAATGTTGATGAGCACAAGGCTGGAGATCATTATGTCAGGCTGATTAGGTTAAAATTGCAGACTTGACCTGTTAAAAGGAGGGTGATGCTTGAAATCATTGTTCTTCCTTTGTTAACCATGGTGACCTGCAAAGAAACGCGTGCAGCCATCATTGCATTGCATAAAAATGGCTTCACAGGCAAGGATATTGTGGCTACTAAGATTGCACCTCAATTAACAATTTATAGGATCATCAAGACTTCAAGGAAAGAGGTTCAATTCTTGTTAACCCCTTAAGGACACATGACGTATCGGTACGGCATGTTTCCCGAGTCCTTAAGGACACATGACGTACCGGTACGTCATGTGTTGTTCCGATCACTGCCGTGCGACCGGCTGTGATCGGAACAAGGTGCCTGCTCAAATCATTGAGCAGGCACCTCGGCTAAATGGTCCCGTGACCCCCCCATGTCCGCGATCGCAACAAACCGCAGGTCAATTCAGACCTGCGGTTTGTTGCGCTTTCTGCAGTTTCTGATCGCTGCGGTCCCTGACCGCGGCGATCAGAAACTTTAGTGTGGCGAAAATATATATTTATCACCCCCCCTGCACCTCTGAATGATTTTAGCCCGGTGGGAGGTGCAGGGGGGGTGTTGCGGGCGGTGGGGGCGGTGCGGGAGGCGGGCGGTGCGGCAGGCGGGATCGCGATCCCCCGCCCGCCTCCTATTGCGTAATCGTTGGTGTACAGTGGGTATACCAGGGTGCCAGCACATTGCTGGCACCCTGGTATAAACGGCTGACATCGGTGATGCGATGTCAGCCGTTTAACCCTTTCCATACAGCGGTCCGTACGGACCGCTGTATGGAAAAAGTTAACAGTAAGAGGGAGCTCCCTCCCTCTCCGATCGGGGGGCTGCAGTGCCTTTGCAGCCCCCCGATGGAGAGGGAGAGAGCCCCCAGACAGCCCCCCCAGAGCCCCGTCCTTACCCTTCCCCGTCTGCGCAGTTCTGACCATAACTGAGCAGACGGGGAAGGTTCCCATGGCAACAGGACGCCTCTCAGGCGTCCTGCTGTCCATGGTGCTGAACAGATCTGTGCTGAAAGGCATAGATCTGTTCAGACAAAGTGTAAAATACAGTATAGTACTATATATTGTACTGTACTGTATTATACAGACATCAGACCCACTGGATCTTCAAGAACCAAGTGGGTCTGGGTCAAAAAAAAAGTGAAAAAAAGGTAAAAATCAAAAAACACATTTATCACTGATTAAAAATTAAAAAAATAAAATTCCCTACACATGTTTGGTATCGCCGCGTCCGTAACGACCTGATCTATAAAACGGTCATGTTACTTTACCCGAACGGTGAACGCCATAAAAATAAAAAATAAAAAACTATGATGAAATTGAAATTTTGTCCACCTTACTTCCCAAAAAAAGGTAATAAAAGTGATCAAAAAAGTCGCATGTACGCCAAAATTGTAACAATCAAACCGTCATCTCATCCCGCAAAAAATGAGACCCTACTTAAGATAATCGCCCAAAAACTGAAAAAACTATGGCTCTTAGACTATGGAAACACTAAAACATCATTTTTTTTTGTTTAAAAAATGAAATCATTGTGTAAAACTTGCATAAATAAAAAAAAGTATACATATTAGGTATCGCCGCGTCCATATCGACCGGCTCTATAAAAATATCACATGACCTAACCCCTCAGGTGACTACCGTAAAAAAATAAAAATAAAAACAGTGTAAAAAAAGCCATTTTTTGTCATCTTACGTCACAAAAAGTGTAATAGCAAGCGATCAAAAAGTCATATGCACACCAAAATAGTGCCAATCAAACCGTCATCTCATCCCGCAAAAAATGAGACCCTACTTAAGATAATCACCCAAAAACTGAAAAAACAATGGCTCTTAGACTATGGAGACACTAAAACATTTTTTTTGTTTTAAAAATGAAATCATTGTGTAAAACGTACATAAATAAAAAAAATTGTATACATATTAGGTATCGCCGCGTCCGTGACAACCTGCTCTATAAAATTACCACATGATCTAACCTGTCAGATGAATGTTGTAAATAAAAAAATAAAAAACGCTGCCAAAAAAGCTATTTCTTGTTACCTTGCCGCACAAAAAGTGTAATATAGAGCAACCAAAAATCATATGTACCCTAAACTAGTACCAACAAAACTGCCACCCTATCCCGTAGTTTCTAAAATGGGGTCACTTTTTTGGAGTTTCTACTCTAGGGGTGCATCAGGGGGGCTTCAAATGGGACATGGTGTAAAAAAAAACAGTCCAGCAAAACCTGCCTTCCAAAAACCGTATGGCATTCCTTTCCTTCTGCGCCCTGCCGTGTGCCCGTACAGCGGTTTACGACCACATATGGGGTGTTTCTGTAAACTACAGAATCAGGGCCATAAATAATGAGTTTTGTTTGGCTGTTAACCCTTGCTTTGTAACTGGAAAACAAAAATTAAAATGGAAAATCTGCCAAAAAAGTGAAATTTTGAAATTGTATCTCTATTTTCCATTAAATCTTGTGCAACACCTAAAGGGTTAACAAAGTTTGTAAAATCCGTTTTGAATACCTTGAGGGGTGTAGTTTCTTAGATGGGGTCACTTTTATGGAGTTTATAATCTGGGGGTGCATCAGGGGGGCTTCAAATGGGACTTGGTGTCAAAAAACCGGTCCATAAAAATCAGCCCTCCAAAAACCAAACGGCGCACCTTTCCCTCTACGCCCCGCTGTGTGGCCGTACAGTAGTTTACGGCCACATATGGGGTGTTTCTGTAAACAGCAGAGTCAGGGCAATAAAGATACAGTCTTGTTTGGCTGTTCACCCTTGCTTTGTTAGTGGAAAAAATGGGTTAAAATTGAAAATTAGGCAAAAAAATGAAATTCTCAAATTTCATCGCCATTTGCCAATAACTCTTGTGCAACACCTAAAGGGTTAACGACGTATGTAAAATCAGTTTTGAATACCTTGAGGGGTGTAGTTTCTTAGATGGGGTCACTTTTAGGGAGTTTCTCCTCTAGGGGTGCATCAGGGGGCTTCAAATGGGACATGGTGTAAATAAACCAGTCCATAAAAATCAGCCTTCCAAAAACCAAACGGCGCACCTTTCACTCTACGCCCCGCTGTGTGGCCGTACAGTAGTTTACGGCCACATATTGGGTGTTTCTGTAAACGGCAGAGTCAGGGCAATAAAGATACCGTCTTGTTTGGCTGTTAACCCTTGCTTTGTTAGTGGAAAAAATGGGTTAAAATGAAAAATTAGACAAAAAAATTAAATTCTCAAATTTCCTCCCCATTTGCCAATACCTCTTGTGCAACACCTAAAGGGTTAACAACGTATTCAAAATCAATTTTGAATACCTTGAGGGGTGTAGTTTCTTAGATGGGGTCACTTTTAGGGAGTTTCTCCTCTAGGGGTGCATCAGGGGGCTTCAAATGGGACATGGTGTAAATAAACCAGTCCATAAAAATCAGCCTTCCAAAAACCAAACGGCGCACCTTTCACTCTACGCCCCGCTGTGTGGCCGTACAGTAGTTTACGGCCACATATTGGGTGTTTCTGTAAACGGCAGAGTCAGGGCAATAAAGATACCGTCTTGTTTGGCTGTTAACCCTTGCTTTGTTAGTGGAAAAAATGGGTTAAAATGAAAAATTAGACAAAAAAATTAAATTCTCAAATTTCCTCCCCATTTGCCAATACCTCTTGTGCAACACCTAAAGGGTTAACAACGTATTCAAAATCAGTTTTGAATACCTTGAGGGGTGTAGTTTCTTAGATGGGGTCACTTTTAGGGAGTTTCTCCTCTAGGGGTGCATCAGGGGGCTTCAAATGGGACATGGTGTAAATAAACCAGTCCATAAAAATCAGCCTTCCAAAAACCAAACGGCGCACCTTTCACTCTACGCCCAGCTGTGTGGCCGTACAGTAGTTTACGGCCACATATTGGGTGTTTCTGTAAACGGCAGAGTCAGGGCAATAAAGATACCGTCTTGTTTGGCTGTTAACCCTTGCTTTGTTAGTGGAAAAAATGGGTTAAAATGAAAAATTAGACAAAAAAATTAAATTCTCAAATTTCCTCCCCATTTGCCAATACCTCTTGTGCAACACCTAAAGGGTTAACAACGTATTCAAAATCAGTTTTGAATACCTTGAGGGGTGTAGTTTCTTAGATGGGGTCATTTTTGGGTGGTTTCTATTATGTAAGCCTCGCAAAGTGACTTGAGACCAGAACTGGTCCCTAAAAATTGAGTTTTTGTAAATTTCTGAAAAATTTCAAGATTTGCTTCTAAACTTCTAAGCCTTATAACATCCCCAAAAAATAAAATATCATTCCCAAAATAATTCAAACATGAAGTAGACATATGGGGAATGTAAAGTCATCCAAATTTTTGGGGGTATTACTATGTATTACAGAAGTAGAGAAACTGGAACTTTGAAATTTGCAAATTTTTCCAAATTTTTGTTAAATTTGGTATTTTTTGGTGCAAAAAAAATAATTTTTTTGACTTCATTTTACCAGTGTCATGAAGTACAATATGTGACGAAAAAACAATCTCAGAATGGCCTGGATAAGTCAAAGCGTTTTAAAGTTATCAGCACTTAAAGTGACTCTGGTCAGATTTGCAAAAAATGGCCTGGTCCTTAAGGTGAAATAGGGCTGTGTCCTTAAGGGGTTAAGAAGGCTTCAGGGTGTCCAAGAAAGTCCAGCAAGCGCCAGGATCGTCTCCTAAAGAGGATTCAGCTGCGGGATCGGAGTGCCACGAGTGCAGAGCTTGCTCAGGAATGGCAGCAGGCAGGTGTGAGCGCATCTGCACGCACAGTGAGGCGAAGACTTTTGGAAGATGGCCTGGTGTCAAGAAGGGCAGCAAAGAAGCCACTTCTCTCCAAAAAAAACTCATCAGGGACAGATTGATCTTCTGCAGAAAATATGGTGAATGGACTGCTGAGGACTGGGGCAAAGTCATATTCTCAGATGAGAACAGGCTTCGTTCCGCTGTAGAACAAAAAGAATGGCGCACCATAGGGTAATAACATTTAAAATAGATATAAATTGGTATCTCCAATATGGAGGCTCACCTGGTAGAGTTGTGCTAGTTTAGGCACAACTTTAATGTGGACATGTATCAAGTTGACATGAGCCCCTCACAACGGATGGTATGCAGCCCGGGATGGATACTTCTGTTCAGGGATGCCTGGAATCCCTCAGAAAGCCAGTAGTTCAATAAAAAAAAAGAATATCCCACGGCGCAAAAGCCACCCAGTGGTTGGAATGATGATGGTTCTTATTTATTTAGGCAAGCGGTACAACGCGTTTCTGGGTTTATCCTGTTTCCCTTGCCATCACACCCTTTTTAGTGCCTCTAATTGACATAGATCCAGCCTCAGGCAATGAACAGATGTACTTTAATAAACTAAATATATATAGGATACAGCACAAATTGGATCACTATATTATAGTGAAATTGTGAACCATATTATAATCATTTATCATAATCCCCCTTTAGTATTAAGCAGGGAGAGACAGACAAGTATGCAAACACACAGCTCTCTTATTGAGCTATATGAGCTATCTGCCAGAAGGAAGCAGTCAGGGAGGTTTGGCATTGCTGGACCACCCTGACTGCAGAATGTAAAACGTAGGCACATTACCAAGATTTGTTCCTGCTAAAAAAGGGAGTCTTATAGGCAAAAATACTGTAACTATAATTATCTTTAAACATTTACATATTTTACTAGATTTATTTACAATTTTACACAGATTTTTTTAAAACTTTAAGTATGTTTTATTCCTAGTGGATCACAGAAGAAATGCACCAAACGGATATGCCACTGACTATACTGGCTAGTCATAAATGCAGATATTAAAAGCTGAGACTTTTGCCAATATATTCCTGTGGTGCATGTGGACCGCGCCGACATCCTCCACCGTATGCAAAATATTTTTTGCTGGGGACAGTCGTTTGCTGCGGTCCACATGCGGTGGGACTGCTCCCCCAATGAAAAACACGCTACAGTGTTAGGGGTTGAGCAGCTCCCCCAGATTTGCCACTATATTTCTGTGTTTTTGTCTTATTCCTAGTGGACTTGAAACTACAATGCTCTGATCATTTACATAATAAACTGCAATACATCTGTGTAACATATTATGTCAGTTAGTGGAAAAATAAAAGAATGTCTATTAGGCCCTGCCAAAGGTAGGTCCTAATAGACATAGATACATGGCTGCCTTGGAGGTGATTGTTAGGTCCCTGGATGTCACGGTCACCCTTTGGAACAATGATAGCCATTAGTCCAGCTGAAGGGTGAGAGAGGGAGCCTAATCCATCTCTCTTACCAGTTAGATGCCACAGTCATCATCAACTATGATATCCAAAGGGTTATCCTGCCAGGATCAGAGTTAACTCTGATCCCGGCAAAGAGAGCGGGATGTCAGCTAATAAGGTTAATATTAAGCTAACACCTGCAAGTAATGATGTAGGCATAGCTCCTGAGCCCACATCATCATTGCACAGTAATAGTTTGGTGGCTAACAGGAAATATGTATTGTCATGAGCTGCCATTTGGTTTTCCCACAAAGGACTCGCCCACTCCGGTCCCCAGCCCCCCTGTTCTAATTCACTGCACAACTACAATGAACAGGAATTTGAATGATATGACGATAATGCATGTGAAGTGCAGTTCTGTTTAAAGTCTGACAGTTCCTTCTTAATTGTTATCCAGCATATTTAAATAGATGATAAAATGTAATTTTACAAATGTATAGGCTCTAAATGTACTGTACCAAAGGAATTTATACTCGTTCTCAGACTCATGTGCAAATGTTCTCTGATGTAGATTTGTTATTAGTGATGGACGAGCATCGCCCGGGATGATTCACGAACGCGTGTTCACGATCAAATATTCGCGAATCGGGCGTTCGCGGTGGACCCCATTGGCTTTAATGGCAGGCGAACTTGGAAAACCTTCAGGTCATATTTGCAGCCACCAAATACTTAGAAGTGCGCAAATAGTCCCACAACATGACAGCGACATACCAGAGGGGATCAATGGCAAAAATTCCCACAAAAAATATGTATTTTAATCAGAATTTTAACCATTTTTATGCATCTTAAAGGGAAACTCCCAAAAATGTGCCCTGCTGGAGCCTAGAAAAAATTTATTTTAGGCCACGTGAGTACAGGCCCCAAAAATTAGGAATTCACCTGACAGAAAAGAACAAGTGATTATGTGGCTGGAGGTACATTAGGCGGTCACTGGATAAAATTTTACTGTAGGCCAGTGGAGTACAGGCACCAAAAATTAGGCATTTCCATTCACCTGACAGAAAATAACAAGTGATTATGTGGCTGGAGGTACATTAGGCGGTCACTGAATAACAATTTTACTATAGGCCAGTACAGGCCCCAAAATTTAGGCATTTACCTGACAGAAAAAAAAAAGTGATTTTGTGGCTGGATGGACATTAGGCGGTCACTAAATAACAATTTTACTGTAGGCCAGTGAAGTACATGGGGTAAATTGGTCAATCAGGAAAGAGGGGTAGAGGTATACCTAACCCTGAATACTGCTCCACCACAAAGGAATGCAAAACGGAAACGGGGCAGTAACATAGTAAAACTTAACTTTTAATAGTATTAATGAATAAAACATAGGACACTACTTGACAAAGAACACAAAAATGGCGGGCCCAGATCTCTAGTGGTCGCTGGTAGAGAACCGTCAGGAGGACTGGGTATATCCGTCAAGTGGCTGGATGAGTGCCAAATCTGACTATTTGACACAAAAATACAAAAATAATTGTCTCACCATTGTTGAAAGTATGTTTCCACAAATGGTATAGAGCAAAGTGTCAAGGATGGCACCCTACACGTACTAGCAGGTGACTAGTGAGGATGGGACCTCAGGGAGGGAGGCTAACCCTACCACACCCTACTTGGCCTAGTCCACCCTATAATATCCTAGGTACGGGGTCCAAAAAACCCTGCAAGGGGTGGCCGGGCTGGAACCTGGTCCTACTCTAGAGACCCCACGGAGGCCCTGTCCAGAGTGGTAAAGGTGGCTGGAATGGGTACCAGATCCGGGGCTGAAAAACTAGGAAAAGTATACATGCAAAAAATAATATAATACTAGTATCCCGATGTGTTTCAACTATATGAGCCACGGGGCAAACAGATTAACAGATTAATACCACTAGGCGGAAGTGTAACTTTGGATGGCTGTATACCAGGGAGTAGGGATTACCAAGGTGGTGGTGTCCCCTCTAGGTGAGTAGTACAGGCCCCAAAAACTAGGCATTCACGTGACAGAAAAGAACAAGTGATTATATGGCTGGAGGTACATTAGGAGGACACTGATTAACAATTTTACTGCAGGCCATTGGAGTACGGGTCCCAAAATTTAGGCATTCACCTGACAGAAAAGAACAAGTGATTATGTGGCTGGAGGTGGAGTGCAGGCCCCAAAAATTTGGCATTCAGAACAGAACAAGTGATTATGTGGCTGGAGATACATTAGGTGGTCACTGAATAACAATTTTACTGTAAGCCAGTGAAGTACAGGGGGTAAATTGGTCAATCAGGGAAAAGGGGTAGAGGTATACCCAACCCTGAATACTGGTCCACCACAAAGGAATGCAAAACGAAAACGGGGCAGTAACGCAGTAAAACTTAACTTTTAATAGTATTAATGAATAAATAGGACCCTACTTGAGAAAGAACACAAAAATGGCGGGCCCAACAAGTGATTATGTGGCTGGAGGTACATTAGGCGGTCACTGGATAACAATTTTACTGTAGACCAGTGGAGTACAGGCCCCCAAAATTAGGCATTCACCTGACAGAAAAGAACAAGTGATTATGTGGCTGGAGGTATATTGGACGGTCACTGGATACCAATTTTACTATAGGCCAGTACAGGCCCCTAAAATTAGGCATTCACCTAACAGAAAAGAGAAAGTGATTATGTGGTGGGAGGTACATTAGGCAGACGCTGATTAACAATTTTACTGCAGGCCATTGGAGTACTGGCCCCAAAATTTAGGCATTCATCTGACAGAAAAGAACAAGTGATTATGTGACTGGAGGTATATTAGACGGTCACTGGATAATAATTTTACTGTCAGGCATTCCATTTACCTGACAGAAAAGAACAAGTGATTTTGTGGATGAAGCTACAATAGGCGGTCACTGAATAACAATTTTAATGTAGGCCAGTGGAGTACAGGCACCAAAAAGGCATTCAGAAAAGAACAAATGATTATGTGGCTGGAGGTATATTAGGCCGTCACTGGATAACAATTTTACCGTAGGCTACTCGTGTACAGGCCCCAAATATTAGGCATTCACCCGACAGAAAAGGCCTTTTATGTCACTGTATATACATAACACAAGGACCATTCTTTGTTCTGGGTGGTGGCGGATAGTGTTGGGCGCGAATATTTGAATAGCAAATATTAGGCTACTTTCACAGTCGCAATTTGTGCGGCTCTGTCATGGACGGATCCATTCAGATAACACATCCGTCTGTATCCATTCAGAATGGATTTGTTTGCATTATCTTTAACATAGCCAAGACAGATCCGCCCTGAACACCATTGAAAGTCAATGGAGGACGGATCCGTTTTCTATTTTGCCATATTGTGTCAGTGAAAACTAAAATAAAAAATTTAGAATATCCGTCCTGGCACACAATGTAAGTCAATGGGGACGGATCCGTTTGGCTCAGTTACATCAGCAAGCAGTATTTTGGTGTCTGTCTCCAAAGCGTAATGGAGACTGAACTGATGCAAACTGATGCATTCTGAGCAGATCCTTTTCCATTCAGAATGCATTAGAATGCAAACTGATCTGATTTGGACCGCTTGTGAGAGCCCTGAACGGATATTACAAACGGAAAGCCAAAAAAACAAGTGTGAGAGTAGACTTAATCGTGAATATCGGCACTTAGAGAATTTGCGGATATTTAGAATATAGTGATATACGGTATATTCGTAATTTCGAATATTCTAGATTTTTTTTGCTTGTGTGGTAATGAGAAGGCTGCAAAGTATTTATCTGAGTTTAGCAACATCCCTTGCAACCAATAGAAAGTTGCCTACCCCTTACTATATAAGAACCTCACCAGCAGCCCTTGTATGCAGTATTGTGCAGATCTGAAATATACAGCAGTCTTATTGCTGTGCTCTCTGCTTTCCTGTGTCATTACATTAGATAGTTAGTTACTTACTTACTTAGCTTTTATATATATATATATATATATATATATATATATATATATATAATACAGATAGTTAGTGGGAGATAGTCAGTGTAGGTTAGATAGTGATATAGTATAGTTGAGGCTCTGCTGTCCATACACACATGCATGTATGTATGCTACATACATGCCCTATTATGCCCTATTAGCTAGCGTTTGGTGTCCCTAAATGTCTGTCCCTGTTCCACAATGCAACCTTTCCCTACACCGGCAAAACATAAAATGTAAAATGGCTGCCAGAACGGTTTCTGTTATGGGGTGGGGGTATGTCCATGTGCTGAAATGTCTCAATTGGATGTCCTGTCCCACCTGATGGATTTGTCATGGGTCAAAGTTCGGCGCAATGCAAAAGAATATGGCGCATGTGAACATCGCCATATGTTCGTATGTTCGGCGAATCGCGAACGCGCAAAGTTCGCAGCAAAACGACCGCCGTGCGAACTGCAAGGCCATCTTTATTTGTTATATTAACCCAATCCAGAAATATTGTCGGAATATACAATACCATACTATATTAGCTGGTTGTTTTAAACCACAGTACAATGTAGGCAACTGGACAATGACTAATGCATTTCACCACTAATGGTTTAAGTGAGGGAAGGTTTGGCTGTCCTTTCTTGTTAAGAATGAAACATTTTTCAGAAAGAAAATTCAAGTTTCAATGATCTTGATTATTTGTTTTTATTTTTGCAGTTTATATTTTACTGTATGTTTCAGTTACTACCGTATTTGTTAAGATATATTTACACTGAAAACTAATGCTGTACATATTATATTGTATAGTGGCCATTTATGTGCAAACAACAGGGAGCAATTACATAACTTGCAAGTTTATTAAACCCATGCATTAGTCAAACATTTTTCTATAGCTAACTCTGTTATCATCTATCTTTCTCTGTACCTTAATAGATCTATATTTTTTGTCATACTGTTTTTAGATTTTACTATTGTGTTATTTATTAATGTTTGAGTTTTATCGACTAGGAGAGTTTTATTGCCTTATTAGATTATACAATTCCTTTGCATGATATATCTGTTTGCCCTATTGTTATGAGAGTTTCTGGCTCTCTAGATCACTATTAATAGATTTTTGGTGTTGCATTGGTTAATTAATGGTTACTAAATTATATAAAAATGTAAAATGGTGATATATGTTGTCTAATGAGTAATCAAGGAACAAAGAGCTAACAATATTATATATATATATATATATATATATATATATATATATATATATATATATATTACTGTATCCAGGATGAATTTCCCAATACTGTATAATTAAAAAGAATTAATCAATATTAAAGAATATGATGCTGTCAAGAAGTCATTACTGCCCATTTAGGAGAACAATGGCAAGGGTGATAAATATATAAACATATTGATCTGGTTTTGACTTCATAAAATGAGGTAGAAAAAAGAAAAAAATAATGTAAGTGCTCGGCACATCGCGGTGTTCGGCCAAATACTGCGTGTGCTCGAGCGCGATGCACGAGTCTCCTCCCCGCACGTTTGTTGGCTGCTACACAGCCAATAAACTTACAGGGAAGTACTGCCATTCACTGCAATGCCGCAGTCATGTTGGCTGCTGGCATTACAGTGATTGGCTGTCCGAAACACGTCATCGGGTGCTATATAGCACCCGATGACATGTGTTCGACTCAGTATTAGTCACGGAGAGCTGGAGAGCAGAAGGTAGAAATAGTGTAGGGATTAAAATAGCAATATTTAAGTTTTAATACTTGTCATAGACTATTGTATCTGGCAGCAATATATATTTTTAGCGCAACCTGCGCTAAATAGCTTGCAATTGTTTGGCTGCTGAAGACAGCAACATTATCTGCGTTACAGCTCCTGTGTAACGTGTGCGCAGCCTAAAATTATCTGCGATATCGAGTGTACTTTCTCCATAGACGGTGTCCGCTGCGGACAGTTACATTACCTGCGCTACATCTCCTGTATAATGTTTGCGTATCTGAAAAATCTGTGACATTTAGTCTAATTTTTTTGCTGCTGGTGGCAGCGACATTATCTGCGCTTCGTCTCCTGTATAACGTTTGTTCATCTGAAATATCAGTGACATTAATTCAGTGTAATTTTTTATTAGCCGCTGGTGACAGCGACATTATTTGCTTTATACCTCCTGTTTAACGTGTATGCAACCTAAATATCAGTGAGATTCATTCAGTGTAATTATTTATTAGGCGGTGGTGACAGCGACATTACTTGCGCTATACCTCCTCTTTAACGTGTGCGCATCCTAAATATCAGTGACATTCATTCAGTGTAATTTTTTATTAGGTGGTGGTGACAGCAACATTACTTGCGCTATACCTCCTGTTTAATGTGTGCGCATCCTAAAAATATCTGTGACATTCTGTGTACTTTATTTGCGCATACACTTACAAAACCTGCGCTACTATACATGTGACATACTTGCAAGCATATATACCATTTAATAAGCACAACGTGAGCAGTAAGGGACAGGGAAGTGGTCGTGCTGCTGATGGTGCACGCAGAGGCTGAGAAACTGTGCCTGCTGCCAGAGCACAAGAAACACACTCATCCACGATACCTAACTTATGTCCCAGTCGGCAGGGCGGTGCAGGACACAATTCTCGAAGTCAGACCAGTGCGACCAGGTTGTCGGTTGGATTTCAGCAGATAATGCTTCCAGTCGGTTAAGCACCACCCTGTCTTCCACAAAGTCCAGTCTCAGTGGCCAAGAGTCTAGTCAACAGAATCCTCATCCTGATACTCCTTCCACCCACCATGGAGAGTCTTGGCAAACAAGTGATCGCACACTTGGATATTCCGAGGAGATTTTTTCATCGCCATTCCTTAATTTGGGCCTCTCGCCAAGCCCTCTTGAAGAGGGACATGAGATCTTGTGCCCTGATTCCCAAACTCTGGAGCATCCACAGTCAGAAGAAGATTACGGTGGGGAATAGTGTTCACGAGGTGGATGATGATGATGAGACACAGTTGTCAATAAGTCAACCGCAATTAGTTTCTCAAGAGATTCATGATGAAGATGAGACACAGTTGTAAATAACTGAGGTTGTTGTTAGGTCAACAAGTCAGGAGGATAATAAGAGTGCCGAAATGGAAGAGGACATGCTGAACAATGAAGTCACTGACCCAACCTGGGAAGGTGGCAAGCCGAGAGAGGACAGAAGTACAGAGGGGGAGGGATCCGCAGCACCGCAACAGGCGGTGGGGTGGCAGTGGGGTGTCATTTGCAACCTGTGCCATACCAAAATGAGAAGGGGCGTGAACACTAGCAACCTCACCACCACCAGCATGATCAGGCATCAAAGCACCCTTATAGGTGGGCCGAACGCCTGGGTCCACAACCAGTGTCTGCGGGTCACAGCACTGCCTTCTCTTCTCCTGTGTTACGTGCTGGCCAATCCCCTGTCCAAGATGCAGGCCCGGATACCTCCCGCCATGCACCTGGACCTACGCAAGCATCATTAGCTAGCACATACATTTCTGTGTCCCAGCGCAGCGTACAGATGTCTATACCCTAGGCCTTTAAACGAAAGTGCAAATACCCAGCCACCCACCCACAGACCATAGCACTAAATGTGCACCTTTCCAAATTGCTGGCCCTGGAAATGTTGACATTTAGGCTTATGGACACTGAGGCTTTCTGAAGCCTGATGGCAACGGTTGTCCTGTGGTACTCTGTCCCGAGCCACCAATATTTTTCACGGTGTGCAGTCCCAGCCTTACAGCAGCATGTGTCCTGTAACGTCACACGTGCCCTGACCAACACAGTTATTTTGAAGGCCCACTTAACAACTGACACATAGACAAGTGCTTTTGGCCAGGGGTGCTACATTTCCCTGACGGCACACTGCGTAAATGTTGTGGAGGCTGGGAGCGAGTCGTACCCTGGAATGGCACAGGTGCTACCGACGCCAGGGATTGCTGGCCCTACTTCCATCAGGATTTTTGCCACCACATACGTTATTGGCTGCAACCCCTCCTTCTGCTTGTCCAACTCCTTCTCCACTTCCACCTCTGAATTATCATCTTGCAGCACCATTCAGACATCAGTCAGTAGCTGGAAGCAGTGTAGCACTGCAGTGGGTGAGCAGCAACAGGCCAAGCTTAAACTGATCTGCTCAGGTGACAAACAGCACACCACCACAGAGCTGTGGCAGGGGATAAGGGACCAGATTGAGCTGTGGCTCTCGCCACTCAACCTAGAACCAGGCATGGTTGTGTCTGATAATGGCTGCAACTTGTGGCAGCTTTGGAGCTTGGCAAGCTCGCACACATACCATGCCTAGCCCACGTGTTCAACCTAGTGGTTCAGCGGTTTCTCAAAACCTACCCCAATTTGCTTGAGCTACTGGTGAAGGTGCGCCGCATGTGTGCGCATTTCCGCAAGTCATCGGCAGCTCCCGCCAGTCTGGCAACGCTGCAGCAGAGCATGCAATTGCCAGCTCACTGACTGTTGTACGATGTGAGCACGCACTAGAACTCCACGTTCCACATGTTGGCCAAGCTTTGTGAACAGCAGAGGGCAGTAGTGGAATACCAGCTGCAACATGGTTGTCGCCTTTCCAGTCAGCTTCTGCTCTTCACAAGCGACAAGTGGGCATTGATGTCTGACCTCTGTGAGATTTACGCAACTTTGAGGAATCAACACAGATGGTGAGCGGAACTAATGCTATTATCAGCATAACCATCCCAATTCTGTGTCTAGAAGTGGAAGAGGTGGAAATGGGGGAAGAAATGACACAGGGTGATAGCCAGACCACCCTCAGTTTGTCTTCTCAGTGCAAATTGGATGATGAGGAGAAAGAGGAGCAGGAGACTGTTGCATCCACTACAGAGGGTAGTATCCATGGAAGTTTTACTCCATCTGTTCAGCATGGATATGTAGAAGAGGAGGAAGAGGATGAGGAAATTGAGAGTCATCCTCCTGATGAGGACAGCGAAGTCTTGTCTGTTGGGAATCTGGCACACATGGCTGACTTTATGTTAGGCTGCCTTTCCCATGACCCTTGCGTTGGCCAACACTGATTACTGGTTGTTCACCCTTCTCAACCCCTGCTACAAAGAGAACTTCTCATCCCTCATTCCTGTAGTGAAGAGGATGAGCAAAATGGTGCAATACCAGAAGGTCCTTGTGGAAAAATTGCTCCAAAAATTTCCAGCTGACAACGCTGGCTGCAGAGTACGTAGTTCCTTGTCAATCGAGGAGGGGAACATACAACATTTACAACAGAGGCAGGGCAACACTCTCCAAGGCCTGGGACAGTTTTATGATACCCCGCCAGCACCATCAACCTGATGCGCTGCCTAATCTTACAAGGAGGGAAAAATTGTGGAAGATGGTGAAGGAGTATGAAACGATCGTGTCAGCGCCCTCAGTGATCCCTGTGTGCCTTATAACTATTGGATGTCCAAGGTGGACACGTGGCAGTATGTCTTGGAGGTGCTTGCCTTCCCCACCGCCAGCGTTTTGACTGAGCGAGTATTTAGTGCTCCTGGGGGCATAATAACTGATAGGCGAATTTGCCTATCAAAAATGCTGACTGGTTGACTCTTAGGCTGAGTTCACACGAGCGTGACAGATTTGGTCCGGATGCGTTCAGGGTGCGTTCAGTTAAACTCGCACCATTTTGCAAGCAAGTTCAGTCAGTTTTGGCTGCAATTGCGTTTAGTTGTTCAGTTTTTTCCGCGCGGATGCAATGCGTTTTGATGCATTTTTCACGCGCGTGATAAAAAACTGAATGTTTACAAACAACATCTCCTAGCAACCATCAGTGAAAAACGCATTGCATCCGCACTTGCTTGCAGATGCAATGCGTTATTAACGCAGCCCCATTCACTTCTATGGAGCCAGGGCTGCGTTAAAAACGCAGAATATAGAACATGCTGCGATTTTAAAGCATTGCAGAAGTGATGCATGAAAAAAAATGCTCATGTGCACAGCCCCATTGAAATGAATGGGTCAGGATTCAGTGCAGGTGCAATGCGTTCACCTACTGCATTGCACCCGCACGGAAATCTCGCCCGTGTGAACTCAGCCTTACAAAAATAAACAAGGCCTGGATTGCCCCTGACTTCTCTACTCCGCCAGAGGAAAGTGGCTGAACATAAAGGGACTCTAAATGTGGCTTTTATGGTGTATTGAATTCATTGTATTCTCATGCACCCCTTCTTTCACTAAAAAGGGTATATGGTTTTATCTCCCTTTTCTCTTCCTCCTCCTCCATCATATCAACATGCTTATTAGGCTGGGGTAGCTCCTAATGTTTTAGAGGGTCAGCTTAGCAGCGGGCCCTCACCCATAAGATTTTAGAGGGTCAACAGCAGGCCCTCACCCATAATGATTTTGAGGGTCACCAGCAGGCCCTTAACCATAATGTTTTAGAGGGTCAGCTCAGCAGCAGACCCTCACCCCTAAACTTTTAAATGTCAGCTTGACAGCAGGCCCTCAACCACCAAATTCTTTAGATGGTCAGCTCGGCAGCAGGTCTTCACCCACATAATGTTTTAGATGGTCAGCTTGGCAGCAGACCCTCGCCCGCAAACTTTTTTAGATGGTCAACTCGGCAGTAGACCCTCATCCACAAATGTTTTAAATGGTCAGCTCGGCAGCAGGTCCTTGCCCACAAAATGTTTTAGATGGTCAGCTCGGCAGCAGGCCCTCGTCCACAACATTTTTTGGATGGTCAGCTCGGCAGCAGGCCCTCGTCCATAAAATTCTTTAGATGGTCAGCTTGGCAGCAGGCCTGCTCCCATAATGTTTTAGATGGTCAGCTCAGCAGTAGTGTTGAGCGGCATGTCCCATATTCGAATTCGCGAAATTTCGCGAATATTCGAAAGAATATTCGTAAAATATTCGCGAATATTCGAATTCGTTATTATTTCGCATATGCGATAATTCGAATTTTCGCATCGCATAATACATATTATGAGATGCAAAATTCGCATGTGCGCTAATGAAATCGCCTTACGAAGATTCGCAACTCAATTCAATCACTAATGTAAGAATGCAAAGCGCTTTGCCTCTGTTCTGGGACGTGCCGATATTCGCCTGTGCGCTAATAAAATCGCCTTACAAAGATTCGCGCCTCAATCACTTTCTAGGCAATGTGAGTAAGATCTGAGCTTTTGGACTTTTGGGAATCAATCGAGATACAGTGGGGGGTGATGACTGTAGTTGACAGAGTACAGATCAATGTAATCTGTAAGGTGGAAACTAAAATAAAAAATACGAATATTCGTAAATCGAATTTTACGAAGTTCGAAGTATTCGCGAATATGGTGCTATACTATATGAATGCACAGGCCTTTGCCTCTCTGTTCTGGGGACAAGTGTAGATATTCGCATGTGCGCTAATAAAATCGCCTTACGAAGATTCGCAACTCAATTCAATCACTAATGTATGAATGCAAAGCCCTTTGCCTCTGTTCTGGGACAAGTGCCGATATTCGCCTGTGCGCTAATAAAATCGCCTTACGAAGATTCGCGCCTCAATCACTTTCTAGGCAATGTGAGTAAGATCTGAGCTTTTGGACTTTTGTGAATCAATCGAGATACAGTGTGGGGTGATGACAGTAGTTGACAGAGTACAGATCAATGTAATCTGTAAGGTGGAAACTAAAATAAAAAATACGAATATTCGTAAATCGAATTTTACGAAGTTCGAAGTATTCGCGAATATGGTGCTTTACTATATGAATGCACAGGCCTTTGCCTCTCTGTTCTGGGGACAAGTGTAGATATTCGCATGTGCGCTAATAAAATCACCTTACGAAGATTCGCAAATCAATTCAATCACTAATGTATGATTCATACATTAGTGATTGAATTGAGTTGCGAATCTTCGTAAGGCGATTTTATTAGCGCACATGCGAATATCTACACTTGTCCCCAGAACAGAGAGGCAAAGGCCTGTGCATGTGCATTCATATAGTATAGCACCATATTCGCGAATACTTCGAACTTCGTAAAATTCGATTTATGAATATTCGTATTTTTTATTTTAGTTTCCACCTTACAGATTACATTGATCTGTACTCTGTCAACTACTGTCATCACCCCCCACTGTATCTCGATTGATTCACGAAAGTCCAAAAGCTCAGATCTTACTCACATTGCCTAGAAAGTGATTGAGGCGCGAATCTTCGTAAGGCGATTTTATTAGCGCACAGGCGAATATCTACACTTGTCCCCAGAACAGAGAGGCAAAGGCCTGTGCATTCATATAGTATAGCACCATATTCGCGAATACTTCGAACTTCGTAAAATTCGATTTACGAATATTCGTATTTTTTATTTTAGTTTCCACCTTACAGATTACATTGATCTGTACTCTGTCAACTACTGTCATCACCCCCCACTGTATCTCGATTGATTCACAAAAGTCCAAAAGCTCAGATCTTACTCACATTGCCTAGAAAGTGATTGAGGCGCGAATCTTTGTAAGGCGATTTTATTAGCGCACAGGCGAATATCGGCACTTGTCCCAGAACAGAGGCAAAGGGCTTTGCATTCATACAGTATGATATTCGCGAAAAAAATTCGCTTTTCGAATATTCGCGCTCAACACTACTCAGCAGCAGGCCCTCGTCCACAACATTTTTTAGATGGTCAGTTCGGCAGCAGGCCCTCACCCCTAATGTTTTAGATGGTCAGCTCAGCAGCAGACCCTCACCCCTAATATTTTAGAGGGTCACCAGCAGGCCCTTGCTCCTAATGTTTTTGAGGGTCACCAGCAGGACAGCAATCATAATTTCTCAAGGGTGTGTATGATGTTCTCCTTTATGTGTAATAAAGGGTGTATTGTAGTGCTGGTTCCTTGTAACTTTTGGCAGCCTTTTCCCTTAGTGCCTAGGCGTTATGAATATAGGAGTCCCAACATTGGAACAGATGTACCACAATGTGAATGAGGCCCTCTTTTATGTGATATATAGGTTGTATCGGAGTGTCTCTTCCTTGTAATTTTTGGCATCACAAAATCGATTTTATCTTCGGTTTAGTGCGTATTATTGTCAGTCTATAAAAGTAGCGTACTACTCGGACAAAATCGTTCTCAGCAGCGACCTGGGAGTCCAAGATGCATCCAGACATCCTCCCCATGCTGTTCCCGAACCATTTCAGTGGTGTTTCCAGCAATTACTGACCTTTTACTATGAACCAGACACCCTTCCCTCTTCAGAGCACTGGGTGCCTGTTTTATTGCTCGGGTTCTCCCATTGACTTCCATTGTGCTCGGGTGCTCGATAGATGATATGGCAAAAAACTAGTATTGCTCCAAATAATATTTAAGCATATTTTACTCACTATATGAATGTGTAGTAAGAACAACATTGAAATGTACTTTTAGATAACAAAGAAAAATAATTGATATCTGAACTTATTTAGTGATCAGTCATTTAGCATATTATTTATTGCTTTTACCTATTAAATAGGTGATAGTTTATTGATTGGAGAAACTGAAGACTGCAGGTACTATACTTTACAAGTACTGTCATATGAATAGTGACTGGAGGGGCCGCAAAATACTGAAGAAGAAAAGAAAATGGTACTCGACTCTGTGCTGTTTAGAGTTGGCTACACAAGGGGATAGTCCACAGTAAATCCATAAAATTCTAGCCACATAATATTGGTTGGGACAAACTAACCAATAATCAATGGTGTAGTTACTTGGCCATTTCTATATCTTATAACCTTGTTTTCCACATTTGTAAAATGGAGTTGGTGAGCTACTTAACACATAGCAGCATTTAAAATATGTAGAGATGGCATGGGCTTACCAGTGGGCAGTGCAGTTTCTAGGTAAATTTTCTCTCAGGGCGAGTGTCCCCACATAACAGAAGAGTACTCACCATATATATATATTTTTTTTATATGCTTAACACAATTATTGAGAGCAAAAGAAAATCATAAATTACTGCTTAAACTGCTAAAAGTCGCAGGCAGAGTGGTACAGGAGAACTGCAGTATAAAGGAAGGCAATACCCTTAGAAGAGTAGTCATGAAATACAATCATCAATAATGTGCAAAACCCCCAAAAAAAACATGTTAGCTTTTAATAACTAACTAAAACCCAATCACAGCAGGTCTCAACTAGCACACGCAAGTAAATGTACAAAAACCAAGTAACATAAAACCAGATTCAAAGCATAGATGGCAAGGCGGATTACTGTATACTGTACATAAAATGTATGGAGGTTACACCATGCTGGACAATATAACCTCTGTGCCATGCTGTACAATAAACAGTATAACCCCTACACAGTGTAGAGGTATACTGTATATTGTGTGGCACAGTGAATGCTATATGTGCATAACATAAACATACTCCACATGAAAACTTACTTGTCTTGGCCCTTGGGGATCTCGGATGCCACTTCACCACTTTGGCTGGGGGGATCGGTGGAGCTGATGTTGTGCTTTATCCTAATAAGAAAGATTTCATAATAAGGATTTGAAGAGTTGAGCTAATGTTCCCATAATGTGCCAATATAAAATACCCCTTCTTAGTGCCCCGTAGATAACCCCCACTGTGCTCCTCTCCCTCCTTCCCCATAGTACCCACCATAATGTGTCCCAGTATAAAATGCCCCTATACAGAACCCCCCATATAAAATACCCCTTCTTTTTAGCCTTAGTAGATGCCCCTTTAGTGCCACCCAATAATGTGCCAGTAATAAGTGCCCCAATAGATGCCCCCCAATCATGTGCCAGTAAGATGTGCCCCCATAGATGCCCCCTAATCATGTGCCAGTAAGAAGTGCCCCTATAGATGCCCCCAATCATGTGCCAGTAATAAGAGCCTCCCCACCATCAGGTGCCAGTACTCAGAGTGCCCCCTTATCATGTGCCAGTAGCCCACTTATGTGCCAGTCATCCCCCCTATCAAGTGCCAGTAGTCCCCCTTATGTGCCAGTAGCCCCCCTTATGTGCCAGTAGCCCCCCTTATGTGCCAGTAGTCCCCTTATGTGCCAGTAGCCTCCTATCATGTGCCAGTAGCCCCCCTTATGTGACAGTAGCCCCCCAATGTGCCAGTAGCCTCCTATCATGTGCCAGTAGGCCCCCTTAAGTGCCAATAGCCCCCCTCATGTGCCAGTAGCCCCCCTTATGTGCCAGTAGTCCTCCTTATGTGCCAGTAGCCCCCCATATGTGCCAGTAGTCCCCATTATGTGCCAGTACCCTCTCTTATGTGCCAGTAGCCCCCATTATGTGCCAGTAGCCTCCCTTATGTGCCAGTAGCCCTCCTTATGTTCTAGTAGCTCCCCTTATGTTATAGTAGCCCCCCTTATGTGCCAGTAGCCACACTTATGTGCCAGTAGCCCCCTTATGTGCCAGTAGTCCCCCTTATGTGACAGTAGTCCCCCTTATGTGCCAGTAGTCCCTCTTATGTGCCAGTAGTCCCTCTTATGTGCCAGTAGCCTCCTATCATGTGCCAGTATCCCCGCTTATGTGCCAGTAGTCCCCCTTATGTGCCAGTAGCCCCCTTATGTGCCAGCAGCCCCCCTTATGTGCCAATATTTATATATATAAAAAAAAACGTATACTTACCTCCTCCACCGATACGATGCAGGCCTCTTCCAGCCCGTGTCCCTCGCTGGCTCAAGTGGCGCGATGACGTTATTGCACCGCCTACACCGGCCTCTGATAGGCTGCTGGCCTAGTGCTGGAAGCCTATCAGAGAAACAAGGAGGAGACTCACCTCTCCCTCCCCTGCCGCAGCACACACATTTGTATTGCCGTCTTGAGGACGGCGATACAGATGACTATGGAGATGAGTGAGCGCTTCCACAATGGAAGCGCAGCGATCATCTCCTGCTGTGCCCTGCCGGCGCCCCCCTTTATGACAGCGCCCCGGTCCAAGAAACGGCCCTGCCAGTGGGTCTTAGGTTAATATATACTGTGCTGCCCATAATTATTCATACCCCTGGCAAATTTTGACTTAAAGTTACTTTTATTCAACCAGCAAGTATTTTTTTGATGGGATATAACTAGAGTTGAGCGGACACCTGGATGTTCGGTTTCGAGAAGTTCGGCCGAACTTCCCGAAAATATTCGGGTTCGGGATCCGAACCCGATCCGAACTTCGTCCCGAACCCGAACCCCATTGAAGTCAATGGGGACCCGAACTTTTCGGCACTAAAAAGGCTGTAAAACAGCCCAGGAAAGGGCTAGAGGGCTGCAAAAGGCAGCAACATGTAGGTAAATCCCCTGCAAACAAATCTGGATAGGGAAATGAATTAAAATAAAAAATAAATAAATAAAAATTAACCAAAATCAATTGGAGAGAGGTCCCATAGCAGAGAATCTGGCTTCACGTCAACCACCACTGGAACAGTCCATTCTCAGATATTTAGGCCCCGGCACCCAAGCAGAGGAGAGAGGTCCCGTAACAGAGAATCTGTCTTCATGTCAGCAGAGAATCAGTCTGCATGTCATAGCAGAGAATCAGGCTTCACGTCAGCCACCACTGCAACAGTCCATTTTCATAAATTTAGGCCCAGCACCCAGGCAGAGGAGAGAGGTCCCGTAACAGACAATCTGGCTTCATGTCAGCAGAGAATCAGTCTTCATATCATAGCAGAGAATCAGGCTTCACGTCAGCCACCAATGCAACAGTCCATTGTCAGATATTTAGGCCCAAGCACCCAGGCAGAGGAGAGAGGTCCCATAACAGACAATCTGGCTTCATGTCAGCAGAGAATCAGTCTTCATATCATAGCAGAGAATCAGGCTTCACATCAGCCACTAATGCAACAGTCCATTGTCAGATATTTAGGCCCAGCACCCAGGCAGAGGAGAGAGGTCCCGTAACAGACAATCTGGCTTCATGTCAGCAGAGAATCAGTCTTCATATCATAGCAGAGAATCAGGCTTCACGTCAGCCACCAATGCAACAGTCCATTGTCAGATATTTAGGCCCAGCACCCAGGCAGAGGAGAGAGGTCCCGTAACAGACAATTTAGCTTCATGTCAGCAGAGAATCAGTCTTCATATCATAGCAGAGAATCAGGCTTCACGTCAGCCACCAATGCAACAGTCCATTGTCAGATATTTAGGCCCAGCACCCAGGCAGAGGAGAGAGGTCCCGTAACAGACAATCTGGCTTCATGTCAGCAGAGAATCAGTCTTCATGTCATAGCAGAGAATCAGGCTTCACGTCAGCCACCACTGCAACAGTCCATTGTCAGATATTTAGGCCCAGCACCCAGGCAGAGGAGAGAGGTCCCGTAACAGACAATCTGGCTTCATGTCAGCAGAGAATCAGTCTTCATATCATAGCAGAGAAAAAGGCTTCACGTCACCCACCAATGCAACAGTCCATTGTCAGATATTTAGGCCCAGCACCCAGGCAGAGGAGAGAGGTCCCGTAACAGACAATCTGGCTTCATGTCAGCAGAGAATCAGTCTTCATGTCATAGCAGAGAATCAGGCTTCACGTCACCCACCACTGTAACAGTCCATTTTCATAAATTTAGGTCCAGCACCCAGGCAGAGGAGAGAGGTCCCGTAACAGACAATCTGGCTTCATGTCAGCAGAGAATCAGTCTTCATATCATAGCAGAGAATAAGGCTTCACGTCACCCACCACTGCAACAGTCCATTGTCAGATATTTAGGCCCAGCACCCAGGCAGAGGAGAGAGGTCCCGTAACAGACAATCTGGCTTCATGTCAGCAGAGAATCAGTCTTCATATCATAGCAGAGAATCAGGCTTCACGTCACCCACCAATGCAACAGTCCATTGTCAGATATTTAGGCCCAGCACCCAGGCAGAGGAGAGAGGTCCCGTAACAGACAATCTGGCTTCATGTCAGCAGAGAATCAGTCTTCATGTCATAGCAGAGAATCAGGCTTCACGTCACCCACCACTGTAACAGTCCATTTTCATAAATTTAGGCCCAAGCACCCAGGCAGAGGAGAGAGGTCCCGTAACAGACAATCTGGCTTCATGTCAGCAGAGAGTCAGTCTTCATATCATAGCAGAGAATCAGGCTTCACGTCACCCACCACTGCAACAGTCCATTGTCAGATATTTAGGCCCAGCACCCAGGCAGAGGAGAGAGGTCCCGTAACAGACAATTTAGCTTCATGTCAGCAGAGAATCAGTCTTCATATCATAGCAGAGAATCAGGCTTCACGTCAGCCACCAATGCAACAGTCCATTGTCAGATATTTAGGCCCAGCACCCAAGCAGAGGAGAGAGGTCCCGTAACAGACAATCTGGCTTCATGTCAGCAGAGAATCAGTCTTCATGTCATAGCAGAGAATCAGGCTTCACGTCACCCACCACTGTACCAGTCCATTTTCATAAATTTAGGCCCAGCACCCAGGCAGAGGAGAGAGGTCCCGTAACAGACAATCTGGCTTCATGTCAGCAGAGAATTAGTCTGCATGTCATAGCAGAGAATCAGGCTTCACGTCAGCCACCACTGCAACAGTCCATTGTCAGATATTTAGGCCCAGCACCCAGGCAGAGGAGAGAGGTCCCGTAACAGAGGATCTGGCTTCATGTCAGCAGAGAATTAGTCTGCATGTCATAGCAGAGAATCAGGCTTCACGTCACCCAACATTGGAACAGTCCATTGGCATATATTTAGGCCCCGGCACCCAGACAGAGGAGAGGTTCATTCAACTTTGGGTAGCCTCGCAATATAATGGTAAAATGAAAATAAAAATAGGATTGAATGAGGAAGTGCCCTGGAGTACAATAATATATGGTTAAGGGCAGGTAGTTAATGTCTAATCTGGACAAGGGACGGACAGGTCCTGTGGGATCCATGCCTGGTTCATTTTTATGAACGTCAGCTTGTCCACATTGGCTGTAGACAGGCGGCTGCGTTTGTCTGTAATGACGCCCCCTGCCCTGCTGAATACACGTTCAGACAAAACGCTGGCCGCCAGGCAGGCCAGCACCTCCATGGCATAAAAGGCTAGCTCTGGCCACGTGGACAATTTAGAGACCCAGAAGTTGAATGGGGCCGAACCTTCAGTCAGTACGTGGAGGGGTGTGCACACGTACTGTTCCACCATGTTAGTGAAATGTTGCCTCCTGCTAACACGTTGCGTATCAGGTGGTGGTGCAGTTAGCTGTGGCGTGTTGACAAAACTTTTCCACATCTCTGCCATGCTAACCCTGCCCTCAGAGGAGCTGGCCGTGACACAGCTGCCTTGGCGACCTCTTGCTCCTCCTCTGCCTTGGCCTTGGGCTTCCACTTGTTCCCCTGTGACATTTGGGAATGCTCTAAGTAGCGCGTCTACCAACGTGCGCTTGTACTCGCGCATCTTCCTATCACGCTCCAGTGCAGGAAGTAAGGTGGGCACATTGTCTTTGTAGCATGGATCCAGCAGGGTGGCAACCCAGTAGTCCGCACACGTTAAAATGTGGGCAACTCTGCTGTCATTGCGCAGGCACTGCAGCATGTAGTCACTCATGTGTGCCAGGCTGCCCAGGGGTAAGGACAAGCTGTCCTCTGTGGGAGGCATATCGTCATCGTCCTGCCTTTCCCCCCAGCCACGCACCAGTGATGGGCCCGAGCTGCTTTGGGTGCCACCCCGCTGTGACCATGCTTCATCCTCATCCTCCTCCACCTCCTCCTCCTCCTCGTCCTCCTCGTCCTCCAGTAGTGGGCCCTGGCTGGCCACATTTGTACCTGGCCTCTGCTGTTGCAAAAAACCTCCCTCTGAGTCACTTCGAAGAGACTGGCCTGAAAGTGCTAAAAATGACCCCTCTTCCTCCTCCTCCTCCTCCTCCTGGGCCACCTCCTCTTCCATCATCGCCCTAAGTGTTTTCTCAAGGAGACATAGAAGTGGTATTGTACCGCTGATAACGGCGTCATCGCCACTGGCCATGTTGGTGGAGTACTCGAAACAGCGCAACAGGGCACACGGGTCTCGCATGGAGGCCCAGTCATTGGTGGTGAAGTGGTGCTGTTCCGCAGTGCGACTGACCCGTGCGTGCTGCAGCTGAAACTCCACTATGGCCTGCTGCTGCTCGCACAGTCTGTCCAGCATGTGCAAGGTGGAGTTCCACCTGGTGGGCACGTCGCATATGAGGCGGTGAGCGGGAAGGCCGAAGTTACGCTGTAGCGCAGACAGACGAGCAGCGGCAGGATGTGAATGCCGGAAGCGCGAACAGACGGCCCGCACTTTATGCAGCAGCTCTGACATGTCGGGGTAGTTGTGAATGAACTTCTGCACCACCAAATTCAGCACATGGGCCAGGCAAGGGATGTGCGTCAAACCGGATAGTCCCAGAGCTGCAACGAGATTTCGCCCATTATCGCACACCACCAGGCCGGGCTTGAGGCTCACCGGCAGCAACCACTCGTCGGTCTGTTGTTCTATACCCCGCCACAACTCCTGTGCGGTGTGGGGCCTGTCCCCCAAACATATGAGTTTCAGAATGGCCTGCTGACGTTTACCCCGGGCTGTGCTGAAGTTGGTGGTGAAGGTGTGTGGCTGACTGGATGAGCAGAGGAGGAGGAAGCCGAGAAGGAGGAGGTGGCAACAGGAGGCAAAGAATGTTGCCCTGCGATCCTTGGCGGCGGAAGGACGTGCGCCAAACAGCTCTCCGCCTGGGGCCGTGCTTACTGGTCCATGTATCTATGGTTAGGTGGACCTTGCTACAGATGGCGTTGCGCAGTGCACACTTGATTTTATTGGATACTTGGTTGTGCAGGGAAGGCACGGCTCTCTTGGAGAAGTAGTGGCGGCTGGGAACAACATACTGTGGGACAGCAAGCGACATGAGCTGTTTGAAGCTGTCTGTGTCCACCAGCCTAAATGACAGCATTTCATAGGCCAGTAGTTTAGAAATGCTAGCATTCAGGGCCAGGGATCGAGGGTGGCTAGGTGGGAATTTACGCTTTCTCTCAAATGTTTGTGAGATGGAGAGCTGAACGCTGCCGTGTGACATGGTTGAGACGCTTGGTGACGGAGGTGGTGGTTGTGTTGGTGGTACATCCCCTGTTTGCTGGGCGACAGGTGCCAACGTTCCTCCAGAGGCGGAGGAAGAGGATGAGGCGGCAGCAGCAGAAGAGGCAGAGGCGGTAGCAGCAGAAGAGGCCGAGGCGGCAGCAGCAGAAGAGGTAGGAAGGGGAGCCTGAGCGACTTCCTTGTTTTTAAGGTGTTTACTCCACTGCAGTTCATGCTTTGCATGCAGGTGCCTGGTCATGCAGGTTGTGCTAAGGTTCAGAACGTTAATGCCTCGCTTCAGGCTCTGATGGCACAGCGTGCAAACCACTCGGGTCTTGTCGTCAGCACATTGTTTGAAGAAGTGCCATGCCAGGGAACTCCTTGAAGCTGCCTTTGGGGTGCTCGGTCCAAGATGGCGGCGGTCAGTAGCAGGCGGAGTCTCTTGGCGGCGGGTGTTCTGCTTTTGCCCACTGCTCCCTCTTTTGCTACGCTGTTGGCTCGGTCTCACCACTGCCTCTTCCTCCGAACTGTGAAAGTCAGTGGCACGACCTTCATTCCATGTGGGGTCTAGGACCTCATCGTCCCCTGCATCGTCTTCCACCCAGTCTTGATCCCTGACCTCCTGTTCAGTCTGCACACTGCAGAAAGACGCAGCAGTTGGCACCTGTGTTTCGTCATCATCAGAGACATGCTGTGGTATTCCCATGTCCTCATCATCAGGAAACATAAGTGGTTGTGCGTCAGTGCATTCTATGTCTTTCACCGCTGGGGAAGGGCTAGGTGGATGCCCTTGGGAAACCCTGCCAGCGGAGTCTTCAAACAGCATAAAAGACTGCTTCATAACTTGAGGCTGAGACAGTTTCCCTGGTATGCATGGGGGTGATGTGACAGACTGATGGGGTTGGTTTTCAGGCGCAATCTGTGCGCTTTCTGCAGAAGACTGGGTGGGAGATAATGTGAACGTGCTGGATCCACTGTCGGACACCCAATTGACTAATGCCTGTACCTGCTCAGGCCTTACCATCCTTAGAACGGCATTGGGCCCTACCATATATCGCTGTAAATTCTGGCGGCTACTGGGACCTGAGGTAGTTGGTACACTAGGACGTGTGGATGTGGCAGAACGGCCACGTCCTCTCCCAGCACCAGAGGGTCCACTAACACCACCACGACCATGTCCACGTCCGCGTCCCTTACTAGATGTTTTCCTCATTGTTATCGTTCACCACAACAACAAAAATATTATTTGGCCCAATGTATTGTATTCAAATTCTGCTGAATTTAAATTTGAGGCCTAGTATTTAGGCGCTGGGTGACAGGTATGGGTTTACTGACAGAATTAGACTTGGAAATGCACAGTAGCATGTGTGTGAAGTTATTCAGAATGACCCTATGTGCACCTTGAATATTATATACCCTTTTAGGGATAGATTTCAAATAGCTCTGATACAGCAGAAACCACTAAATTAGGAAATTGCTAAATTGGGAATTGTATTTCAACCCAGAACAAAAACTGTGCTTTGACGGACACTAAATAACTTGCCCAGCCACAACAGTACAGCAGTAACGACAGATTTAGCGGGATATAAATTTGAGGCCTAGTATTTAGGCGCAGGATGACAGGTATAGATTTACTGACAGAATTAGAATTGGAAATGCACAGTAGCGTGTGTGTGAAGTTATTCTGAATGACCCTATGTGCACCTTGAATATTATATACCCTTTTAGGGATAGATTTCAAATAGCTCTGATATAGCAGAAACCACTAAATTATGAAATTGCTAAATTGGGAATTGTATTTCAACCCAGAACAAAAAATATGCTTTGACGGACACTAAATAACTTGCCCAGCCACAACAGTACAGCAGTAACGACAGATTTAGCGGGATATAAATTTGAGGCCTAGTATTTAGGCGCTGGGTGACAGGTATAGATTTACTGACAGAATTAGACTTGGAAATGCACAGTAGCGTGTGTGTGAAGTTATTCTGAATGACCCTATGTGCACCTTGAATATTATATACCCTTTTAGGGATAGATTTCAAATAGCTCTGATACAGCAGAAACCACTAAATTAGGAAATTGCTAAATTGGGAATTGGATTTCAACCCAGAACAAAAAATGTGCTTTGACGGACACTAAATAACTTGCCCAGCCACAACAGTACAGCAGTAACGACAGATTTAGCTGGATATAAACTTGAGGCCTAGTATTTAGGCGCTGAGTGACAGGTATACGTTTACTGACAGAATTAGACTGGGATATGGCCAAAAAATAACCACACTATTGCTGGTTAAATGCACTTGGTGTGACAGCTTGACCAACCACACTACTGAGGGTTAAATGCACTTGGTGACAGGCGCAGCTTGCCCCTGATGTAGTATATGGCCAAAAAATAAACAAACTATTGCTGGTTAAATGCACTTGGTGTGACAGCTTGACCAACCACACTACTGAGGGTTAAATGCACTTGGTGACAGGCGCAGCTTGCCCCTGATGTAGTATATGGCCAAAAAATAAACAGACTATTGCTGGTTAAATGCACTTGGTGTGACAGCTTGACCAACCACACTACTGAGGGTTAAATGCACTTGGTGACAGGCGCAGCTTGCCCCTGATGTAGTATATGGCCAAAAAATAAACAGACTATTGCTGGTTAAATGCACTTGGTGTGACAGCTTGACCAACCACACTACTGAGGGTTAAATGCACATGGTGACAGGCGCAGCTTGCCCCTGATGTAGTATATGGCCAAAAAATAAACAGACTATTGCTGGTTAAATGCACTTGGTGTGACAGCTTGACCAACCACACTACTGAGGGTTAAATGCACTTGGTGACAGGCGCAGCTTGCCCCTGATGTAGTATATGGCCAAAAAATAAACAGACTATTGCTGGTTAAATGCACTTGGTGTGACTGCTTGACCAACCACACTACTGAGGGTTAAATGCACTTGGTGACAGGCGCAGCTTGCCCCTGATGTAGTATATGGCCAAAAAATAAACAAACTATTGCTGGTTAAATGCACTTGGTGTGACAGCTTGACCAACCACACTACTGAGGGTTAAATGCACTTGGTGACAGGCGCAGCTTGCCCCTGATGTAGTATATGGCCAAAAAATAAACAGACTATTGCTGGTTAAATGCACTTGGTGTGACAGCTTCACCCTGATGTAGGCTTTAGCCAAAAAACAACCGCACCATTGAGGGTTAAATGCACTTGGTGAGAGGCGCAGCTTGCCCCTGATGTAGTATATGGCCAAAAAATAAACAGACTATTGCTGGTTAAATGCACTTGGTGTGACAGCTTCACCCTGATGTAGGCTTTAGCCAAAAAACAACCACACCATTGAGGGTTAAATGCACTTGGTCGTAGCTTGTGCTGGCGCACCACAAGACACAAAATGGCCGCCGATCACCCCAGAAAAAAGTGACTGACAAACGGTCTGGGCAGCCTAAAAACAGTGAGCAATTGAGTATCAGCAGCTCAATGATCCACAGCTGCAGATCGATCACTGGATGGAGTCTTTTGGAGGAGTTAATCAGCCTAATCTCGCCCTACTGTCGCAGCTGCAACCTCTCCCTACGCTAATCAGAGCAGAGTGACGGGCGGCGCTATGTGACTCCAGCTTAAATAGAGGCTGGGTCACATGGTGCTCTGGCCAATCACAGCCATGCCAATAGTAGGCATGGCTGTGACGGCCTCTTGGGGCAAGTAGTATGACGCTTGTTGATTGGCTGCTTTGCAGCCTTTCAAGAAGCGCCAAGAAAGCGACGAACACCGAACCCGAACCCGGACTTTTACGAAAATGTCCGGGTTCGGGTCCGTGTCACGGACACCCCAAAATTCGGTACGAACCCGAACTATACAGTTCGGGTTCGCTCATCCCTAGATATAACATAGGTGTCTCCCAAAAGATAATAATTCTAATTATATACAATCATTAACTACTAAAAGTACCTTAGATGTATTCACTTACTGGTGTGACAGATGGTTACCTCATAATATACACACAAAGATGCCGCATGCCGCATGCTAATGAGCTGATTGGAGTCCAGCGTGATGTCATTGAGTCCAGCCTATATTTAATTTAGAGCAATAGCCACTCCCCTGCCCACCTGCTGCTGATTCATATGGAAACAAACTCATTCAGCAGCAGGTGGGCGGGGAGAGTCAGGAGCTCATGAATATTCATGACTCATCATTAACAGCTGGAATACAAGATGTTGGCAGATTGACTGGGTCAATTAAAGAAAGTGACCCAGCATTTTGCTTAGAGAATCAGTCACTTATTTATGTTGCCCTTAGTTAGGACACCATAAAACTGGTGGCAGGTTCCCTTTAAGGGCCAAAACTGTCTGCATCTTTAAAAGAATAATATTTCACTATGTATTAAAGGGGTTGAGCTCAAACAACCCATTCAATTACTGTTGTTAACTGAAAGCACTAGTTCCAGCATGTCCTGCAGTTGAAGTTTTAGTACGTGATGACATTGTCTGAAACCAAATATCTAATCATTTTATGCAAGTATGATCTATCTATATGTAAATATAATAAGGATAATGCGGATAGATTTATCACTAGGCTCAGTTGGACCGTCTAATAAATGGCAGAGGGTAAGAGGTGCACCTTTAGCTCAACAACATGCATAAAAAATATTTTCACTGGCAAAGAAAAATAAACTGATCCTATCTGTAAGTTTAATTGAGTTAACATTTTTTGTAAAGGTCAGCGCCATTACATTATTCTTTCTTGTTTATATACAGTGATTGCCATTTGGCAAGTTAGTGCTACAATCAAAAAAACTTCTGTAATTTCACCTGAATATCAAGCATGTATTTCAGCACTAATTGCAGGTTAAGAAAAATATAAATCTATTACTTTAGGGTACATCCCATGTCTGAAATGCAGCAAAAAAGTCAGCTGCAGAATTTTCATGACAAAACCCACTGCAAAAACCACCTGTGAAAACCACATACAGAGACGACTTCACCCTTCACCCTCTCCATTGCAAAAAGTGATATCTGCACCATAAATTGACATGCAGATATCTTAAAATCTCATGCACTTTATTCGTAATGTACAATGGTCTGTATTTGCCACATTCATCCTGATTTCTATCCAAGGTAAATGTACTAGAAATAATTTCATCATACTGCCTCATTCTTTCAAGTAGTCCGTCAAGTCAAAGAATTGTTCTAAAAACATACTATACTCCCTATAAGGACACAAGGTGTGGGTTTTCCACAATGGATTGCAACAAATTTTACATGTGTTTTATGTGAATTTATTGCAAATGTTGGTATAAATTTGTATTGCAATGTGAGACATCTGCTGAGGAAATCCACATTGTGTGGATGAGATTCCTTAAAATCTCATCCACTTTGCTAGTTTACTGTGGATTTGTAGCACACATCTGCAGTGGCATATCAGTGGCTTCAAAACTATGTGTGAATATTCTGTTAATCCTTTTTAATCTCTAAAATTGTCTAAGGGATGGGACAGATCATTTCGCAAGTGATGGCTGAATCCTTTAACAAACTAACAGTAGTAAATATTGTTAGTGCACATTTCCAATAACAATTTATTACTAGTGATGGCCTTGCAATTTGCCCGGCGGTCAGTTCGTGGCGAACATATGGCGATATTCGCTCCCGCCATATTTTTTTACATTGTGAAGAACTTTGACCCGTGACACATCCATCAGGTGGTACAGGACAGCCAATTGAAAAGTTTCAGCACATGGACATACCCCCTACCTTATAAATAGACTGGATCTGGCCGCCATTTTACATTCAGTCTTTTGTCAGTGTAGGGGGAGGTTGCTGTGTGGCGCAGGGACAGACTGTTAGGGACACAAATGCTATCAAATAGGTCCACAAAAGTCCTTTTCAGGACTGGTATAGGTGTACTATTGATAGGTGTGCAGTACAGAGGGGTGTAATACACCTATAATATATTTTCTAACATAGAAAGCATATTATAGTGGATTTGTATTGTGCAGCAGTGGTGAGCGGTTCTGCAGCGATACTGCAGCTACACAGAGTGAAAAACGCAATTCGAAAAAATAATTATAACTGGTGTGATATACCAGTCGCCCCCCAAAAAAACTGATAGAAACAGGGTGTTATATACCAATAATATACTTTCTATATAGTGCATTTGGGTACAGAAGCATTTGTTTGTGGTTTTGCCGCGTTCCCTCTGCTACACACAGTGACAAACGGTATTGGAAAAAAAAAATTTATAAATTTGTGTGCGCATGCGCGTACGAGGAAATTATATTGCTGATATTTCTCAATTGAAAAAAATGATGAATGGAGATCGCTAATTCGAATAATACATCTGGTATGTCACTGTCCATGTTGTGGGACTATTTGTGCACTTCTAGTAATTATTTCTTGGCTGCAAATATGAGCTGAAGGTTTTTCAGGTTCGCCTGCCATTAAAATGAAAGGGACCCGTGAGCATGTGTGGCCATCTCAGTGAGCAGGTCAAAGAAATAAGGGAAAAAAGAAACAGCAGGTGGTGCTATACAGATACATTTCATTGAATAACTCACTGGCTATACTAAATTTTAATTACATGCAATTTTAATAGTATTCAATCAGATCCAGGTTCTGGTTTGAAAACTGCACAATATTTTTCATGGGACAACCCCTTTAATTTTACATCTAGATACACCAGCAATCATAATCATTTCCATTTCCACCAATTATAATTTATGTATATACAGGCAGGTCCATAAATATTGGGACATCAACACGATTCTAATATTTTTGCCTCTATACACCACCACAATGGATTTGAAATGAAACAAACTAGCTGTGCTTTAACTGCAGACTGTGAGCTTTAGTTTGAGGGTATTTACATCCAAATCAGGTGAACGGTGTAGGAATTACAACAGTTTGCATATGTGCCTCCCACTTGTTAAGGGACTAAAAGTAATGGGACAATTGGCTTCTCAGTGAAGCAAGCCATCATTAGGCTTAAAAAACAAAACAAACTCATCAGAGAGATAGAAAACATTAGACGTTGCCAAAACAACTGTTTGGAACATTCTTAAAAAGAAGGAACGCACCGGTTCGCTCAGCAACACCAAAAGGCCCGAAAGGAAAGGAAACTGCTCCTGATCCTAAGCATACCACCTCATCAATGAAGCATGGTGGTGGTAGTGTCATGGTGTGGGCATGTTTGGCTGCCAATGGAACTGGTCATCTTATATTTATGGATGATGTGACTGCTGACAAAAGCAGCAGGATGAATTCTGAAGTGTTTCGGGCAATATTATCTGCTCATATTCAGCCAAATGCTTCAGAACTCATTGGACGGCGCTTCACAATGCAGATGGACAATGACCCAAAGCATACTGCAAAAGCAACCAAAGAGTTTTTTAAGGCAATGAAGTGGAATGTTATGCAATGGCCAAGTCAATCACCTGACCTGATTCCGATTTAGCATGCATTTTACCTGCTGAAGACAAAACTGAAGGGAAAATGCCCCAAGAACAAGCAGGAACTGCAGACAGTTGCAGTAAAGGCCTGGCAGAGCATCACTAGGGATGAAACCCAGCATCTGGTGATGTCTATCAGTTCCAGACTTCAGGCTGTAATTGACTGCAAAGGACTTGCAACCACGTTCTGTTGTCCCATTACTTTTGGTCCCTTAACAAGTGGGAGGCACATATGAAAACTGTTGTAATACCTACACCGTTCACCTGATTTGGATGTAAATACCTTCAAATTAAAGCTGACAGTCTGCAGTTAAAGCACATCTTGTTAATTTCATTTGAAATCCATTGTAGTGGTGTATAGAGCCAAAAATCTTAGAATTGTGTCGATGTCCCAATATTTATGGACCTGACTGTATAAACTTACTGAATTCTTGTTCTGCACCTGACCAAACTGCTATTAAGTTTCCATCTAAAAGTTTTCTTTTGGTATCCAATATTGACGACCTATCCTCAGAATAGGTTGTCAATATCGGATCATAGGGGTCTGACTCTTCACACCACTCCTATCAGCTGTTTAAAGAGAATGCAACACTCCTCCGAGTGCTAAGGACAACCCCTTTAATGTTGGACTTCATGGATCTATCAAATCATGAATACAATATATGGACAAATGACTTGTTCTAAAAAGCTTTCTGAATTTGGGTGCTATACTGTAATCGGATACTACAAGCAGGTTTGTGTAATGTATTCCACAATCAAATATGTTTTACTGCAAAGTGGACAACCAGGACAACTCCTTAAATGTTGGACTTATTAATGCATGAGTTTCTCAAAATAAAAGTGCTCTATATGGACAAATTTCTCATTTTTAAATGCTTACTGAATTTGAGTGTGGTACTGTAATAGGATGGCATCATTGCAACAGGCCAGTTTGTGAAATATCTTCTACAATCAACTGTAAGTGGTATCACTGTAAAGTGGTAGCATTTAGGAGCTACAACAACTCACGAAAATGGCAGACCATATAAAAGGTAAAAAGCAGGGTCACCACTGAAAGCTGAATGTATAGGGCATAAAAGTCACCAACGTTCTTCTGACTCAATAACTGCAGAATTCCAAACTGCCTCTGGCATTAACATGAACACAAAAAACTGCATCGGGAGCTTCAGGGTATGGGTTTGCATGGCTGAGCAGCTGCATGGCTTGGTTCGGCGAATGCCAGGAAAACATTACCTGCCTGACAACACTGTGCCAATTTTGAAGTTTGGTAGAGGAGGGATGCTACGGGCTAGTTTTTCAGTGGTAGGCGTAAGCTTCATAGTTCCAGTGAAGGGAAATTTTTATGCTTCAGCATAGAAAAACATTTTCAACAATTGTGTGCTTAAAAGTTTGTAGGAACAGTTTGGGGAAGGCCCTTTTCTGTTCCAGAATGTGGCCCAATGCATAAAGCAATTTCTATACAGACGTAGTTAGGTGAGTTTGGTGTCGAAGAACCTGACTATCCCGCCCTAACCTCAAACCCATAGAATACTTTTGGGATTAGCTAAAACAGTGATAATGGTCCAGGTCCTCTATTTGAACATCAGTGTCTGATCTCACAAATTATCTTTTTGACAAATTGACACAATATTTACAGACTCTAAATTGCACTAAATTCTTGTAGAAGGCCTTCCTAGAAAAGTAGAATCTGCTTCAGGTCCAAAGGGTGGACTAACTCCATAATAATGGTTATGGATTTAGAATGGGAATGTTGTGTGGGAGTAATATGTGTGTGTTTTAATAATATTGTCCATTTAGTGCATATTTAATTAAAGGGGTTGTCTCACTTCAGTAAGTGGCACTTACATACAAGGCACTTACTAATGTAATGTGACTATCCATATTGCCTCCTTTGCTGGCTGGATTGATTTTTCCATCACAGTATACACTGCTAATTTCCATGGTTACAGACCACCTTGCAATCCATCAGTTGTGGTCATGCTTGCACACTATAGGAGAAAGCGTCAGCTTCTCTGGTGGCCGGGACAGTGGGAGCACACATAGGCTAATGCTTTTTCCTATAGTGTGAGCACGACCACCACTGATCGATTGCATCGTGGTCATAACCATGGAAACGAGCAGTGTATACTGTGATGGAAAAATAAATCCAGCCAGCAAGCAAAGGAAGCAAAATGGTTAATACCAATATAACAATATAACTTTCTGTACATGTTAAATGCCACTTAATAAAGTGAGACAACCCCTTTAACACTATGAAAGAATCAAACTGGTGAACATGAGTGCCAATAGCGTTTCATCTGCTACTCCAGTCAGTCTGGTTTAATAATCAAAAAGTCTAAGGGCTGTTTCACACGAGCGGATGCCATGCGTGTCATCCGCTGTGTAAAAGACAGCCGAACCCCACACTGGACAGCAGAGACACGGAGCATTAACATGATTGAGAATGCTCCGTGCCTCTCTGTGATCTTTTTGCTACAAAATCACAGTGACAACTTTATCTTACTGTGATTTTGTAGTAAAGAGATCACAGAGAGGCACGGAGTGTTATCAATCATGTTAATGCTCCATGTCTCTGATGTCCATTGTGGGGCTTGGCTGTCTTTCACGCAGCAGATCACACGCACGGCATCAGCTCGTGTGAAACAGCCCTAAGGGTATGGCCACATGTGTGCCTCCTGCATGCAGGTTTGGAAGCCAAAACCAGGAGTGAATTCCTAAAACCTTACTTTGTGGCCATACCCTAATACATAATGTATACCATATATAGTTTGTTCACAATTCCTGTTTGCCAGGACTTAAACTAGATTGGTCAGTTGTAATAGTAGTTTAGTCATAGCATTAATAAATGAAGTGACAAATATTGATGGACTAACATCGGCCGGGACGTTTAGCAGACTACGCATTCACGGCAGGACCCATTCACTTTAACGGCAGGCGAACCTGAAAAACTTTCAGGTTATATTTGCAGCCACCAAATACTTAATAGAAGTGTGAAAATAGTCCCAAAACATGGACAGTGAGATACCAGAGGAGGATCAATGGCAAAATTTCCCACAAAAAAATATGTATTTTAATCATTGGCCATTTTTATAAAGGGATAATCTCAAAAATATTCCCTGCTGGAGCCTAGAAATTTTTGATTTTAGGCGACGGGAGTACAGGCCCCAAAAATTAGGCATTCACCTGACAGAAAAGAACAAGTGATTATGTGGCTGGAGGTATATTAGACAGTCACTGGATAAAAAATGTACTGAAGGCTGAGAATATTTAGAATATAGTGCTATATATTCGTAATGACGAATATTCATATTTTTCAATATATTTTTTTTTTTTTAGCACAGTGCACATCAGGTGATCATCCCTCCCTTCTTCTAGCTTATGGTCCAATGTGAAGGCTTTGTCACAGCTTATCAACATCCCTAGTAACCAATAGAAAAGTTTCCTGCCCGCTACTAAACAAGTTGCACATATCGCAAAAAAAATGTGCATCATTAATTGCCGAAACATCGCAAAATATTGGAGCACTCTATCTGCATATAAAGCTACAGTATTCTAATGTTCTGCCGTGTCGACCATTTTCTCTAGTCTTAGGAAACTTATACCAGCTTGAAAAATTTAGCAAAAGTGACCCACGCCGTTATTTTGCGCGCATTACGCGAATAATACATTGCCAATTTTCGCAATCAAGAATATAATCTCGAATTCACGAATATATGACTAAGATTCTACAAAAAAATTGAAAAATATCGCAAATTCGAATATTGCCCCTGCTACTCATTACCAAAGAACAAGTGATTATGTGGCTAGAGGTATATTAGACCGTCACTGGATAGCAATTTTACTGTAAGCCAGTACAGTCCGCAAAAATTAGGCATTCACCTGACAGAAAAGAACAAGCGATTAAGTGGCTGGAGGTACATTAGGCTGTCACTAAATAACAATATTACTGTAGGCCAGTACAAGTGATTGGGTGGCTGAAGGTATATTAGACGGTCACTGGATAACATTTTTACTGTGGACCCAGGGGCGTACACAAAAATCATTGGGCCCATAGCAAGAATGTAAATTGGGCCCCCATTCCTGTTCCTAGTCCCTCCCACTATGCGCCCTAGATCCTCTCACTACCCTGCCTAACTTCTCCCCTCCCCCACCTCATGCAGCAGTATTTTGTTCTACAAAATGGCAGTTCTCATGCTGGAACCCAACAGACCCATTATAGTGAATGGGATCTGATAGGTTCTGGCGGTGTTCAGCATATATTGACAAGAATCTGGGGCATTACATGATGTAATACCACCAAGCTTTCCTGCTGTCCACATGGCACATGCACAGAGACATGAGAAAAGTTTGATGAAGTGAGTGCCCCCCTTCCCCCATCCTCTGTGTCATGCAGGACAGCTGGGAGACACTGACATTACTTGCTACCCTGCATGACACATGGGCAGAGACAGGAGTCTCTGGGAAAGCTTAGTGAACCCCTCCCCCTGACTTTCCATGTTTTTATTATCTGCATTTATGCCTTGCAGGATAGCAGGAAATCTGAGTGACATTACATGATATAATAGCACCCAGCTTTTCTGCTGTCCTGCATGGCACATGTGGAGAGTCATAAGAATAGTCTGAGAAAGCTGAGTAACACAAATCCCACCTAACCTCATATCTTCTCCTGTCTCTGCAGTTGTGCCATGCAGGACATCAGGTAAGCAGAGTCACATTACATAATGTAGTGACAACCAGATTTCCTTCTGTTGTGAATGGCATATGTGCAGAGGAATAGCCTGAAAAAGCTGAGTGACCCCCCTCCACACATTCACTTCTGCCCTGTCCTCACCTACAAGTCATCACTTACTTCATTACTGGTGGGGTTGTGGCATACTAGAGGAATCAGGCGTGGTGGAGCTAGCAGGCAGGAGGCAGAGCTATAAGACAGGAGGTGGAGCTAGAAGATGGGAGGCGGAGCTCAGAGGTGGTAGGTGGGGCTAGCAGATGGGAGACAGTTAGGAAGATAGACGGGGCGGGGACTCTCCATGCCTCATTCATTTTTAGAAATGTGAGGTAGTCCACGCTGTCGTGAGCTAGGCGAGTGCGCTTATTGGTCATTACCCTCCCTCCTGCACTGAATGTCCTTACGGACAGGACAGTCGACGAGGGGCAAGCCAAGAGTTCCATGGCAAATTGTGCCAGCTCTGACCACAGGTCAAGCCTGCACACCCAGTAGTCCAGGGGTCCCTCGCTTCTCAGAGCGTCCACATTGGCTGCTAACCCGATGTAGTCGGACACCTTTCGGTCTAGGCGTTCCCTGAGGTTACATCGGGAGGGCAGCTGTTGATGGGTTGGCTGCAAATAAGATCTCATATCCAAAATGACCAACACATTTTCAAACTGCCCTCTTCTTGCAGGTGTAGTAGTATTGGCACCCACAACTGTTTGTGTGTGGAAATTCCTCTACCAGCGCCCGCAACAGCAGAATGCAGCATCTCTCACAACAAGGCCTGGAAATGCTGCATTCTGACAGCCCTATGTGATGCTGGTAAAATGTCCGCCATTTTGTGATTGTACCGAGGGTCAAAGTACGTTGCCACCCAGTACTGGTCCTTGCCTTTTATGCTTTTTATCCGGGGGTCCATGGAGCATGAAGGCCCCCATTTGCACTAAATTTTAAGCGGTGGAGCAAGTGCCTTATTGACCAGGAGAATGTCTTCCTCGATCTCCCCCCCCAGCCATGGACAACACCAGGGATCCCCGAAAAGTTTTGTCCCTCTCAAAGCCTGCTCTTCTTGCTCCTCATCCTCCCCTCAGCCACCATACTGCTCTGACTCCTCTTCAGACTACTGCTGATTTGTCTCACATGGAGTAGCCCCCCTGGTAATTCATTCAGCATTGTGAGTTCCTCATCTTCCATCTCCTGCTCCTCAACGGCTTGATCAAGGACACAAAGCAATGCAGGCTCCAGAAAGAAGGTGTGAGGTACAATGTAACTGATGGTGCCCTGGCTGTGACTGACCAGTTTGGTGATCTCATTAATTGGCCGCAGAATTCTGCATGCTTCGTGCGTGAGCAGCCACTGGTGTGGTGAAAAGAAACCAAGCTCCCCAGAACCTGTCCTGTTGCAGAGTTCGTACATGTAGTCGTTAACGTCACGTTGCTGCTGGAGAAGCGTATCAAACATATACAAGGTGGAGTTCCAGCACGTCGAGATGTCACAAATCAGACGTCCGACGAGCAGGTGGTGTCGCTGCTAAAGGTCAGCAAGGCGAGCCATGGCCGTGTAAGATCTTCAAAAATGGCCAGAGATTTTACTGGCGTGCAGCAAGATGTCCGGGACCCAGGGGCATTTGGCAACGAATCACTGCACCACTAAGTTCAGGACATCTGCCATTTTGCCCTGTTTCAGTGTGCTTAGCAGATTGGCACTGTTGTCGCACACCACTTTACTAACTGCCAAATTGAGTCGGATTAGCCACTGATTGGCCTGTGACCGCAGAGCTGAAAGGAGTGCAGGACTGGTGTGGCTCTTGGCTTCCAGGCACAACAGCCACAGCACAGCATGGCAACATATCACCTGGCACATCAAATAGGTTCTGGGGAGCTTGGGGGGTGCAGCAGAAGAGGCGGTAGCAGTGGAAAAGGAGGAGTCAGCCGAGGAGGAGACAGAGGATGGACTAGAAGGTGGAGAAGAAGAGGCAGGCCTGCATGCAATCCGTAGCGGTAACACCAAATCCACACGGGTGCCACGGGTTACATGCTTGATGGCAGTCAGAAGGTTCACCCAGTGGGCAGTAAAAGTTTTGTACCTTCCCTGCCCGTGTTTGCTATACCACGTGTCTGTGGTCAGATGTATCTTGGCACCGACACTGTGTGCCAAAGAAACAGTATATTCACTTGCAGCTGAACGTGGGCATATAGCTCTGGGATGCCCTTCTGGGAGAAATAGTTCCTTCTGAGGACTTTCCGTTGCGGTGTGCCAATGTCCACTGGGCTCGGTGCTGGAAAGCCAGGTGCCTTCATAAGGCAGTCGAACCTAGGTGAGTGTTGGGCTTACCACGACTTATGTGTGAATGGCACAGGCTGCAGATGGCAACACTATTGTCAGCAGCTGACACGTTAAAAAAAGCCAACACTGCTCCAGATACATTTGCTTTTTGCCTTCTGTGCACTGCGAGTTCTGCCTGCTTATCCTTCTCCTCCCTATCTGTTGCTCCATCTATCCCTCTGAACTCCCCTCCTCTTCCTCTCTTGTGGGTACCCACGTGATGTCCATAGACACGTCATCATCATCATCTGCACCAACGCTGACATTAGAAATCTCGGTGTAGGCAGCAAAAGCGAGGACCACCCTCCTTGGGCTGATCCGGGAACTGTCGTCAGACCGCCATTGCTACCTCCTCTTCCTCATCTGATGCCAGGAATGGTTGTGCATTGGTAAATGCAATGGATGGGAAAACAATTCCTCTGTCTCGAGTGGAGGGGCTATGGTGGTGGTGGGGTCTTTGAGGGTGCACACAGCAGAGAGTGAGGAGGGTGCAGATACAGAGGTCGATGAGGAGGGTGCAGAAGTGGAAGGCTAAGTGAGCCACACAACCAACTCTGGTGCATCCTTTGACATAATCGCATGCACCTTCTCCAACTTCTACAACTTCCCACTTAGGCTCCGGCCTGGTGCACCAGTCCGCCCCCACCACCTCTGCAAAACGGCCTGCCTCTTCCTCTGCCTGTACCAAAGTCCCTAGAGAAGAGCAGTATTTGTGGAGGCAGGTATATCGCAGGCCTCAATCAATATTTGGTGGAAAAGGTATATCAAACCCCTTCAATAGTATTTTGTTAAAAGAGGTTTTTCGCAGGCCTCAATCAGCATTTGGTGGAAGCCAGTATATCAAACCCCTCAATCAATATTTTGTGAAAGTAGGTATATCAATCCCCTAAATCAATATTTTGCGGAAACAGGTGTATCGCAGCCCTCAATCAATATTTGGTGGAAGCAGGTATGTCAATCCACTTAATCAATATTTTGTGATAGAAAGTGTATCGCAGGCCTCAATATTTGGTGGAAGCAGATATATCAAACCACTTATTCAGTATTTTGTGGTAGCAGTTATATCACACCCCTCAATCAGTATTTTGTGGAAGCATGTATATATCAAATCCCTCAATCATTATTTTGTGGATGCAGATGTATCGCAGACCTCAATCACTATTTGGTAGAAGATGGTATATCAATTCCCTTAGTATTTTCTGGAAGCAGGTGTATCGCAGGCCTCAATCAGTATTTGGTGGAAGCAGGCATATCAAACCCCTTAATCAGTATTTTGTGGAAGCAGGTATATAGAACTGCTTAATAAATATTTGGTGGAAGCAGGCATATCGCACCCCTCAATCAGTATTTTGTGAAAGCAGATATATCAAATCCCTTAATCAATATTTTGTGGAAGCAGGTTTATCACACCCCTCAATCTGTATTTTGTGGAAGTAGGTATATAGAACCAGATAATCAAGATTTGGTGGAAGCAGGCATATCGCACCCCTCAATATATATTTTGTGGAAGCAGGTATATCAAACCCCTTAATCAGTATTTTGCAGAAGCAGGTATATCGCAAGCCTCAATGAATACTTTGTGGAAGCGGGTATATCAATCACCTTAATCGGTATTATGTGGAAGCAGGTATATAGAACCCCTTAATCAATATTTGGTGGAAGCAACTATATCGCAACCCTCAATCAGTATTTTGTGGAAGCAGGTATAACGCACCCCTCAATCAGTATTTTGTGGAAGCAGGTATATAGAACCCTTTAATCAGTATTTTGCGGAAGCAGGTATATAGCAGGCCTCAATCAATATTTGGTGGAAGCAGGTATATTAATCTCCTAATCAGTATTTTGTGGAAGCAGGTGTATAAAACCCCTTAGTCAATATTTTGTGAAAACAGGTATATCACACCCCTCAATCAGTATTTTGTGGAAGCAGGTATTTTGCACCCCTAAATCATTATTTTGTGGAAACAGGTATATAGAACCCCTTAATCGGTATTTTGTGGAAGCAGGTATATCGCACCCCTCAATCTATATTTTGTGGAAGTAGGTATATCAAACCCCTCAAATAACATTTTGTGGAAGCAGGCATATCAAACCTCTCAATCAATATTTTGTGGAAACAGGTATATTGCACCCCTCATGTATCTCACACCTGTTGCAAATAGTTGTTCCAATAGCGCTTGTCCCCCTATATTCCTGTGGTATCACAGCAGAACCGCACACAACTGCGGCAAAATACAAATGCACTATAATATACTTTCTATGTTATAAAATATATTATATGTATATCACACCCCTAAATCAGTTTTTTTGGGGGCAATAGGTATATCACACCAGTTGCAGTTAGTTATTCCAATAGTGTTTGTACCTCTATATAGCTGCTGTATCGCAGCAGAACCACACACATCTGCTGCACAATACAAAGGCACTATAATATACTTTTTATGTTAGAACGTATATTATAAATATATCACACTTCTCAGTATATCACACCTATCAATACCACACCTATACCAGTCCATAATAGGACTTTTGTGGCCCTATTAGCTAGTGTTTGGTATCCCTAACAGTCAGTCCCTGCTCCACAAAGCAACCTCTCCCTACACTGGCAAAAAACAGAATGTAAAATGGCTGCCAGATTAGGTTCTGCTATAGGGTGGGGGGGTATCCATGAGCTGAAACATTTCAATTGGCTGTCCTGTCCCACCTGATGTGTGCGTCATGGGTCAAAGTTAGGCGCAATGCAAAATAATAAGGCACCGGCAGACATCGCCATATGTTCGCATGTTCGGCGAATCGCGAACGTGCAAAGTTCGCCGCAAAACGACCGCTGGGCGAACCACAAAGCCATCTCTAGTGACAAAGGAAGGAAGGTCTACGGTATATTGTATTGTATATATACATACACTGAGCTTAATCAAAAGATACATTTTTTGTTAAAATTTAGTCCACCATATTACAACTTCTTTTTCTATTGCATCTTTGATTCAAAATAAATAATACATTTTCATAATTCATTTTACAGCATTTTACATTTTGCACAACACAGATAGCAAATCATGATAAGCTAAAGAACTCTTTACTATACAAGTATTTGCAAGCAGTTTTCCAATACTTTGCTGATATCTACTATTGTTGTCAACATCTGCTTGATTGTGACTTGAACTCAGCTCAGTATTTAAATCATGATTATCCTGAGTAGGCAATTACATTGAACTTTATTCATCAAAGCGGATTAAGCTTCTTTTTGCAACCTTTTAGCTAATGTTATTTTCATGAAAGTATTTTTCCTGTTCATTAAAGCCCATTTGCATCCAAATAATAACATATTCTTATAGAAAACATTTTATATGTTTTTATATTGCTTTGCAAAACAGCATGTATTTCTTTCCTAATGGTATTTACACACAGCCTATGGAACCATGTTGTACAGATCCCTAATATAGAGCCCATGAAATGCTGGGGGCTCAAAATGGAAATTTGGATTTGCAGAGTCACAGAGTCACACACGTTTTCCCTTGAGGTTCATATGGGAAAAAAATGGAATTCACTATTGTATATTGTATTACACAAATATTCTTACCTTGAAGTATTGCTCAGCCTTTGCTTAGTTCATGGACCATTACCCAGCTGGGAATTGCCAGCTAATGTGAAGTCAGTAAATTTATCTGCCAACAACTAAAATCATGGCTATGTACTGTACCTTATTTCTGCTTAGTTCTCAAGGAGAAGTCATACCTATTGTACATTAGTAATATAATAACATAGTAAAATCTAATATATAAATCTGAATGTATGTGCATATGTATGTCCGCTAAAGGAATCCGCACCATCACATTTACAATCACAAAACTTGGCACACAGGTACAACAGGAGCTCGGGAAAGTTTGAGAGCGGGTCTTTACATACCGTCCCTGAGATATTCCCCAAAAATGCAAATATGGCAAATCACATGAGCTACATTAACCAATAGAAGCCTGCAGGTCTTTCTCCTCATATCCCAACTGCCATACAGATGGGCACATGACCCTTATCAGACAATAGAAGCTCGCGGGTCCTTAGTCTCCACATACATACAATTTTACACCAGGTTTCCATACCATTTTTCTTCACTGTTGTAAGTCAGCTTTAAAGGGGCAGGGCACTGTGGATGACATTTTCAACCCCGTAAGGACTTAGCCCTATTTCACCTTAAGGACTTGGTCATTTTTTGGAAATATGACCTGTGTCACTTTAAGTGCTGATAACTTTAAAACACTTTGACTTATCCAGGCCATTCTGAGATTATTTTTTCGTCATATATTCTACTTCATGACACTGGTAAAATGAAGTAAAAAAAAAACATTTTTATTTGTAAAAAAATACCAAACTTACCAAAAATTTGTAAAAAATTGCAAATTTCCAAGTTTCAATTTCTCTACTTCTATAATATATAATAATACCTCCAAAAATAGTTATTACTTTACATTCCCCATATGTCTACTTCATATTTGGATCATTTTGGGAATGATATTTTATTTTTTTGCGGATGTTACAAGGCTTAGAAGTTTAGAAGCAAATCTTGAAATTTTTCAGAAATTTTCAAAAACCCAATTTTTAGGGACATTTCAGGTCTGAAGTCACTTTGCGAGGCTTATATAATAGAAACCACCCCAAAACGACCCCATTCTATAAACTACACCCCTCAAGGTATTCAAAACTGATTTTAAAAACTTTGTTAACCCTTTAGGTGTTCAACAAGAATTATTGCAAAATAGAGATATAATTTCAAAATGTTACTTTTTGGGCAGATTTTCCATTTTAATACATTTTTTCCAGTTACAAAGCAAGGGTTAACATCCAAACCTAACTCAATATTTATGGCCCTGATTCTGTAGTTTACAGAAACACCCCATATGTGGTTGTAAACCGCTGTACGGGCACACGGCAGGGCACAGAAGGAAAGAAATGCCATACGGTTTTTGGAAAGCAGGTTTTGCTGGACTGTTTTTTTTGACACCTTGTCCCATTTGAAGCCCCCTGATGCACCCCTAGAGTAGAAACTCCATAAAGTGACCCCATTTTAGAAACGGTATTCACCTGAGGGGTTAGGTCATGTGATATTTTATAGAGCAAGTTATTATGGACGCTGCAATACCTAATATGTATACTTTTTTTTATTTATGTAAGTTTTACACAATGATTTCATTTTTGAAGCCAAAAAAAACAACAACATGTTTTAGTGTTTCCATAGTCTGAGAGCAATATTTTTTTCAGTTTTTGGGCGATTACCTTGGAAAGGGTATTATTTTTGCGGGATAAGATGATGGTTTTATTGGCCCTATTTTGGGGTGCGTGTGACTTTTTGATCGCTTGCTATTACATTTTGTGTGACAAAAAAATGGTTTATTTAGCACTGTTTTTTTTACAGTCTTTACAGTGTTCATCTGAGGGGTTAGGTCATGTGATATTTTTATAGAGCCGGTCGATACGGACATGGCAATACCTAATATGCATACTTTTTTTTATTTATGTAAGTTTTACACAATAACAGCTTTTTTAAAACAAAAAAATGATGTTTTAGTGTCTCCATATTCTGAGCCATAGTTTTTTTTTTTTTTGGGTGATTGTCTCAGGTAGGGGCTCATTTTTTGCGGGATGAGGTGACTGTTAGATTGGTACTATTTTGGTGGGCAAACGTTTTTTTTTATCGCTTGCTGCGGTGACACCTAATATGTATACTTTACCAATTTTTTTAACTTTATTTGGTGAAAATGACGTTTTTGTTTATTTTTACTTGAAACTTTTAATTTTTGGGGGGAAAACTTTATTTTTTCAACTTTTTTTTCACTTTATTTTTTGTCCCACTTTGGGACTTGAACTTTTGGCGGTCTAATCCTTAACAATGCATTCCAATACTTCTGTATTGGAATGCATTGGCTGTATGAGTAATACTGTGTGTATTACTCATGCAGCTTTCTGCCTGTGACCGTCACCGTAAGGCAGTGCATTGCACTGCCTTCCATGCCATCGGGTCCCCCATACAGCCGCATGGGGACCCGATGGCACCGCCACACGCCGCCACAAACCGCAGGTAAAGCCGCAAACCACAGGTCTGAATTGGCCTGCGGTTTGCGGCGATCGCCGACACAGGAGTGTCACATTGTGACAGGATGCCCGCTGAATGATTTTAGCGGACATCCTGTTCCTAATAACCCCCGCCACACCGCAATTTAGTTTTAAAGTTATGATGTACCGGTACGTCATGGTTCCTTAAGGACTCGGGAAACATGCCGTACCGGTACGTCATAAGTCCTTAAGGGGTTAAGGGAGCAGAGTGCTGTGGGGGTCACAGTTAAGGGTAAGGTAGGGTGGCCATTCAGGCAACCTTCAAAAGACAGACTTAAAAACACCACCCCTGGTCCTGCTAAGCCACGCCCATGGTTTAGTTAGGCCACACACCCTCCCACTTCGCAACCGACGGGGATTAAAAAAATGAAGGTAAAAATCAACTTCTGTTAGCTGTAGGGGTGGGAGGGAGGGTGACTTTCTCCCTGCAGCTCACGCTCAGACAACTCAGTGCTGCTGTCTGAGAGTGAGCTGTTCAAAAGGACAGGGGAACAGGATCTTTGGCGACCCTAGTGCCAAGCTGCTATGGAGGTCACAGTTAAGGGGACGGTACGCTATGGAGGTCAGTGCTAAGGTGCAGATTGCTTTAGAGGCCACTGTTAAGGGGGTGGGGTGTTGTGGAAATCACTGTTAAGGAGATAGGGTACTGTGGGGGTCACTAATAAAGGCGCAGCCACTGTGGAAGTCACTGTTAAAGGGACGGGCCAATGTGGAGGTCTCTGTCAAGGGGGCAGGGAGCGGTGGAGGTCACAGTTAATAGGACGGTCCACTATGTTGTCAATATTAAGGGGTGGGGTGCTGTAGAGGTCACTGTTAAGGGGGCGGGGTGTTGTGGAGGTCACATTTTAAGGGAACAGTTCTGTGGAGGTCACTGTTTAGGTGAAGCAGGATATTGTGGAAATCACTGTTAATGAGACAAGGTACTGTGGAGGTCACTAATAAAGGGGTAGCTGCTGTGGAGGTTACTGTTAAGGGGGTCGGCACTGTGGAGGTCACTGTTAATGGAGGAGGGAACTGTGGAGGCTACTATTAAAGGGGCAGCGGGGTACTGTGAGGTCACTGTTACGGGAGCAGGGTACATTGATAGGTCGGGTTAAGGAACTGCGCCCGCCCGATCAGAGGCAGGGACCCAGCTGTTCCTGACAGCCGACCCCTGCTGTGTACAAAGGCATTTTTAATACACTGGTGTCAGCCTATTAACCTTTTGTGTGACTTGGTTAGCTCTGATCATGGAATACATGTGGCTTGGAGAGTACGGGCTCCATACCGTCTCCATCGGGTTCCCGTGGTGCCGTGACTGGGACCCGATGGCTAAGAAGGCAGCCTTGCAGAGGCATCTGGGCTTGATTTCGATGGAAGGCTATGAGTTTCAGCCCCAGGCTGGGTCTCATAGGCACTCCGTCAGTGTAAAATATGACAGGCAATGCATTACAACTCAGAATGTATTGTAATGCATTGCAGAGGGGATCAGACACACAAAAGTTAAAGTCCCACAGTGGGACAAAAAGAAAAAGGGGAAAAAAAAGTGTTTTCTTTATAAGTAAAAAAAGAAAAAGCCCCTTTTCCATTATAACAACAAAAATTGAAAAAATAAAAAAATAAAAATAGACACATTAGATATCACCAGATTCATAATGACCAGCTCTTTAAAAATAGGGTCCATCCGTCAGATGAATGTCATAAAAAATGCAATAAAAACGGTCTAAACGGTCACCTTGTCTCACAAAAAGCATACTACCAATCGAACAGTCACCTCATCTCAGAAAAAAACAAGCAATGTCCAAGAAGGAGATTTAAACCTGAGATCTAAGGCTTTGCAATTCCTATGTATTGCAGTTTTTGTCAGATTATTGTATTGAATTTGTGAGAAGTCAAATTCTATGGGTGGACATATCTGAAAGTGTAAAAAATAGAGAACAGCGACTCCACCTACAGACCGAATGGATCATGGTGCTCACCTCCCGGTCCACCCAAACCGTCTGGGAAAAAATTGGAAGTAGCAAAAAGTGATGAGGGGAACTCCAAATTCGGGAAATGACAAACAGCGCTATATAGATATATCAAATATTTAATATGGTGAGCATGTTAATACACTGACAACAATAAAATCATACATGCAATCAAACAATGTCTCCTATAATTCTGGACATTGACTAAATGTAGTCCCAATAAAAGCTCTGATCCAAAACGATTGCAAGGGATGATGGCAATATATGAATGTCAGACCCAACAGAAGCAGACGCGTTTCAGGGTATACACCCCTTCGTCAGTGAGACATGTCTGGTTCTGTTGGGACAGTGAGCCTTTTTCCATTTGCCAGAATTTATCCAGAGGATTTACCTATATCTGTGATGATTGCTCCAGTATGGACTATCTAAGCCACCTTGAACTGTGTTCGATCCTCTGAGAGGGGGCAGGACCGCAGGGAGCGTCTGACATCATACCGCTGTGAAGCTGAGGAGTCACGTGAGACGTCACGTTAGAGACTCCATACCACGTGGGACGCCGCTTTGGGTAAGAACGGCAGGAGAATCGAGCTGAGGATCCAGCGTGTGATAGAGTGTGGTAAGGTATATCCTCCACTGCTACTACTATTTGGTTATCCTGCTGGGGAAGCGGGACATATCCTGGATGTTTCGGACATTGTGTAGTGCTGATACAGCAATGCCGGCAAGAGGCTGAAACAGTTTGTCCTTCCACCTGGCTCTATTGAAGTCCACTGCTGGGCTATAGACAAGGACTGACATTCATATATTGCCATCATCCCTTGCAATCGTTTTGGATCAAAGTTTTTATGGGGACTACATTTAGTCAAAGTCCAGATTTATAGGAGACATCGTTTGATTGCATGTATGATTTTATTGTTGTCAGTGTATTAACTTGCTCACCATATTAAATATTCGATATACTGTATCTATATAGGACTGCTTGTCATTTCCCGAATTTGGGGTGCCCCTCATCACTTTTTGCTACTTCCATATCTGTCAGTGTCTTTTCTTAATATGTGGAACTACAAGAAAGATAACGGGAGGCTTTTTTTTTTTTTTTATGTGGTAGCCTCAAGCCTGCTAAAGAAGGCATCAAACCCTGCCACAGCTATATTCTTATGGAGCCCTGCTTGTGTCTCCATACTTTTAAAATATGCCTGCCTGCCTATACTATTAAAATCTAAATGTATTAGGTCCAACATTGTTAATCTCTGCAACCAGATTTGCCAGACCTCTTTCCCCTGCACCCCGGAGGTTGCGCTGCTTGGCCTGGGTCTGGGAGGATCTAAGTCTCGCAAATCTACCCTATTTTCATTTATGATAGTCGCTGCTAGACTGTTGATCCCTAAATTTTGGCTATCTGCAGACAATCCTAGTCAAGATCACTGGATAAATAGACTCGACCAGATATATAGACTAGAGGAAATCTCCCATTGGGAACAGCGGACCAGACATATCTTTCTTCAGATCTGGACCCCATGGAGGGTATATAGGAAGTTTGCTTAATTACCATGGGTTGACCTTTGCTCTATTAATTCCAATTGGGTAAGCGATCTACATACTCACATGACCTGAGCAGCCTGTCTTATAGAGGTTCGCAGGTCATTGTCTTCCGTTATTGAGATTTTCGCATGAGAGTACGCTTAACTTTAATCCACGACGCTTGCATAGAGATGTATCTTGATTGTTGTTCTACCTATCCCGTAGAGACCTGATTGGTCCCTTTTCTTATCTTATGTATACTTTTGTTTTCATTTTTATGTTTATTTTTATTTGATTTTGGTTCACATTTATGTCTTCTGTTGTTTTATTGTATTGTTTCTATTTTTATAGAGATTGTGCTATCTAGACACCCGGTCTAGTATTGTGGACTTCTTATGATCATTTGTACAATCTCATCAAACGTAATAACGCATATATATGTGTATATGTGTACTATGAAAAACAATAAAAATTGTTAATATAAAAAAAAAAAAAATCTAAATGTATTTATTCTGTACAGTGAATGGCATAACGGAAAAAAAAATCTGAATGGTGAATAACAAATTATCAAAGTCATACTTCAATATAGTATCACTTAAAACTACAGACTGCCATGCCAAAAATGAGCCTTCACATAGCTCCATAGATATAACTGTAAAAATGTTATTTTCCACCCCTTTTGTAATTTTTTTTGCAGTTTCCAACTATATTGTATGCAATATTAGATGGTGTCATTAGTGCAACCTGTCACACAAAAAAAAAAGCACTCATAAAGCTACGTGAAAGAAAAAAATAAAAGTATGGCTCTGGGAAGACTGGGAGTGAAAAATTAAAACGTAAAAATGTAAAATTGCTCGGTTGGGAAGGAGTTAAGTAGAGTGACTTAGCCGAGAAAGCCATTTAAAAAAATCCAGTTAGATGTTACAAGATTAATGGTGCACACATGTGTTTTGAAGTCCACAAATTGAGAATCAGCATAACACAGACACCGGCCAGCTCTATGATAAAAATGCCTATTCTTGTCCGCAGTTGTGGACAAGAATAGGACATGCTCTATATTTTTTGCAGGGCCACATAACGGAAGTACATATGCAGACAGCATACGGTGTGCTATCTGCATCTTTTGAGGCCCCACTGAAATGAATGGGTCTACATTTGTTCAACTAAATTGCAGAATAGATGCAGACCCATAAATATGGTCATGTGAATGGACCCTAAGGCTAGTTGCACACTAAAGTTAAAATCTTCAGGCTTTCCCTGCCAGAACACACTGACTATGATGGGACCCTGCAGAGATTTGTCTGGTTTCCGTTAGTAGTGCTGAGATTCGGCCAGACAAAAAATGTTGACTGCAGCAACACTAATGCTGGAAAAAGGCCGGATTCCCTCCCCCATCCCCCCAGGTCTTATTATAGTCAATGGGGCCTGGGGGTGTTCCGACCTATTTTACCGTTAGTGTGCAATTAGCCTAAAATAGTTTTCAACAGCCTAACATCACCTTTATCTAATGTTGTAATACTGTACAGATGCCATTCAGTAGTCGAAAGATTCATTAAAATTGAAATGAGCATTAAAATACCTTAGTTCTTGCCAAACTTGCAAGGTTCCCCTGGGATAGGAAATACAGCCAAGTTGAATTTCATTTGAGAAAAAGCCAGTTAATTAGAATATTTCTTTAAAATACTTTTCTTTTATGACAACTTGTCATTTTGAAAGAGTATGTGGTCTTGCACAAACTTGCAGACTTGTCAGCCAGAGTTATGTGTGTTTAATGTGTAAGATCATTAACTGCTACATACTGAAGATATGTACATAAATGGACTATAGTTTTCAGGCAGTTTTATTAGGTCTGCTTAAATGAGAGTCATGCTACACAATTGTAATTCCTGAGGCTACTTACTGGCTAAGAAAATCTCAAATTAGAGTTCAATGTTCCACTATAGTGTGAAGGTATTTTCAACTAATCTGTTATACCAGTTTATACCATCCAAAGAAGCATTGTTATTCTTTCCATGATAACCACAGAAACCACAAACATGGATATATGTCATAATTTAAGGTGGTACGCCAGATGCCATTCAGATTCCTTGATAAGACAGATCACAGTGTTGTGGCTTTTTTTTATGACTGGAAGCCATGCCACAGACATAGGGCCAGATATATCATTAGGCAAAGTCACTTTTGTGGAGTGGAAAAGTCGCAAAAAAGTCCCAAAGGCTAAAACTGCGCACAAATTTGCGACTTTTTTCTGCTCTGCACTATGCTCGCCAGTTTTCTGAAAGTGGGCGTGTTTTCGTATATAAATGAATCTCTAGACAGATTTACTATTGGGACTTTTTTTAAAAGTCGCAAAAAAGTCGCAAAAAAGTCGCAACTTCACTCCAGTGAGGACCATGCTTATCTTACGAGACTTTTTAATAGAACATGCGACTTTTTCATAAAGATGTGCGACTTTTGTAAAGCTGCTTACTGACGGATAAACTGCTACCGTCAAACCACATTTATTACAGTCTTAAAGGGGCGATCATAAATCTGACTTGGCTAAAACTGACTTTAGCCATATGTGAAAGTGGAGTGAGCTGTCAGAGTCGTGATAAATCCGGCCCATAGAGTCTTACATATAAATGTTAGGACTGTAGTTCCTGACATATAAAGGTAGTGTGAAAGGTGCAAGCCAAGCCTAAGTCTGTTCTTTCTCTCTTGTACTAGAATTAGAACTGGTCTGTAGGTATATTATTGTACAGTCGTGGCCAAAAGTTTTAAGAATTACATAAATATTGGAAATTGGAAAAGTTGCTGCTTAAAGGGAACCTGTCACCTGGATTTTGTGTATAGAGCTGAGGACATGGGTTGCTAGATGGCCGCTAGCACATCCGCAATACCCAGTCCCCATAGCTCTGTGTGCTTTTATTGTGTAAAAAAACTGATTTGATACATATGCAAATTAACCTGAGATGAGTCCTGTACGTGAGATGAGTCAGGGACAGGACTCATCTCAGGTTAATTTGCATATGTATCAAATCGGGTTTTTTACACAATAAAAGCACACAGAGCTATGGGGACTGGGTATTGCGGATGTGCTAGCGGCCATCTAGCAACCCATGGCCTCAGCTCTATACCCAAAATCCCGGTGACAGGTTCCCTTTAAGTTTTTATAATAGCAATTTGCATATACTCCAGAATGTTATGAAGAGTGATCAGATGAATTGCATAGTCCTTCTTTGCCATGAAAATTAACTTAATCCCCAAAAAAACTTTCCACTGTATTTCATTGCTGTCATTAAAGGCCCTGCTGAGATCATTTCAGTAATCATCTTATTAACTCAGGTGAGAATGTTGACGAGCACAAGGCTGGAGATCATTATATCAGGCTGATTGGGTTAAAATGGCAGACTTGACCTGTTAAAAGGAGGGTGACGGTTGAAATCATTGTTCTTCCATTGTTAACCATGGTGACCTGCAAAGAAACAAGTGGCTTCACAGGCAAGAATATTGTGGCTACTAAGATAGCACATCAATCAACAATGTATAGGATCATCAAGAACTTCAAGGAAAGAGATTCAATTCTTTTTAAGAAGGCTTCAGGGTGTCCAAGAAAGTCCAGCAAGCGCCAGGATCTTCTCCTAAAAAGGATTCAGCTGCGGGATCGGAGTGCCACGAGTGCAGAGCTTGCTCAGGAATGGCAGCAGGCAGGTGTGAGCGTATCTGCACGCACAGTGAGGCGAAGACTTTTGGCAGGTGGCCTGGTGTCAAGAAGGGCAGCAGAGAAGCCACTTCTCTCCAAAAAAAACATCAGGGACAGATTCATCTTCTGCAGAAAATATGGTGAATGGACTGCTGAGGACTGGGGCAAAGTCATATTCTCCGATGAAGCCTCTTTCCGATTGTTTGGGGCATCAGGAAAAAGGCTTGTCTGGAGAAGAAAAAGTGAGCGCTACCATCAGTCCTGTGTAATGCCAACAGTAAAGCATCCTGAGACCATTCATGTGTGGGGTTGCTTCTCATGCAAGGGAGTGGGCTAACTCACAATTTTGCCCCAAAACACAGCCATGAATAAAGAATGGTACCAAAACACCCTCCAACAGCAACTTATTCCAACAATCCAACAACAGTTTGGTGAAGAACAATGCATTTTCCAGCATGATGGAGCACTGTGCCATAAGGCAAAAGTGATAACTAAGTGGCTCGGGGATGAAAACATTGACAATTTGGGTCCATGGCCTGGAAACTCCCCAGATCTTAATCCCATTGAGAACTTGTGGTCAATCCTCAAGAGGCGGGTGGAAAAACAAAAACCCACTAATTCTGACAAACTCCAAGAAGTGATTATGAAAGAATGGGTTGCTATCAGTCAGGAATTGGCCCAGAAGTTGATTGAGAGCATGCCCAGTCGAATTGCAGAGGTCCTGAAAAAGAAGGGCCAACCCTGCAAATACTGACTCTTTGCATAAATGTCATGTAATTGTCGATAAAAAGCCTTTGAAACATATATGAAGTGCGTGTAATTATATTTCACTACATCACAGAAACAACTGAAACAAAGATCTAAAAGCAGTTTAGCAGCAAACTTTGTGAAAACTAATATTTGTGTCATTCTCAAAACTTTTGGCCAAGACTGTAGATACTATATGGGCAGTTCATACACACTATCCAAAAAATCACTAATAAAGAATGTTAAGACATGTTTAATAACAACAGATTACTTAAAGGCTTTACTTTTAGGGTGTTGCCACATTTGGCGGCTGTGCTGCATTTTGCAACAGCTTACCAACAGTTAGGCCCCTTTCACACGGGCGAGTTTTCCGTGCGGGTGCGATGCGTGCGGTGAACGTATTGCACCCGCACTGAATCCTGACCCATTCATTTCTATGGGGCTGTGCACATGAGCGGTGATTTTCACGCATCACTTGTGCGTTGAGTGAAAATCGCAGCATGCTCTATATTGTCCGATTTTCACGCGACGCAGGCCCCATAGAAGTGAATGGGAAGCGTGAAAATCGCATAGCATCCGCAAGCAAGTACGGATGCGGTGCGATTTGCATGCACGGTTGCTAGGAGACGATCGGGATGGAGACCCGATCATTATTATTTTCCCTTATAACATGGTTATAAGGGAAAATAATAGCATTCTGAATACAGAATGCATAGTAAAACAGCGCTAGAGGGGTTAAAAAAAATACAAAATAATTTAACTCACCTTAGTCCACTTGATCGCGAAGCCGGCATCTCCTTGTGTCTCCTCTGCACTGAACAGGACCTGGGGTGAGCTGCTCCATTAAATACCGGTTAAGGACCTTTGATGACCATGGTAAAAGATCATGTGACGTACCATGTGATGACCGGAGTGACGTCATCACAGGTCCTTAACCTCTATTTAATGCAGCAGCTCACCCCAGGTCCTGTTTAGCAGCAGAGGAGACACAAGGAGATGCCGGGCTTCGCGGTTAAAAAATTTTTTTAACCCCTCTAGCGCTGTTTTACTATGCATTCTGTATTCAGAATGCTATTATTTTCCCTTATAACCATGTTATAAGGGAAAATAATACAATCTTCAGAACATCAATCCCAAGCCCGAACTTCTATGAAGAAGTTCGGGTTTGGGTACCAAACATGCGCGATTTTTCTCACGCGAGTGCAACGCATGACAATGTTTTGCACTCGCGCGGGAAAATCACGCATTTTCCCGCAACGCACCCGGCTCTTATCCGGGCAAAAAAACTGACGCCCGTGTGAAAGAGGCCTTATGGTGCCTTTTTTTTCCAGCAAGGAAAAAAAAAACACACTGCAGACTTAAATGACCTATAATTCAGTTTTGCTGTCTGTAATTAGTTTTTACCCCTTTTTTTAAAAGCCATATGTGATTTGTTGATGCCGCAATCTTGGCAGCACTCTTAGCATTTACATACTGTTGAAGTTAAATTATACAATTTAAGGCTGGTTACACTCTAGGTAATATGCTGAAAGCACTTGCTCCAACCATGGAATCCAATTCCACTGCAGTATAAACGTAACTAGTCTAAAGGTCCCCATACACATTTGATCATCATTGACTGTACCGTCTGGCGGACTGTCTAATGCATATGAGGCCTTTTGACTCTCCTGGGAAGAATGATGTTGGAAAAAGAAGGTTCAGCAAAGTAAAATTTTAAGACCCGTTGTTTTTTTGGGGGCAGATCTGAGATCAGAGGTCTGAGACAGTGGCATTCTCCTCTTTCTCATGCATGTATGTTGGGGAGTCAGCAGGAATAGCTTTCAGCCAGACAAGAATTTGCCCGACAGCTATTGACGGTGTATAGGCACCTTTAATAGTGCAGACACTTAAATACATACATATTGTTAAAACTAACTTTATTTTATGTTGTAGATACTTTATGGTATGAATATTACTTTTCCTATACTCCTCTAGATCATTTTTATGTACAAGATAATCTGCATATCATTTTCATAGGTAGTTATATTGATACAGAAACTTTTGAGAGTCAGTATCTATAACAATATAACAAAACAATAGCAAAGACAGGTGCACTCTGCAGTCTCACTAAACCCTCAAACTGATTTTAAAATTGAGAGATTAGTCAACATGTCCTACGGTGTAGAACATGTCTAAGCCCGGGCACCACGCCAGGGTTTCTCAAGTAGCCCGGGACCTGGGCCATATCAGCCAGTCTTGAGTGGAACTCGCAGACTCCTCCCTCCTCCCATTGCAAGCATGGCTACATGCTGGAGGTAACTGGTGAGCTGTTTGTGAGTCGGCCTCATGCTCCTGTAATTTGCCCACTGGCTCCTGGTATTGCCCATACAGCTCAGGTAGGAGAGTGTTAGGTCCCGGGCTACTTGAGAAACCTTGGCGTGGTGCCCGGGCTTAGACATGTTCTACACCGTAGGACATGTTGACTAATCTCTCAATCTTAAAATCAGTTTGAGGGTTTAGTGAGACTGCAGAGTGCACCTGTCTTTGCTATTGTTTTGTTATATTGTTATATTGATTATGACATCCGCAATTGCTAACTTGTGTGAGATGTCTATTGTGGTACTTGTGGTTCGCCGCGGGCATCCTCCACCAATATGCATTTTGCTGGGGATCGCCATTAGCAACGGGCCACAAGTGCAGGATTTGCTCCCCTGTATATATGCATGACTGCATGTGGGTTTGAGCACCTCCTGCTAATGCCACCCTGTCTTTTTAGTTTGTATAGTCAGTATCTATACTCAATCTAACCAGTCCATAAATTTAAAGCATACCTTTTTAAACTTACAATTGATACACTGTAAAATCTTATCTATTTAACAGAAAAATTGGGGATATAAAATGAAATTGCCCTTTTGACTGATTGAAAGCAGTAACTTCCAACGTAGCTGTGAACTGTCACCAATAATCTTAATAACAGCAGCATTTCAAGTGCTATAAAAGCTGAAAATTATGTAAAATTTCAGAGGGCAAAGTTAGAGCTTAAAAGCCTAATTCATGCATCTACACTGAAACACTCAGTGGAATTCACCAGCAACATTAGGCAAAGTACAAAATATGCTTATGCAGATATTGTATGATTTAGACTCTACAACAGGAAAACCCCAGCACAATAATATATCGTTCAACCCTAGGACATAATTAGTTTGAACATTAAATAAATCTTTGCAGTCTTGGCAATCTTAAAGCAATTACACATCAAATTGAAATACTCTGTGGTTTAAAAGCAATGATTATTTATGTTTGACATTAAATGTATCAACACCACACATACATGTACACTGCTAATATACTGTATGATAAAATACATATCCACTTTAACCTAAACAATATAAAAAGTTTTCATTGTAATGCTTAAATTTAAAAAAATATATATCTTTGATATTGTTTACCAACATAATTGGCCAGAAACTACAGTCCATCCACAATAAAATTATTTATGATTGCATCCAAATTTACACCAACCAACCTATAAGCACGTGCAGTGTCTAGGCCAGTGTTTCCCAACCAGTGTACCTCCAGCTGTTGCAAAACTACAACTCCCAGCATGCCTGGACAGCCTTTGGCTGTGCGAGCATGCTGGGAGTTGTAGTTTTGCAACAGCTGGAGGCACACTGGTTGGGAAACACTGGTCTAGGCTAATGGCACTCTACTTACACAGCCAATCACTTCATAAAGTGCATCAAGTAGCAAACATCTCAGTGCAGAGGCTGCAAGAAGACTGTCCTCACATTTCAGCCATTATTATGTGGCAAGGAACTCCTTGACTTGCAATGACAGGACAGTATGCTATTGCACCGCTTGATCTGTGATGTTCCAACTCTCTCTAATTCCACCATGCATATGCTAGAATTTGTGTGCAAGCAGTGTAAAACAGTGAATGATTTCACCATACATGAAATGAGGAGCTTTCAATAGAGGAAGAGGAGGAAAAGGAGTCACTTGTATAAGAAGGACGAGGCTGATGATAATAACGAGGACACTGGCCATAATGTTAAATTATCTCAGTGGGGTGCAGAGCTGGAAAAAACTGGGTACTTGGGCATGCTGGTGAGAATGGCAAGCTGTATTTTTCCTTGCTAATGACAGGAATGACAGGTGTATCCTTACTCTTGCTATCAAAGCAAAAGAGAAAATGTTTTCTATTTGTTCCGATAGAGAGGCCAAATTACTTTATTACCAGAATGCACTGTGTACGCAGCTTGGCGCAGCTTTCAGAGAGTATGACTTTGCCCGAGTCCTCAGCAGTCCATTCACCATATTTTCTGCAGAAGATCAATCTGTCCCTGATGTTTTTTTTGGAGAGAGTGGCTTCTTTGCTGCCCTTCTTGACAACAGGCCATCTTCCAAAAGTCTACGCCTCACTGTACGTGCAGATGTGCTCACACCTGCCTGCTGCCATTCCTGAGCAAGCTCTGCACTCGTGGCACTCCGATCCCACAGCTGAATCCTCTTTAGGAGACGATCCTGGTGCTTGCTGGACTTTCTTCGACGCCCTGAAGCCTTCTTAACAATAATTGAAACTCTTTTCTTGAAGTTCTTGATGATCCTATAAATTGTTGATTGACGTGCAATCTTAGTAGCCACAATATCCTTGCCTGTGAAGCCATTTTTATGCAACGCAATGATGGGTGCATGCGTTTCTTTGCAGGTCACCATGGTTAACAATGGAAGAACAATGATTTTAAGCATCACCCTCCTTTTAACAGGTCAAGTCTGCCATTTTAACCTAATCAGCCTGACATAATGATCTCCAGCCTTGTGCTCGTCAACATTCTCACCTGAGTTAACAAGACGATTACTGAAATGATCTCAGCAGGTCCTTTAATGACAGCAATGAAATGCAGTGGAAAGGTTATATTTTAGATTAAGTTATTTTTCATGGCAAAGAAGGACTATGCAATTCATCTGATCACTCTTCATAACATTCTGGAGTATATGCAAATTGCTATTATAAAAACTTAAGCAGCAACTTTTCCAGTTTCCAATTTCCAATATTTATGTAATTCTCAAAACTTTTTGCCACGACTGTACGTTGTTCCATAATTTCTATACTCTTGGTCCTAACAAGTCACTGCTTTTTTAATCTAATTCGATAACACGATGTGTGTTTAAACATGATTTGCCTCCAATAAGGGACACTTTTGGAAGCTTTCCAATATGTAAAAGCATAAACCATGCAACAGTGCAATGTGTTATCAATGTCAAACATGTGTTTACCCAAAGCTATGTATGCAAGTGTCACCTTGGCAATTTTTGCTATTGATGTTATTGCATTCAATTGTTTAAAAGTGGGAGGAGGAAAAAAGAGGGAAAATTTGCAAGAGAAAAAGAAAACAAAAATATATTTTTAAAAATATGAATCCTAGTAGACCTCAGAGTATCATATAGCAATTTTCTGGCCAGTTGGAGCAACTTTGATTCACACAGAATCGATTCAGATATGAATTAAATTTTTTGAAAAATTTGATGAATCAGACACAAAATGAATTTCAGGAAGTTTGCTCATCTCTAGACTATGGTATTCTTAATGTATATCTCCAGAGTTTGTAAATCCCACCATGACCTTGATTTTTTATTTTTTTTTATACATTTTTATTTTATGTTGATAATAGTAAAGATTATGTTTTAAGCCTCAGTCCATCCAAGACAGAATCTCACCAGCTACTATACTTGTCTGTTTCCATCAGTGCCATACTAAATGGAACTGAGCAGGGTGCAAACATGGCCAGTGCTTCATTAATTTTCACATTACTGCAGTGAGGCAAGAGAGGTGCCTTGTTCTAGTCATGGGTTAGATCCCAGTGGCGGGGCTCACAGCTATCTACATTTAAAACCTATACTTTTGTTGGATTTTAAGTTATTTGAAATTTTGATACAACATTCATTCATTAAATGGCCCTTTGCTTACAATATATTGTCATATTTGTAGGAACAGAAAGATAAAAAAGGGGTTTATGTGCTCTATAAGGACTTTTCATTCAGAAAATCTATGGTAGTCTGAGTCAAGAGACTTCCATAGTGCAATCTTCTCATGTTTCTCATGTGTCTATGACATCAGAAAATGGATTTTCCCCATGATAATCACTCTGTTCTAATCCTCCAGACTAATGCAGAGTTATTGATTTGTATATTTGTGTCATCTCCTTAGTGAGCCTCATACTTAAATTCACCCAAAAACTATCCTTCTTTGCAGTTATTGACATAGCAAATATATGTTTCCTCTATTACATTGGAATCGCCAAATCCATTCTAAGTTTCACTATATATACCCTATGCACTTTGCTGAAAATGCACAACAATCCTGCTTTCAAATTTAGCTGTCAAATTAGATCTTCTGTATGTGAAATATGTGAAATATTCTGCAGTTATTGACATAGCAAATATATGTTTCCTCTATTACATTGGAATCGCCAAATCCATTCTAAGTTTCACTATATATACCCTATGCACTTTGCTGAAAATGCACAACAATCCTGCTTTCAAATTTAGCTGTCAAATTAGATCTTCTGTATGTGAAATATGTGAAATATTCTGCTGATGAACAAGTCCACCAGCAGACTTTCTCTTTAAATTATCCAATATATTGACAACCTGACAACTGACTACTTCATATTGTAATGTAACATTGCCTACAGGCATCTGGGACCATGTGGATCATTTTATATTACAAAATGGTTGCTTTTCCTGGTCAATATCTGTTAATTACATCAACTGTGTTGGCAATCAAATTGACTCTTTATTGTTACTATAGATAGTTTCTAGGCAATATTTGTACAAATTATTTTTAATATGCACTGCAATAGTCTATTACATGCTAACAATGTCTGTTCACCCAGCTCAATCCAAAGTATTCCTTCCCTAGTCACTCATGGGCAGATTCAATACTTTAGTCAGCAAATTATATGAATTGACATAAACTCAGTATGAAGAATCACTGATGCCATGAATCAAATATATGTTGCTGCCTTTAAAATATGAAAAACATGCTTACTTTTTAATGTTGTTTTATTCTAACATTAGCAGCCACTGATTTATTTCTTACCATATAGCTCCTGTGAGCCATACTTGGCTTCTACTACTAAAATCAGAATGATATAAAAAGGATGGTTGCAATGATATATTTACAAGGACCAGTTTATCATTGCACCCACATTGTCAAACCAAATCTATCATATGTCAGAAGACACGCTCTCGCATATAAATAATTACTATCCTGCTTGCCTCCTAACCACAGACACATACACACACACATCGTATACCACAAACACACACCACTTACGTCTGAAAAATGTACTACATTAAAATAATAAAATCAAATTACTTGCCTGATATACTATATTCCAAAACTGATGACTGATCTTTACCACTGTCATCTGGCAAAATGTAAATGAATAGAAGTGGAGGTAGCATGTAACAAGATACACCTAATGAGCTTTATAGCAGTTAACATCAGTTACCAAATTAAGCAAATACATGGGAGAAGTTCTGCTGCATTTCTAAAATGATGGTAAAACATAATATAGGAAAATGAATTCTTGTAAATGCAGTGTTAGTTTGATAATAGGCACCATTCTAACCATGCACACAATAACAAGTTCATATAGCCCTAGGATTCCCAGAAGTAAGTGGTGATAAAAAAAAAATACAGTTTAGAAGTCATGCTACTTATATACTGCCCAGTCAGCACCAGATAAATCAACCTTCATCCATTCTACAATGGAAACACACTCTTGAAGATTTGCATGGCAAAACTTGCAGCCTACCTGCTGAGAAACTGCTGAATGCCTGGTATACTGAAGAGCAGAACACAGACAACTCTCCCAACAACAAAGACAGAGAACCACCGAGCTCCTTCCGATCCTGGTGGACACCTCATCCACCAGGAGCCCTGCAAAACAAAGAGCAAAGTTTTCCAACTATGCAACTGAGGACCCTAATTCCTACCACACCATACAACTCTGCTAGCTTAGGTTTGAGCTACTTAATACACGTAACCAAAAAGGTACAGAATGTTATTATTTTTTCAATACAATTATGTCTAACTGGGGCAGATTTACTAAACCTGTAGACGGCATAAACTTAGGCTGTGTAGAGATGCATCAGATTACTCACAGTCGCTCAGGCTGTATGATAAGTGTAGCATAGAGATAAACTATTTTATCTAACTCTATTCCAACTATTGGTAAGCCTAGTGTGAGACAGAATTTTACACCGTCATGGCAACATTTTGGTGCTAAATATTGTGTATTAGCCCATACCCCTTTCTAAAGAGTCCATACCCCTTTTCTGTTGAGCCTCATTCCTTTATCAGACTAGGCACAAATAATCTCTCTAAACCTAGATGCACCAAATTGCATTACAGAATCTAGGAACACACATTAGTAAACGTTACCCAATGTTTTTGTTTTTTTTATTATTATTATTATTATTATTATTTTTATTATTATTATTATATAAATTCCTCCTTTCAAAATTTATCTTAACACTAAAAAAAAAAACATTTTACTCCTGAATAGACTATAGATATCAGTCAGAAACTAACCTAAAATAGAAACTGTCTATCTTTAAAGTAGATGAAAATTAATTACTGTAACTCAAACAATAACTCTCTTATATTCACTATAATCGGTTACGTTGATATATTTTCCCATAGAATACAGCAATCTTTATGCCAAAATATCATCCCTAATTTTCTTTTTAACCTCGAGGATCATGTACTTGGACCATGGAGCCTATATGTCCTTAGGCCAAAACTACACAGCCTCAGTCCACTGCTCTTGAGTGTCTTTCATATGTACAGAGATATTTCCTCTATGGAGATGGCCTTCATAAATTCAGAGGTGCAAGCCACAATAGTTATATGTTGTATTTATTCACAGTCTCAGTGTGCCGCCATACAGTACATACAAAGATAGTTCCCATTAAAGGCAACAGTTATCCAGCCAGGACATTTACCTCTGTTCAGTGACAGAAAATAACTAAATTTTCCCCCAAGGCGAGGCCACACATACCAGACGGGTTTCCGCACATGTGCTAAAGCAATATGGACAACAACTTTTACCATGAATTGACAGTTTTAAAAACTGAATAATAGGAAGATAAATCTTGGAATCCATGATGCCTGTAACAGCAGAAATGTAACAAATTACTTCATCCTTAAAGTATCATTTTCTGAGGCCGGATCAGTGTAATAAAATAACGATATAATGAGTTTTTGTAGACCTTTCTTAAAAGGGGGTTGTGCCACAAAATCAATATATTACCTATCCACTGGATATGGAATAAGCATCTTATCTGTGGGTATCTGACTGATGAGACCTCCACCGATCATCAGAATTAGTTTTGAGCGAAGCAAAGCATTCAAAGCAGAATTTGGTCTGAAGTTTAAGAAAACTTTGATTATAAACAAAACTGAATTTTCTTGTGTTTTGTGGTAAAGAGTCCGGTTTTCCTAAAATGGCAGCTATGCTTGTTACAAAGTGAAACTAACTGTAGAGGAGACAAGTCCGGGAACGTGAGATCACCCATAATGCTGTGCAGCCAGCAAATCCACAGATCTCCCCTATGATGTCGTAGCCCTATAAAACCCTCACCCTGCACAGTCTCTGTTATTGTCCTGTGATTTGAGTACAGGGAGAAATGTGGCAAATGTTCATGCACTAGGGACAATGTTGCTGAAAATGATTAATAGAAGAATATTGGAGACGGAGATTGCAGGGAGAGTGTAGGGAAACTGCAGAGAGAGTGCAGTGCAAGGAGAATTACTCTGCATCAGTTTATTTATTCCTACATTTACTTATTCCTACATCAGCTGTCAACTAAGACATGTAATTCAATACCAACAAGATGGACGCCTTTATTATTCCAGTCTTCAGACAAACTTTGTAGCCACCTACTTTGTAGCTGTGAATAGGGTTCCCACCCCTGTCGACTTGTGTAGTAAAATCACAGCAAAGGTATTTGTGAAGGTAAGTAATATTTTTATTTTCAGAAAACATGAAAAAGCAGCTTTCTTTTCTTAGTGCAAATGTTTTCGGCCGATAATTCAGCCTTCGTCAGGCACTGTGCCGCTGGAGGGTAGAGGTACAGATGAAGTAACACCAAATATGGCAAAGACGGGGTCAAAAGACCGCCAAGAGTGGTTGGTGTTACACCAACCACTCTTGGCGGTCTTTTGACCCCCACTTGTTGGTATTAAATTATCAGCCAAAAACGTTCGCACTAAGAAAAGAAAGTCGCTTTTTCACGTTTTCTGAAAATTAAAATATTACTTACCTTCACAAGTACCTTTGCTGTGATTTTATTATTCCAGTGCCAGCTTGTCAACCAATATCATCCAATCTGTACACCTTAAGGGGCCAGGTCTTAATGATGACCATCCTCTTCTTCCAAATCAACCTTCAAAGTCTCCATGTCCTACAAAAGTCACCAAGATGCAGAGATATGTGGTGGTTAATGTTCCTGATGACATATTCTCATTAATATTAGATGATGTGGAAAAGGAGGAAAAGCAGATGGCAGAAGAAGGGATCTCACTTGTAGGGCAGGAGAGTGCTGGGGTTGGAGAAGTGGGTATGCCAGAGATGATTCATATTCTGTGTTTACTGCCAAATAACCTGCCGGAGATTGCAGGCCAGAACAAAAATAATAATTTGATGTCTATATATAATATGATATTGAGCCTCCACCTAACCAGCCAAACCACTTACCAGCAACAACCCTTGTTTAAAGGTGCATTAAAGGCTATGTACACCTTCGGAGGCAATTTTTTTTTATGATTGCATTTTACTCATTTTAGACTAAAAATCTTTTTTTTTTCAATCGGTCTTAATTTAAATATTGAGACATTCTGTCACAAAGGGTTATCTGTTTATCTAGCTGAGTTAATTGTATTTTTTTCTTTCACTTTGTGCCAGTCATCTAATAACCCTTATCACTAATTTACTAAGAGGTCATAAACACTTATTCAAAGGGGTTATCTCGCTTCAGTAAATGGCATTTATCATGTAGAGAAAATTAATACAAGTCACTTACTAATGTATTGTGATTGTCGATATTGCATCCTTTGCTGGCAGGATTCATTTTTCCATCACATTATACATTGCTCACTTCCATGGTTACAACCACCCTGTAATACAACAGAGATGGACATGCTTGCACACTATAGAAAAAACACCAGTCTATATGAGCTCCACGATCCCAGCCACCAGAGAGTGATGGATTGCAGGGTGGCCATAACCATGGAAACAAGCAGTGTATAATGTGATGGAAAAAAATTAATCCAGGCAGCAAAGAAGCAATATAGATGATACATTAGTAAGTGCCTTATATTACCTTCATCTACATGATAGATGCCACTTGCTTAAGTGACACAACCCTTTTAAGCCACATTTTTCTCAGTAAGATAGAAAATGAGCTATAATGAGTGTTCATAATTTCAGCGAGAAGAGATAAGGAATCCGTTAGATTAGCTGGCTGACAGAGCAGAGAGAAAATGTTAATTGCTCTGTTAGAGCATCTCAGACTTGTACAGAAAAAAATGTCCCAAAGGTGTACATAGCCTTTAAAGAGGTTGTGTGACCATTAACAATGAAGACACATTACAATATGATCTTCATTATTAAATGAAAGGCAGCTACGGGCTAATTGGCTGTTGAGTTCTTCATTGCAGCATGGCCGCAACCTGTCCACAGCACGGCTGCTCCGTGTGGCTGTAATCCAAGGCATAGGGGCCTGGGTATACCTGATTTATAACGACTTGTGATTAATTCATTTGTAACATATCAAATTTCTTGGCAAACTTCAGCAAAGTTGCCAAATCTAATTTTTCTAAACTTTGCTCATCTATAGTTAGAATGCTAGTCCCATACACTTGTATGAATGGAGTTGCAGTTGAAGCTGCTCTTTTATTCATTCTCAATGGTTCTGATAGAGATATCAGAGTACAGCACTTTGATCTCTCCAGCAGTCCTATAGAGAATGAATGGAGGTTGCAGCAGATAAATCCTCACATATCAGATGTGTATCCCGTATTCTGTCAATAAAGTATAAGTTGATTATGTGGAACAACCCCTCTAACTATTATTTGTCCATAACTCAGGTGTTTGGCCTCGGTATCACAAAGCTCCATAACTTGGAAGTCCCGTTTTTTAAAACTTTGAGGCCTGGGCATTTTCATGCAAATGGCCATTGTAAAGGGTTATGCCACATTTCACACTGTGCTTGCAAAGGAATTAATGCTGGCGTAGCAAATGCAGTTGTGAACATGACTGCAAATTTACAATATTTCTGTCATTGACATAAATGATTAAAAAATGTCTGGCTGATGTTATTCAGGCTCCTTCTGCTGACCTGCTACTGACTGACAGTTTTATGCCTATTTCTGTGCATAAGGAAAAAGCTGTCAATCAGTGCATGGTGGTCAGCTGGAGCCAGTATATCATAAATACACCAGGTTTCTGCCTAATAGTGCGTGCATTGTGCTACAAGACATAACTGAATTCAGCCTACAGAAATTGATAACACAAAATGTTGCCAGTTACAGGTTGTTACAGGTTCCCTTTAAAGTTTTAAATTCTGCACACTGTATTTAATATAGAAACTGAGGTTCATTAATCACATGTCACGTGCCTGGGGTCGCAAGGGGAACCTCCGGTACGTCATACAAGCTGGATAAGGCAAAACAGGCCAAGGACCACGGAACACAAAACCAAAGGAACTAAGACATGTAACAATAACAATAATAGAAAACCTCAATGTACTGAACCCACTGTACCACTGACTAGCAATACTCTGAAGGAGCATAACTAAGCAACACCAGATCTTCACTAACGCCTCTGGTGGTGAGGATAGACTTGAGCAACGGTAGTTTCCAGGGCTACTCCAGAGCATAAACCAAGTCAGTGGCAGCAGGAGCCGGAGGCAAGGAGATACCAGACAAAGTACAAACTGGATTCCAAAAAAGTTGGGACACTATACAAATTGTGAATAAAAACTGAATGCAATGATGTGGAGGTGCCAACTTCTAATATTTTATTCAGAATAGAACATAAATCACGGAACAAAAGTTTAAACTGAGAAAATGTACCATTTTAAGGGAAAAATATGTTGAATCAGAATTTCATGGTGTCAACAAATCCCCAAAAAGTTGGGACAAGGCCATTTTTACCACTGTGTGGCATCTCCCCTTCTTCTTACAACACTCAACAGACGTCTGGGGACCGAGGAGACCAGTTTCTCAAGTTTAGAAATAGGAATGCTCTCCCATTCTTGTCTAATACAGGCCTCTAACTGTTCAATCGTCTTGGGCCTTCTTTGTTGCACCTTCCTCTTTATGATGCGCCAAATGTTCTCTATAGGTGAAAGATCTAGACTGCAGACTGGCCATTTCAGTACCCGGATCCTTCTCCTACGCAGCCATGATGTTGTGATTGATGCAGAAAGTGGTCTGGCATTATCTTGTTGAAAAATGCAGGGTCTTCCCTGAAAGAGATGACGTCTGGACGGGAGCATATGTTGTTCTAGAACCTGAATATATTTTTCTGCATTGATGGTGCCTTTCCAGACATGCAAGCTGCCTATGCCACATGCACTCATGCAACCCCATACAATCAGAGATGCAGGCTTCTGAACTGAGCGTTGATAACAACTTGGGTTGTCCTTGTCCTCTTTGGTCCGGATGAAATGGCGTCCCAGATTTCCAAAAAGAACTTCGAATCGTGACTCGTCTGACCACAGAACAGTCGTCCATTTTGCCACACTCCATTTTAAATGATCCCTGGCCCAGTGAAAATGCCTAAGCTTGTGGATCTTGCTTAGAAATGGCTTCTTCTTTGCACTGTAGAGTTTCAGCTGGCAACGGCGGATGGCACGGTGGATTGTGTTCACTGACAATGGTTTCTGGAAGTATTCCTGAGCCCATTCTGTGATTTCCTTTACAGTAGCATTCCTGTTTGTGGTGCAGTGTCGTTTAGGGGCCCGGAGATCACGGGCATCTAGTATAGTTTTACGGCCTTGACCTTTAAGCACAGAGATTGATCCAGATTCTCTGAATCTTCGGATGATGTTATGCACAGTTGATGATGATAGATGCAAAGTCTTTGCAATTTTCCGCTGGGTAACACATTTCTGAGATTGCTCCACTATCTTTCTGCGCAACATTGTGGGAATTGGTGATCCTCTACCCATCTTGGCTTCTGAGAGACACTGCCACTCGGAGAAGCTCTTTTTATACCCAATCATGTTGCCAATTGACCTAATTAGTGTTAATTGGTCTTCCAGCTCTTCGTTATGCTCAAATTTACTTTTTCCAGCCTCTTATTGCTACTTGTCCCAACTTTTTGGGGATTTGTTGACACCGTGAAAATTTGAATCAACGTATTTTTCCTTTAAAATGATACATTTACTCGGATTAAACGTTTGATCTGTCATCTATGTTCTATTACAAATAAAATATTGACATTTGCCATCTCCACATCATTGCATTCAGTTTTTATTCACAATTTGTTTAGTGTCCCAACTTTTTTGGAATCCGGTTTGTACCTACAGTACATGAGCAAGGCATGGTATGGTGCAGAACAGGGACAAGACATAGAGACAGACAAGGCATAGCAAGGCAGAGAATGGGCATTCCCACTTAGTGGAACACAGGAACCCTCTTCCGAAGGCGAACATTGACTGCCAAGAACACAGAAGCAGACACGAACCGAATAGCAGAAGCAGTAAGGACTGCCAGACAGACAATAACAGGAACATGGAACAGACATGAACAGGAACAGACGCAGATCAGCTCTGCTATCAGATGCAGTTACATACTGCTAGGCGAACAAATGCAGGACAGAAACAAGGCATGATACAAGGCATGGTGCAAAGCATGGACAATGCATACCAAGGTACAGGACAGGGACAAGGTATAGCATGGTACAGGAAAAGACAAGGCATAGCATGGTACAGGACAGAAGACAACAATGCAGAACCAGACGGCACATACCGAGACCTAGATGGCCAGACCCCTTGGGTCAGCAGCAAAGGGCAAAACCTGGCAAGGCAAACATAGACAGACCTGACAGAGCATAAGGGTGAAACACCCAGTAGACATGACAAAGACAGACTGACCAAGACTGAACCCACAGAGCAGAATGGTGAAGCACCCACAAGACAAGACAAAGACTGACCTCAACATTCCACGCTCAAAGGCAGAAATAGCAACCTAATGAGCGCACCTGAAAGGACACACCCAGGAACTGACCCCCAAAGGGGAGTAAACGGGGGGTACACACACACACACATGGGTAGGAACACACTAGATACCACAGTGAGCATGCAGCCAAAAGTAGCCAGCCTGCACGGAATCACCCACAGCCATTATGCAAAAGGCATTCAGCCAGCCTGCACGGAATTCCATGTCACGGAGAACCGCACCGTGACATCACATATGTGAGTACTGTCTTTAATGGAACACTACACAGTGCTGAGTGTAAGAGGGATGACAATTGAATTCAAAGGATACAAGAAGCAGAATTCTATGTCATATGCTTACAGCGTCCGACTACAGAGTAGCAGTACACTGCAAACTGCAAAATTAAGACTTACAGTATACATTGTTTGCTTTAATATGTTTATTGCTTGTATTTGCACAAGGTACTAATAGATTATATAGTCATCCACCAGTATATGGGGCTGGTGTGACTCTCTTGATAAAGACAGGAGGAGTTAGAACATTCTAGTTAGTTAGTGTATCTAGAAGATAGCAAACAGAACAGGAGACAGATTTGCTTGTCCTGGAGCAGGTACCAATCGGGACAAGGCCAGAGAAGAAGAATTAAAAGAGTAGGACAGATGTAAAAAGGAGATACAGTTACAGCCCAGTAAAGATAACCTGTCTAAGAAGACTTATAAACTGTACAGCATCTATGTTCAGGAGTTGCCTCCGGTGTATAAGCATATTAAATAACAGTTTGTCCCCCTATAACAAATACCAGGTAGGTTATGTGGATATGTACTGTGAGTGCAGCAACCCGTTCAAAAAAGGCACAGAGAGTTTGATGTTAGGGGGAACTGTTGGTTGCATTGCATTGCCTAAAGTAAAGCATACCTTCCATACCTGGATGCTCATTTGTACAAGTCATCTATTAAAGTGAAGTGTAAGGAAGACTACCTGAAAGATACATCTTGGCCTATTAACTACCTGTACAGCTGTGAAACCTGTCACATCTGTGGGAAGTGCATTTCGTGTACCAACTACTAGTGTATTGCATGCTAAGAACTTTCCTGATCTGTTTGCATTTGAATTCTTCAGCAAAGAACTGTTCTGCTGCACAGTTGCTTCACCATTACTTCCTGCACTACAACACTATAAAGTGTTGGTGTCATGAAGCAGGACCCTGCACCTCAAAATCTTCAACACCAAGGGCACCCCAACCACCATTAGGCATTAGAACCGGAAAACCAGAGGGTACCCCAAGGGAAAAAAAGGTTCCCCCTTCCTCATCACTGCATGAGCAGAGGGAGCATCAGAAGCATGAGCATCACTACTACTGTCGTCTGGCCACACACTCACACATGCCACTGCAGCCCTCAGGCCCTTTGCTAGACATTACAGCTTTTTTGTTTTGCTTTCCATTCAAAATAGGTCTATATAGGCAAAAAAATAATGAATTAATAAAGGTTATTGTCTATTATATTTTTTTCTGATTTGTCTTTTATAGTTTCCTGTTGCTTCCTCTGTCAAAAATAGCCAAATGTATTAAATTATTGACATTAAACACCGTGATTAATTTAATTCTTACAGTCATACAACATCTCACTAACAAATCAGATTTATTGTGCTCTCCAAATGCCAATAGATAATCAAATTATCAGCTCTTCTGTTCAGTGTTACATTGAATTGTACCTTTAACTTGCTATCTTGTCTGTTCAAAATGATTGCCCCCTTATTGTGCCTAATGGTGTATAGAAAATGGCTAAATCTACAGAGCTGTGTGATTCTGTTTATTCTATTCATCTTATATAAAAAGTCCAAGAACAAAGCCTGCGTGCTATCTTGAAGAACAGCTATATGAGGAAGAGCGACCGTGCCAGGTTTTATCCATATTATTTCGGGATAAGTATATGTTGCACATAATAATGGATAGTTACTCCCTCACAAAAGACAGGTGGCCATAGCTCGCTGCAGAGCATGATTTATTGTAAGTTAAGGACAATCAAGTGCATCTGAAAATGATACGGTATACATTTAACAAAATCATGGCATAGGCATTAAGTCAACCCATGATTAAACATAGAGAAATACAGCAATTAAATTTAAAAAAAAAAGAAACTTAAAAGTGAAATGCACAGTCGAATCTTTTGTTTCTGAATGGAGAGAAAGCAATTATGTTACCCATGAATTGGGCTTGGATGGACCAGTGATAGATTAAATGATTTGGAATAATTCCCCATGCAATTCTAAAACCCCAATGACCTGGGAAGAATTTGAATTATCTGATTTATCAGCAAACAATACTGGCATAGAATCATTCATGTTAGAATTCTCTGGAGTAAATCCAAATTACCAGGCCAAAAATAAATTAGTTACATTTTATACTCTATGAATATTATTACACTGAACACTTTACAGGATAAAAATGAACTTATTTGTTCATGTATGCAGCAAGTGATAAGTGTGTGACAATGATGAACTACTACTTCATACTGCCAAATCATTTTTTTTATTGTTGTCTTGACTTAATTGGGTTCAGACATAATAAGCGGAGGTTGGGCTGCTCTGTTCTCTGTAAATTGAAAAGAAAATTGTATAATGAAAGCGATTTGTGTTGGCAGCTCATGAAAGTTGGTTTGAATACTGTCAGTAGGTACAGATGTAGCAAAATTGGTCATAATTAGGGATGAGCGAACTCGAACTGTATAGTTCGGGTTCGTACCGAATTTTGGGGTGTCCGTGACACGGACCCGAACCCGGACATTTTCGTAAAAGTCCGGGTTCGGGTTCGGTGTTCGTCGCTTTCTTCGCGCTTTTGTGACGCTTTCTTGGCGCTTTTTGAAAGGCTGCAAAGCAGCCAATCAACAAGCGTCATACTACTTGCCCCAAGAGGCCATCACAGCCATGCCTACTATTGGCATGGCTGTGATTGGCCAGAGCACCATGTGACCCAGCCTCTATTTAAGCTGGAGTCACATAGCGCCGCCCGTCACTCTGCTCTGATTAGCGTAGGGAGAGGTTGCGGCTGCGACAGTAGGGCGAGATTAGGCAGATTAACTCCTCCAAAGGACTTGATTAACTGATCGATCTGCAGCTGTGGATCATTGAGCTGCTGATCCTCAATTGCTCACTGTTTTTAGGCTGCACAGACCGTTTGTCAGTCTCATTTTTCTGGGGTGATCGGCGGCCATTTTGTGTCTTGTGGTGCGCCAGCACAAGCTGCGACCAAGTGCATTTAACCCTCAATGGTGTGGTTGTTTTTTGGCTAAAGCCTACATCAGGGTGAAGCTGTCACACCAAGTGCATTTAACCAGCAATAGTCTGTTCATTTTTTGGCCATATACAAAATCAGGGGCAAGCTGCGCCTGTCACCAAGTGCATTTAACCCTCAATGGTGTGGTTGTTTTTTGGCTAAAGCCTACATCAGGGTGAAGCTGTCACACCAAGTGCATTTAACCAGCAATAGTCTGTTCATTTTTTGGCCATATACAAAATCAGGGGCAAGCTGCGCCTGTCACCAAGTGCATTTAACCCTCAATGGTGTGGTTGTTTTTTGGCTAAAGCCTACATCAGGGTGAAGCTGTCACACCAAGTGCATTTAACCAGCAATAGTCTGTTCATTTTTTGGCCATATACAAAATCAGGGGCAAGCTGCGCCTGTCACCAAGTGCATTTAACCCTCAATGGTGTGGTTGTTTTTTGGCTAAAGCCTACATCAGGGTGAAGCTGTCACACCAAGTGCATTTAACCAGCAATAGTCTGTTCATTTTTTGGCCATATCCCAGTCTAATTCTGTCACTAAATCCATACCGGTCACCCAGCGCCTAAATACTAGGCCTCAAATTTATATCCAGCTAAATCTGTCCCTAGTGCTGTAGCTGGGCGAGTTATTTAGTGTCCGTTCAAGCACATTTCTTGTTCTGGGTTGAAATACAATTCCCAATTTAGCAATTTCATAATTTAGTGGTTCCTGCTATATCAGAGCTCTTTGAAATCTATCCCAAAAAGGGTATATAATATTGAAGGTGCACATAGGGTCATTCAGAGTAACTTCACACACACCCGCTACTGTGTATTTCCAAGTCTAATTCTGTCACTAAATCCATACCGGTGACCCAGCGCCTAAATACTAGGCCTCAAATTTAATTCCCTCTAAATCTCTCGTTACCCACCGCTGTACTGTTGTTGCTGGGCAAGATATTTAGTGTCCGTCAAAGCACATTTTTTGTTCTGGGTTGAAGTACAATTCCCAATTTAGCAATTTCATAATTTAGTGGTTTCTGCTATATCAGAGCTATTTGAAATCTATCCCAAAAAGGGTATATAATATTGAAGGTGCACATAGGGTCATTCAGAATAACTTCACACACACCCGCTACTGTGTATTTCCAAGTCTAATTCTGTCACTAAACCCATACCTGTCACCCAGCGCCTAAATACTAGGCCTCAAATTTAAATCCCTCTAAATCTCTCGTTACCGTTGTCCTGTTGTAGCTGGGAAAGTTATTTAGTGCCCGTCAAAGCACATTTTTTGTTCTGGGTTGAAGTACAATTCCCAATTTAGCAATTTCATAATTTAGTGGTTCCTGCTATATCAGAGCTATTTGAAATCTATCCCAAAAAGGGTATATAATATTGAAGGTGCACATAGGGTCATTCAGAATAACTTCACACACACCCGCTACTGTGTATTTCCAAGTCTAATTCTGTCACTAAATCCATACCGGTGACCCAGCGCCTAAATACTAGGCCTCAAATTTAATTCCCTCTAAATCTCTCGTTACCCACCGCTGTACTGTTGTTGCTGGGCAAGATATTTAGTGTCCGTCAAAGCACATTTTTTGTTCTGGGTTGAAGTACAATTCCCAATTTAGCAATTTCATAATTTAGTGGTTTCTGCTATATCAGAGCTATTTGAAATCTATCCCTAAAAGGGTATATAATATTGAAGGTGCACATAGGGTCATTCAGAATAACTTCACACACACCCGCTACTGTGTATTTCCAAGTCTAATTCTGTCACTAAACCCATACCTGTCACCCAGCGCCTAAATACTAGGCCTCAAATTTATATCCAGCTAAATCTGTCCCTAGTGCTGTAGCTGGGCGAGTTATTTAGTGTCCGTTCAAGCACATTTCTTGTTCTGGGTTGAAATACAATTCTCAATTTAGCAATTTCATAATTTAGTGGTTCCTGCTATATCAGAGCTCTTTGAAATCTATCCCAAAAAGGGTATATAATATTGAAGGTGCACATAGGGTCATTCAGAATAACTTCACACACACCCGCTACTGTGTATTTCCAAGTCTAATTCTGTCACTAAACCCATACCTGTCACCCAGCGCCTAAATACTAGGCCTCAAATTTAAATCCCTCTAAATCTCTCGTTACCGTTGTCCTGTTGTAGCTGGGAAAGTTATTTAGTGCCCGTCAAAGCACATTTTTTGTTCTGGGTTGAAGTACAATTCCCAATTTAGCAATTTCATAATTTAGTGGTTCCTGCTATATCAGAGCTATTTGAAATCTATCCCAAAAAGGGTATATAATATTGAAGGTGCACATAGGGTCATTCAGAATAACTTCACACACACGCTTCTGTGCATTTCCAAGTCTAATTCTGTCACTAAATCCATACCGGTGACCCAGCGCCTAAATACTAGGCCTCAAATTTAATTCCCTCTAAATCTCTCGTTACCCACCGCTGTACTGTTGTTGCTGGGCAAGATATTTAGTGTCCGTCAAAGCACATTTTTTGTTCTGGGTTGAAGTACAATTCCCAATTTAGCAATTTCATAATTTAGTGGTTTCTGCTATATCAGAGCTATTTGAAATCTATCCCTAAAAGGGTATATAATATTGAAGGTGCACATAGGGTCATTCAGAATAACTTCACACACACCCGCTACTGTGTATTTCCAAGTCTAATTCTGTCACTAAATCCATACCGGTGACCCAGCGCCTAAATACTAGGCCTCAAATTTAATTCCCTCTAAATCTCTCGTTACCCACCGGTGTACTGTTGTTGCTGGGCAAGATATTTAGTGTCCGTCAAAGCACATTTTTTGTTCTGGGTTGAAGTACAATTCCCAATTTAGCAATTTCATAATTTAGTGGTTTCTGCTATATCAGAGCTATTTGAAATCTATCCCTAAAAGGGTATATAATATTGAAGGTGCACATAGGGTCATTCAGAATAACTTCACACACACCCGCTACTGTGTATTTCCAAGTCTAATTCTGTCACTAAACCCATACCTGTCACCCAGCGCCTAAATACTAGGCCTCAAATTTAAATCCCTCTAAATCTCTCGTTACCGTTGTCCTGTTGTAGCTGGGAAAGTTATTTAGTGCCCGTCAAAGCACATTTTTTGTTCTGGGTTGAAGTACAATTCCCAATTTAGCAATTTCATAATTTAGTGGTTCCTGCTATATCAGAGCTATTTGAAATCTATCCCAAAAAGGGTATATAATATTGAAGGTGCACATAGGGTCATTCAGAATAACTTCACACACACGCTTCTGTGCATTTCCAAGTCTAATTCTGTCACTAAATCCATACCGGTGACCCAGCGCCTAAATACTAGGCCTCAAATTTAATTCCCTCTAAATCTCTCGTTACCCACCGCTGTACTGTTGTTGCTGGGCAAGATATTTAGTGTCCGTCAAAGCACATTTTTTGTTCTGGGTTGAAGTACAATTCCCAATTTAGCAATTTCATAATTTAGTGGTTTCTGCTATATCAGAGCTATTTGAAATCTATCCCTAAAAGGGTATATAATATTGAAGGTGCACATAGGGTCATTCAGAATAACTTCACACACACCCGCTACTGTGTATTTCCAAGTCTAATTCTGTCACTAAATCCATACCGGTGACCCAGCGCCTAAATACTAGGCCTCAAATTTAATTCCCTCTAAATCTCTCGTTACCCACCGGTGTACTGTTGTTGCTGGGCAAGATATTTAGTGTCCGTCAAAGCACATTTTTTGTTCTGGGTTGAAGTACAATTCCCAATTTAGCAATTTCATAATTTAGTGGTTTCTGCTATATCAGAGCTATTTGAAATCTATCCCTAAAAGGGTATATAATATTGAAGGTGCACATAGGGTCATTCAGAATAACTTCACACACACGCTTCTGTGCATTTCCAAGTCTAATTCTGTCACTAAATCCATACCGGTGACCCAGCGCCTAAATACTAGGCCTCAAATTTAAATCCCTCTAAATCTCTCGTTACCCACCACTGTACTGTTGTTGCTGGGCAAGATATTTAGTGTCCGTCAAAGCACATTTTTTGTTCTGGGTTGAAGTACAATTCCCAATTTAGCAATTTCATAATTTAGTGGTTTCTGCTATATCAGAGCTATTTGAAATCTATCCCTAAAAGGGTATATAATATTGAAGGTGCACATAGGGTCATTCAGAATAACTTCACACACACGCTTCTGTGCATTTCCAAGTCTAATTCTGTCACTAAATCCATACCGGTGACCCAGCGCCTAAATACTAGGCCTCAAATTTAAATCCCTCTAAATCTCTCGTTACCCACCGCTGTACTGTTGTTGCTGGGCAAGATATTTAGTGTCCGTCAAAGCACATTTTTTGTTCTGGGTTGAAGTACAATTCCCAATTTAGCAATTTCATAATTTAGTGGTTTCTGCTATATCAGAGCTATTTGAAATCTATCCCTAAAAGGGTATATAATATTGAAGGTGCACATAGGGTCATTCAGAATAACTTCACACACACGCTTCTGTGCATTTCCAAGTCTAATTCTGTCACTAAATCCATACCGGTGACCCAGCGCCTAAATACTAGGCCTCAAATTTAAATCCCTCTAAATCTCTCGTTACCCACCGCTGTACTGTTGTTGCTGGGCAAGATATTTAGTGTCCGTCAAAGCACATTTTTTGTTCTGGGTTGAAGTACAATTCCCAATTTAGCAATTTCATAATTTAGTGGTTTCTGCTATATCAGAGCTATTTGAAATCTATCCCTAAAAGGGTATATAATATTGAAGGTGCACATAGGGTCATTCAGAATAACTTCACACACACGCTTCTGTGCATTTCCAAGTCTAATTCTGTCACTAAATCCATACCGGTGACCCAGCGCCTAAATACTAGGCCTCAAATTTAAATCCCTCTAAATCTCTCGTTACCCACCGCTGTACTGTTGTTGCTGGGCAAGATATTTAGTGTCCGTCAAAGCACATTTTTTGTTCTGGGTTGAAGTACAATTCCCAATTTAGCAATTTCATAATTTAGTGGTTCCTGCTATATCAGAGCTATTTGAAATCTATCCCAAAAAGGGTATATAATATTGAAGGTGCACATTGGGTCATTCAGAATAACTTCACACACACCCGCTACTGTGTATTTTCAAGTCTAATTCTGTCACTAAACCCATACCTGTCACCCAGCGCCTAAATACTAGGCCTCAAATTTAAATCCCTCTAAATCTCTCGTTACCCACCGCTGTACTGTTGTTGCTGGGCAAGATATTTAGTGTCCGTCAAAGCACATTTTTTGTTCTGGGTTGAAGTACAATTCCCAATTTAGCAATTTCATAATTTAGTGGTTTCTGCTATATCAGAGCTATTTGAAATCTATCCCTAAAAGGGTATATAATATTGAAGGTGCACATAGGGTCATTCAGAATAACTTCACACACACGCTTCTGTGCATTTCCAAGTCTAATTCTGTCACTAAATCCATACCGGTGACCCAGCGCCTAAATACTAGGCCTCAAATTTAAATCCCTCTAAATCTCTCGTTACCCACCGCTGTACTGTTGTTGCTGGGCAAGATATTTAGTGTCCGTCAAAGCACATTTTTTGTTCTGGGTTGAAGTACAATTCCCAATTTAGCAATTTCATAATTTAGTGGTTTCTGCTATATCAGAGCTATTTGAAATCTATCCCTAAAAGGGTATATAATATTGAAGGTGCACATAGGGTCATTCAGAATAACTTCACACACACGCTTCTGTGCATTTCCAAGTCTAATTCTGTCACTAAATCCATACCGGTCACCCAGCGCCTAAATACTAGGCCTCAAATTTATATCCCGCTGAATTTGAATACAATACATTGGGCCAAATAATATATTTGTTGTTGTGGTGAACCATAACAATGAGAAAAACATCTAGTAAGGGACGCGGACGTGGACATGGTCGTGGTGGTGTTAGTGGACCCTCTGGTGCTGGGAGAGGACGTGGCCGTTCTGCCACATCCACACGTCCTAGTGTACCAACTACCTCAGGTCCCAGTAGCCGCCAGAATTTACAGCGATATATGGTGGGGCCCAATGCCGTTCTAAGGATGGTAAGGCCTGAGCAGGTACAGGCATTAGTCAATTGGGTGGCCGACAGTGGATCCAGCACGTTCACATTATCTCCCACCCAGTCTTCTGCAGAAAGCGCACAGATGGCGCCTGAAAACCAACCCCATCAGTCTGTCACATCACCCCCATGCATACCAGGGAAACTGTCTCAGCCTCAAGTTATGCAGCAGTCTCTTATGCTGTTTGAAGACTCCGCTGGCAGGGTTTCCCAAGGGCATCCACCTAGCCCTTCCCCAGCGGTGAAAGACATAGAATGCACTGACGCACAACCACTTATGTTTCCTGATGATGAGGACATGGGAATACCACCTCAGCATGTCTCTGATGATGACGAAACACAGGTGCCAACTGCTGCGTCTTTCTGCAGTGTGCAGACTGAACAGGAGGTCAGGGATCAAGACTGGGTGGAAGACGATGCAGGGGACGATGAGGTCCTAGACCCCACATGGAATGAAGGTCGTGCCACTGACTTTCACAGTTCGGAGGAAGAGGCAGTGGTGAGACCGAGCCAACAGCGTAGCAAAAGAGGGAGCAGTGGGCAAAAGCAGAACACCCGCCGCCAAGAGACTCCGCCTGCTACTGACCGCCGCCATCTGGGACCGAGCACCCCAAAGGCAGCTTCAAGGAGTTCCCTGGCATGGCACTTCTTCAAACAATGTGCTGACGACAAGACCCGAGTGGTTTGCACGCTGTGCCATCAGAGCCTGAAGCGAGGCATTAACGTTCTGAACCTGAGCACAACCTGCATGACCAGGCACCTGCATGCAAAGCATGAACTGCAGTGGAGTAAACACCTTAAAACCAAGGAAGTCACTCAGGCTCCCCCTGCTACCTCTTCTGCTGCTGCCGCCTCGGCCTATTCTGCTGCTGCCGCCTCGGCCTCTTCCTCCGCCTCTGGAGGAACGTTGGCACCTGCCGCCCAGCAAACAGGGGATGTACCACCAACACCACCACCACCACCTCCGTCACCAAGCGTCTCAACCATGTCACACGCCAGCGTTCAGCTCTCCATCTCACAAACATTTGATAGAAAGCGTAAATTCCCACCTAGCCACCCTCGATCCCTGGCCCTGAATGCCAGCATTTCTAAACTACTGGCCTATGAAATGCTGTCATTTAGGCTGGTGGACACAGACAGCTTCAAACAGCTCATGTCGCTTGCTGTCCCACAGTATGTTGTTCCCAGCCGGCACTACTTCTCCAAGAGAGCCGTGCCTTCCCTGCACAACCAAGTATCCGATAAAATCAAGTGTGCACTGCGCAACGCCATCTGTAGCAAGGTCCACCTAACCACAGATACGTGGACCAGTAAGCACGGCCAGGGACGCTATATCTCCCTAACTGCACACTGGGTAAATGTAGTGGCAGCTGGGCCCCAGGCGGAGAGCTGTTTGGCGCACGTCCTGCCGCCGCCAAGGATCGCAGGGCAACATTCTTTGCCTCCTGTTGCCACCTCCTCCTTCTCGGCTTCCTCCTCCTCTTCTTCCACCTGCTCATCCAGTCAGCCACACACCTTCACCACCAACTTCAGCACAGCCCGGGGTAAACGTCAGCAGGCCATTCTGAAACTCATATGTTTGGGGGACAGGCCCCACACCGCACAGGAGTTGTGGCGGGGTATTGAACAACAGACCGACGAGTGGTTGCTGCCGGTGAGCCTCAAGCCCGGCCTGGTGGTGTGTGATAATGGGCGAAATCTCGTTGCAGCTCTGGGACTAGCCAATTTGACGCACATCCCTTGCTTGGCGCATGTGCTGAATTTGGTGGTGCAGAAGTTCATTCACAACTACCCCGACATGTCAGAGCTGCTGCATAAAGTGCGGGCCGTCTGTTCGCGCTTCCGGCGTTCACATCCTGCCGCTGCTCGCCTGTCTGCGCTACAGCGTAACTTCGGCCTTCCCGCTCACCGCCTCATATGCGACGTGCCCACCAGGTGGAACTCCACCTTGCACATGCTGGACAGACTGTGCGAGCAGCAGCAGGCCATAGTGGAGTTTCAGCTGCAGCACGCACGGGTCAGTCGCACTACAGAACAGCACCACTTCACCACCAATGACTGGGCCTCCATGCGAGACCTGTGTGCCCTGTTGCGCTGTTTCGAGTACTCCACCAACATGGCCAGTGGCGATGACACCGTTATCAGCGTTACAATACCACTTCTATGTCTCCTTGAGAAAACACTTAGGGCGATGATGGAACAGGAGGTGGCCCAGGAGGAGGAGGAGGAGGATGAGGAAGAGGGGTCATTTTTAGCACTTTCAGGCCAGTCTCTTCGAAGTGACTCAGAGGGAGGTTTTTTGCAACAGCAGAGGCCAGGTACAAATGTGGCCAGCCAGGGCCCACTACTGGAGGACGAGGAGGACGAGGATGAGGAGGAGGTGGAGGAGGATGAGGATGAAGCATGGTCACAGCGGGGTGGCACCCAACGCAGCTCGGGTCCATCACTGGTGCGTGGCTGGGGGGAAAGGCAGGACGATGACGATACGCCTCCCACAGAGGACAGCTTGTCCTTACCCCTGGGCAGCCTGGCACACATGAGCGACTACATGCTGCAGTGCCTGCGCAACGACAGCAGAGTTGCCCACATTTTAACCTGTGCGGACTACTGGGTTGCCACCCTGCTGGATCCACGCTACAAAGACAATGTGCCCACCTTACTTCCTGCACTGGAGCGTGATAGGAAGATGCGCGAGTACAAGCGCACGTTGGTAGACGCGCTACTGAGAGCATTCCCAAATGTCACAGGGGAACAAGTGGAAGCCCAAGGCCAAGGCAGAGGAGGAGCAAGAGGTCGCCAAGGCAGCTGTGTCACGGCCAGCTCCTCTGAGGGCAGGGTTAGCATGGCAGAGATGTGGAAAACTTTTGTCAACACGCCACAGCTAACTGCACCACCACCTGATACGCAACGTGTTAGCAGGAGGCAACATTTCACTAACATGGTGGAACAGTACGTGTGCACACCCCTCCACGTACTGACTGATGGTTCGGCCCCATTCAACTTCTGGGTCTCTAAATTGTCCACGTGGCCAGAGCTAGCCTTTTATGCCTTGGAGGTGCTGGCCTGCCCGGCAGCCAGCGTTTTGTCTGAACGTGTATTCAGCACGGCAGGGGGCGTCATTACAGACAAACGCAGCCGCCTGTCTACAGCCAATGTGGACAAGCTGACGTTCATAAAAATGAACCAGGCATGGATCCCACAGGACCTGTCCGTCCCTTGTCCAGATTAGACATTAACTACCTCCCCATAACCATATATTATTGGACTCCAGGGCACTTCCTCATTCAATCCTATTTTTATTTTCATTTTACCATTATATTGCGATGCTACCCAAAGTTGAATGAACCTCTCCTCTGCCTGTGTGCTAGGCCTAAATATATGCCAATGGACTGTTGCAGTGGTGGCTGACATGAAGCCTGATTCTCTGCTATGACATGCAGACTAATTCTCTGCTGACATGAAGCCAGATTGTCTGTTACGGGACCTCTCTCCTCTGCCTGGGTGCTGGGCCTAAATTTATGACCATGGACTGTTGCAGTGGTGGCTGACGTGAAGCCTGATTCTCTGCTATGACATGCAGACTGATTCTCTGCTGACATGAAGCCAGATCGTCTGTTACGGGACCTCTCTGCTCTGCCTGTGTGCTAGGCCTAAATATATGCCAATGGACTGTTGCAGTGGTGGGTGACGTGAAGCCTCATTCTCTGCTATGACATGCAGACTGATTCTCTGCTGACATGAAGCCAGATTGTCTGTTACGGGACCTCTCTGCTCTGCCTGTGTGCTAGGCCTAAATATATGCCAATGGACTGTTGCAGTGGTGGGTGACGTGAAGCCTCATTCTCTGCTATGACATGCAGACTGATTCTCTGCTGTCATGAAGCCAGATTGTCTGTTACGGGACCTCTCTGCTCTGCCTGTGTGCTAGGCCTAAATATATGCCAATGGACTGTTGCAGTGGTGGGTGACGTGAAGCCTCATTCTCTGCTATGACATGCAGACTGATTCTCTGCTGACATGAAGCCAGATTGTCTGTTACGGGACCTCTCTGCTCTGCCTGTGTGCTAGGCCTAAATATATGCCAATGGACTGTTGCAGTGGTGGGTGACGTGAAGCCTCATTCTCTGCTATGACATGCAGACTGATTCTCTGCTGTCATGAAGCCAGATTGTCTGTTACGGGACCTCTCTGCTCTGCCTGTGTGCTAGGCCTAAATATATGCCAATGGACTGTTGCAGTGGTGGGTGACGTGAAGCCTCATTCTCTGCTATGACATGCAGACTGATTCTCTGCTGACATGAAGCCAGATTGTCTGTTACGGGACCTCTCTGCTCTGCCTGTGTGCTAGGCCTAAATATATGCCAATGGACTGTTGCAGTGGTGGGTGACGTGAAGCCTCATTCTCTGCTATGACATGCAGACTGATTCTCTGCTGACATGAAGCCAGATCCTCTGTTACGGGAGCTCTCTCCTCTGCCTGGGTGCTGGGCCTAAATTTATGACAATTGACTGTTGCAGTGGTGGGTGACGTGAAGCCTGATTCTCTGCTATGATATGAAGACTGATTCTCTGCTGACATGAAGCCAGATTGTCTGTTACGGGACCTTTCTCCTCTGCCTGGGTTCTGGGCCTAAATTTATGAAAATTGACTCTTACAGTGGTGGGTGACGTGAAGCCTGATTCTAGGCTATGATATGAAGACTGATTCTCTGCTGACATGAAGCCAGATTGTCTGTTACGGGACCTTTCTCCTCTGCCTGGGTTCTGGGCCTAAATTTATGAAAATTGACTCTTACAGTGGTGGGTGACGTGAAGCCTGATTCTCTGCTATGATATGAAGACTGATTCTCTGCTGACATGAAGCCAGATTCTCTGTTACGGGACCTCTCTCCTCTGCCTGGGTGCTGGGCCTAAATTTATGACAATGGACTGTTGCAGTGGTGGCTGACGTGAAGCCTGATTCTCTGCTATGACATGCAGACTGATTCTCTGCTGTCATGAAGCCAGATTGTCTGTTACGGGACCTCTCTGCTCTGCCTGTGTGCTAGGCCTAAATATATGCCAATGGACTGTTGCAGTGGTGGCTGACGTGAAGCCTCATTCTCTGCTATGACATGCAGACTAATTCTCTGCTGACATGAAGCCAGATTGTCTGTTACGGGACCTCTCTCCTCTGCCTGGGTGCTGGGCCTAAATTTATGACAATGGACTGTTGCAGTGGTGGCTGACGTGAAGCCTGATTCTCTGCTATGACATGCAGACTAATTCTCTGCTGACATGAAGCCAGATTGTCTGTTACGGGACCTCTCTCCTCTGCCTGGGTGCTGGGCCTAAATATATGCCAATGGACTGTTGCAGTGGTGGCTGACGTGAAGCCTCATTCTCTGCTATGACATGCAGACTAATTCTCTGCTGTCATGAAGCCAGATTGTCTGTTACGGGACCTCTCTGCTCTGCCTGTGTGCTAGGCCTAAATATATGCCAATGGACTGTTGCAGTGGTGGGTGACGTGAAGCCTCATTCTCTGCTATGACATGCAGACTGATTCTCTGCTGACATGAAGCCAGATTGTCTGTTACGGGACCTCTCTGCTCTGCCTGTGTGCTAGGCCTAAATATATGCCAATGGACTGTTGCAGTGGTGGGTGACGTGAAGCCTCATTCTCTGCTATGACATGCAGACTGATTCTCTGCTGACATGAAGCCAGATTCTCTGTTACGGGACCTCTCTCCTCTGCCTGTGTGTGTGCTGGGCCTAAATATATGCCAATGGACTGTTGCAGTGGTGGCTGACGTGAAGCCTCATTCTCTGCTATGACATGCAGACTAATTCTCTGCTGACATGAAGACAGATTCTCTGTTACGGGACCTCCCTCCTCTGCCTGGGTGCTGGGCCTAAATATATGCCAATGGACTGTTGCAGTGGTGGCTGACGTGAAGCCTCATTCTCTGCTATGACATGCAGACTGATTCTCTGCTGACATGAAGCCAGATTCTCTGTTACGGGACCTCTCTCCTCTGCCTGTGTGTGTGCTGGGCCTAAATATATGCCAATGGACTGTTGCAGTGGTGGCTGACGTGAAGCCTCATTCTCTGCTATGACATGCAGACTGATTCTCTGCTGACATGAAGCCAGATTCTCTGTTACGGGACCTCTCTCCTCTGCCTGTGTGTGTGCTGGGCCTAAATATATGCCAATGGACTGTTGCAGTGGTGGCTGACGTGAAGCCTCATTCTCTGCTATGACATGCAGACTAATTCTCTGCTGTCATGAAGCCAGATTGTCTGTTACGGGACCTCTCTGCTCTGCCTGTGTGCTAGGCCTAAATATATGCCAATGGACTGTTGCAGTGGTGGGTGACGTGAAGCCTCATTCTCTGCTATGACATGCAGACTGATTCTCTGCTGACATGAAGCCAGATTGTCTGTTACGGGACCTCTCTGCTCTGCCTGTGTGCTAGGCCTAAATATATGCCAATGGACTGTTGCAGTGGTGGGTGACGTGAAGCCTCATTCTCTGCTATGACATGCAGACTGATTCTCTGCTGACATGAAGCCAGATTCTCTGTTACGGGACCTCTCTCCTCTGCCTGTGTGTGTGCTGGGCCTAAATATATGCCAATGGACTGTTGCAGTGGTGGCTGACGTGAAGCCTCATTCTCTGCTATGACATGCAGACTAATTCTCTGCTGACATGAAGACAGATTCTCTGTTACGGGACCTCCCTCCTCTGCCTGGGTGCTGGGCCTAAATATATGCCAATGGACTGTTGCAGTGGTGGCTGACGTGAAGCCTCATTCTCTGCTATGACATGCAGACTGATTCTCTGCTGACATGAAGCCAGATTCTCTGTTACGGGACCTCTCTCCTCTGCCTGTGTGTGTGCTGGGCCTAAATATATGCCAATGGACTGTTGCAGTGGTGGCTGACGTGAAGCCTCATTCTCTGCTATGACATGCAGACTGATTCTCTGCTGACATGAAGCCAGATTCTCTGTTACGGGACCTCTCTCCTCTGCCTGTGTGTGTGCTGGGCCTAAATATATGCCAATGGACTGTTGCAGTGGTGGCTGACGTGAAGCCTCATTCTCTGCTATGACATGCAGACTAATTCTCTGCTGACATGAAGACAGATTCTCTGTTACGGGACCTCCCTCCTCTGCCTGGGTGCTGGGCCTAAATATATGCCAATGGACTGTTGCAGTGGTGGCTGACGTGAAGCCTCATTCTCTGCTATGACATGCAGACTAATTCTCTGCTGACATGAAGACAGATTCTCTGTTACGGGACCTCTCTCCTCTGCCTGGGTGCCGGGGCCTAAATATCTGAGAATGGACTGTTCCAGTGGTGGGTGACGGGAAGCCAGATTCTCTGCTATGGAACCTCTCTCCAATTGATTTTGGTTAATTTTTATTTATTTAATTTTTATTTTAATTCATTTCCCTATCCACATTTGTTTGCAGGGGATTTACCTACATGTTGCTGCCTTTTGCAGCCCTCTAGCTCTTTCCTGGGCTGTTTTACAGCCTTTTTAGTGCCGAAAAGTTCGGGTCCCCATTGACTTCAATGGGGTTCGGGTTCGGGACGAAGTTCGGATCGGGTTCGGATCCCGAACCCGAACATTTCCGGGATGTTCGGCCGAACTTCTCGAACCCGAACATCCAGGTGTTCGCTCAACTCTAGTCATAATAAATTATAAATGCAGTTCAAAATATCCATGTATTAGATTTAATTTATTTATAGTTTACAAAAACAGGTAAAAATGTGCCTAAATGTACCTCTGAGCTAACTTAATAGTATCTAAAAGGAATTGTCTCACAGGCACACGAGAATCAATGAAGAGGGTCCCCTGCTGAAGACCACTGTATATTAGCTAAAGTAGAGAGCATCTATCCATATTCTGGTACACCTACCTGTTCATACATGACATCTAGTGGCATGTAGCATAATGCTGCAGTGGTCACTGCAAATGATACTTATGGCAAAAAGTGGCTTCCCCCGATTTACAACAACTAATTGTTTAGAAGTAGCACATACATAAAAACATATTGAGGGAGATTTGCCTCTAGAAACCTCCAAACGATCTGGTTTTAGGAGTAAGGTAGTCCAGTTTTGGGAAAAAACTGGACAACTCTCAGGATCTGCCTAAGATGAAGAACAGGTGAGTACACGGATTCTGCACCTCCACTCCTGTTCTCTTTGTTCTACTTACATTGCTACAATGGTGACATCATGTTGACAACATGTGATTGATGCAGCCAATCATTGGCCTCATTGGTGCACACGACTGTTAGTGATATAATTATTTCATAAGTGTGGGCAGAAATAAAAAAGAGCTAATATACATTACATTCTCAAGCCTAAAAGACATCAAATGTGGGCACAAACAAAGGAGAACACTCAAAACACCAATGATCACAATGGCAAATTGTAGACAGTAGACTTTGATATCAATCAGAGCAATGGAAAAATTAAGCCAGTCATAGTAAAAGCAATTTTGCTCTAATCTTAATTATCAGACAAATTTCCTGACCTACCACAGCCATTACCTTTACAAAGTAAACAGATCTTAAATGAGCAGTCCCACAGAAACCACATCCACTATCCACAGGGTAATAGATGCGTATAATCGGTGGGGATGCCACTGGGGCCAATGCTGATCATGAGAACAGGAGCTCTGTGTTTCACATTTATATGGTCATGCCTGTGCACTGCTACTCTACTTAACTTTATAGAACCAAATGATATAGCCAAGTGCTATACTTGGATATCTCTGCAATCTCATAGAGTTGAATGGAGTGAGAATGCACATGCTCTCATGATTAGTGGTGGCCCCAGTGGTCAGACCTTTGCCAATCAGATACTAATTCCCTATCCTATGGATATAGGATGTGGTTATCCAACCGCTTTAAGGAGAGATCTATATACTATGGTCTGGTGGAAAATAACTTTTATTGTAGGCAACATTGTTTTTAAATATGCATTGTTATCATTATGATGATTATATTTCAGAAATATATAAACTTCTCAACACTGAAATTGCCACACCAAGAAAGACAAGTCACAAGGTTATGCAAATCGAGTACCTACTAGTGATGAGCGGCAGGGGTCATATTCGAATTCGCGATATTTCGCGAATATTTTTCAGAATATTCGCGAATATTCGAAAATTCGCGATTTTTTTTACTTGAAAAATCGGCAAGGTAATGATTGTATAATATGCGAATTTTCGTAATTCGAATTTTCGGATTCAAATTTTTATTGCGAATTTTTTAACTTACAACTATTAGACAAAGAAGATTATAGCACTATATTAGCTAAATTGCTCTATATTAGATTTTTTTCGAATATTCGCTATATTGCTATAACTTCGTTTTTTCGAATATTCGTAATATTCTAAAAAGAATATATAGCTATATAGCGAATATTCGAAAAAACAAATATAGAGCAAAATTGGCAAACACTACTACTCCTAAAGTCAAGTATATTGCAGCCTTCTTATTGGCCCACAAGCTAGAAGCAGGGAGGGATCATGTGTACTGATTAAATAAAAAAAAAATTGAATAAAAAAAACTAAAAAAAATTTAAAAAAGGAAAAAAAAATCGAATATTCGAAATTACGAATATATATAACCATATTCGAAATTTTCGAAGTACCTATATTCGCAATAAAAATTTGAAATTCGAATATTCGTGATCAACACTAGTACCTACAGTAGCTCCAATCTCTGGCATGTGGGAGGGGCATAAAAGCTGATTGGAAGCAAAGTTTTTTAGCCACACGAAACCTTTAAAATTGGATCAGGTTGTGTGGGATAATTATGTAATGTCTCCTGTTCATCAATGTGCCAGTTATAACCACTTGTCAGACACTAAGACAGAGAGACCTTTGAACTGAGAGGCCTTGCAGATCACTACATGTCTAAGCTGATTTGTCAGCACTGTTCCATTTTGCATGTCCAGATGGTTGGGAGAACACTGATGAACTGGAATGAGAGCAGAGGTGCACAGAGGTGAACCTCTGCAAGGACAGATTGCCTGATTAGAAGAATGGCACACAGTGATTCGTTCTGTAATGCAAGTGAAATTGGACATCACATCCCAAGCCTAGGGTGGCAAACAATGTTTACGCAAACCATCAGAAGGTGTTTGTATTACATTGGGCTGCGAGTCAGATATCCAGCTACATGTAGTCGGTTGACCTACATAACTCTTCTGCTCTCAAAGGCTATCATGGTGCATAGCAAACAGAAATTGCAGTTGAAATTGAGGTCTATCCTGAGTCCTGCTTGTCTCAGATGCAATTATAGTCGGAGATTTGTTTGGAAACCACGTGGCAAAGCCATGAAGAGGCCTGCACAAGGTAACATCTAATTCCTAGGATTATGATGTAGATTAGCATAACATACAGAAGGTAGTTGGTCCCTTCTAGTCTGCATTTCAGGTGCACTAACAATTGGTAAGATAATGGAGGAAAGGTACATTTCCCCTAAAATATTTTTATATGTGTCTTAGGCTCCAGGAAAAATGAATGAAAATCTCAGACTTTCCAAAAGTGATTGGTTGAGAAATCTGGAAAAAAAAAAGGTCTGGGGTTGGATTAGCGAAGAGTAGGGTGGGTTCCCAATGCCTAGTCCATCTCTACTGGACTGCTGATCGATAAGCTATACCTGCAGCATGTGCACAACATCATTCCCCTTACTCCTCTTTTTGACATAGAAAAGTCACAAAAGTTTTCTGTCTTTTCTAGTCGCAATCTGCATTTTACCATGCCCTTGCCAAGTCTATCAAAGTGAAGGCATTGTGAGAGAGGGGTCATGGGTCTCGGCAAATTCATCATTATTTATGCCAGAATCTGGCATAAATAATGACAGAAATCTATAACAACTCTGAGCTGCTGAAGATTTCACTCCAGTACACAGAGAGCAGGAAGAGGCAGGTAATTTATGATGAAGCCTGTGCCTCTTAATAAATTACATGTCTCTGCGGCAGCGCAGGCTCCATCAAGGTCTTCGAAGCATATGCCAGCCTTAATAAATCAGGACCATAGTGTTGGGTCTATCTCTCACCTGTGGGTCCGACTTATACGTTTCAGACATTGCATTAGCTGCATAGGTTTTTGTTTTCTCTCCTTGCCTGAGAGGTTTTTGCCTTTTTATTCTGGATGTTAAATAAATATAAAATACAGGTAATTCCTGTTTGGACTTTATCTGCTGTGTCACTGTCTCTAACTGCTGTGAACCCTTTTTGATTACCTCTCCATGCCCTTACTTTTCAATCCAACTACAATATATTATCGACTCTAATTATTGATGTTCTTGATTATACAAATACATATCTTTGCGTCCATTGGTTGTATGATGAACATCCAATGTGTTCCCCGACAGAATTGGCCATGTTACTGCTGCTGACCTCAGAAAGCACTGGCATACAGTACAATTCCCCCTTTCTACAGGAGGAAGGCAGGAAAGCTGGGTGTCCCACATATCTATGGGTGCAAAGGTAATTTTTCGAAAAAGGTCAGAGTCCCAAATTTTATTAAACTATTTATATTTTATTTCACGTTCATGATCTAACCCATGAAATTATGTGTATTTAGTGAATGTATCACAATACATTTAATCACCTGCAGATACTGTGTTGCAGAGGTGTTGATCACCATGATGTCACGAGTGGACCTATGCATTTTAATCAAAATGTATAAAAAATGCCATGTATAAATGCTTATAATTTATAATGAGAAGCAATAGGTTAATGCATAGTATGCAGAGATGGGATCCATGTCTTTTTTTCTACAGTTTAGCACTAAACCAAACGTGTTTGTTTCTACTGTGCAGCCTATACTCTACAAGTAATCAATTTTACAGGTAAGTAATCCAGAAAATCATTATGATCATTATCAGATCATGTCACGATAGCTGCAGTTTTATGTGTTAAATGTTGCACTGTGTCTTTGAGATTTTTTCTGATCTATATATCTTTTTGTGCGCTGTATAGGTAAGATCATTATAAACCATTGCCTAATTATATACAACTTGACTTGCTTTGATTAGTCAGCTTAAATTACTTTTTTATAACTATATATTTGCAATTTATCCATTAAGTGGCTTTTATACTATATAATAGATATGACTATTTATATGACTTTTTTTCTATCCTGCCACACAATGCATGATTGCTTATCCATCCAGCATTGCCATTATAATATATGTAAAACTCAATAATAATAATAAATAATTTTATTCAATATATTCATATTTATTAAATGCACTTCTATCCCCATTCTTGCGATAGGGTTTTTAACTTATTTGCCATGGAAAATTCTTTATTTTAGTCTTTGTTGGCACATAGTGGAAAAGTCTTATTTTTGTATTTGACAAGTTTATTAGTAATGCAGTTGTAATTGCTAATCATTTTATGTTATTGCTCTTGTTATGATTAAAACTGATATCGTTATTTCAACTCAAAGACAATTTAGGAAAAACATGATGATTTCCATTCCCTTGCAAAAGAAGAATACTACTGTAAAATGCATAATAAAGCATTTGTGTTATTTATTTTATACCAAGAAGTAAATGTAAAATTTGTGATGATGAAACTCTATAGACCAGACACTTAAATTAACTGACTTATTTTTATATTTTACTTCAAATGAGTCAGTTCATATATTGCATTAGACTTTTTTATATGTATCATTCTTCAGCATTTTGTAGCTTCACAATTAGCTTTTGTCTGAAAGTCTCCTTGATTCATGTATTTTCCAATGAGTGTTTTGGATGCTAAATGATCAAGGTTGTTGTTATAGCTCACATTTTGTACTCTATCCATCAATCTATTTAGTCCTCAGTGTTGTCTGGCTATGACATTGAGAATTTCCTACTCAATTGTAATAGAGGTTCCTACTGTAAGCAAGGTCAAAGTCTGGATTTGATTGATAGACATCCTCTTGTTTGTCCATTCTGATAGGAAAGTAAGTGATCTCTTGGCAATTAAACTTAGCAGAAGTAAAGCTGAAAGAGAAAAGCTGATTAAGGGAATAATGAAAGTAGAAGTCTTAAGTATGAATAACCTAAACATACTGTCACACAGTATATAGTGAATGAATTTTGGCACTGGGTACAGTTTATAAAAGTTTAGAAATGAAATTTATCATCCATTAGACATTATTCACTGGATGCATTTTTATAAACTTTTAGTCAATTATTCATGCTTTGGTTCTTGGTTTACTGGTGGATATATTAAAAATACCCTTGTGAATATTTAAAACAATGGTAATACATGAGCTATAAGTAAAGATGATTCCATTACCAATGTGCCGCCATTTGTGGCAAGAATTTTAGTTGAATTAAAATGACAGACGCAAAATTACATTGCATTAGAATTATATTACATTAGAATTAAAACCAAAAGTGGAATCAAGTAGAATAAAGAGGGCAAGACTAACTAGATTTTACTTTCCTACATTATGTTTTCTGGAGTTCTTAAATTTATTTAATAGCCTAATCCTAGTGTCTGCCACTGCCCTAAATTAGCATGGTATAACATTAATGACAGGTAGCTATTAAGGTTTAAAAAATATTTTGCTTAATGGTTTCCATGAGTTAAAACTGTTGCACTTTCCAACTACAATCTTCAATCTTTTATTTTCAAACCCTCTGAAATTGTTTGCTCCCAGTTTTAGACACATGTGGGGATACGTTTTCTAGTAAGGGTAGGTTCACATCACGCTTTATGCCTCCCTTTGATTTATACGCTACAAAAAAAGTATACAAAAACGCAGTACACCACATTCTTGTATCCTGGACAATAATAAAAAAAAGTACACTTTTTTTTTTTTTTTTTTTACAATGGAACCCTATGGTAAATGGATACCACTATATGGCATTAGTCTGAGGCATCCGTTTAACATATACTTTTTTTGTATATGTTAAAAGGATGGGAAAAACATGATATGAACCCTAATATGTGCTAGACTAATATGAGCTTCCCTCCTTAGATCCTCTCCATATATATCTATCATGCACAATCTCCTACTTCTAAATCTAGCACTGATGAAAGCTAAATAACTGTCAAAAACAGGAGCAGAGCACTACCAGATTTATATCAGATTCAGCAGCGTTAGCAGCTAGGTGAAGGACTTACACACACTTTACATAAGCAAAATAGTAGATTTGTTTTTAAATAAAAGCCATTTAGAAAGTTGCTTAATTTTGCTGTTAGGAAGGAAATTAACAATAAAAAATAAAAATGTGCCTTGGAGTCTATAGCTTAAAGCTATAATTTTTAAACAATCTGATTGCCTGGGGTTATGCATTCCAGAGATCTTGAGAAGAAAAAAATGTGTAATCAATTGAACAAAGCTACTGCATGATAGCAAAAATACTATCAATTTTGCTTTGCTTTTAACATGATAATACATATTGTTGATGTGATCCATTTATTTCTGACTCCTTCTTGCAGAACAGCGCCTGCCACAAGAAGTTATGATGTCAATGCCTAGTGAATGTATATATATATATATATATATATATATATATATATATATATAAAGTTCAATGCCTAATGTAGTCAGAATAGAGAGCTACTGCTCATAAACCAAATGCACACCATTCCAGCTCAAAAAATAGAACCTAAAAATACAGTTTTCTCTGGAAACATGCTGTTCATGTACTGAAAACCTTGCACTTGCAAAAGTACATTTTAAATGCCACTTCTATTTGATAGGAAATCCAGTACTATTCATGTTCCTGTCAAAGAAAAGTAAGCGTTTAAAAAAATAAAGTTCATGTTTATCAGCAAGACCACAGTTTCCAATCTTTGATTAAGAATGAATTTACATAGAATATTGCTTTGCCTTGAGGAATGCTACATTGTAGCAGGCTGAATAGCTAACAATAAATATTACACATTTTCATATTTAGCAAGAAATAACAAAACAAAAATCAGTGTTTGTTCCATATTTCTACAAATGTGACAAGCACTGACCATCTGCTCAACAAATACATCAGCAGACATTGGCAGGATGTCAGCAGCCTTAGGGATATATGGCAAATTTGTTGGTACTCTACGTGCAGGACTTGTTGCCTGCTAAAATATTATCATACTGCTGTATTCTTCTGAAAACCATTTTATTGCTTCCTGCAGGATATTGTCCTTTGGGAGTTTCTATAAAAGCAGGTGTTCTTGGTTTCTTTTGTACATATTTAAGAAATTTAGAATCTATTTGTAAAGTGGGCAATACTTTATGACGGTATACATTATAATGTATTTGCTGTACAAATATGAGTAAACTGTTCGGTATGCATATAATAAAGTTAGTACATCAATATAGAATTGCACTAATTATATATTATATTCCATAATAAACATATTGATTATAAGTAATGATTAGCAAACTTCTTGAAATGCTTTTTGGTTTCAATTGAGCAGAATGGGTCAGGTGATTTGATTTGAGTCCAAATAAATTCAACCTAAGGATGAGTGAACTGGTTCTATTGGTTTGGGATTCCATCTGAACTTCTCAAAAAGTTCTGATACAGTCAAAATGAATAGCCTAATGCACAAATTTTAATTTGTCAACAATATATATGCATTAGGTGGTACTTTTTCTCAATATGGAGAGCCCATGGTACACGATGCCCCTACAATGCCAATTAAATGTGCGCAGTATTGTAGGCCAGGCGTTGTCCATACTATGCTAAGTATATGTGCACAGTATTGTAGGCCAGGCGATGCCCCAACTATGCCAAGTAAATGTGTGCAGTATTGTAGGCCAGACAATCCCCTTATTATGCTAATTACATGTGTGCAATATTGTAAACCAGGTGATGCCCCTCTGGGTTACTGAGAAAGATAATTAAATTAGTTTTCCTAAACCTATCTGATGCTGGTCAATGCTAGATATGCTAATTTAAATATATTTACCCAGAAATCAAGAGGAAAATTGCCTAGCCTACAATAGTCATTATGTATATCAACTGGTTTCTATAACAGAAATAGTACCCACCCAGAGATTCACCTTAAGATCTTGCAACTAGAAACATTGTTCTAATCTGCTTTTCTTTGATTAAGAGCTTTTGTCCTGAAAGTACTAGTTGCAGATGTGAGGTCAGCTTAGCTATGCTACCTAAGACTGTTTAAAAGACAGGAGAGCATATTTGCTAATCTGCTATGTGGAAACAATGTAGTGCTCTACTTACTGTTGACCTACTTGTGGTATAACAGCAAGTAAGTGTAATTATAAAGTCTATTCACCTGAAGATACATTATCAGTATAGCAAAGACAGATAACACCTTCAGCAGCTTTGTTCACTATTTTGGACCAACCTTCAACCAAATGTGAGACAAGAAAATTATAACAACTTCCAAAGCTTTCACTTCTTTCAATGAAACATGCAAGTTAGTACTCTTTTTAAAAGAAGAACAAGAGAACCTGCATGCCTCAAGAGAAAATTGTAGACCTACCTTGTGGGGTACCCTTTGGGTGGCTCTTTATCATTAGGGTGACAACAAAATTATGCATGAGTATTGTATGCAAGGTGACACTACTCTTGGATACATATCTTAATTTGGCCATCATGAGAAAATATTAGCATTATTTTCTGTTATGGAAAAAGCCAATTTAAATATCTTTCCCAGAAAGCCAAATAAATGCAAATTAGCTTACTTGCCAAAAAAAGAAGAAAAGAAAAGAGAGCATATCTTATCTAATGCCAGAAGAATTAAGATATTCGATTTGTAATATACTCTTCCTAGAAACCAAGAGTAATGTTGGTTTCCCTTATGATAAAGAGTTGTGTTAAAAATACATCTTCTGGTGACCTTGCATGTGCATAACTTTTACAATGTGCATTAGAATATAAAGTAAATATCTGGTTCAAATAATGATTGGCAGTGATGGCCAGTTTGCCGTGTTCACCCGCGAACACATGCGGGCTGCCATCTTAACTCACAAGTCCAGTGAGGCACAGGTAAGCCCTTACCTGTGCCTGCGCCGTGAGCCGGTCTGAAACAAATGCGGTGACCGGGAGCAGGAAGTTCCGAACAGCTGCCGGGGACCTTCATCGGGCTGTTCTCGGAACTGCCTGCTCCCGGTGACAGCATTTGTTTCAGACCGGCTCGCGGCGCAGGCAGAGGTAAGGGCTTACCTGTGCCTGGCCGGACTTGTGAGTTAAGATGGGAGCCCGTATGTGTTCGTGGGCGAACGCGGCGAACTGGCCATCACTGATGATTGGTACTCTCTCTGGATTCACAACAAAAACTATAATACTTGAAATAAAATCTATTTATTAATAAAAGCAATCCTACTATAACAGTAAATACCTAATAAAACCAGTAATAAGTAAAATTGTGTACACAGCTAGATAAATCGGTACTAAAACAGAAGAATGAAAGCATTGAAAACAATCCCTGTATAAAAATATTCAGAATAAAATATTCAGAATAAATATTCAGAATAAAATACTCAGAACAAAATATTCTATATTTGTATATTCAAAATATTTTATTTGTGATAATGATCTTGTATCTCTTACAACATGCGATTATTGCAACAATGCTTCCACACTAAAATCCAGCCTCTGTTGGTCTATGTCCATAACAGTAACCGTATATACGTGTCCTTTTAAATACCACTTCTTTGTATAGCAATGGATGTATCTGATATAGATAATTCACAAAAAGTTCATGAACATTCGGGCTTTCGATAAATTAGCCTAGGTACCTTTTAAAACAAGCTGCAATCCTTCTCCTGTTACTGCAAAATCCCCTTTATATTCACCCCATATGCAAACTAACTTACAGTTTGTTGCTGAGGGATCTCAAATTGCAAGCCGGCCGTGGTGTCCCACGTGTCCCGAACCTTGAAGCGATCTTACCTCAGTGCAAAGTTTCTGTTTGCTCTTGTACGCTGGGGGATGGTGTCAGCTGGGTGCCGTGATTATTCATAAACTGTGCAGCAGTAGTAATCGCAGGTACAGATTTTTCTTCCAAATTGCGGAGCGCTCCGTTGTATTGTAAATTCTTTGTATACAGTCACATAAAAGTTCGGGGGTCCTCCTCTATCAAACGCGTTTCAGGACTCTCTCTGGTCCCTTCTTCAGTTGTTAAATACCTTAGGTCACATGTGTTTTGAAGTTGTCTATAAACTATGGTCTGGAATCAGTTCCGATATACCCTCTATTTATACATTCTTTTGTAGATAGGCTATGATCCAATGTCATCAGTCAATAGAGTATATTAAATATCTCATAGATATACAGTGGAAGCATGCTGCCTATCAGCTCATTTGCATTATCATATTCCGGAGCAATATATGTATAAATATATCTAGAAAAATATATATAGAGATAAAAAATATAAGACTAAAAAGTAAAAAATATAAATAAAAACAATATGAGTCAAAAAGAGTAAGGATATTGTGTATACATTATACATCTCCATAATGATTCTATCATTTCTGATGGTTTTCATGCGATATTGTTGCGTTTTCTATGAGTTTTTTTTTAACAAAATAAACGCACCTGCGATTTTTCATGCATTTTCTCCATATATTTGTAAAGCAATACAAAGATATATAGGCGTGTTTTTTTATGTACAAAATAATGTTTTCCTAAGTAATTATAACTTCATGAATGTACAACCCTGATTTTTGGGTTCAATAAAAAAATCTATATAAATAATTTGGTAAAGAAAATTCCACGGATAAGAATTCAATAGATAAAAATTCTATCAAAATTTTGTAAAATTAGATTAAAAAAATGTTAAAATCCATTCTATGGAGAAAAAAATTCTATAGAACAGAGTGGCAAAAGTTTTTGTTGTGAATCCAGAGAGAGTGCCAATCATTATTTGGACTATTTTTAACTGTGTGAGTGGGTGAACCATACTGTTTGAGCACCTGCATACTGCTGGTGAACAGGTGAGCCACCCTTTTTATTCCATTACCTTATAAAGTAAAGATCTGGTTTTGTACTTTTCAGGGTATGGCCCAGCCCCATCCTCTTCAGGTTTCTGTATACAGTTTTGAAAGCCACAACTAGGAGAGGATTCAAAAACGAGAAGTCATATCTGTCCACTTTTTCTCCTTTTATGATCCAGTCATGATTTTGCATTCCAAAGCCGCATACAGAAACTTGACAATGTGGTCATATCATCTACAATGTACAGATCTATATTTTTCTACCTTTCCTCTTGGCTTAAGATATCCCAAGTTGAGTGGGGTGAATTGATAGACTTAAAAAAAAAAACACCCAACAGAGTCATGCAAAAGTTTAAATGATAAAAACCATGACAGAACCCCAGTGGACTCCATTATAAGTTATGAATGTATGTTTCAAAAACAGGGATCATTGTCTAATTTTCTATAGTAATCATAATTAGAGATGAACAAATTTTAAAAGTGGTGTAGAACACTGTGCCTTGCTGTAACACGTATAGGGAGTCTGCTGGGGTAGTTAAATTATACTGTGAGTCAGCGTGACTAGAGATGAGTGAATTTTTCAAAAATTTAATTTGCTGGTTCGCCAAATTTTTGGGGAAAGGTGGTGGCAGCAGCATAAGGAGACCACAGAGTGGCAAGGTGACATAGTTTGGAGGTGGCAGCAGCATCAGGAGGCCACAGAGTGGTAAGGTGACATAGTGTGGAGGTGGCATTAGCATCAGGAGGCCACAGAGTGACATAGTGTGGAGGTGGCAGCAGGATGATGAGACCACAGAGTGGCAAGGTGACATAGTTTGGAGGTGGCAGCAGCATCAGGAGGCCACAGAGTGGTAAGGTGACATAGTGTGGAGGTGGCATTAGCATCAGGAGGCCACAGAGTGACATAGTGTGGAGGTGGCAGCAGGATGATGAGACCACAGAGTGGCAAGGTGACATAGTGTGGAGGTGGCAGCAGCATCAGGAGGTGGGTGGCAATACCAGTACCCACTGAAGATGGTGGGTGAATTAAGGAGCACTTGGCATCAGATGCGTGGCATCAGGCGGATGGCAGCATCAGAATAGTATCTGAGGCAGGAGTCCAGAAGAAACCAGTCACTTTTGTCAAAGAGTTGGTGTGGCACCATGGATGCATGCATCAGGAATTGGTAGGTGGAAATCCTGGCTGATCCAAGCCTGGTTCATCTTGACAAAGATCAGTCTCTCCACATTGTGGGTGGACAAGCAAGTTTTTATTGGGGTAACTATGGCCCCCGCCGCACTAAGCACCCGCTCTGATGCCATAGTACTAGCCGGGCAGGACAGCTTTTCGAGGGCAAACTCGGCCAATTGTGGCCACAAATCCAGTTTGGCTTCCCAGTAGTCCAGTGGATCTTCAGTGACGGCTGGCAGGGTGCACACTTAGTATGTGTCACAGTGTAGGGGGAGGGGAGGAACACCAGAATGACAAAATAAGGAAAATGACCAGGAACTAGGCCTCAAGGCTAGGAAAAGGGAAATAGTGACCACCTAAGGAAACCCTAAATCTAGCCCTGACCTAAATCTAGCCCTGTCAGTATGAATAGACCCTGTAGGTGGAAATATTCATACAGCGGAAACCTAGGCCCTAGTAACCCTGAAAATCCCTAGGATTCGTGACAGGGTCTGACACTACTGGTTCCTTCCCAGATGAATGAACCAGCGTCTCCCTGAGGCCTAGTAAACAATGAGCAAATGGGAGCAACAAAATATCAAGAGAAGTCCACTTATCTTCAATAGAAAATGGATGAGCAGGAATTCAGATGAGGAACACACACCAGCTCTTCCAACTCCAGGCAGAGAATATCAACTGAAGTGGTATGAAGTGTGAGTCTAGACTAAATAGAGGAGCAGTAATGACTGCAAGCTACACCTAAGACAAGAGGTGTGGTCATTAACAACAACAGCACTGCACGCATACTGTTATCTCTTGGCAATCGCTTCCGTGATCTATTGCTGGTGGAATGAGTGACGAGGAGTAGGAGGAGGAGCAGGAGCATCAGGACCAGAAGATGATGGGAAGGACAGAGAGCTCCCTTCGGCTGAAATGGTGGAGCCTTGACTGCCTGAAACCGGGTGCGTGCCACTGGGTGTTGCAGCGGTTGTTGCGGCAAGCTGGACAACCACATCAGAGCCACAGTTCTCCCAGACCATTTTATGGTGACTAGTGTTGAACGCGAATAGTCAATTAACAAATTTTTAGCAAGAATTTCGGCACTTTGAGAATTCAATAATATTTCGAATATAGTGCTAAATATTCATTATATCGAATATTCCTCATTTTTTCCTTATGAACACATGATTCCTCCCTTCATAAGTTGCTTGTGGGCCAATGACTCATTGGCCCACAAGCAAGAAACAGGTAGGAATCATGTGTTCAGATGGAGAAAATGCTGAATATTTCTAAAAACGAATATATAGCACTATATTCTATAGTGCTATATATTCGTTTTTGACCCACGCCTGTATTGAGCGCGTAATATTAGCATTTTACGCGATCATTACCTTGCCGATTTTCGTGTAAAAAAAAAAGAATGCAGAATATAATGAATATACTAATTCACGAATATATGACGAATATGCTACAAAATTTTTGCAAAATATCAGAAATTAAATGATGACCCCTGCCGTCACTAATAGCGACGCTGCATATGCTGATGCAGGGCCGGTATGCCAACATTGGCACCCTGGCCACGCTTCACCTTCTGCCCACAGATACTACATATGACCACGTTCACCTCCTCCGACGGCTTAACAAAAAACTGCCACACCGCCGAGTAGGTTATTTTACCCCAACACTACGCACTGACTGCTACCGCTGCTGCCTCCTTGAACCCCTGCACCATTATTTCCTAGGCAGGTAGGCTCCCACGAAGCGGGTGGTCTACCACGCACATGTTTGGCTACTGACCTCCCACTGCTGCCACCCTGCTGACTCCCGCCCATGCTAGCGACTTGCTGGCTCCGCCTCTGGCTTATGGGCAAGCTGCCACCCTCTTCTCCCCATGATAATACACGTCACTGATGTGCTCCTCAACCGTCTCTGGGTGAAAAGCCTGACCGCTTGGAACACGAGCTCTCACGCGACTTTCCTCATTACTACTTGCCCGCATGGCAGAGGAAGCGGAGGATGTCTCTTCCACATCTTGGCTTGCCAGTAGCTGCTGACCATCTTTTAGTCTGTGAACCCTGGTCTACACAAATGCTGTGGAACGCTTCCTTCCTATCCTTTCCCTGCACTTATAAATAATTTTTTCACCACAATCAAGTATTTGCTATTACTGTCTCTAGCACCTGCAGATGTCTCTCCCTGCACGAAGTACGCTGGTAAATGACAGAATATAAGATGTCTGCCGCTATTTATAGGGCTGTGACAACACAGGGCTGGCTGCTGATTGACGGCATGCTTGTCATTATAGGAGATCCCACCTTCCTAGAGTTACTTTCTCTATGTCGTCACACATGCAGCAGCCATTTTAGGAAAAAATTTGATTTGTTACCACGAAGGATGAGGAAATTCAGCTTTGGTGCAAATCAAATTTTTCATGAAATTCATATTGAATTCCACTTAGTCAGCTTTGATTTGCCTATCTCTAAGTATCACATACAGATGACAGGAGTCGCTCTTAGAATTACTGCAAACTTCACTTATTTGGGCAGTATTGGGGCCAAAACTGACCAAATAACTCAAGTATGAACTCAGCCTTACAGGTCGATGTTAGCCCCAAGAAGAAACAATCTCTTTTTACACCGTCATCAGCTGATTCCACATAGATGTCTACAGAACCTGTTCTATTACATACTTATAAAAGTAGAGCCCCCTGACAGAGTGGAGTGGGTGTCAGCAGTACGTTTTATTGTTGACTTTACTGATTATTTTGCCCTTCTTCTGATCCGTCAGAACAATAACCCATCAAAACGGATCCTGTCTGTTGAGCATCCACCTTCACTCAGTCAGCATTTGGTCAGTAATACATCTGTATTCAATTGTCCCTGCACTGGATGCTGAGGACATGGTGGAGGGTGAAGAGGTAGAGGCAGACATTGTCGCAGGACCAACGGCGTGAGAATGTGGAGGCGGAAGCGGCATCACCTGGCTAAGTTGCTGGTGTTCCTGAGCAGGAACCACATTTACCCAGTAGGCCATAAAGAATATATATATATTGTCCTTGACCATAGTTATAGTAACCAAACAATTTTCCCCAAAAAGGCTGTTTCACCAAAGCAAACTCCCCAACGAATGGCTAATCTACGTAATTCAGTCCGTACAGCAAAAAGAGGTCTACAATCACCCACCAATTTTCCCAAAAAAGGCAGTTTCATTAAAAAAAAATCACCACTGAATGGCTAATCAACGTAATTCGGTCTGTATAGCAAGAGAAGGTCTACAATGACCCATACATTTTCCCAAAAAATGCTGTTTCACCCAAAAAAATTCCCAAGGAATGGCTAATCTACATAATTCAGTCCGTACAGCAAAAGAGGTCTACAATCACCCATCAATTTTCCCAAAAAAGGCTTTTTCACAAAAAAAAAACACTAAATGGCTAATCAATGTAATTCGGTCTTTATAGCAAAAGAAGGTCTACAATCACCCATAAATTTTCCCCAAAAAGGCTGTTTCACAAACAAAAATTTTTTACCACTTAATGGCTAATCGACATAATCCGGTCCGTACAGCAAAAGGAGGTCTACAATCACTCATCAATTTTCCCGTACTCTTTCTCCTATTATTACACCCCCAAAAAATAAATACAGCAATCACAATTCTCCACAGAACGGCTAATAGGACGTACGTACTATCCTATTAATACACCCTGTAAATGGCTGTAGTACAATGGAACTTCACCGCTCAATGGCAAATATATATGATTTTTTGCCACTAATACACACACAAAAGGGCTTTAGAACATATAACTGTACTGCTGAATAGCAAATATATTTTTCTTTTGCCACTAATGCACAACAGAAAGGGATTTAGAGCATATAACTGCACCGCTGAACGGCAAATATATTTTTCTTTTGCCGCTAACACATGCCACAAAAGGCTTTATAACATATAACTGCAATGCTGAACAGCAAATAGGCTCTTATTTTTTTCCACTTATACACGCCACAAAAGGCTTTATAACATTTAATTGCACTGCTGAACTGCAGATAGGCCCTTATTTTTTTCCACTTATACATGCCACAAAAGGCTTTAGAACATATAACTGCCCCAATTAATCAATCTTTTGCCACTAATACACGACAAAAGGGGCTTTAGAACATATAACTGCACCGCAAAATGGCAACAATATTTGTTTTTTTCCACTTATACGGATGTAGTAGCGTTAACACTAATTTATGAGACATGTTATCTAAACTAAATGAGTTAGGCAAACACCTTCAATTGCTTTTCAATGGCTTTTGTCTCAAGATAAACCGATGAGTTAAGAAATTTTAGTTAAAAGCTTGAGTGCTAACCCTGCTACATCTGTACCTGCCACAAAAGGCATTAGAACATATAATTACACTGCTGACCAGCAAATATATTTTTCTTTTGCCACTAATACATGACAATAAGGGCTTTAGAACATGTAACTACCCCGCTAAATGTCAAATATATATGTTTTGTTACTAATACACTGCAAAAGGGGTTTACAACATATAACTGCACCGCTGAACGGCAAATATATTTTTCTTTTGCCACTAATACACGCCACAAAAGGCTTTAGAACATATAACTGCACTACTGAATGGCAAATATATTTTACTTTTGACACTAATGCATGCCACAAAAGGCTTTAGAACATATAACTGCACCGCTGAACGGCAAATATATTTTTTCTTTTGACACTAATACAAGCCACAAAAGGCTTTAGAACATATAACTGCACCGCTGAATGGCAAATATATTTTACTTTTGACACTAATACACAACAAAAAGGGCTGTAATTTTAGCACTGCACTACACAACGGCTAATGAGAGCTTTTTTCCCACTAATATAAGCCAAAAAATGCTTTAGAACATATAACTGGACCGCACAAGGGCAAAAAGGAAGTAGAAATTTCTAGAAAACAGCTCTTGCACCCCAATAACAAAAAACAGTTTGCTGCAATTACAGAGCTGTATAATGGCAATTTAGATCCCCAGTCATTGCACCAAAGTGTTCCTATTACCCAGGCTGTAACCTCCCTTACTGAACCCTGTTCTACATAAATGCTGTGGAATGATTCCTCCCTATCCTTTCCCTACACCTTGATTAATATTTCCTTGAACTTCTAAATTTTTTTAGCACAATGAAGTTTTTTATAGCACAGTGCCTGCTGATGTCTCTCCCTAAGTACACTAGAAAATGGCAAAATCTAAGATGAATGAGACTATTTATAGGTCTGTGACATCACAGGGCTGGCTGCTGAATGGCTGCATGCATGGCATTATGGGTGATCCCGCTGTCACGACTGTGACTGATCCAGACAGGTCTGGGAGGAGAAGGTCGCAGCGACTTGCTACTCGCGATAGCTTGTGAGTTTGCTCCGTGGTTCAGGGTATGTCATCCGGGTTTTGCCTTGCGAACCTTTTTGTCCTGACTGGGAGTTTGTAGGCATCCTTCTCAGGTGAGTCCTGTCTGCCACTCCCAGCTACTATATTAGTTTCAGTTTCACTTGCAGTCATTGCCAGATATAGTCCTTACTTCCAGTGCTATCCTGACCTTTGGAGGAGATTGTTTTGACGGTATTGCTGTGGAGCTCTGGTCTGGCGTGGACTGTCGTTGTTGGGATCACCTTCTCTGCTCGTGACTGGATAAGTCTATGTTATAGATTGTTTGTTTGTTTGTTGCTGTCTTCCCCTGTTGTTCTCCTAGACGTGAGTGATGGTGACTAGTGCTTCCATCTGCCTTTCCCCAGTCTAGTCTTGTTAGGGTGACTGAGGGTTTAGGCATCCTGCTCGCTGCACGGGTTCACACCCCGTCTAGGGTATCAGGGCAGACAGGTGCCAGCTTAAGGTTAGTCAGGGGTGACCATTCTATTTCCCATCCGTAGATAAGGGTCCCCCTTCCCCTCCGTCTGGTGCGACACGACTGCTGCTGGGATAGCGGTCGTGACAGTATATCTGGCCATTTAAAAAAAAAATAAAAAATAAAGTGACATTTCTTTTTTTTTTTTGCTTGCTGTTTTGCTTTGTATTTTTCTGTTCCACTATGGATCCGGTTACGATTTTGGCGAAACAATTCCAGGGGTTATCCCTTGAAGTGGCAGGATTAAAAGCAACTGTGCTGCAGCAGCAGCAGCAGCAGCAATCCTTGGGTTCCATCGTTGCTACGGGAAACCAGGGTACTCCTGAGCCAAAAGTGGCTTTACCTGATAGGTTTTCAGGAGGAAGAGACCAATTTGTAACCTTCAGAGAAGCTTGTAAATTGTTCTTCAGGTTACGCCCTAGGTCCTCCGGCGGTGAGGAACAACGGGTGGGCATTGTAATTTCGCTCTTGCAAGGAGATCCGCAGGCTTGGGCTTTCTCCCTACCATCAGACTCTCCGGCCTTACGATCAGTGGAGGAGTTTTTTGAAGCCCTGGGTCTCGTATATGATGACCCGGACAGGGTCTCACTGGCTGAGTCTAAGCTACGTATACTTCGGCAAGAGAACCGGTCTGCTGAACTATATTGTTCCGAATTCCGTAGGTGGGCTACTGATACATTATGGAACGACTCGGCCCTTAGGAGTCAGTTCTGCCAGGGGTTGTCTGAAAAATTAAAAGACGCGCTGGCGGTATACGAGGTCCCTGGGTCTCTTGAGGCTGCTATGTCTCTGTCCATAAGAATTGACAGACGACTCAGGGAGAGACTATTAAATTCTACAGAGGCCTCTATAGGGCAGGGATCAGTTTGTTATGATCCAGTCAAACCAATGCAAATAAAGGGCGCCACTAGACGGGTGAATCCTCCTAAGGTCCGCCGTAGGTCAGAGGTTTGTTTTTGTTGTGGGGGGAGGGGTCATTTTGTAAAGGTATGTCCCTCAGAACCCAAGAGACCACAAACAAAGGAGCCGCCGGAAAAACTAGAGTCCCCAGATTGTGCGGAGGATAACAGTCTGGGCGTATTTGTTTCCTCCATACGCATGTCTCAGTTTTTGTTGTCCGCTACCGTTGAGGCGGGCAATAAGACTGAGATCTGTTCCGTCTTTTTGGACAGTGGGGCAGGGGTCAACTTGGTGGATTCACGGTTTGCTCAGGCTCTGGGTTTTACTCCGGAACCGGTACGCAGAACTATTCCTGTTTTTGCCACCGACTCCTCCCCTCTTACTCAGAGAGAGTTAACTCAGATCATCCATAATATCCATCTGCAGGTAGGGGACCTCCATAAAGAAATTATCTCTTGTTATGTCCTGGACGGTCTCCCGGCTCCTATGGTATTGGGGCTTCCCTGGCTGGTGACCCACAATCCAGTGGTGGATTGGCAGGCCGGGGAGATTGTGGAGTGGAGTGAACATTGTAAGGACAACTGCTTGAGTAGTAGGTTCTCCACACTCTCTGTAACATCTCTACCTGCCTTTCTGTCAGATTTTATGGATGTGTTTTCTGAGAAGGGTTGTCAGGGGTTACCACCTCATCGTCCATATGATTGCCCGATTAATCTTGTACCTGGGGCAAAACTACCTAAAACCCGGTTATACAATCTTTCCGGCCCGGAGAGGAAGGCTATGAAAGATTATATTTCGGAGAGTTTGACTAAGGGACACATCAGACCCTCTTCTTCACCCGTGGCTGCAGGTTTCTTTTTTGTTAAAAAGAAAGATGGGGGCCTGCGTCCTTGCCTGGATTTCCGGGAATTAAACCGGATAACTATCCGAGATCCCTATCCTCTTCCTCTCATTCCCGACCTCTTTAATCAGGTTGCTGGTGCTAAATGGTTCTCTAAAATGGATCTCAGAGGAGCCTATAACCTGGTTCGCATCAAAGAGGGGGATGAGTGGAAGACGGCTTTTAATACTCCAGAAGGGCATTATGAAAATCTGGTCATGCCATTTGGTCTTACTAATGCGCCTGCGGTGTTCCAACATTTTGTCAACAATATTTTTAGTCACCTTATCGGGAGATTTGTTGTGATATATCTTGATGACATCCTGGTCTATTCTCCGGATTTGGAGACACATAAGATCCATGTGAGACAAGTGCTGCAGATATTAAGGGCCAACAAATTGTTTGCTAAATTAGAGAAATGTGTGTTCGCCGTAAAAGAACTGCAATTTCTGGGGTATGTGTTGTCAGATTCAGGTTTCCGCATGGATCCAGAGAAAGTCCGGGCGATTATGGACTGGGATCTGCCTGAGAACCTGAAGGCATTGCAACGTTTCCTGGGGTTTGCCAATTTTTATAGAAAGTTTATAAAGAACTATTCCTTGGTGGTCAAACCACTGACTGACATGACCCGAAAGGGATCCGATTTTTCCAAATGGTCACATGCAGCCAAAACTGCCTTTACATCTCTGAAGGAGAGATTCACATCGGCCCCTATTCTCGTACAGCCAGATGTCTCGCTTCCTTTTATTGTAGAGGTTGATGCATCAGAGGTGGGGGTGGGAGCGGTACTTTCTCAGGGCCCGTCCCCTGGTGAATGGCATCCGTGTGCTTTCTTTTCGAAGAAATTGTCTACTGCAGAAAGGAACTATGATATTGGCAACAGGGAACTTTTGGCTATTAAGTTGGCCTTTGAGGAGTGGCGTCATTTTTTGGAGGGGGCGGTTCATCCCGTCACAGTGATTACTGATCACAAAAACATTATATCTGGAGTCTGCTAAACGTCTCAACCCTAGACAGGCTCGGTGGTCGTTATTTTTTACTAGGTTTAATTTTGTAATAACCTATCGCCCGGGGGCAAAAAATTCTAAGGCGGATGCATTGTCTCGAAGTTTTCCTGGAGGGGGTGATGTTGAGGTACCAGAGCCTATTTTGCAAAAGGGGGTGGTGGTCTCTGCATTACACTCAGGTTTAGAGGGGAGGGTGTTGGAAGCTCAGGGGGACGCCCCGGCCTCCTGCCCCTCGGGTAAACTGTTTGTGCCAGAAAATTTACGCCTGGAGATACTAAAAGAACACCATAACTCCACACTGGCAGGACACCCAGGTAGTAAGGCAACCTCTGAATTAGTGTCTCGTCGGTTCTGGTGGCCTAAGTGGCGCCAGGAGGTGTTTAATTTTGTGTCTGCATGTGTTACCTGTGCTCGTTCTAAGGTAGATCATCCTCGTCCAGCAGGGCGTCTTTTACCTCTGGCCATCCCCAACAGGCCTTGGACGCACCTATCAATGGATTTCATTACGGATCTACCAGTATCAGCTGGGAAGACTGTTATTCTTGTAGTTGTTGACAGATTCAGTAAAATGGTGCACTTTATTGCTCTTACCGCATTGCCTAATGCTAATACACTGGCTCAGGTTTTTATTGACCACATCGTGAAGCTTCACGGGGTCCCTTCCGATATTGTTTCGGATCGTGGTACCCAATTTGTTTCTAAATTTTGGAAAGCTTTTTGTTCTCGTTTAGGGGTTCATCTGTCGTTTTCTTCATCTTTCCATCCACAGTCCAACGGTCAGACTGAACGTACCAATCAAAACCTAGAGACATATTTGAGATGCTTTGTTTCCGAAAATCAGGAGGAATGGTCATCTTATTTACCGTTAGCCGAGTTTGCCATTAATAATCGTCGTCAAGAATCCACAGATAAGTCACCATTTTTTGGTGCGTATGGTTTCCATCCTCAGTTTTGTACGTTTAGTGAGGGGGGGCCGTCTGGGATTCCCGAGGAGGAACGATTTGCGTCTTCACTTTCATCAGTGTGGCAGAGTGTGCAAGAAAGTTTGAAGAGAATTGGTGGTAGATACAAACGTGCGGCTGATAAGAAGCGCTCTGAAGGTCCGGACCTTGGGGTGAATGACTTGGTGTGGTTGTCTACCAGAAATATCAAGTTGAAGGTTCCCTCGTGGAAATTAGGTCCGAGATTTATTGGTCCTTATACGGTAATTAAGGTCATTAACCCGGTGGCTTTTCGCCTGGAGCTACCTCAGACTCTAAGGATCCATAATGTCTTCCACAGATCTCTGCTTAAGAGATATGTAGAACCTCCTGAACCATTGCCACTACCGCCTCCACCGGTGGTTGTTGATGGCAGTCTTGAGTTTCAGGTAGAAAAGATTGTTGATTCACGATATGTTCGCCGCTCTCTTCAGTACCTGGTGCACTGGAGAGGTTATGGTCCCGAAGAGAGAATGTGGGTGCCAGCATCAGAGATAAAGGCGGACAGACTTATTCGGGCTTTTCATAGGTCCCATCCAGAGAGGCCGGGTCTTGAGGGTCCGGTGGCCCCTCGTAGAAAGGGGGGTACTGTCACGACTGTGACTGATCCAGACAGGTCTGGGAGGAGAAGGTCGCAGCGACTTGCTACTCGCGATAGCTTGTGAGTTTGCTCCGTGGTTCAGGGTATGTCATCCGGGTTTTGCCTTGCGAACCTTTTTGTCCTGACTGGGAGTTTGTAGGCATCCTTCTCAGGTGAGTCCTGTCTGCCAATCCCAGCTACTATATTAGTTTCAGTTTCACTTGCAGTCATTGCCAGATATAGTCCTTACTTCCAGTGCTATCCTGACCTTTGGAGGAGATTGTTTTGACGGTATTGCTGTGGAGCTCTGGTCTGGCGTGGACTGTCGTTGTTGGGATCACCTTCTCTGCTCGTGACTGGATAAGTCTATGTTATAGATTGTTTGTTTGTTGCTGTCTTCCCCTGTTGTTCTCCTAGACGTGAGTGATGGTGACTAGTGCTCCCATCTGCCTTTCCCCAGTCTAGTCTTGTTAGGGTGACTGAGGGTTTAGGCATCCTGCTCGCCGCACGGGTTCACACCCCGTCTAGGGTATCAGGGCAGACAGGTGCCAGCTTAGGGTTAGTCAGGGGTGACCATTCTATTTCCCATCCGTAGATAAGGGTCCCCCTTCCCCTCCGTCTGGTGCGACACAACTGCTGCTGGGATAGCGGTCGTAAAACCCGCCTTCCCAGAGTTCCTTTCTCCATGTCCTCACACATGCAGCAGCCATTTTACGAAAAAATGTGATTCGTTACCACGAAGCACGAGGAAATTCGGCTTCGTTGCGAATCAAATTTTTCCTGAAATTCGGATCGAATTCCACTCATCTCTAATCATAATAATAAAGTATGACCTGAAACCAGTAAAGAAAAGAAAAGTGATTTTAAGAAATCTCATACACATGCTAGAAAAAAACTGCTATGTAAAATGCCCTTTGGTGCGAATATTTTTTTTTTGCGGCTTTCTTATTTCCTTTGTATTTTTTGAAGACTCGATAACTCCTTTAAACCAAGCCTTTTATATAGTTAGAGATCAGCGAATTGCTCAAAATTCAGTTAAGGTTTGATTTGGCTGAATTGATCTGTCTCTTTCTCAAATGTTAATGTACAATAAGGTTGTTAGTGATTATATTCTTAAAAGTGGTTATTTGAGGGATATAATTTTATTTTTATTTTTTTACTTCAGAATCCTCATGGAGCTCTAATCCATGGTAAAGCATATGTTGTGGAAAACTCAGGGGCTTCCTGTTGATTTGATTTGGTTTTAATCCAAGACAGAAATTAACCTTGAGGGTAAACAACTGGCAATGTTGAGTCCACCTTACAGCTGTCATTTTTATTTTTATCTTTTTTTTTTTTTAGCGGGCCTTTAATATTCGTTGTCTGAACAAGAAAAAAAAACTGTTTGTAAACTCTGCAAAGTTTAACACATAGAATACCAGCACTGTACTTGTATGGAGCTGGGAACAGGGTCCCAAATCCCAACGCCGTGCATTTATGATGCTCTGATCAGGCGTGTGCAGGTGCCCAACCCAATCAACTGCGGGGGTCTGACAGTCACTGGACAGTCACCCCTGCTGTATGTGCAGACATCGGTGAAAACAAAAAAGCTGATGCATTGACCCTTGCTCTGTAGTAGTCATCGCAGACCGCGGCACATGCGGTATCCTAACGGGTACAGGGTAGCCATCGGGTCCCCGCAGTGCTGTGATGGGGACCCAATGGCTTGGACGGCAGCCTGATGCCTTCCTTAGGCATTGTGGCTGCCTTCTGTGTAAGCCTGTGAAATCCAGCCCCCTGTATCTTACAAGCAGGAAGCTGTAAGTGTATTACACAGTGTAATACACTTATAACCAATGCATTACAATACAGAAATATTGTAATGCTTTGTAAAGGAGATCAGCCCCCAAAAGTTGCAGTCCCAGAGTAGGACAAATAATAAAGTGAAAAAAAGAAAAAAAAATGTGAAAAAAAAAGACATATCAGGTATCGCCATGTCCGTATCAAGCGGCTCTATAAAAATATCACATGATCCACCCTGTTAGGTGAATGCTATAAAAAAATGTGGGGGTTCAGTCAGCACAACCCTGTATGAAGGTGCACATTGCTATGGCAAAATACACATACAAACGCAAAAACACAAATGCAATGGCACTCTGCAACCAGCACTCTGCCCTGCCTCTATGCTGGATGTTGAATAAGGCAGAGTGTGCCTGGCGTGCATACTGTACCTGCACTCTCTGGACTTTGTGTGGCTGTCATGGCCTATTATAGGTAGGAACTAGTGTTAGGGACCACTCATAGAGGCAACCTTGACGTGGTGAGTGGCTTATTACGCTTTGGCCAAAATGTACACTAATGCCTCATTCAACATCCAGCATAGAGGCAGGGCAGAGTGCTGGTTGCAGAGTGCCATTGCATTTGTGTTTTTGCGTTTGTATGTGTATTTCACCATAGCAATGTGCACCTTCACCTTGCATTTGTGTTTTTGCTATTAAAAAAATGCCAAAACAGCCATTTTCTTTCACCTTGCCTTAAAAAAGTGTAATACCAAGCGATCAAAATGTCTTAAAAGTCTTATGTACCCCAAAATGGTATCAATCAAATCATCACCTCATCTTGCAAAAAATTAGACCCTACCTAAGATAATCACTTAAATAATAAAGACTAATGGCACACACAAACCAATCCATCAAAATCTGCCCTGCAAAAGCCAAATGGTGCTCCTTTCATTCTGAATCCTCCCATATGCCCCCACAACAGTTTACCACAACATATGGGGTGTTGCCGTATTCAGGAGAAAATGGTTACCACTTGTGAAAATCAAAAAATTTGGGGCTAAAGCAACACTTTATTGGGAGGAACAAAACTTTTTTATTTTCATAGCCAAGTGTTTCCAACTTCCGTAAAACGCTTAGGGGGTCAAATTGGTCAATACCCCATTTATTAAATTCTTTGAAGGGTGTAGTTTCCAAAATAAGGTCACTTTTTGAGGGTTTCCACTGTAGGGGTACGTCTGGATCTGTTCAAATACAGTATGGTGCCTAAAAATCATTTTAGCAAAATCTGCCTCCAAAATCCATATTGCGCTCCTTTCCTTCTGACCACTGCCACATGCCCATAGAGCATTTTATAGCCACATATGGGGTATTTCTGTAAACTGCAGAATCAGAGTAAATATATTCAGGTTTATTTTGATGTGTACACCAGAGTTATCTCAAGCTAGAGTAGCATCTCTAGACAAAAGAGAAAAAAAAAACGAAGCTTCTAACGCCTTAAAGCATTACTTAGATAATAACCAAGCCAGCATCTCATCTACAGACAGATTGTCCCTCATTATTGTAAAGTAGAGATAGCTGGCTTAACTAAGTGGGAGTTGCCTGGCTAAGCCAGTTTTTTTGTGTTCTACACCGAGATGCTGGCTTAACTATTATCCAAGTTAGACTTCAAGGCCTGTTTAAAAGGTTGAGCATTGACTTATGGGATAGATACCTTACATCTGGTTGCATCATAGGCTTAAGGTGCCTTCATATATAGCAGAAAATTTCCCAGAAAAACCTTAACATAAAAGCTTCCCCCATGTTATCCTATAGGGTTGAAAATTGTCAATCCCTGCATTGTGTTCTGCTGCAGAATTAACATTCCACAGCATAAATAATGATTTAAACAGAAATCTGCATCAAAATTCACAAAATAAATTCACATCCTAATTTGTGCTTAAAAATCTGCATCAAAATCTTCACCTTTGTAAAAATCTGTAATTTTTCCACTGCATATGAAAGCACCCTTAGTTTTCTTTATCTTTTGGAAGGAAAACTAATGTGCAAAACCTTTTCTCAGAAACCCAAAGGAGTGTGACCAGATCTATAAGACTATTTACACCTACTAGGCTCTCTCCATAAGGAGAAATAGTAACCCCTGGATCCTGACCAAGGCCTCTAACCTAGCTAAGCAAGTTCTCTATGCTCTTCTCTGATAAGTGTCACTGATGCTGGTTTAGCTATTATTCGGGTTATGTTTCAATGTGTTTTTATATTTAGTAGCAGAAAAGGCTTAGCTTTCTGTTCCCTTTGGAAGAAAAGTTTATTTGGATGTCTTTTCCCCAGAAACACAGAGGAGCATTGCCTAGCATTTAAGACTGCTCAAGTCTACTAGGCACTGTCCATAAGGAGAAAAGTTTTCTTTGGACCAGTACTTTCGTATTCAAGTAGATTCGGTTTGCATCCAAATTGAATTACTTTGCTGATTTGGAAGAATAGGAACAATTTTTTTTTTAAAGAAATTCACTTACCCTTAGGCCCCATGCACACGGCCGTGTTTCACAGCCGTGTGCGGGCCGTGGAACCGCGGCCTGGATCCCTCCTGAGAGCAGGAGCGCACGGCGTCACTGGTTGCTATGACGCCGTGCGCTCCCTGCTGCCGGCACAGTACAGTAATACACTGGTATAGATCATACCAGTGTATTACTGTATTGCAGCGGCAGCAGGGAGCGCACGGCGTCATAGCAACCAGTGACGCCGTGCGCTCCTGCTCTCAGGAGGGATCCAGGCCGCGGTTCCACGGCCCGCACACGGCTGTGAAACACGGCCGTGTGCATGGGGCCTTAATCTGTGATGTTCATATATGGCTTATGGGTTTTAAATATCCCTGTAGGTCTTGTGAAGCAAATTTTAGGTTTTGGACAAGGAAGAGGGTAATAGTATTTTCTGTGATCGTAAAGAGGTTAAAGTCTTCGTATCAACTCATTTTATATAATGAGGTTATAATTTACTATTAGTATAACTGCATGTTGTATAATAAGGTGTATATATTCCCCATGCCCTTCACAAATAATAATAAAATACATATTTACCTTACTGATTTATTTCATTTTATAGGATATGTTAATTTTGGCTTTTGTTTTTGCAGCATACAAGCGAAGGTCCACTTCTGACAAACCCATCTTTAGCATAGGCTGTTTTTATATAGAGCAGAATATAAATGGAACTTGCTGTCACTGAATTCATATGGTACAAGGAGAGGAGTCATTACAGAGTAGGATCACATCTAAAATAATTCACCTTTGTCATGGTGGAATATATATATATATATATATATATATATATATAGTGAGGCGGTGACAGGAATCATCCATGAGGGGAGATATGTGTCACCCAGAATGTTGCAGGAAGCATTCTAAAGCGGCTTGCTTACTCCACCAAGGTGCCCGACCTTGGTGGAGTAAAAGCCCTAGACTAGGGTCCACTAAGTTAGCTGGTGGAAACAGAAAATAGATAGTGTAGCTGGTTAAGCTAGTTCAGGGCTGGCTTTTACTGGGAACAGGCAATGTGTTGGGTGGGTGTCTGTTCCCCATGTTTCAGTCCGGGACTTGAGGCATGCTCATGTCCAGGGATCCTATTTAATCCTGCTGCTGGATCTTAGTTGTGTCTCAGTCTGGAGGAAAGGCAGACAGTGTAAGGTAACACTGTCAGAGCATGCTACAACAGATTGACCCGGCTGCGATCTGGATGTACTTTTGATGAAAAAGCCTAAATAAAGAGGACTTTTGTTGAACGTTTTGGTGTCCCTGCCTCTGTACACTGGTCCAGTGAGTACAGTTCCCCATCAGTGGTGGAGGATGTGGGCAACTGACCAGTGAGGCAAACACTATTGTCCTTCATAAAGCCAGCTAAGTTTTACCATAAGACAGAGGATCAAATGGAGGCAATACTACAGCAGCTGGTCCGGGCTAATGCCCAACGAGCCAAGTGCAATGCACAACAGCAAGCAGCGAATGCCCAGCAACAACAGACAAACAGCCTGTTGATTCAACAAATGGCGGCCATGCAAGAGACCCTACGAGCATCCCAGCAAGAAACCCCACCTGCAGTGACCCCGTTTCCATCTGCTGTCAGAGATAAAGTCTGGTCAGCGCTGAGGAAAATGAGTCCTGAGGACGACTGGGAGGCATTCCTCGCAGTATTTGAAACAACGGCGGAGCGGGAAAACCTGCCGTCTGAACAGTGGGCTGAGGTGGTGGCACCATTCCTGGTAGGAGACGCCCAGAAAGCCTATTTTGACCTCAGTCGTGAGGACACCCAGGACTATGAGAAACTTAAAGGTGAGGTCTTGGCTCGGATGGGGGTTAACACATATGTGCGCGCACAAAGGGTGTACAGGTGGGCTTTTCGGAGACCCGGCCAGCCAGGTCTCAGGCATATGACTTGCTGCACCTGGTGAAAAAGTGGCTCCAGCGGAGACCTTGAGTCCCTCACAACAAGGATTACCCTGTCCGCGTCAGGCAGGGAAGTACAACATGTTGTCGGGGTGGGGCGACATCTCCCTTATGATGCCATTTTGGGAAGAGACTTATCCATTTTCTGGACCCTGTGGAAGAACAGTACGCATTCTCTTAGGGGGAAGACTCTCCGGGCCCTGAACCCGACGACCCCGATCCTGGGGTACCAGCCATAGGGGTCACCACCACAGATATAGAGTGTAATCCTGATAAGTTTCCCCTAGAGGTGTTGGCTGGTGAGACAGTAGAGACCCTAACCATCCCAGACCTGGAGGTGCCCCGAGAAACGTTCAGGACAGCCCAGCTCCAGGATCCTACATTGATGCGGGTGAGAGAAGGGGTAACCGTAATCAATGGTGTGGCTCAGCACCCAGGAGCAGAATCTGTGTTTCCCCACCTGGCTTTTAACCAAGATCTATTGTACAGGGTGGACAAGGTGCAGCAAGAGGTAATAGAGCAGCTGGTGGTACCACAGCCTTACCGCCGGATGGTGTTAGACTTGGCCCACACGCATGTACTGGGAGGTCATCTGGGGGTGAAAAAGAATATTGCAGCATTTATTTTGGCCTGGGATATATGAGGAGGTTAGGAGGTTCTGTCAGTCCTGTGTGTCAGATAACCATCCCCAGCCCCGTTACCATAGGCCATTGGTACCTAAGCCAATCATGGAGGTACCATTTGAAAGGATAGCCATGGAACTGGTAGGCCCTATAAATAAGTCGGTCAGAAGTCACAGCATTTCTTGGTGGTCTTAGATTACGCTACCAGATATCCTGAGGCAATTCCACTATGCCATACATCGGCTAAGCTTATAGTCAAAGAATTAATGGGCATGTTCTCTCAGGTAGGGATACCTAAGAAGATATTGACAGACCAGGGGATTCCCTTCATGTCGAAGGTCATGAAGAAACTCTGCCGGTTGCTAAATGTTAAACACTTACACACTTCTGTTTACCATCCCGAAAAAGACGGACATGTGGAAAGGTTTAACAAAACTTTAAAGACCATGCTCAAGAGAGCCGTGTCCAAAGATGGGAAGGACTGGGATCTTTTGCTGCCGTAAGTATTATTCGCTGTGCGAGAAGTGCCCCAGGCCTCCACTGGGTTCTCGCACTTTGAACTATTGTACGGCAGACATCCTCGGGGGTTGCTTGACATAGCTAAAGAAGCATGGAAGCAACAGCCCACCCCACACAACAGTGTTAACGAACACATAGAGAAAATGCAAGAAAGAATAGGGACAGTTCTGATGATTGTCCGGGAGCATATGGAGGCGGCACAACTGGCCCAGAGCCGGGTATACAACGGGGCCACCCAGGTAAGGACTTTTAACCCGGGCGACCGGGTACTGGTACTTGTGCCCACGGTCGACAGTAAATTCCTTGCTAGATGGCAGGGACCCTATGAAGTGATGGATAAAGTAGGACCAATGAACTACAAGGTATGCCAGCCGGGTCGACGAAAGCCAGAGCAGGTATACCATGTTAACTTACTAAAGCCCTGGAGAGATAGGGAGCATATGTTTGGAGACAGCCCACTCTCTGTCTTGACTGCGGGGAAAGCTCTGATGCCACCAGTGATCCTGCAGAAAGCCTCCTCTGCGGTGAAGATAGCAAATGGCATGTCTACTAAACAGGTGAATATAAAAAGTCTATATTAAAAATAAAATAAAAATCTAGAAATAAAATTATTTCATTAGAATATTCTTAAATGTACTTGGTTTATTATTTGATATTGTTGTTGACAAGAATAATTAATTATCATTATTATGTGATTTGGTGTGACAGCACAGAGGAACAAGCAGTTTTACTGGCACTATGAGAAGTCACAAAAGTGACAACCAGTGACAGTTTCTCAGCACAAACCCAAGAATTCCACCTCCATGCAATGCTGTTCATAAATGAGATGCAGATCTGTGATTTCTGCCAGCAGAAAAGAAGATTTTGCCAACCTGGAATACGATATTTAAATTTATTGTAATATGTGGCTTAGCAATTAACAAGTGTAAGGTAAAAGCAAACTCGTAAAATAAATGTCTTCTAAGTTCTATGCAATGCACCAGCTAAAGGTCAACATCTTGTCATGCACGAATACACAAGTACACATGACATAATAGCAAACAATGCATGAGGGTTTTCTATTCATATGCCAGTAGTTCTTACACCAAAGTAATATTAGTCTGATTTATAGATTTGCCAATGAGTCACAAATAATCTTGACAATATAAACATGTTCCACTGATGCATTCTATGGTTTCTCCCACATTGATATTCACATGCTTTTTTCTGAGAAAAAACATATATCTACAACTCAGATTTCAGATTTTATTAGTCTGTATCCATCATACCTAAAAAAAAAATATTATTGATAAATGTTTAATAAGTCAAGGCCACGTTCATTAATACAATGTTGAAAGGAAACTCAGTTGCTCTTTTCAGAAATCAGCTGACACGTGCCATATGTTAAGAAGTGAAAAATAGATTATTTATCAAAATTGACTCAATTTTTTTTTCATTCTGACCTTTAACATATTTCCATTTTAATAATCTTACAAATGTTAAGTGAAAAAGGCCACAATTCATTAACTATGATCGCGGTATAACATGAAATCAGTTACTTAAACAGATTACTATTAATTTTAATATTACAACTGTTATGTATACTGTATAAGGCTGTGAGATTGGGCTGGATATAGCTTTTTATATTTTATTTTGAATACATGCATATTTTGTATCAGTTAAACATGGTAATGTTACAGTATAGACTGGTGCCATCCTGTCAAAGAAATAATAATTAATCTGATTGCATTGTTTGAATTGTCATTCTATGGGAATTCTAGACTTATGTTACTTTAGCCACCTAATGGGAATGGAGAATTCAGTGGTGGATTTGTGTGATTTTAAAGGGTTTGTCCAAGTTATTTATTTTAAAAGCAGTGATGGTATTAAAATAATGATACAAATTTATAATCACTCTACTGAACCCCTCTGTTCCTCCTCTGTACTCCACATCAGGCTTTGTTTTCATGACTGCAGCATTGACTTGCCTGTATACTGAACATGACTGGTGCAACCAATCAATAGCCTCAGCAATCTCATGCAGCATGCCGCTGAGCCCAGTTATTGGCTGCAGTGGTCATGTGTGGTAAACAGGTGCATCATCATGTGGCCAAAAATATGACATCATGGGTGCAGTGGCAGGAAGGATCAGAAGGATGACACTGGACAGAGGAGTATATTTTTTAAATATTTTTATTATTTTAATACCTTCACCACCTTAAAAGATTAATAAGTAAATTAATCATTTGATATTTAATTTAGCCTAACTAAAAGTTACTTTAAGTAATTAGATGGCAGGATATTAGTTTCCATTTGGCAGATAATTTGGTGATAATTTTTAACAAGTTGATCATGAAGTGCCTCCCTGAAGAGAGCACCAGTTATCAGTTGTAAATTAATCTCTGCTGAAAATTGTTAGTAAGTGTTGAGTTTACCTGCAGTTCCATAGTAGGGAAAGTAAACATTATACAATGTCCATTCAGATTAATAGATTGTGTAATCCATAGGTCCTCCATGATGAGTAAAACTTACCTCTTTGTAGCCACTCTCCACTTTGGTCAAGGAATGAGGATACTAGGCAGAAAACATCACTCTCTTATTAACTCAGAATTCACTAATATGGCATTTGAAAATGTTTTTTTTCTTTCTAAACGCTGTAGTCCCTTTTATTTTCACTTAAAACTTCCGGTTCTAGCCTTGACTATATTTTGCAGAAACTAATGGGAGCTAAACCAACAAAAGAGTTGCCCCATCTGGACATTTATGGCATATCATTGGGACATACCATAAATGTCCAATAGTTGAGCTCTGGCTTGACTATTTTCAGAAGACCTTTAGTAGTAAATGGAAAAGGCACCACACATACGAGGTGGCACTGCTGTAGGTGTGGGATTTAATTTGGTGCTGCACTGATCGAATGTGAGTAGTGGTGGTGCTCAGCAAAAAAACAAGTAGTATTTGAAACAAAGGAGAGAAAAAAAAAAAAATATGTCTGAAGCTAATAAGGATAGAGCAGTGTTAACATTTGACTACTCCCCTATGGCTGTTGCCATCAGGAGTGCTATTCCAAACAATTGGCACATTTTAGCACAGGATAATGTCTTGAAATGAAAAACACATTGTACTCCTATTGTCAGCTTTAGGAGAAGTAAAACAATTAGGGATGTCATTGTGAGGAGTAATTTCCAAACACCAGAATGAAATTGGTTAGAAGAATGCCCCCTAAAAGGTAACTTTGTATGCGGTCACTGCTCCATGTGTAAATACATGCATAGAAAGATATTTTTCAAGTTAGGAGGTACTGAGTGCGTGGTCAATCAATTTATCTCTTGAAAAAACGCAATTTGTAGTTTAAGCCATTTTTTGTCCCTTGTGGGAGGTTCTACAGTACATTGGTAAAACCATTAGTTGTACATCAGATTCAGAGAACATAGGAGATCTATAGTGATAAGAATTGGGGCTACTAGATTGATTGATAACGTACATGAAATACAAGGAGGTAATAGTAACGTTTAAAAATGTGCAGGGATTAAGTTGTCCAGCCCCTAATATGGGGTCATGATAGAGGTCGTATTTTGCTCCAGAAAGAAGCAGCCTGGATTATAAAAAGTGGAGCCATGGGCCCTCTGGGGTTAAATGATAAAACAACCTAGCAGTATTTTTATTGCATTAGTAGTATATGTGTGTGTTTTTTGTTTGACTTGTCTTCTGATTGCTCTTCATACATGTGTCATTCATTTAATCAGTGACGAAGGTGTGGGAGTATTTATGAACCACGCCGATTCAGTCACTGATGGCTTGAAAAACCACAACAAGCGCGAAACGCCTGTTGCCTTCTAGCTGTGTTTTGCCCGCATGACGCTGACCTTTTTACGTGAATAAAGCTGCAAAGAGTATTTTTTGGGTGAGTGCTGCATTCTTTTTTATTTTCTTTCCTTTGTTACACATGCGAGGTGTGCTGTCAATTCATGGCAGAACCCCAATCTTGAGATAGGAGTTGGTCTCGAAGACACTTATTGTATAATTAATGACATACCCTAAATATTCAGAGGTCAAGCAACTTTAAGTAATAATGATTTTTTTTTCCATTTGACTTCTGGCACCTTACTTTAAATTGCATATTCCCCGTTGCTCCAGTTCTACATTTTCTGAATTATATTCAAAAGCAGTTGGACACAAGGTAAAGTAATCTATGCTCAGCAGCATTCACTCCAATGAGATAGGCCACATAACTGCTTTAGGGCTCTTAGTGGCTAGGGACCATCATATGCACAAACTGTTTTTTATGATTACTGACACAGTCATAGGGCTTGCTACAGTTGCCACTGGGGGAAATCAATAAATAGCTAGAGCTTTATGGTTTAATTTGTGAAAGTGTAAAAGGGATTTGGAGCTCACTGAGAGAGATTTATTGTATGCATTTATGTCAGAAGCCCCTGGGCTACTTATTGAGGCTATTCATTTTAACATAATGGAAACCACCTTATGAGCTTTGCCCTAATTGCCTCATTGTGGCTTCCTTTATTCAATAGCTTTTTGAATTAGGGTATTTGGAGTTCTATGACCTATACACGCACATACAGGTCCTTCTAATAAAATTAGCATATTGTGATAAAGTTCATTATTTTCTGTAATGTACTGATAAACATTAGACTTTCATATATTTTAGATTCATTACACACAACTGAAGTAGTTCAAGCCTTTTATTGTTTTAATATTGATGATTTTGGCATACAGCTGATGAAACCCCCAAATTCCTATCTAAAAAAATTTGCATATTTCATCCGACCAATAAAAGAAAAGTGTTTTTAATTCAAAAAAAGTCAACCTTCAAATAATTATGTTCAGTTATGCACTCAATACTTGGTCGGGAATCCTTTTGCAGAAATGACTGCTTCAATGCGGCGTGGCATGGAGGCAATCAGCCTGTGGCACTGCTGAGGTGTTATGGAGGCCCAGGATGCTTCGATAAGCGGCCTTAAGCTCATCCAGAGTGTTGGGTCTTGCGTCTCTCAACTTTCTCTTCCCAATATCCCACAGATTCTCTATGGGGTTCAGGTCAGGAGAGTTGGCAGACCAATTGAGCACAGTAATAACACGGTCAGTAATCCATTTACTAGTGGTTTTGGCACTGTGAGCAGGTGCCAGGTCGTGCTGAAAAATGAAATCTTCATCTCCATAAAGCTTTTCAGCAGATGGAAGCATGAAGTGCTCCAAAATCTCCTGATAGCTAGCTGCATTGACCCTGCCCTTGATAAAACACAGTGTACCAACACCAGCAGCTGACATGGCACCCCAGACCATCACTGACTGTAGGTACTTTACACTGGACTTCAGGTATTTTGGCATTTCCCTCTCCCCAGTCTTCTTCCAGACTCTGGCACCTTGATTTCTGAATGACATGCAAAATTTGCTTTCATCTGAAAAAAGTACTTTGGACCACTGAGCAACAGTCCAGTGCTGCTTCTCTGTAGCCCAGGTCAGGCGCTTCTGCCGCTGTTTCTGGTTCAAAAGTTGCTTGACCTGGGGAATGCGGCACCTGTAGCCCATTTCCTGCACACGCCTGTACACGGTGGCTCTGGATGTTTCTACTCCAGACTCAGTCCACTGCTTCCGCAGGTCCCCCAAGGTCTGGAATCGGTCCTTCTCCACAAGCGTTTTCTGCCACACTTTTTCCTTCCCACAGACTTCCCACTGAGGTGCCTTGATACAGCACTCTGGGAACAGCCTATTCGTTCAGAAATTTCTTTCTGTGTCTTACCCTCTTGCTTGAGGGTGTCAATGATGGCCTTCTGGACAGCAGTCAGGACGGCAGTCTTACCCATGATTGCGGTTTTGAGTAATGAACCAGGCTGGGAGTTTTTAAAAGCCTCAGGAATCTTTTGCAGGTGTTTAGAGTTAATTAGTTGATTCAGATGATTAGGTTAATAGCTCGTTTAGAGAACCTTTTCATGATATGCTAATTTTTTTAGATAGGAATTTGGGGTTTTCATGAGCTGTAAGCCAAAATCATCAATATTAAAACAATAAAAGGCTTGAACTACTTCAGTTGTGTGTAATGAATTTAAAATATATGAAAGTCTAATGTTTATCAGTACATTACAGAAAATAATGAACTTTATCACAATATGCTAATTTTTTTAGAAGGACCTGTATATGTATGTATCCAAAGTCTATGTTCTATAAATAATCCACAGCCTGTACTAGGCTTCCAGGATCATTGTTAGTATATCCCAGTTCAGGCTACTAGATGGCAGCACTGAAGTATGATATAGTGATTTCTATACAGACTAATGGAACTTTTTACATCTGATGATTGTAAGTTATGGTCCACTTGGAGGACTTAACCCAAAAAAATTTGCATTATGGGCATCGCTGCAGGCAAAAATGCCCATACTATTAAAATGGCATAACAGAAAATACTTTTACCGTAGACACTGCAAACAGTGACATTACCTGTGGTACCTGTCCTGTATAATGTTCCCTAATCACAAATACCTTTGTAAATTTTTTTGCGCATACACTTCCAAATCCTATGCTACTGTACATGTAACATACTTTCAAGCATATATCACATTTAAAATGAAGAAGGCGAGCAGTAAGGGACAGGGAAGTGGCCGTGATGCTGATGGTGCACGCAGAGGCCGTGGCCCTGGGCACGGAGAAACTGTGCCTGCTGCCAGAGCACAGGAAAACAATCATCCACGATACCTAGCTTCATGTCCCAGTTTGCATGGCGGCGCAGGACACTACTCTTCAAGTCAGCCCAGTGCGACCAGGTGGTCGGTTGGATTTCAGCAGATAATGCTTCCAGTCGGTTAAACACAACCAAGACAATCCTCACCCTGATCCTCGTTCATCCCACCATGTACAGTCTGGCCAAACAAGTGGTCCCACACTCGGATATTCCGAGGACCTCTTTTCATCTCCATTACTTGATTTGGCCCTCTCGCCAAGCACGCTTAAAGAGGAACATGAGATCTTGTGCCATGATTCCCAACCTCTTGAGCATCCACAGTCACAAAAACATGATGGTGGGGAACAGAAATTAGTGTTTAATGGTTTAATTAGGTGGCTGATGATGAGACACAGTTGCCAATGAGTCAACTGCAATTACTGTATCAAGAGGTTGATGAAGAGGTTGAGACACAGTTGTCAATCACTGAGGTTGTGGTTAGGTCAACAAATTAGGAGAATGATCAGAGTGAGGAAGTGGAAGAAGAGGTGGTGGACGATGAGGTAACTGACCCAACCTGGGTAGGTGGGAAGCTGAGCGAGGACAGCAGTACAGAGGGGGAGGGATCTTCAGCACCGCAACAGGCTGGAAGAGGCATGTGGGTGCCAAATGTGAGAAGGCGGGCTAAACCAAACAGGCCCCAAACTGTTACACAGAGCACACCCTTGCAGAAATCTCCCTTGCCAAGGGGTAGATGTTTCGCAGTATGGCGCTTTTTTGAGGAAAGTGTGGACGACAAAAGAATAATAATTTGCAACCTGTGCCGTACAAAAATGAGCCGAGGCGTGAACACTAGCAACCTCACCACCAGCATGATCCGCCACATAGCATCCAAGCACTGAAATAAGTGGGATGAACACCTGGGTCAACAATCTGTGTCTGCGGGTCACACCACTACCTCATCTTCCTCCATGTTACGTGTTGGCCAATCCCCTGACGAAGGCGCAGGCCCGGATGCCTCCCGCCCTGAACCTGGACCTTTTCAAGCACCATCAGCGACCACATCCACTTCCATGTCCCAGCACAGTGTCCAAATGTCCTTACCCCTGGCCTTTAAACACAAGCAAAAATACCCAGCCACCCACCCACAGGCCATAAGACTAAATGCGCAGCTTTCCAAATTACTGGCCCTGGAAATGTTTGTTGCCATTTAGGCTTGTGAACACTGAGGCCTTCCACAGCCTGATGTCGGCGGCCGTCCCGCGTTACGCAGTCCCCAGCTGCCAGTATTTTTCAAGGTGTGCCATGCCTGTCTTACACCAACATGTGTCCCATAACATCACACTTGCCCTGACCAACGCAATTACTGGGAAGGTCCACTTAACCACGGACACATGAACAAGTGTATTCGGCCAGGGACGCTACATTTCCCTGATGGCACACTGGGTGAAGGTTGTGGAAGCCGGGAGCGAGTCGTACCCGAGGATGGCACAGTTGTTACCGATGCCAAGGATTGTGGGCCCTACGTGAATCATGGTTTCCGCCAGCACCTACGTTAGTGGCTCCAAACCCCCCTTCTCCTCCTCCGGCAAGCTCAGACACATCCCATGCCTAGCCCACTTGTTCAAAGTTGTGGTTCAGCGGTTTCTCAAAACCTACCCCAATTTGCCTGAGTAACTGGTGAAGGTGCGCCATGTGTGTGCACATTTCTACAAGTCATCGTCAGCTTCAGTCGGTCTGTCAACACTGCAGCAGTGCTTGAAATTGCCTGCTCACCGGGAGTTGTGCGAACTGCACATTCCACATGTTGGCCAGGCTTTGTGAGCAGCAGAGGCTAGAAATGGAATATCAGCTGCAACGTGGTCATCACCTTTCCAGTCAGCTTCCGCTATTCACAAGCGAAGAGTGGGCATGGATGTCTAACCTCTGTGAGTTTTTTTTTAAAACTTTGAGTAATCAACACAGATGGTGAGCGGCGATAACACTATTATCAGCGTAACCATCCTACTTTTGTGTCTACTCAAATGCTTTGCATGTAGAAGAGGTGGAAATGGGTTTAGACATTACACAGGGTGATAGCCAGATCACCCTCAGTTTGTCTTCTCAGCGTGAATTGGATGATAAAGAGGAAGAGAAGCAGGAGATGGTTGCCTCCGCTAAAGAGGGCAGTACCCATGGAAGTTTAATTCCATCTGTTCTGCGTGGGTGGGCAGAGAGGAGGAAGAGGATAAGGATATTAAGAGTCATCCTCCTGATGACGGCAGCAAAGTCTTGCCTGTTGCTACTCTGGCACACATGGCTGACTACATGTTAGGCTGCCTTTCCGGCGATCCGCACGTTATACGCATTTTAGACAACACAGATTACTGGTTGTTCACTCTTCTTGACCCCCGCTACAAAGAGAACTTTTCATCTCTCATTCCTCCGGTGGAGAGGATGAGAAAAACGTGCAACACCAGAAGGTCCTTGTTATAAAATTGCTCCAAAAACTTCAATCTGACAATGCTAGCGGCAGAGTCCATAGTTCCTTGAGCAACCGAGGAGGGGAGACAAGGAAAACACACAGCAGTTCCAACAGCGGCAGGCCAAAACTATCCAAGGCTCAGACCGGTTTCATGACACCCCGTCAGCACCCTCACCCTGATGCGTGGCCTACTGTGACAAGGAGGGAAAAAGATTGGAAGATGGTTAAGGAGTACATAGTAGACAGTGTCAGGGTTCTCAATGATCCCTCAGTGCCTTACAACTACCGTGGAGGTTCTGGCCTGCCCTGCCGCCAGAGTTATGTCTGAGCGGGTATTTAGTGCTGCTGGTGGCATTATAACAGATAAGCGTATCCGCCTGTCAACTGAAAATCCTAAAAGATTGACTCTTTTAAAAATAAACAAGGCCTGTATTGATCATGACTTCTTGGCTCCAACAGGTGAAAGTGGCTGAACATAAAGTCACTTTAAATGTGTTGTTTATAATGTACTGAATATACTGTATTCTCATGCACCCCTTCCACCACAAACAAGGGAATATGTTTGAATCTTCCTTTTCTCATCCTCCTCCTCCTTTTCCATCATATCAACATGCTTATTCGTTGCATATAATGCCCTCACATATATGTCCGTCGTATATAATGTTTTGCAGGCTGAGCTCACCTGCAGGCCCTTGCATATAATTTTTTTGCGGGTCAGCTCACTAGCAGGCCCTCACCTACAATCTTTTACAGGGTCACCTCACCTGCAGGACCTCGCATATAATGTTTTAAAGGGTCAGCTCACCAGCAGGCCCGCACCTAAAATCTCTTACAGTGTCAGCTCACCAGTAGGCCCTCACCTAAAATCTTTAACAGGGTCAGCTCACCTGCAGGCCCTCGCATATAATGTTTTACAGGGTAAGCTCACCAGCAGGCCCACACCTAAAGTCTTTTACAGGGTCATCTCACCTACAGGCCCTCGCATATAATGTTTTACAGGGTCAGCTCACAGCAGGCCCGCACCTAAAATCTGTTACAAGGATCGGCTCACCAGCAGGCCCACACCTAAAATCTTTTACAGGGTCAGCTCACCTTCAGGATCTTACATATAATGTTTTACAGGGTCAACTCACCTGCAGGCCCTCGCTTATAATGTTTTACAGGGTAAGCTCACCAGCAGGCCCTCACATGTAATGTTTTACAGGGTCAGCTCACCAGCAGGCCCTTGCATATAATTTTTTAGAGGGTCAGCTCACTAGCAGGCCCTCGCATATAATGTTTTACAGGGTCAGCTCACCAGCAGGCCCTCACATGTAATGTTTTACAGGGTCAGCTCACCAGCAGGCCCTTGCATTGACATCACGTTGACACCAGCGACATCCTGGATGAGGTAAAACCACATTAGGACTGGGTGAGTGTAGCCATGCATTGGGCTTAGGGCTCTTTAACATGAGCGGATTCTTTGTGGGTAATCCGCTGCGTGAAAGCGAGCCAAGTCCCGTTCCAGACAACAGAAACATGAAGCATTAATATGATTGATAATGCTCTGTGCTTCTCTGTGATCTTTTTATTACAAAATCACAGTGACAACTTTATCTCACTGTGATTTACTAGTAAAAAGATCACAGAGACGCGCGGAGCATTATCAATCATGTTAATAATACGTGTCTCTGCTGCCTAGAATGGGGCTTGGCTCTCTTTTAACGCAGTAGATTAGCTGCACGGCATCCGCTTGTGTGAAAGAGGCTTTATTGCAAAGAAAATCTGCCGACTCTTTGTAAAAATGGAGGGCCCGATCCAAAGTTTGCACTGGGGCCTATAACACTCTAGTTACACTACTGCTCACTCCCCACCTGATTTCTAAAGGCTATATTTCCAAATCTAGAGGAGATAATGCTACAATCCTAGTCTTATTTTAAGGCTTAGATTTTAATTCTCAAAGAAAATCATATATCTGACTTCTATGGAGCCTAAGGTATGGAGGCTTAAGGCAGCCTTCCCCCCTTCAGTTGGCTGTGAGCACTGCCAGCCTCAGGGAAGGAAGGTGGGGGAGGCAGTGAATGGGGGTAACAGCCTGCAGTAGGAGAGAAAGTGATATTTAGCTGAAGATCTTTTCTGCTGTATTCAGGATCATAATCCCTGACAAGTAGAGCAGAGAGGAGGAGGAGGCAGCTCTTTAACTCAGTGTTCTTTAGTAACAGAGAGTGATGAGGAGAAAGCGGAAAGCGATGAGGAGAAAACAAAGCTATTCAATTTTTTTTTTCTCTACTGTATTCACTAAAGAAAATAAAACTGCCAGATTAAATACAGAAAGAAAAGGAAAATTCTCCATTAAAAGTGCACTGTCTGACCCAGGAAGTAGTATAGCGGTGTCTTAAAAAGATTAAAATAGACAAATCACCAGGACCAGATGGCATGCACCCCAGTATCCTAAGAGAATTAAGTAATGTCATAGCCAGACTGTTATTTCTGATATTTAAGGACTCTATACTGACAGGGAGTGTTCCACAGGATTGGAGCATAGCAAATGTGGTGCAAATATTCAAAAAGGGTCCAAAAACAGAGCCTGGAAACTATAGACAGGTCAGTTTAACATCTGTCGTGGGTAAACTGTTTGAAGGTTTTTTTAAGAGATGCTATCTTGGAGTACCTCAATAAAAATAAGCAAATAACGCCATATCATCATGGCTTCATGAGGGATCTGTCATGTCAAACTAATTTAATCGGTTTATTTGAGGAGGCAAGTTCTATACTTGACTGCAGCTAATCAATGGATGTCGTATATCTGGGCTTCTCCAAAGCATTTGACATTGTGCCACATAAAAGGTTAGTATATAAAATGAGAATGCATGAACTGGACTGGGGGGAAAATGTCTGTATGTGGGTAAGTAACTGACTGAGTGATAGAGAACAGAGGGTGGTTATTAATAGTACACACTCAGATTGGGTCACTGTCACTAGTGGGGTACTACAGGGTTCAGTATTGGGCCCTATTCTCTTCAATATATTTATTAATGATCTTATAGAAGGCTTGCACAGTAAAATATCATTTTTTGCAGATGACACTAAACTGTATAAAGTAATTAACATGGAAGAGGACAGTACACTGCTATAGACAGATCTGGATAGATTGGAGGCTTGGGCATATAAGTGGCAAATGAGGCTTGACACTGACAAATGTAAGGTTATGCACATGGGAAGGAATATTGCAAGTCACCAGTGCATACTAAATGGTAAAACACGGGTAACACTAACATAGAAAAATACCTAGGAAACTAAACTGTAGAAACCAGTGTCAGGCAGCTGCTGCCAAGGGGCATATATGCCTATGATGAGAACATGGTCCTTTACAAAACACTAGTCAGACCACACATGGAGTACTGTGTACAGTTCTGGGGTCCTGTGAATAAGGCAGACATAGCAGAGCTGGAGAAGGTTCAGAGGAGGGCAACTAAAGTAATAACTGGAATGGGTGGACTACAGTATCCTGAAGGATTATCAAAATTAGGGTTATTCAATTTAGAAAAAAAGACAACTGAGGGGAGATCTAATAACTACAGTATGTATAAATATATCATTGGTCAGTACAGAGATCTCTCCTTTCATCTATTTATCCCCAGGACTGTGACAAGGGGACATCCTCTGCATCTGGAGGAAAAAAGGTTTGTACACAAACATAGAAGAGGATTCATTATGGCAAGAGCAGTGAGACTATGGCACTCTCTGCCTGAAGATCTGAACTCTTATAGTTCACTATCAGAGTTCAAGAAGGGCCTGGCTGTATTTCTGGAGGGTAATATTATAGGTTATCATTACTAGAGAAGGGTCGTTGATCCAGGGAGTTATTCTGATTGCCAGATTAGAGCCGGGAAGGAAGTTCTTACCCTTAAAGTGTGGAAAATTGGCTTCTACCTCACTGGGGTATTTTTGCCTTCTTCTGTATCAACTTGCAGGATAACATGCTGAACTGGATGAACAGATGTCTTTTTTCAGCCTTATAAACTATGTTACTATGTAACTTGTCCCGCTGTGTGATTAGGCCAGGTTTTGAGCATACTAATATGACAGTGGCCATTTATTTCTCCTGATGTTTGCTCCCCAGACAAAACAAGCCATTATAAATAATCAAAGGTATTTGAGAGTATATTAAAATAAAGTATTATTTAAGTATTTTCATTAATATTCTTTGCTTAATTCTGGGAGAACCCCTTTAACGCAAAAATTAGTTATGTCACTAAAGGGTTAAAAGCACTTCAGTAATCTGGGTTGTACACCAACTACAATATATTTACATTAGAGATACATTTAAAATCTACCCTGACATTTTTGTAAGTTTTTTTCTAATTTTATTGTGACTCTTGGGGGGTTATTAAATGGGTTCTCTAGGATGGTCAATGGGGCAGGACATGGTGATAAATTAAAAATAAAAACTTACCTGTTTGGAGTTCTTTGGATCCAATGCCCAGCTTCATTTTCAGTTTCTTCCAGTTCCCGCTGGACTGGAAGTGTTACATGCCGTCTATATCCACATTACAGTTGTTATTCAGTCAATGGTGAACAAGTCACGTGCCACTGAGTGTTAGGTAAAATGAAAATAGACCAATGCTGTTCAATTTTCTGTTTCATCGATTGGTGCTCCTTCCAGGCAGTTCATCTACCCCATCGAAATATCTTTACGCAACATCACAGCCATAAATAATGTATGTATTAGTGGGCTGAGAGTTTCTGGAAAATTTCTTTGAAGCAACTTATAACACTATCTGTGTATCTGTACACTGATAGTGAGCCTTTCTTTTACGTTTGGCTCAATATTCCACTGATTATGGCAGAGATTTTCATGTCTGAAATTTTATAATAAAATGCTGAATTCTACACATGCTTTATACATTTAAATTTAGACTTTTAAAACTGCAGAATTAAAAATACTCATGTTTAAAAAAACTGATATGGACAATTATATAATGTTAGAATGGGAGGGTTATAACACACTCTAATTGCAAGTCAAAATTAGCAAACCCAATCATACCACTTTGTGTGCGCTTAATAAATCTATACATGCATAAGAATTTGCATGATTAGTGCTATACAGGCAATATATTTAGTCCAGCTGATGGCATTTATGTTGGTGATTTGCAATTAGTTGGAAACTTTTTTGGGGAAAAAATCCTAATGTTGATTGTGGATTAACCACATGCTGGTTTAACTGCTAATTTATATCTCAATAAATGTTTCTCTGTGCTGTTACATATCCAAAACACAAGTAGCCAACCCAAATGCATAGATATAAACAAAGCATATAATGAAAACTATGAATATACAAAATGTCCTCTTAGATATAAACTGTAAAAATAAAGTTTGCAGATATCACAAATGATTAAATTAAAAATGACCTGCCTTCTCTCCACAAATATCTGTTTTGCTGCATTCTTGTATTCTCTATGAAAAAAAGAACATTTCTAGAGTGTTTATTTTTGAACTCTACATGTCATTCCAATTGGCTTCTACCTCACAGTTTTTTTTTGCCTTCCTTTGGATCAACTTGCAGGATAACAGGCTGAACTGGATGGACAGATGTCTTATTTCAGAATTATAAACTATGTTATTATTTTCTGCATAGTCAAACATTTCCAGTGTCAATGTCTAGGGACACACTCCCAGCTGGTATCACTGTCTTGTCAGTTTACTTAAAATATAGAAATATCCTTAAATTAACAGCTCACCAATAATCCAATATGCTAATTAAAAACTATGAATGCATCACTTACTGATTATCCAAAATCAGTTTGTAAAACCTAAAGAGGGTCATTTACTAATCTGAATCACCCCTAAATTAGGAATATTTCAGGCACAGATGGCAGTGCAATGGTTAGTTGTACAGATAAGCAAATCTTTCAAAAATTCGATTCGCCGAATTTTCAAAAATTCAATTAGCCAGTTTGCTGAATTTTTGAGGAGAAATTTGGTTCGATCCAAATAAATTTGAGGCAAATTGCATTAAAAACAGCTATTTCCTGGCTGCTGAGAGCCTTTATAGTGTTGTAGAACACTGTGCCTTGTAGTAATATGCATAGGAAGTCTGTTTGTGGAGTCCATATTACATGCAGATGACAGGCGGTCACGGGGCCAAAACTGACCAAATTACTCAAGTATCAACCCAGCCTTACAAATAGATTTTAGCGTCAAGAAGAAGCACACTTCTTTTACACTCTCATTCCACATAGATGTCTACAGAACCTGTTCTATTAAACGCTTATACAAGTAGAGCCCCCCTACAGAGAGTGATGAGGGAGTCAGAAGTAAGTTTGTGTTGACGTCACTGATTAATTTTCCCCATTCTCTGATCCGTCAGAACAATTACCCATAAAAAACGGATCCTGTCTGTGGAGCATACGGCTTCACTCGGTCAGCATTTGCTCAATAATCCATCAGTATTGCTAAAGGCAAAAAAAAACTGGAGTAGATCTAAAACAGATGACACGTAAATGGAATATTTGCATGCCTTCTGTGTTTTCTACCCACTACTGCTTTTGGCTACCAAATCATAAGCCAATACTGATGGGACCATACAAGCCTTAAAGCTGCTACACAGAAAGGATCCGTTGTCCATCTCACTTTTCCTTCCTTCTGACAGATCAGAAGAAGTGTCAAATAAATTATGTCAGCCAAGCTGAAAACCAAAATAATGGACCAGTCATAAAGTGGGGAGGGTGGGAACAGCATGAGAAGTCCACAGAGTGGACCTATGACATAGTGGTGAGGTGAAAGCAGCAGGAGGAGACCACAGAGTGGCCCAATGACAGGGTCTGGAGGTGGCAGCAGCATGAGGAGACCACAGAGTGGCACAATGACAGAGTCTGGAGGTGGCGGCAGCATCAGGAGGTCACAGAGTGGCAAGGTGACATACTGTGGAGGTGGGTGGCAATACCAGTACCCGTTGAAGATGGTGGGTGAAAGAAGGGGCACTTGGCATCAGATGTGTGGCATCAGGCGGGTAACAGCATCAGCATAGTAGCTGAGGCAGGTAGCCAGAAGAAACCAGTCTTTTGAAAAAATTGTTGGTGAGGCACCATGGATGATCTGGTCTGATCCATCAGGCATTGATGTGTGGAAATCCTGGCTGATCCATGCCTGATTCATCTTGATGTACTGTCCCACTATGTGCAATATGTGGGCACTTTAAACTCTTGCTAAATTTACCTTTATTCGCCCCTTGTATATATAGCTGTGGGGGTGTAAAGTTAGTGTGTGCAATGCTAATGAAGAGATGAGGAAGTTAATGGAGGAGGTGGAAATTTGTATTTCCACCAAAATAATAAAAAAAGATTTTAAAAGCATATAAGTGCAGCACTTAATGAAGAATACAAGATTTTTTTTGTCCACCCAAATAATTCAAAAAAGATTTCACCGCATATAACTGCAGCGCTGAACGCTGAATGCAATTTTTTTCTGAACGCTGAATGCAATTTTTTTCCACCGAAATAAGTTCCAAAAGATTTTACCGCATATAACTTCTGCGCTGAACGCAAATTATATTTTTCTTTTTCTACTGATATACGCCACTAAAGGCTTTACCACATATAACTGGAACTGTGAACTCTGAATATATTTATATTTTTCCATGTGTATACGCCACTAAAGACTTTTCAACAGAGGGTTATAGGTTGTCAGTTTAAAAAAAACAAAAAACAAAAAAAACAAACAGCGCCTGAGGCAGAGTGATCTGAAGTGAACGGGACGTAGCGGCCGAAGTAGGTTTGTGCTGGAAGAGCAAGACTCGGTCCTCGTGCGGTTTCTGTGCTGAAGAGAAGTCCCCCTAGTGTCAAGTAAGCAATACCGCAGATAGATGCAGGCTTGTGTGAATTAGTTTGCATGTTTGTGCAGGGTTAGTGCATAGTGTATTCACCTGTATTGGCGTGCTATTCTTATGGACGTCATCACGTAAGAGCGCAGTGTGTGAAATGTAAATACATTTGACCACAGCGTAATTCGGTCCATACTGCAAAAAGAACTTTCCCACACATAACTGCAGTGCTGAATGCTGAATATATCTTCAGTTTTCTACTGAAATACACCACTAAATGCTTTATCACATATAACTGCAACAGTGAATGCTGAATATATTTTTATTTTTCTACTGATATACGTCAATAAGGGTTTTTCAAGATACAGGTGCAACAGCGAATGGCGAATATATTATTTTTCTACTGATATATGTCACTAAAGGTTTTTCAAGATATAAGTGCAGGAAAAAATGGTGAATGTATATTTATTTTTCTAATGATATACATCAATAAAGGTTTTTCTACATGTAAGTACGCCAGCGAATGGCGAATGTATATTTCTTTTTCAACTGCAATACGCCAGTAGAGGCTTTACCAGATATAACTGCAACAGTGAAGAGAGAATATATTTTTCTTGTAGTACTGAAATATGCCCCTATACGCTTTCACCAGAAATAACTTCAGAAGTGATCTGAGAATATATTTTTCCTGTTGGACTGAAATTGGCCACTATACGCTTTGACCAGAAAAAAATTTGAGGTAAGTGCATATATATATTTCTTGCAGTACTGAAATACACCCTTATACACTTTCACCAGAAATAACTGCAACAGTGCAGCGTGTATATATATATATTTTTTTTTTACTGAAATACGCCCCTATACACTTTTAACAGAAATAACTGCAACAGTGCAGTACGTATATATATATATATATATATATATATATTTCTTGTTGTACTGAAAATACGCCCCTATACGCTTTTACCAGTTATAACTGCAACAGTGCAGTGCGTATATATTTTTATTCATTATTTAAATACACCCCTATATGCTTTCACCAGAAATAACTGCAGAAGTGAAATGCATATATATTTTTCTTGTAGTACTGTATAAGATACTAAGATATAAGCCTCTAAGGGCTTTTCAACATAACACTTGCAGCCCAATAACAAAAAGCTGGAATGACCGAGCTGTCTATTGACTATTTGGATCCCCAAATAATCGTTCCCTGCACTTGTAAATCACTTTCCTATCAATGTCCCTAACACATTCTGTTGTCTCTCCCTTCACTAAGAAGCTTTAAAATGATTCCTCCCTATCCTTTTCCTGCACTCAAATATTTTTTTCTGTCTTTTTTCCCCCACAATGAGGTTTTCCAATTGCTGTCCCTAGCGCCTTCACACGTCTGTCCCTGCACTCTGAACACTGGAAAATGGCAGATTCTAAAATGGCTGCCGTATTTATAGAGCTGTGACATCACAGGGCTGGCTGCTGATTGGCTGCATGCAGACATGTCAATCTGGGTGTTCCCGCTTTCCCAGAGTTCCATGCCCCATGTCCCCAGTCCTCACACGTGTAGCTGCCATTTTAGGAAAATTGCGATTTTTTTACCATGAAGCGCTATGAAATTTGCATTAGTTGTGAATTGAATTCGCTTTGATTCGCTCATCTCTAGTTATTTGCTCTGCTATCTGAAACTTTTTCCTACTCACGCCAGGTCTAAAATTGTGGGTGCAACGTGAATGGGGAAGGGTGGCAGGCTTGTCTGATTTACCATTTTCTAAGCCTGTTTTAGGCATAGAAAATGGTCTAAATGTAAGACAGCAAGGAAGCTAGACTGGCGCTGGATGCACCGAAGATATGGAGAGGCCTGCGCAAGCTATGCGGTCTTATTATGACCAGCATCTGAAACTCCGGTCTTAATAAATGTGCCCCAAAGTATATCTTTCCAATTGCTGGCTCTCAAATAAATCTTTTTCAGTCATAATCAGAATATTCCAATAATTGTAACAATAGCAATAATAATACCAATCTTTTCATGTTAACATGCAATTGACTCTAAACTGACTGCATGTGAATATTGCTAAGGATGGACATTTTATGCCTCAGTTTGATATATACATACATTAGGGAAAAAAAAGGATACAAAAACACAGCACACCACGTTCTTGTATCCTACATAGTACGGTGGGAAAAAAAAGTATAATTTTTTTTTTACACTGGAACTCTGGACTGATGCCCTACGTTCACCATAGATGCATCCATTCACCATAGAGTTCCATTGTAAAAAAAAAAAAGGTTTTTGTATACGTTAAAAGGATGGAAAAAACGTGATGTGAACCCACCCTAACTTCACATAAAAAAATACCAATATAACAAATGTAATAAAATATTATCATAATCCCATTTACACCTACATGGTCCCTAGTAATAGGCTGGAAAAACAATAAAACCATAAAAAATGTTATTAATATAAATAAAATTAATACATAAAAATCAATAGCTAAACGATCATCATTCTAAGGTGTCCATAAATGCAGACCATATATTCTGTGAGACACTTATAACTAGAGGTAAATATTATAGGTTTCATCATAAACAACTTTACTTTCATATTACCAATCCTTCTTAATGAATAAAAACAAAACAAAGTTTGGATCTGTTCATTTGGTGATAGACTAGCGTACCAATCAACTATAGCAACCAGAGAATTTATGGATTAGCGCACAAAGCGATTTTCACCAATACAGTCTTGACCATCACACAAACCACACAATTGCATGGGGTCCCTTGACCAGTGAGTCAGACAGTGCCACATCTTTCCGCAGCACATGGTAGCCTACAGTTTCCATTCCTGCTATCCACTCTTGTAGGCCTGAAGCCTATGAGGCGTACAACGGCGCAGGTCATCACTGTCAAGGCAACTTTCCTCGCCAGCTCTTAAACGGTACGATGATGTATTTCCCCTGCGTCCCGGTGCAGGCTGAGGTGATGACACAGGCAATGGATCATAGATAACTACATGGAGTGGATGTGAGGTAAGTACTTTTTTTTCTTCTTTCGGAACTTTAAACAAAACAGTACAGAGGGGAGGGCATTATAAATAAACGTGCACTACTAGGAACATTGTAGTCATATTGGGGACAGAACAGAGGGGAAAACTTCATGAATAAATAAAAAGGGAGACAACTGAGGTCATTATCAATAAAGAGTGAACTGCTGGGGGATATATAAAAATAAAGGGACACTACTGGGGAGCATTATAAATAAAGAGGGTACTGCTGGGGAACATTATAGAAAGAGGGCCCTGCTTGGGGATATTATAATATACAGAGGACACTGATGGGGAACATTATAAATAAAAAGATTCCTGCTGAAAAACATTATAAAAATACAGGAGGCAAAACTGGCAAACATTATAGAAATACAGGGGTCACTGCTTGGGAAGTTATAAAAGTACAGGGACCACTACTGGGGTAATATAAAGTAAAGATGGCACTGCTATGGAACATTATAAAAAAGAGGGCACTACTCGGGAAACATTATAAAAATAGAGGGGTCACTGCTAGTACATAATACCAGGGGTAGTATAGAGGGGAGAGCTCAGAGCATTACAAATAAATGGGACACTGTTGGGGGACATTATAATAATACAGGGGGCAATATTGGGGACAGTAATGAGAGGGCCATTATAAATAGAAGGGGCATTGCTTGGGAACATTAAACATACTGTGGGCGCTACAAGTGCACAGTTAAAAATAATGGGTACATTAAATATTGGTGGCACTATGATTAGGGATGTTACTATAATTAGGGATGAAATTGCAAAACTAAGAGCAAAAGTGAAAGACTTGGAGTAGGTCTTACTAAAAAGCGTTTGGATGAGGCTGATCAAGAGCGTACATGGTTGAAAAATAAACTAATAGACTTAGAGGATAGATCCTGCAGGTACAACATTTGACTGGTTGGATTTCCTGAGGGGGTGGAACAAGATACTCCAGCGGACTTTTCTCAAAAGTGGCTGGTGCAAATACTCGGATCGGATCCTGATCTTTCCACGTTTTGTGTACAGCGTGCTCATAGAATTCCTTTGAGAAAGCCTCCCGCAGGCGCACCCCCCAGAGCTTTACTTGCCAGATTGGTTTGTTCCAAGGACCGCGACTGGGTACTTAGATGCAAAAGAGAACTCCTCAAAACAGTTTTTGATGGCAATGAGATTCAAATATACCCCAATTTCTCTTGTGAAGCACAAAATAAAAGGCGATCCTTTTATGAGGTTAAAAAAAGATTAATCTCTGCTAATATGAAGTATTCGATGCTGTACCCAGCCAAACTCCGGGTTGTTCATAACGGTTCTGTGCATTTCTTTACTACATCCATTGAGGCTGCACAGTGGCTTAATTCGGCCGGTGTGTAGCCGCTTGTTTTGGTCTCCCCTTTTTTCTGGTTGCTATTTGTAGAAGGTTACATGAGGTGGTGAAGTGTGGAGCGGGGTCAGAGCGGGGCTGGGGTTGGTCATGTGGAAGAGGTTGATGGGGAAAACTCTCCCTGTGAGCCATGAGGAGGGATTGGGTATTGGTTATGGGATGGGGGAATTAAGGTGTGAGACAGGGTTGGGGGTGACCCCTCTCGCTCTCCCTGCTCGTCCGCGGAATGTTTTGGCTCTTTGTAGGATATGATGTCACGTAGGGTTTTGTGTTGGAATGTGCGAGGGTTGGGAGATAGAATTAAAGGACAGTGGTTTTTTTATGTAATGGCATGGCACCTTCCTGCAATAGTGGCCTTATTGGAGACTCATGCAACAGTTGATAGGCTCCCCCAATTGAAGAGGTGATGGGCAAAACTGGAATATCACTTGCACCTCTCTTCATATTCAAGAGGCGTGAGTGTATATATTCATCGTGGGGTTGATTTTCACCCATTGGAGGTTAGGATGAATAGGGAGGGCAGATTTATTTTCCTCCATGGTCTTTGGAGTGGACATGAGACTATTTTAGCCTTTATTTACGTGCCACCTCCCTTCGCGTCCACTGTTCTCTCCTTATTAACCACGTTTATATGTAGTAAAACCCAATGTTCGGTATTAGTGGCAGGTGACTTCAACTCTGTGTTGGACCCTAAACTGGACAGATTATCTTCCATATCTGAGCAGAGGCAGAGCTAGTCTCCCCTGCATAATATTTGTCAGGAGTTGGCACTGGTCGATATCTGGCAGCATATGTATGGAGAAAAAAAAGGGCATTTATGCTTCAGCCAGACGTATAAATCAATGTCACAAATTGAACTTGCATTCGCAAATTGCGCTATGATTGATCAAATCGTAAAGATGAAATATGAACCACATGGAATTTCCGACCATTCTCCGGTTCTGCTTCTGCTCAGGGGTGTGGACTTAAATGTAGGTCCTAACAGAGCCTTTAGACTTAATCCATACTGGCTGGAGGTTATCAGTGATCGAGAATTAATCAATGATGAAATCCTCGATTTCTGGCAGCGGAACGTGGGTTCCACCCACATTTATTTTGTATGGGACGCGGTGAAGGCATATATCAGAAGTCTCTATTTCGGTAAAATAAAAAGGCAACAAGTGGAGTTTCATAAACAAGAGAACTTAATGATAGAGACTATCAAGATGTTGCAGGTTGCCCTGGCTAAACAGAGTAGCGATTCCCCTCGCACACAGTTGAAAGAAGCGAACCAACAATATAAGACCGTTTTGGTAAATAAAGCCCAACATAAAAAAAAGATCAACATAAAAAAAAGATTCAAGGACAGAGACGTTTTAGTAAGGGGGGGGGGGGGGAGAAACAGGTAAACTGTTAGCTGCATTAGTTGCCAATCAAAGAGGAGTCAGTAAAATTAGGTCCATTAGAAATACATCGGGCCAGATAGTAAATAATCCAGATCAGATTAGACAGGAATTTGCTAATTATTACTCTACTATATATAAATCTGAAACGGTATGTAATCAGTCTACTATTAAGTATTACTTAGATCAACTAGAAATGCCCTCTCTTTCGGTACAAGAAAATGAAACACTTAACTACCCTACCCGATTGGCAGAATTGCAGGCTGCTCTTTCGTCAGTTAAATATAACTCTTCTCCAGGGGCGATGGTCTGCCATTTGAATTATATAGATACCATGCTAAGTCACTCCTCCCTATTTTACTGTGGGTTTTAAATGAATCCTATAGCTGTGGCTCCCTTCCACCATCTTTTAGGGAGGCAATTATCACTTTAATTCTTAAAAAAAGATAAGGATGGTAGCGATGTTGGGTCATATAGGCCCATATCCCTCCTTAACACAGATTATAAGATTTTCTCCAAAATTTTTGCGAATCGCCGTAAAAAGGGTAGTTGCATCCCTGGTCCACCCTAATCAAACAGGGTTTATACCCGGGAGACAGATCCAATTAAATTTATATAGGGTCTATTTGAACCTACGAGGGGAGGGGGAGTTTGGACTGCTCCATCCTGTCCTTGGATGCCGCTAAAGCATTTGACAGGGTGGAGTGGTCCTTCTTATGGCAGATCATGTCCCATTTTTGATTGGGGACTACTTTTATTGCAATGACCCAATTGTTATACACCCAACCAACAGCCCAAATTAATATTGATGGCGTTAAATCCTCCATCATTAAGTTACAGCGCGGTACGAGACAAGGGTGCCCTCTTTCCCCTCTTTATTTAACTATTTATGGAGCTGCTGGTCTGCAAAGTGCATTTGGATAGTCAAATTCGGGGGTTTGGGGTAGCGGGAGAGAGCGATAAAATAAGTCTATATGCAGATGATGTCATATGGTTTCAGGACGAGGGTTGGAAAGTTGTTCCGCGTGTCATTCAGGTTATAGAGGAGTTAAGTCAATTGTCTGGTTATTTAATCAATTGGGCTAAGTCCTTGCTCCTCCCGCTAAACCGAAACGCCCCCTTAGGCGGCTCCGGTGTCCAGATTTTGTCTTCAGACGACTCTCTGGATTATCTGGGGATAAAAATTGGCGTTCCAATAAATAGATTTTATGATTTAAATCTCTCCCCAGCAATAGATAAAGGAAAAAATATATTGCCTTTGATTTTGTACCTGATCTGCGCCTCCCCCATTTGGATAGATTATGTCTTTTTTTATAAATTAGAGACTCTAATTAACTATCTAATTTGGGGGAGGAAAACTTTGGACACTAGCTGTTTAATCCCCAGGACTCTACAGAGGGTATGGAATAAACTGAAAATGAATTTGAAGGTTCCACATGACTTTCATTTTACTCCTTTGTGGGAGAACTGGAACTTATTGGAATTTTTTAAAATTACAGATCATACCTATTGGATTTGTCAGGGTATCACTAGAGTGACACACTTGTTTGTGTCAGATCAGTTTAAGGCCCTAGGGGACTTTAATTTCACAAACATCACTTTGCTAGATTTGTTTATGTACGTATGTCTAAAACATGCTTATAAAGCCACCCCCAAAATAAAGATATGATCACTCAACAACATTTATTTTTTGATTACTGCTTTGCTCACTCAGGTAACAGGATTAAAATTGCACAGATTTATTCTAAAATTCGAGACTCACTGCCTTTAGTTACTCCTTTTAAAAGTACACATAAATGGGAACAGGAATTGAGATTCCCCCTTACTTCCCTGACTACAGATATATTAAAATATTAAAAAGGTAGCACTTGCAACTAGTTATAGACTTATTCAATTCAAGATTTTGCACAGGTTATCCTATACACCTCAAATGCAGGCTAAGTTTCCTAAGAATAGAGGCCAGGAGCTCTTTTGCCAGAAGTGCGGCAGTCCCAATGTTGGATATATACATCTTCTTTGGGAGTGTAGTACGATAAAGTGGTTTTGTGAGCAGGCGTTTACAGCCTTGCAAAGGGACTCTCCCCAGTCTTCTGCCCCGGACATGGTGTCCGCGATTTTAGCCTGTTATATACCAGAGAATTCTCTTTCTCCTGGTATCCGAATAACATGGTTGAAGGGCTGCGTAATAGGAAAGGTTCTGATAATAAAAAAATGGGGTTCCCCCATCTCTCCCTCGTTTACGGAGTGGAGATTGACTATGTGCAAAATAAAGTCCTATGAGGAAGTTGAGACGCGGAGGAGGGGTGGTATGTGAATGGGTCTTTGTTTGATTAGTTTTTTTTGTCTCAGAATTAGGGCGGACTGTCTATTCTTTGTTCATGGAGTATCACAATTGGGTTGCACTAGGATGAGCTCGTGGACGGGCCCTTGCGGCGTTCTTGGTACCAGCGACAGCAGCCCCCCCCCCTGAAAAAAAGGGGGGTTGGGTGTGATTATGGGATATTGGATGCACTGTAGGGGATATCACTACTAGTATGGGAAATCTAGGATAGAAATAAAATATTGCAGGGACTTTTGTGAGCACTTTGGAGATTATCTGTGTGGCACAGTTTTTTCTGCAGTATAGCATTTGCTAGCATTGGATGAGCACAGCAGGCACAGTGTTGGGAGCAGGAGCAGGATAACACTTTTGGGAAGCAAGAGGGGGGGTGATGGAAAAGTAAAGAATCTAAGATTGTGTGTTTTAAACTATGCATTGATGAGTCATGGCTAAAACACTTTGTCATGGTGATCTGAGCCGAACGGCGAAGATGAGGAAAGAGAACATCTATATCAAAGAAGACATCATTGGATGTAGGAGGTATATGGTGCTGTATGTAATGTCCAATTAAAATATGCCTTCAGCAATTGGGCTGAGGGGAGAGGATGGATTGTGGCATGGGGGGAGGGGGGAAGGGGCGCCATTTCAGTTTTTATATCAGGCGGCACAAAGCTGAAATTGGCCAAGGCCATACATTTCAACTGTATTTTTGGCCTAAGGATGCAGATACAGTCGTGGACAGATAGTGATTCCTGTCTGGCTGTCCTGATTAGGGGCCTCAGACAGCTTTATTTGGGGCCCTAGAAATGCCAAGCTGAACATAACACCTCTCCATGTTATCACAGGTGACCCTGCAAAACACATTTACTGTTATTAGTCCAATGAGTGGTATGGATTCCCTCTGAGATGGTAAAAACATATATAACCAAATGCAACTGTGACTATTTTGGGACCTCCCCTTCATCAGGCAAGTCTCTGTCCGGACATGATACCCTTATGACCTCTGTGTACACATCTACCCATATGGACAATGTACTGTAAGGAACACTCCTCCTTAAAGCCAGATCCCAAGACCTGGCACTATAGAACAGGTTTCAGTAAACATGTTTGCATTTTAGTTGATTCCCCCCCCCCCCCCCCCCCCAAAAATGAAACAAATGTGTTAGTCCTAACAATTAGTTCATTACCTCCATGGAGAAAGGAGCATCAATTAGCCTAAATGTTTACATAATTAAGAGGTCATTTTGTAAATTCAAATCTAGATTTATTTTGTAGAAAAATCATTGATCATTTAGAAAATACTCAAACATCAATTGTAATTCTGGATGTGCAAGTCATAACATTTCCAAAAAATAAAAGCAACAACTGTCTGCCATCTATGTAAAATCGTAATATTTATTATCAATTTTTTTAATTTGAAAATCCAAAGATGCGTTGCCATGATAAATCTGAGTTGGTAGCTTGTATAATGCCTTTGGGGATATTGCAGGCAAATTACTTTAAAGTAATGGGTTTCTTTCTGTTGCATATATTAGTTTTAATAGCTTATTTAAAAAACTGTGTTAAGAAAACAAATGGAGATAATTTTGCATAAAATATGAAATTGTTTGTTTTATCAAATTAATCCAAAGTGCAGGGGCAGAAATCCAGTGTCCATTACATAGGGTGCTCAAAAGCAGATTTTAGTGTAATAGCTTTGTGTAGTTATTTTTCTATCACTTGTGTAGAATGTCATCCACCCTTGTATTTTCGGCACCTATATAGATATATGTATATATATATGTTCAACATTGAACCAATATTCCTTGGCTGTTAAAATTGTGATGTGCTCGCTAACAAAAAAAACATTATAAAGCTTGCATGTAAGGGCATGCTTTTAGGCAGATTACTCTAAAAAGTGCTATTGGAGACCATCGGACCCATATGCTGTTCTTGTATAGCATCACTTGTATATGGTCATGTGTATATGAGTATGACCATGACACCTCTTCTGACCTGGTGCTGCTCTGAACACAGCTGCTCGGAACACTTTGCACTCACAGTAAAAGATTATTTAATTCTGCAACAGTCATTAAGTGACATTTGAAACGTTGATAAAATGACAGCTTTCTGTGAAGGAATTACTTTTTTGGGGAAATGTCATTAGGGCAAAAAAAAAAAAATGATTAATGATCTTTCGAGCTCACTGTAACATTGTGAAATGGATTAGGACTCAAAATGCTACCTAGCTTCCAAAATAAATATCACATACTAGTGTGAGCCACATGGTCCTGCTAGAAAATGAGATCGCAGACAGTGAATTGACATGAACTTTTAATTCATAAGGAACAACCTTTCAGATAATTAAAATTGAGTTTTGTTTCTTCTCTCTATTTTAAGTGTGTATATACTGTATACTAATAAGAAAACCAACATAGATCTTATTTAAATTCTATGGTTTTACGTATCAGGACACTGACACTGCCCGCACTGATAGGGAGTGGCGATCGTCCCCGTTATTTAACCCCTCAGGTGCCTCGATAATCGCTGCACCTGTGAGTGAATGAGTGAAGGCAGAGAGATGTGGCTCCCTCTGTCTTCTGATTGGAGCCCCCCACAGTGAAATTGTGGGGCTCCGATCAGTTGCCATGGCAGCCTGGACACTGCTGAAGCACTCCAGGCCTGCCATGGCTTTCTCCATACTGAGCTATGCACGAGGCACAGCTAAGAATGGAGAATGTAGAAATCCTATTTAGCCTAATACAGGGAGTGCAGAATTATTAGGCAAATGAGTATTTTGACCACATCATCCTCTTTATGCATGTTGTCTTACTCCAAGCTGTATAGGCTCGAAAGCCTACTACCAATTAAGCATATTAGGTGATGTGCATCTCTGTAATGAGAAGGGGTGTGGTCTAATGACATCAACACCCTATATCAGGTGTGCATAATTATTAGGCAACTTCCTTTCCTTTGGCAAAATGGGTCAAAAGAAGGACTTGACAGGCTCAGAAAAGTCAAAAATAGTGAGATATCTTGCAGAGGGATGCAGCACTCTTAAAATTGCAAAGCTTCTGAAGCGTGATCATCGAACAATCAAGCGTTTCATTCAAAATAGTCAACAGGGTCGCAAGAAGCGTGTGGAAAAACCAAGGCGCAAAATAACTGCCCATGAACTGAGAAAAGTCAAGCGTGCAGCTGCCAAGATGCCACTTGCCACCAGTTTGGCCATATTTCAGAGCTGCAACATCACTGGAGTGCCCAAAAGCACAAGGTGTGCAATACTCAGAGTCATGGCCAAGGTAAGAAAGGCTGAAAGACGACCACCACTGAACAAGACACACAAGCTGAAACGTCAAGACTGGGCCAAGAAATATCTCAAGACTGATTTTTCTAAGGTTTTATGGACTGATGAAATGAGAGTGAGTCTTGATGGGCCAGATGGATGGGCCCGTGGCTGGATTGGTAAAGGGCAGAGAGCTCCAGTCCGACTCAGACGCCAGCAAGGTGGAGGTGGAGTACTGGTTTGGGCTGGTATCATCAAAGATGAGCTTGTGGCCCCTTTTCGGGTTGAGGATGGAGTCAAGCTCAACTCCCAGTCCTACTGCCAGTTTCTGGAAGACACCTTCTTCAAGCAGTGGTACAGGAAGAAGTCTGCATCCTTCAAGAAAAACATGATTTTCATGCAGGAAAATGCTCCATCACACGCGTCCAAGTACTCCACAGCGTGGCTGGCAAGAAATGGTATAAAAGAAGAAAATCTAATGACATGGCCTCCTTGCTCACCTGATCTGAACCCCATTGAGAACCTGTGGTCCATCGTCAAATGTGAGATTTACAAGGAGGGAAAACAGTACACCTCTCTGAACAGTGTCTTGGAGGCTGTGGTTGCTGCTGCACGCAATGTTGATGGTGAACAGATCAAAACACTAACAGAATCCATGGATGCAGGCTTTTGAGTGTCCTTGCAAAGAAAGGTGGCTATATTGGTCACTGATTTGTTTTTGTTTTGTTTTTGAATGTCAGAAATGTATATTTGTGAATGTTGAGATGTTATATTGGTTTCACTGGTAAAAATAAATAATTGAAATGGGTATATATTTGTTTCTTGTTAAGTTGCCTAATAATTATGCACAGTAATAGTCACCTGCACACACAGATATCCCCCTAAAATAGCTAAAACTAAAAACAAACTAAAAACTACTTCCAAAAATATTCAGCTTTGATATTAATGAGTTTTTTGGGTTCATTGAGAACATGGTTGTTGTTCAATAATAAAATTAATCCTCAAAAATACAACTTGCCTAATAATTCTGCACTCCCTGTAGGTCTCTATTAGAGTTGATAGGAGAGGGGATCAAAAGATCCTCTAGCACCCTATGGGGTGAAAAAAAAGTGAAAATAGTAAAAAATAAATACATTTAAGAACAACCAATAGATGAAAATTTTAAAACACCCCCTTTCCCAATTTTACATATAAAAATATATAAACAATAAAAAATAAACATATTAGGTATTGTCGCGTCCAAAAATGTCTGAACTATTAAATATAAAAAATGTATTCCCTTGCCGCGAATGCTGTATTTTAAACAAAATGAATAACACGAGATTCATCATACAGTCACGCAAAAAACAAGCATACAGCTCTTCCGCATTTGTATTGAGCAACAGAATGAGGGTTATTTTTAGTGCTCAGTAAATGGTGTGATGTCAAAACCCCAATAACCTTGGCAGAATTTGTTTTACCTCACAAAGAATGTTTTTCTCCTTTTTTCAATACAATACATGGTCAATTAAATGGTAGCGTTAAAAAATGCATCTTGCCCTGCAAAGAAATAAGCCCTCATATAGCTATGTGAATGAAAAAATAAAAAAGTTACAGTTATTGGAACTTGGGGAGATTAAATCCAAAATGCAATATCAAAATAGGCTTGGTCTTTAAGGGGTTTAACTAGCATGCTCTAATATGGCTTAACTGTGCCTGAAGTACAAAATAACCCAGCACTGGTAACGCTGGTGTTTTTTACTTTTAAAATCTATGTCAAAATGGCTGTATAATCTCTTTTCACCAGACATGAAAATGATCCACAGACTAAGAGCAATTATGAGCCTGGTAAACTCAAAAACTAAACTAACCCAGCATAACTGACATGATCATTTCACTGTACATCCTACTTATTTTTGTATCAGATAAAAAAAAAACTTACAAAAAGGACACCAACCTCATCATATTTTGGCACATGCTGAATCCACAGAAAACGTAATACTTTACGCTCTACAAGGGCACACAAAGTCAACACGGGTGGAAGATATAAGATTTTCAAACATTTAGCAAACGTTTATTTTGTTTTACTCTTCAAGTATTTGCACCCGTTTTGACTGGATGAAATACTTTCTTGCTATAAAGCCTAACCATTGCTTTTGATGATGTAGGCTATGCGGCATATATAAAAATCTAATTATTATAAGATAAAATATTGCGCCTGATTTTCTCAATTTTTTAACAACAATGCTGTGGTCAGATGTTACTGCACTTTAAAATCTCTAGCAGTTTTTCATGCGTAAATACATTTTGTTCTGATTTTGATGTTTTGTAGTGATTTTGAGAACTGTAGTGTTTTAATCAGTACACAGCATGCTCTAGATATAGTATTCTTGTTATTCAGTCTCTCTACAGAACTGCCAGGAAAAATGAATTTAAAAATTAAATGTCAACAAAAGACATAAAACACCATTAAAATGCCTGGAATGAAGAGTGTTTTTTAAACGTGTTTAAAAATTATGAAAATGACAAAATGAAAAGGAGGCTTACAATATTTGCAGGAAACAGAAATGTTTTTGCGTTTATTGTCTTAATTATTGAGATTCAATTTTGTAGGTTAATTGAAAAAAGACGTTGAATAAAAGGGTTTTCTCATCTTATACAATGCGGGCATATCGCTGGGACCCCCACCTATATCGAGACCAGAGCCCCGAAAGTGAAGGAGAGCGCACTGCGCATGTGCAACCCCCCTCTATTCATTTCTATGGGGCCGCCAAAATAGCCGAGCGCTGGCTCGGCTGTTGCCGTCTGCCCCACAGAAATTAATGGGAGCATGGGCCGCGCATGCGCGGCACGCTACCATTCACTTCTATGGGAGAGGCGGGGATTAGCGCTTGGTGGTGGACGGACCCCGAGAAATCTGGGGTCCTCCAGCCACATCGCTCCCCGCTCCATTCTCAATATAGGTGCGGGTCCTAGCGGTGGGGGGGATCTGCACCTATCAGACAATGGGGGCATAGCCTAGCGATATGCCACCATTGTCTAAGATGGGAATACCTCTTTAATATGTTGTTCAGAGATGTACTGTAGGTATCTTATACCATGTACAATTGGATAAGGCAATACTATATGAACTAAACCAGCCATTCATGGAACTCTTGACTTGTCTAAGGCTACTTTCACATCTGCATTTTTGTTGGATCCAGCAGGGGATTAGCAAAAACACTTCCATATGATAATAAAACCGGCTGCATTCATTCTGAATGGATCTGTCACGGCTGAGGATGGGGGAAACCCTCAGCCGTGCGATGGTGGAAGATGGTCGCTGCTTGACCAGGACGACAGGACTAGGGAGCAGGTCACCTCCTATCGCGTCCCTAACCTGACCCTAACTCCTAGCTACATGGGCCGACCTTTAAGGTAGGAGGACACATGCTCAGGAACCTCAGAGCCCTAACTCACCCTCCAACCGATCCCTGGACTAGGAGTCAGGGTAAGACAACCTGTTCCTTCTGGATACGGAGGAACAGGAGTCTCACTGGCCAATCTGCAAGGAAGGGAGCACAAATACAACCTATGGCAATGGCAGGTATTTGCCACAAGCATAACACTCACCTGCCACAGACACAAAGCCTGGAACCCATGTGGAAGTACTGACCACAGACAACAGGACTCAGCCCACAACACACTACACACGGGAACCCAGGACCATAGGTGCAATAAACAAACATAAAACCAAACACATCTTCAAGACACCAAGCAAGATATTATTTTGCTATGACCAGAAGGATGGCCCCCACTGGCAGTTGGTGAGTAACCAGGAGGATGTCTCCAGCAAGCATGGCTGAAGCACCCTCTCTGACTACTGCCTACAACTGAGGCTATATAGGGCCGAGAGGCCACACCCAACGGTCAGACACACCCCGTGACTCACACACACAGAAAGAGAGTTAACCCTTCCAAAACCACAGAAGGGAAAACACAACTTAAAGGGGAAGTGTCAAAACAACAAATACACTGTGGCTGTTGCCGCAGGCAATGACATGGGTGGCAACCGTGTCCTGGGAGTCAGCCCGAAGGCCGGGACACTGCCACCACATGTACACCATACAACCAAACGTTGCCACGGACAGCCACAGTGAAGGGAAGATGTCAGTGCACACCAAACATAAACAAAGTGCACACAGACATACAAAAGTGCATACATACACGCACACAAACTCCAAGGAAACCGCACACATACCTATTGTCCGCGGCAACCGCACTTGAGGCAGACAGCATAATGCCTCCAGCTGCGGTTGACACTACAACCCAAACCGCAGGCAACTGTATGCGGCTCCCAAGGAGTCACGGCCATAAACATGGTCGCGACAGGATCCAGTTGTATTATCTCTAAAATTAACAAGACTGATCCAGCACTAAAACCATTGTAAGTCAATGGGCACCAGATCAGTTTTTTTGTGTTAAAAAAAATGGATCAAGAACCATTGACTTACATTGTGTTACATGCCGGATCCATCTTGATCAGTACCCCATGCCGTACACAAAAAAGCGGCTTGCAAGGGTTTTGTATCTGACATAGGAATGCAACCAAACGAAACGGAATGCATTCTGGTGCGCTTCGTTCCATTCAGTTGTGTCCCAATTGACAATGATTTGGGACACAACTGAAGCATTTACCTCAGATTTTCAGACCCTATGACGGATCTCAATTCCAGAAAGAAAAATAAAGATGGGAAAGTAGCCTAGTAAACTTTTTTAATCGAACTAAAGCTACCGTATTTGGTAAATCCATTTGTTACACACAGAAAAAATATAGAAAAGATTTGTATTAATTCCATATGCCATGCTGTTAGTTCTTCAATAATATCTAGAACACAGGATCTAATATTCTAGTCTTCTTAGCAAAACAAATTTCACAGAAACACCTCTATTGATACATACTGTATAACCTAAAGAAAAATATGACTGTGTCAAACAGATATGAAGCTAGTAGTATTTTTTCCGCTGCTCCACTTGCTGTAACTTTCAAAAGAACAGTATTAGGACACATCATAGAAATAATTCCTCTATTTTTATTTTTTCCCTTTATTTGTACAGATATTTCCTCTGCACAACAGTGCTTCTCTGAGGATCTGTCAGGAAGTCAATAAAACATATTGAATAGATGTTTCTTGAAATAGTATTCATTCTCTTGGTACACAATGCTGAAGATGAACTATAGAAAATCCCCTTAAAGCAGTTCTACTGCCCAAACTACTGCATTTAACTGGAAAGCCACGCATTTACCATTTGCTTATCTCTGCTGCCAATAATGTCAAAATTAACTGTCAGTAAACATGAGCAAATTATTTCTACACTAATCAAATCCAAAGTTTTGGGAATTCGTCCTGCATGAATTGCTCAAATTGGAATGAAGATGAAGAAGGGCATCCATCCTGTCAGGCTTGCCAATAATGCCATGCAGTCAGCATCAGCCAGTTATGAAGGACTAAAGCTGAGATGTCAGTGGATGTGTCATAGGCACTATATAACATTGTAGATAGGATCTGAATATATTTTTGGGCTTATAAATTATAGGAAAAAAAATGCTAGTTTAGTGTCAGAGAGGTTATATCACAGTGAGGAGAAGATAATAGCTAATCAGATTTAACATTAATTTACAGAAAGCTTTTAGAAACAGGGGTCAGTGTGTCATATTATGACACCTATTCAGGTTGCCTTAAGGAGTCTGGCAGTGGCAGCCATTTTAAACTGCTTGTGCTAGTATCCACTGGGCAAAATTTAAATATATAGGGGGACATTTACTAAGATGAATGATTTAGACCCCGATCTTAGTCCCTGTCATCTGCAGCTTGATGCGCCTAAGTTATTTAGAGGTATCGGCCTCTATATAACTTAGGCGCATGGTCTGGCGACAATTTAACAACATTAAATCTACGCCTGCTCCCTTGCTGCCTTGGATTTAATTCATTTTCTTTGCCAAAAACTGATATAGAAAATGATAAATGCGACAGACTTGCGGCCCGCTCTCTTTCCCGCACAGTAAGGGAAAACCAGTATGAACCAGCCCAATCTTCATTGACCCCATATTAGAACATCTGACTTATTGATGTGTCATATTTTGCAAACTTATATTGTAGTAGACTCTGTTCAATTGACCTTTTTCTATAAAAAAACAAAGAAGGCCAGTTAATCACAGGATAGTGTGTCTGACATATTGTTCTGCGTCACAGTTATAGTGTAATGGATCCTATCCAAGCAACCATTTAGAAAAAAAAAAACATCTTTGCCATGCAGCATTTTTTACTCCTTGCCTTCCCAGGAGTCCTATTTTTTTTTCTTCCTGTTCACATACCCATATGGGGGACAAGGTTTACTTTCCAACGGTGCAATATTGTATTGTATTCGATTTAGTAAAAAGCTGGAAAAAAATTCTAATTGGGTGGATTTGAAAAATAATTCATTGCGCCCTAGGTTTATTGGTTTTGTTGTTGGTGTTCCTGATGTGGAAATGTCACCTGAGGTAAAAATTACTCGGTCAGTATGATTATATCTGTAGCACATTTATTTCGTTTTTCTATACTTACGATTTTTTTTTTTTTGGGATCACCATATTCTGACTCCCATAACGTTCTTAAGTTTATATTTACAGAGCTATGTAAGAGATCATTTTTGCAACTGCTGTGGTCACAATCAATCATGGCATCTGAGAGTTAAAGGTCAATGATTAGCATTATCACTGATCTCGAAAATTGCCCATTGCCTCCAGGTGTCTGCTGTGTAAAACAGCAGCTACAGCATCTGTCCAGCTTCTGAAAGAGCACCATGTTTAAAGAATGGAATTCCTTAAAGAGGTTAATTTAAAAAATTCAGTTCAAAGTTGTGCACCTGATGTATTGTTATTAGGAATGAGCAAATCGACTTCGGATAAAACATCCGAAGTCGATTTGCATAAAACTTTGTTAAAATATTGTACGGAGTAAGCTCTCCATACAGAGTAAGAATGTATTGCTCCAATGAGTCAAAGTTATTACTTTGCATGGTCTGGCTATACTTCGAGTAATAACTAGAAATGAGCGAATTTCATATTTTTAAATTCGTTCAAGCTTCATTTGGTGGTAAAAGCAGAATTGCGTTATGGATTCCATTGCCACGGACCATTCATTCTGTCATAATAGAACTCTATGCGCTGAAAAACGGATCCGTATGGTTTCCGTTATGCAGGGGAGTCCTCTCCTGCATAACGGAAAGAGGACAGATCCGTTATGCAGGCTATAGACTTCTATTATGACGGAATAAATAACAGAATGCCGCTAAAGGCATTCTGTTATGCATTCCGTCATAGAATTGCGTTATATGGTCCGTGGTAATGGAATCCATAATGCAATTTTGCTTTTACCACCAAACAAAGCATGAATGAATAACATGACGTTCGCTCATCTCTAGTAATAACTTCAAAAATTAATTTCTTAAAAACCTTTTACCGAACTCGGGTTCGGTTCCACGGTACCACTTAGAACCGAAACAGAGTTCTGTAAAAGGTTTTTAAGAGTAAAAATTAATTTTTGAAGTTATTACCCGAAGTCTCTCAACACTTCGCAAAGTAATAACTTTGGCTCATTGGAGCTAATACATTCTAAATACTGTATGGAGCCCTTGCTAACAAAGTTTTATGCAAATCGACTTTGGATGGGTCATACATTTTTGCGCTGTCCGTGACTGCACCTAAGTTATATAGAGGCTCTTGCCTCTACATCACTTAGATGTATCCACCACCTGTCTAATTGTACACCAGCTCCCTTGCTGGCATAGATTTAGACCATTTTCTACACCTAAAACAGGCATAGAAAATGGTAAATGAGAAGGGCTTGCAGATCTGCCCCTTTCCCCGCCCATACTACATCTCCTTTTAGACCTGGCGTGAGCGGGGAAAAGTCACAGTCTTGAAAATAAAATTCCTGGTAAAAAGACTGAATGGCAATGGACAGGGTAACGTAAGAGTAAACAACTATGCCACATCATCTGCCAAAGAGAATGTGGATAGCTGCCGTACAAGTAACAGCAGCAGCAATAGCAGCAGTGCTGAAACCAACTCTCTGGCCAGTAGGCCACAGTTGCTTTTTGCCTACAGCAGTCAACTTATTATTTTTGCAGAAGAAGCAGGTATTATGGACTGCCTTTAAACCAGTTGTCAGAGCATTCTTCCTGCTCCTCCTCATTTACTATTATTTTGAGGCTTGATAGAGTCATTTGTAATTTGTCATCTCTGTGTTCACTGACGCCTCCTAATGGGGCTTAATTATTCCTTAATGACAACACCATAGGTGCTAAGGAAGAGAATCAAATAGTATTTCTGTTGATAACCATGAGAACCATTAGCACCATGAGAAACATTGCTTATGGGCTAATTTTTGTTAACCTGCAGGACCTCAGTCCGTCACTTTGAGTTCAAAGCCAGCAATGGCAGGGGGTGAGTGATTTTAATCCAATAGAAATAAGAGAATTTCTGTCATATCCAATGTGAGTAGCTCATCTCCACTTCCTGATGGTAGTAAGGACACTGGTAGTCATAGTGGTAGTGGTATTTGGGGCAAATATTGAGTTGGTAATAATGAGGAAGGGGGTAAAGAGCTCATGACGTTGGCTAAGAAAAGTGGCAGTTCATGCTGCTGTGTAAATACCGGATCCTCGGGCAGAGAATATGACATGGCTGATTAGGCACAAATGTAGGAACCCGTTCAGCACATGAAGTGATATCACCTGCTCATGTGGTAAAGTTGAACTGGTTAGTAATGGGAGCAAGACCATTCTCTTTCCATCATTCTAGGAGCCAGACGACATCCACAAATAGTACATTGTCGTAGATGTCATCACCAACATAATCAGCTGCTGCTTCTCCTGATCTGAGTACTCCACTCCATCATCAATCATCTATAACAGAATGTGTGGGCAGGAAACAACAATATGCTGTCACTACCACTACATAGCTACACAGCTCTTGTCTTTTCCATCATGTCCCATACTGTACTGACGCTGCCACTACTGCCTCTATAAAATTGTGCATATCTTGCTTTATCCATCATGTTCCATACTGTTCTGCTGCTACTACTACCTCTACATAGACACATATCTCCTGCTTTGTTTATCCCATTACTGTGCTGATGCTACTATTATTTCTGTACAGTGGCACATCTCCTGCCTTGTCCATTATGTTCCATACTGTACTGCTGCTACTGCTGACAATCCTACCCTGCACAGTATAACAAAGCTGAAACTGCTCACAAAAATTGATAATTTTTTTATGTCTTTTTCTAAACCCCAAATCACCCCCTATTCTAGGCTAATTTATTTTTTTTGTTAAAATAACACAAAACCTGTTACTACTCACCAAGAATAATAAAAACAGTAATAGTAATAATTTTGGAGAGAGACTAATATGCTACTTTGGGTTCATGCGCAATATATATGAGTTGTCTGGTGGGTGGTGTTTCTAGTACAGATTAGTGATGAGCGGCAGGGGTCATATTTGAATTTGCGATATTTTGCTAATATTTTGTAGAATATTCGTCGAATATTCGCAAATTCTAATAGTCGTTATATTCTACGATTTTTTTGCTCGAAAAATCGGCAAGGTGATGATCGTGTAATATGCGAATTTTAGTAATGCTAATTTTTATTGCGAATTTTTCAACCTACAACTATTAGACAAAGAATATTATAGCACTATATTAGCTAAATAGCTGTATATTCGTTTTTTTCGAATATTCGCTATATTGCTATAACTTAGTTTTTTCGAATATTCGTAATATTCTAAAACAAGAATATATAGCAATATAGCGAATATTTGAAAAAAAAAACGAATATAGAGCAATTTAGCTAATATAGTGCTATAATCTTCTTTGTCTAATAGTTGTAATTTTTTTCTCATCTGAAGTTCAGATTGGAAAAAATGTGCAACTATAAAAAATAAAGATTATAGCACTATATTAGCTGAATTGCTCTCTATATTCGTTTTTTTTAGAATATTCGCTATATTGCTATATATTCTTGTTTTAGAATATTACGAATATTTGAAAAAACAGTTATTGCAATATAGCGAATATTCAAAAAAAAACTAATATAGAGCAATTTAGCTAATATATTGTTATAATCTTCTTTGTCTAATAGTTGTAATTTGCAATAAAATTTTGCATTACAAAAATTCACAATACGAAAATTTGCAAACAACACTACTCCTAAAGTCAAGTATATTGCAGCCTTCTTATTGGCCCACAAGCTAGAAGCAGGGAGGGATCATGTGTACTGATAAAAAAAAAAAAATGGAATATTCGAAATTACGAATATATATCACTATATTCGAAATATTCGCAAATTTTTGAAGTACCTATATTCGCGATAAAAATTTGAAATTCGTGATCAACAATAGTACAGATGTATCCAGCTTTAAAATCTTACCTGGTATGTTATCACACTAGCTTATCGCGGTGGCTTACATTAACTCCTTCAACCCCGTACCTGTTTTCACCTTCCTGCCCAGGCCATTTTTTGCTAATCTCACATGTGTCACTTTATGTGGTAATAGCTTTGGAACACTTTTACTTATCCAAGCTATTCTGAGACTTTATTTTTCGTGACACATTGTACTTCATGATACATGTCATAAATTTGACTCAATATGTTTCACCTTCATTTGTGAAAAAATCCAAAATGTACCAAAAATTTAGAAAAATTCCCAAATTTTCTAATTTCTATTTCTCTACTTTAATAATATATAGTGATACCTCATATAATAGTTATTACTTTACATTTCCCATGTCTACTTCATGTTTGGATCATTTTGAAAATGAAATTTTATTTTTTGGGGACGTTAGAAGGCTTAGAAGTTTGAAAGCAAATCTAGAAATTTATCGGAAAATTTCCAAAACCCACTTTTTAAGGACCAGTTCAGGTCTGAAGTCACTTTGTGAGGTTTAAATAATAGAAACCAACCAAAAATGACCCCATTTTAGAAAACGACACCCTCAAGGTATACAAAACAGATTTTACAAGCTTTGTTAACCCTTTAGGTTCTCCACGAGAATTAATGGAAAATGGAGATGGAATTTCAGAAATACACTTTTCTGGCAGATTTTACATTTTAATCAATTTTTTCCAGTAACAAAGCAAGGGTTAACAGCCAAATAAAACTCAATATCTATTACCCCGATTCTGCGGTTTACAGAAACTCCCCACATGTGATCATAAACTGCTGCATGGCCACACGGCAGGGCACAGCAGGAAAGGAACACCATATGGTTTTTGGAAGGCAGATTTAGGTGTACTGGTTTTTAGATGCCATATCCCATTTAAAGCCCCCGTGATGCATCCCCACAGTAGAAACTAAAAAAAGTGACCACATTTTGGAAACTACAGGATAAGATGCCAGTTTTATTGGTACTATTTTGGGGTACATATGATTTTTAATTGCTCTATATTACATTTTATGTGAGGCAAGGTAACCGTTTTATTTTTTATCTTTTATTTTTAACAACATTCATCTGACAGGTTAGATCATGTGCTATTTTTATAGTGCAGGTTGTTACGGATGCAATTATATCAAATATGTCTACTTTCTATGATGTTTGTTTCAGTTTTACATAATAAAGCATTTTTGAAAACAAAAATTAGGTTTCTGTATCTTCATTTTCTGAACGCCCTTTTTTTTATTTTTCTGCCGATCTGCATGGGGCTCTTTTTTTGCAGGAAGAAATGCTGTTTTTATTGGTACCATTTTTGGGTACATATGACTTTTTGTTCATTCATTATTACTCTTTATGGGGCAAGGGGACCAAAAAATTGGTTGTTTTGGCGCAGTTTTTATTTATTTATTTTTGCAGCGTTTACCTGAAGGATTAGGTCATGTGACTTTTTTATAGATCAGATCATTATGGACGTGGCAATACCTAATATGTCAACTTTTTCTTATTTCTTTAAGTTTTACACATGTTTTTTACGCATTTTTGAAACCAAAATAATGATATTTTAGCGTATCCATAGTCTAAGAGTCATAGCTTTTTTATTTTTTTACCAATTGTCTTAGGTAAGAACTAATTTTTTGTGGGATGAGGTGACGGTTCAAATTGGTACTATTTTGGGGGGGTATATGCCTTTTTGATCGCTTGGTGTTGCAATTTTTGTGATGTAAGATGACAAAAAAGCTTTTTTTTTACACGGTTCTTATTTTGTTTTGGTGTTCACCTGAGGGGTTAGGTCATGTGATATTTTTATAGAGCTGGTTGTTATGGATGTGGTGATACCTAATATGTATATATATATTTTTTTTTTTGGTATTTCACTTTAGCACAATAATAGTAGTTTCCAAATCAAAAAAATATGTTTAGTGTCTCCATGTTCTGAGAGCTATAGTTTTTTTTTTTTTTTTTTTTGGCAATTATCTTAGGTACGGGCTCATTTTTTGCAGGATGAGGTGAGGTTTTAGTTATACCATTTTGTGGGACATACGCCTTTTTGACTGCTTGGTGTTGCACTTTTTGTGATGTAAGGTGACAAAAATTGATTTTTTTTACACCATTTTTTTTTTTTTTTTATGGTGTTTATCAGACAGGGTGGATCATGCAATATATTTATAGAGCCGGTCATTATGGGCTGCCTTCTGACACATCGAGTCCCCGCCACAGCAGCACGGGGACTCAATGCGCTCACCTACCCGACACAAAGCCCTTCTATGTCGTGGTCAGCGCAGACCACGGCATAGAAGGGGTTAATCCACCAACATCATATTTTGCGGCGATGCCGGTGGATACAGCAGGGGCCCGGCTACCAGGGACTGCCGGGCCCCTTCAGTGATTACGATGACGTACTATTACTATTACATCAAATTGCAGGAACACAGTTATTTCCATGACATAGTAGTATGTCATGGGTCGGGAAGGGGTTAAGTATGTACAAAGTTTCTATTGCTTAAAGTAGGCATCAAGTTACACTGTCATGATGGTGTGCTAAGCCATTGTTACATCACTAAGTGTAGCATGTGTGCAGACAGTATTGTAGACTAGGCAATGCTCCTCCGGGTTTCTGGAATAGATATTCAAGTTAGCTTTGAAATTATCTAAGCCCTGGGGGTCAGAATGTTGGATAATTGCCCAAAATGTAGGGAAAGGAATGCAGATTTAATTCATTGTTTTTGGAGATGTCCCAGACTTTTCAGATATTGGAAGGAGATAGCAGAGATTGTATCGGTATTCCTGGATTTTCAGGTGATTGAAGATCCAGTAGTCTGTATATTGGGAGCAACGGAACATCTGAAATTAAAGAAGGAAGTACGACTGGTTTTGGGTAAAGTACTATTTCAAGCTAGACTCCTTATACTCAGGAAATGGATAAAAGAAGATCCGCCGACAGTGGGACAGTGGCGTGCAGCAGTAGATAACCTTATTAAAATTCAACGGGTTTCTGGGTGCTATGCTAAAAATCCAGTGGGATTCGATGAGATTTGGAATAAATGGCCATATTAGTTTTTTTTTTTTTTTTTTTTCTCTCGTTCCTCTCTCTCCTCCTAGGGGTGGTGGGTGGGCGCTTGGGTGATAATTAATAATATTTGCTATAGTAGTAATATAGAATATGTTACATTATGTTATTGATGTGATGAAAGATTATATGTTTTAAGAAAGAAAATAATAAAGTTAATAAAAAAAAGAACCTCATTCAAAAAGATATGCAGAATTTCAGAAACCAAACTGGTGAACTCAAAGACAGGGTCTCAAAGCAAAGGATCGCCTAAATCCACTCTTTACCAATACTCAAACCACTTCTTGAAAACATGAAGCCTGGCAACAAAAAAGTTAACAAACTTGAGAACTGACTTCGATGAAATAACATGGAAAACAGGTCTATGGGGCAAGAATATGTGGTGTTTATATAAAACCAATATCATTGTTTACATTGTTCAATACATGTGTTCACCATACATGTAGTAGTGTCCGTATTGAGTATTGCAGCTTTGTCACATTCAAGTGACTGAGAGCCATTTGAGCACCGCCCCTTCAAATAGCTGATCAGCGGAAGTGCTGAGTATCAGACTCTCACTGATCTGATATTGAGGGTAGATTTCAACAAACTCCTTTAAATTTGTTACATGATCATATGTGCAAATTAGATGAGAAACCCCTTTGGTAATGGGAGATTCTAAAAGGCCAACTGGCAATCTAGAAAATACATTGCATACAGCTCATCTCCTAGTTGGCCAAACCCTTTAACCCCCTTTAAGACACAGCTATTTAAGGATTTAAAGAGTAACTGAATTTTTCAAAAAACTTTTGAAACAGCAGAGTGGCATATCAAAGTTTTTGATTGGTGGGTTTCTGGTTGCCAAGACCCCAGGCAATCACTAAAATGAGGAGGTACAAGGGCTTGGCTGAGCTCTCTGTTACTCTTCATTGCTGAAGTCACACTTAACAGAAAGTCTTTGAGCCCATCTTCAGTCTTCAGCAGTTAGGAGAGGCAATGCTTAGCTGAGTGTTTAATTTTTATTTAAAAAAAAAAAATATATATATATATATCTAAGCCTATTTGATGCCAGCAGAGGTAAGATTTGCTAATGTTCATATATTTTTGCAGAAACGCAGAGGAGTGTTGACTGGCTTACTCCTAATGTGTCCTCAGTTCTCTCCATAAGGAGAAATAGTACCCCAACCATGGCCTCTCAGGCAGCCAAGCAAATTCAATTTGCTCTCTTAGGGTAGTTACTCAAAAATATAAAGTTACTCAAAAGAACTGGGGTCCTGCTATTAGAAACTCAGCTTTCCTCTTTATCATTTGAGTGTTATACTAATTTTCAGGTCAATTAGTGCATATTTGATTTAGGGGTAGAACTGATTCTGACTCAAATCAAATGTATTTTGAACAATTCACCAAATCAGAAAAAAATAATTGTCTCATCTCTAGAATTAAGTTATTTGGACGGAATTGAATCTAATAGTTGAAATGCTAGGCGCGGAACTGAAGTAAATCTTAGGAAATTTTCTCATCTCTACCTAGCAGCTCTATAGCCTCCATAGAGCTATTTGCTCCACTAAAGATCTACAAATGTTGGAGCTCATAAAAAAGCATTTTGCTGTTAAAGAAATAACATCTTGTATACATACAGTGGTCTTAAATAGAGAACCTACTAAAGAGTATTTGACCAGTACTATATTTAAAGGGAACCTGTCACCTCCAAAAAACTATTTCAAGCCACCTGCAGAACCTGAGAGTAGCCAGCAGCATGTTTCTGACGATAATTTTCTTCCTGAAGGCCGATGCGGCTAAAGCTCAGAAAACGTTATTTTATGCCCTGCCGGTACGCTTCTCTAGTCATGCTTGAAGTCAAGGGGGCAGCTGCCTCCTTGTTTCAAGTCAAGATAACCACGCCCCCTTCGCTACCCCTTCGCTGTGACTGACAGCGCTTATTCAAGAGAGTTTGGCAAAGCCTGCCGATCTGCCGGCTGTCAGTCACAGCTGCATATATGTTGTAAAAGTACATAGCAGATATGTACACGGATCCCACAGATCATATGTATATGTGTCAATCTATGAAGAGCAATTATAGATGATAGTTCTGTGTTTAAAATAGGACATTATCAGTACAATTGTTAAGTAGTGAACAAATCATAAGAGCAATTGCCCAGTGTAATCATGCCTTAAACCTTGGAATTCATGGAGGTGATACCAGATGATGCCCAATGGATACTGATGTATGTATTTTATCACATTCTTCTTGCATGCCAATATTATCTAAATACTAGCCCTTAAAAATGACAACCTTTAAAACAGAATTCAATCAAAGTAATATATTATAGCTATTTTAATATCCAGGTGACAGACAAGCCTAATGCAACCTTTACAATGATTGATATTCACTTAGAAAACTGTAAATTGCAGACAACAAAAATGTATTAATAACAAGCTCTCCTATTAATGAAATTTCCTGTATCCTTCAGGTGATAGCACTACATAAATTATTATCTGGAGACAATGGGAACAAACAGGTAGCTGGGGGGATATCTTTGCATTATAATTATAATGGGGTTTTTATGTGCAGTATGGAAGGAGAAAAATCTATTCAGTCCCCCTAAGCATGATCTGAAACCACAGACTCTATTTTTATGTGATTTTGTGAAACTAATTAAACCATATATGTTATGTTAAGAAAACCCTCAGGAAAAGACCTGTTGTCCCTTAAGGAATAGATTGGAATACGTTAATTGTGATTGTACTGTCATGCATCGTTATACTATATGTCCTCTGTAAAAGCGGATTATATTCCAACCCAAAAAAAAATATTATGATAACCTTTACAAAATGAGAAAGTATGGCACAAACAGATATTTATCACTATTCAGGAAAAACGAGCAAAAAAAAAGGTCACAGAATGACCCTTAAATATAAGCATAGATGCACACAGAAGCTTATATTTATATACATTTTAAAATACAATGTAATGCAATCCCAACTGAAAAATAAATATTCAATATATAATAAACCTACTATCTATGTAAATGAGTCTAAGATAATTATTCCCGACTGTGATATGGTGAAGGAAATATACAGTCACTTTTTCTCATAATTACTTAGTGTTGAGTGAAGCGAAGAATTTGAAGCAGAATTTGGTCCAAAGTTTAGGAAAACGTCAATTCGCAACTAATCTGAATTTTCATGCACTTCATGGTAACAAAACAGTTTTTCCTAAAATGCCGGCTGCACGTGTTACAAAATAAAAATAAGAAGTCAAGAAACGCAAGATCAGCCATTATGCCATGTAGCCAGCCAATCTGCAGATAGCCATCCCCTATGATGTCAAAGCCCTATAAAACCCTCATCCTACGCAGTCTCCATAATTCCCTGTGAGTTGAGCATAGGGAGAGATGTGACAAATGCTCATGCTCTAGAGACAGTGTTGCTGAAAATGATTAATAGAAGAATATTGGAGAGGGAGAGTGCAGGGAGACTTACGCTGCGTCAGTTTTATGTATTCCTACATTTACTTATTCCTGCATCAGCCATAAATTAAGATATAATTCAATACCAAAAAGATGGAAGCCTTTATTATTCCTCTGCCAGCGTGCCAGCCAATACCATCCAGTCTGCACCCCTTAGGGGAGTCAGATCTTAATGATGACCATCCTCATCTTTTGATGGCTTTACTTCTTCCAAATCATCCTTCAAAGTCTCCATGTCCTAGAAAAGTCAGCAAGATGCAGAGAAAGGAGGAGCTTAGACGTTCCTGATGACATATTCTCATCGATATTAGATGATATGGAAAAGAAGGAAAACCAGATTGCAGAAGAAGGGATCCCGGTTGGAGAAGAGGGTATGCCAGAGCTGATTAATATTCTGTGTTTTCTGTTAAATAACCTGCAGGAGATTGTAGGCAAGAACAGCAATAATATGCATATTGTCCTTTACCCAACCAGCCAAACCACATACCGGAAACAGCCCCTGTTTAAAGGTGTTGCACGGCCATTAACAATGAAGAAAGACTATACAGTGAAAGTCAGCTGCGGGCTAATTGGTTGCACAGTTCTTCGACACAACCTGTAGCATGGCCGCTCTGTCTGGTAAAACTCTAAGGCTCAATGGCCTGGGTATACCTGATTTATAGCGATTCATGACAAATTAATTCAGAACTAATCAAATAGCTTGGCTAACTTTGGAGAAGCTGCTGAATAAAAAATTTCAAAACTTTGCCCATCTCTAAAAATGATGTTCCATAATGATGTTCAGAATCAACATTAATGGAAACTACATATTAATCCTTAAGTTAATATGTTTCTACATTCTGTGTAAAAGGAGTAGGATAATAAATTTTTACAAAGATTGGAGAAATCAGGGACAGTTATTTTTAGTAGTTGGACAACACATTCTGTCCTTGTAAAATAATTATACCACAGGGGAAAAGACATGCCCCACAAAACACAGACTTGTCTTTGAGTATTAGAAAATGTAAACTGCTGAAACTGTACTGTTATAACATATTTGGACAAGACATTTGTACCCACTTTTTGGGATTACCATTTATTGAGTCAAAAAAGAAATGAGGACAACTGCTTTGTGTTTGCCTTCCATTGATATTAGAAGAATGGGATGAACTTGTAAGTAGTGCAGCAGTTTGAAGAAAGTGGTTTAAGATATGATATAAATATCTCAGATGGGAATACCCCTTTAATGTATCTTAATTTTTTTAATCCCCACAGACCTATAAACATAACTCTTCACTGGTAAAACCGTACACTGAGGCAAGTCAGTGTAACTATATCACGGCATATACAATTAGCCTTATTACATCCCCTTCTGAATAGATTCAGGAAATGTATTCATGATGTATTGTATTCTCTAAAATATACAGTATGTTTTTAAATATCTATATACACTCACCTAAAGAATTATTAGGAACACCATACTAATACGGTGTTGGACCCCCTTTTGCCTTCAGAACTGCCTTAATTCTACGTGGCATTGATTCAACAAGGTGCTGATAGCATTCTTTAGAAATGTTGGCCCATATTAATAGGATAGCATCTTGCAGTTGATGGAGATTTGAGGGATGCACATCGAGAGCACAAAGCTCCCGTTCCACCACATCCCAAAGATGCTCTATTGGGTTGAGATCTGGTGACTGTGGGGGCCATTTTAGTACAGTGAACTCATTGTCATGTTCAAGAAACCAATTTGAAATGATTTAAGCTTTGTGACATGGTGCATTATCCTGCTGGAATAGCCATCAGAGGATGGGTACATGGTGGTCATGAAGGGGTGGACATGGTCAGAAACAATGCTCAGGTAGCCCGTGGCATTTAAACGATGGCCAATTGGCACTAAGGGGCCTAAAAGTGTGCCCAGAAAACATCCCCCACACCATTACACCACCAGCCTGCACAGTGGTAACAAGGCATGATGGATACATGTTCTCATTCTGTTTACGCCAAATTCGGACTCTACCATTTGAATGTCTCAACAGAAATCGAGACTCAGACCAGGCAACATTTTTCCATTCATCAACAGTCCAATTTTGGTGAGCTCGTGCAAATTGTAGCCTCTTTTTCCTATTTGTAGTGGAGATGAGTGGTACCCGGTGGGGTCTTCTGCTGTTGTAGCCCACCTTTCTTTCCCATTCTGACATTCAGTTTGGAGTTCAGGAGACTGTCTTGACCAGGACCACAACCCTACACGCATTGAAGCAACTGCCATGTGATTGATTGACTAGATAATCACATTAATGAGAAATAGAACAGGTGTTCCTAATAATTCTTTAGGTGAGTGTATATCTAAGAGTGGGGAGCTTAGTCCAGCATAGGAATGTCATCATGTTCTGCAGAATAAAAGGGGTTGTCCCGTGAAAAATATTCTACATTTTCAAACCAGCACCTGAATCTGAATTGTTTTGTAACTGCAAGTAATTAAAAAATTTGCATAAACACAGTTATTCAATAAAATATATCTGTATCACACCACCTGCTGTTTTTTGAGTTGTCAGCTTGATATAAATCTAGCAGAGTAATGAATGGGGAGATCTCTGGATTGATTTAAGGTACAGGGCTGGTTCTAGGTTTGTTAGAAATAGATTATCATGTACGGTATGATGTCTGATTTTAATTTTTTACATTAGTCATGGGATAAACCCTTTAAGATCTTCCTTTACTAAAACAAACAGACCGGGTACATGCCTCCGCTAGCAAACTTTTATATTAGCCCCACACTTTAATACATGCAACATTTTCTTTCCTTCTGCATCCTTCATTCCAGCGAATGTGAGCCTACTGACAAGACTAATTGTTGTATATCTTAAAATAGTCCAAATGCTGCATTTACATAGTAATATGTTACATATAAGTTACATAGTTATGTGCAACCATATGTAACCAATGTTATCATAGTATGGTAAAACAAGGTGAGGTGGGCCTAATTTTTTTATTTTTCGGATACACTCTGTGTAGTATACCTGCCCCTGAAAATACTTCTCTCCTCAACTTGGAACATTCCTTAATGCTTCCTTCAGCATGCTATGGCATGTATGTGTAAGGGCTTGCTTTGTCTGTATTAGTTATTTGTTTATTTGTATTTAGTTATGTTTTTTTTCTTTCTTATTTTGGGATGCCATTTTTAGGCTTTGGAACCAATTACTAGTTTTTCACAGTTTGGTCTTGGGGTACCACTGTGTGTAACAGATTTCAAGAGCAGGTCAAATATAACAAAAGGCATTACATTTGCAAAAGTGGGTTCTTCAAATCCCTCTTACATATGGTGTTTGCCTTCATGGTTGTTTTCTATTTTTATAGACCAGTTGGCAAAGAGTGTGGCTAAAAGGGCCACAATACAAAGGGATGACCACATAAATTTGGCCATGAAGTACATGTTCTATATTGTTACAATATACAAAGTCAGCAGTGGCAAATAAACATATCTATGTAAATAAAGCCTATATAGTGCACATAATTATAAAAGCCATCAGTTTCATTTTTTGTATTCTGGAAAAAAAATACAGAAATCAGCATCAATGAAAAGAATAAGGATTTGAACAGTATATGGAGACGGAAATCACAGCAGCAATCTGGACACAGCCTATAGCTCCATATGCTCTACCGAGCACCCAAGCACAATGGAAGTCAATGGAAGAACCCAAGCATTAAACCAGGCACCCCTTGCTCTTAAGAGGGGAGGGTGTCTGGTTCATAGGAAAAGATCAGAAATTGATTGAAACACCACTGAAATGGTTCGGGAACAGCATGGGGAGGATGTCTGGATGCATCTTGGACTCCCAGGTCACTGCTGGGAATGATATTGTCTGAGTAGTACGCCATTTTTTACAGACTGACAATAATACTCACCAAACTGAAGATAAAATCTATTTTAGAGGAAAAATTATTAGGAAACATTCTTTCCTGTATATTTACTTGAATATAAAGAGCAAGTGCTGCCAAAAATGACAAGGAAGAGGCACTCCGATACAACCTGTATATCACATAAAGGAGGGCCTTATTCACATTGTGGTACAATTGTTCAGGTAGTGGGACTACGGGAAAGGGCTGCCAAAAATTACAAGGAACTGTCACTCCAATACAACCTTTATTACACATAAAGGAGGGCATCATACACACCCTTGAAAAATTATTGATGATTGATTGATTGCCTGCAGGTGATCCTCAAAAACAATAGAAGCAAGGGCCTGTTGGTGACCCTCTAAAACATTAGGGGCGAGGGCCTGCTGCTGATCTGACCATCTAAAAGATTATGGTTGAGGGTCTGCTGCTGAGCTGACCATCAAAAAAAAATTGTGTGCGAGGGCCTGCTGCCGAGCTGACTATCTAAAAAAATTTGTGGGTGAAGGCCTGCTGCCGAGCGGACCTTCTAAAACATTTTGGGCGAGGGCCTACTGCCGAGCTGACCATCTAAAACATTAAGGGCGAGGGCCTGCTGCCGAGCTGACCATCTAAAACATTTTGTGGGCAAGGGCCTGCTGCCAAGCTGACCATCTAGAAAATGTTGTGGGCGAGGGCGTGCTGCCGAGCTGACCATAAAATTTTTTAGGGGTGAGGATCTGCTGCTGAGCTGACCCTCTAAAACATTATGATTGAGGGCCTGCTGGTGACCCTCAAAAACATTAGCGGTGATGGCCCGCTGCTGAGCTGACCCTCAAACATTAGGAGCGAGGGCAGCCTAATAAGCATGTTAATATGATGACGGTGGAGGACGAGAAAAGGGAGATCGAACCATATACCTTTTTAGTGGTGGAAGGGGTGCATGGGAATACAGTGTATTCAATACACCATAAAAGCCACATTTAGAGTGCCTTTATGTTCAGCCGCTTTTCTCTGGTGGAGTAAAGAAGTCAGGGGCATACCAGGCCTTGTTCATTTTTATAAGAGTCAACCGGTCAGCATTTTCAGTTGACAGGCACATGCGCTTATCACTTATTATGCCCCCAGCAGCACTAAATACCCTACTCTCCGTTCTGTTAGTGACCTAAGATTAATGTCCTCCATAATTCGTACCTCTCACTCCCATCTTCAAGACTTTTCTCGAGATGCACCTACTTTCTGGAATACTCTCCCCAGGAATATTAGGTCAATTCACAACTTCTCCACCTTCAAACATGCCTTAAAAAGACATATTTTCAGGCAGGTTTATCAAGCTACCTAAAATGACTTTTCCCTGACTAAACCCCTACCCCACTAACTCCTCTGTCCTGAACTAGATCCTCTAACAGTTCCAAACCCGAAGCAGATCATCTGGCACCACTCCTTTCAGATCATCTGGCACCACTTATCTCAATCAACTACCTTATGTGTCACCCCAATTCATCAAAGATTGTAAGCTCTTGCGAGCAGGGCCCTTACTACTAGTGTTTCAGTTGTATATTAGCCAGTTACTTTTGTTTTGTACATGAACCTTATGAATTTGTAAAGCTGTTGGTGCTATATAAATAAATATTATTATTATGATCACCTGAGCCCTGAGCAGGCTGAACTGGTGGAGGAGTAGGAGGATGAGGAGGTAGGCATAAATGCCCAGGAATTTTATACACACCTAGTTGGTTTATCTGCACAGGGGACAGGAGAGGAGAAGGAGGAGCATGAGGAGCTGAAGGATGTCAATAAAGACTACGTAGATGAGACCGACAAACTGTGGCAGTATTTTAGGTAGATTGGCCTGTTTATACTTGATTTATAGAGATTTGTGACAAATTAAATCATAACAAATCGAATTTCTTGTTGAAATTCAACAAAGCTGCCAAATCAATTTTTTTTGAAACTTTGCTCTTCTCTAGTATTCAGCCCCTGAGTCAGTACTTTGTAGGACTATCTTTTGCTGCAATAACAGTCTTTTGGGCTATGCCTCTAACAGCTTTGCACATCTAGAGGCTAAAATCTTTGCCCACTCTTCTTTTCAGAGTAGCTCAAGCGCAGTCAGATTTGATGGACGGTCTCTGTGAACAGCAATTTTCAAGTCTTGCCATGGATTCTCAATGGGATTTAGGTCTCGACTTTGACTGGGCGATTGTAACACATGAATATGAACATGAACGCAATCTATCACCATGATTTTGAACAGTTATCTACAGTAAGACATAAGTAGTAATGATGGACGAACATGTGCCAAGACGAACACAATTAAATGTTCGCGAACCGCAAGTTCGCGGCAGGTCCCATTCATTTTAATTCCAGCAAAGAAAATCCCAGCAGCGTAATTGTTTTTAATCTGTTATATTCTTTTATTGTAACTCAGGATAAGATATTCACAGGATGTTTCGGCCCATCTAGCCTTTCTCAAGTGCATGATGACTAATGAAATCTGATCACGTTTATAGGTGCAGGATCACCTGGTCATGACATCATCAGCTGATTAAACAAACAGGAAATGAGATATATAGCATAACAGAGTGCCCAATCTTGTTTCAGATCATATTATCCTGCAGGCCCAAAAAAAACTTCAACCCTCAACGTGGCATTGCAGTCTGCAAAAAGAACACTCACCTCCCCTTCTCGGTTGATATACCCGCTCTATAATCTGGAATTTTAATTGTGAGATGGAATTATTACATTTATCAAAATGGAAAGGTACAGGGAATAACAGATTATTTTTCCGTATAGTGGACTTATGTTTACCAATACGATTCCTTATTGTCTGGAAGGTCTCTCCCACATACAGTAGACCGCAGGGACATTTTATAAGGTAAATCACGTTTGTGGTGTCACAGGTGTAATAGCCCTTGATCACATACGGTTTTCCAGTATGTGGATGATAGAAAAATTGTCCCTTTTGAACATTCGAACACTGCATGCAATGAAGGCAAGGGTATGTACCAGATTTTATTAGTGAGGGTTCTTTGTATCTGTCTCCTTCTAGTACTCCCTATGTCAGCCCAGACTAATTGGTCTCTCAAACCTGTGCTACATTTATTACAAATGAGAGGCATGCTTTTAAATTCCTCTACTGTTGGATAGGACTTATCCAAAATGTGCCAATGTTTCCATACCACATTGTCAAAATGGTGATTAAAAGGATGGAACCTGTGTACAAACACTATACGGTTGCTCTTATTTTTGTTATGTGTTATAGATTGTCCCACACCACTTTTAATAGCCTCCACCAATATCTTGTCAGGGTAGCCTCTATCCACAAATCTAGAAGTCATTTCCTCTATCCTGTTACATTGTTTCTCAGGGTCTGTCACAATGTTCCTGACCCGCATATATTGCGATTTGGGAATGGCTTTCTTGAGTGCTGGAGGATTGGAACTCTGAAGGTGCAAAATGCTGTTTTTATCCGTTTCTTTTCTATATAGGTCTGTACACAGATATCCATCCTCATTTTTCATCACCACAGTGTCCAGACAATTAACAGAATCACGACTGTAGGTCAGGGTAAATTGCAACTCGTCCCAAACATTGTTCAAATACTGGAAAAACTGGAGGAGGGACTCGAGTGGCCCCGCCCATACGCAAAACATGTCATCAATAAATCTTTTCCAAATCAAAGCAAATTTTAGAAAATCATCATAGGTGTAGGCGTATTTTTCTTCAAATGAGGACATGTATGCATTTGGGTATGGCGGGGCCACATTTGCGGTGCCGTGTCGCTGTAAGTAGAAGGAGTCACCAAATAAGAAATAATTCTCGTGTAATACCAGCTGTAATAGTGCCACTAAAAATTCCTGTCTCTCAATAGAATGTGGACTCAACCGTAGAAGTCCTGATATTGCCTCTATACCTTTGTTGTGCTCTATAGACATGTACAAACTGACCACGTCTATAGTTACAAGCCAACAATCTTGTGAGATATCTTTCAATTCCTGTATTGATTGCAAAAAGTGTGCAGTATCTAGCAGGAATGATTTTGTTTTCCGCACCAGTGGTGTCAGTATTTTCTCTAGGACTATGGCCAGATGGGATAATACAGAGTTTACAGAAGCGATAATTGGTCGACCCGGTGGATCAACCAAGGTCTTGTGTACTTGAGGCAAAATATAATATACTGGCATCACCGGTGAGTGGTTAATCAAAAATTCATACAATTTTTTATCAATAACCCCAACGGTCCACATAGCTCATCACCAAATTGCATTTTTTTTTCTTTATGTCAAATACGGGATTTCGATCCAGTATTTGGTACGTATTAGTGTCACTCAATTGGCGATTCACCTCCTGGTCTTATCCATGATTACAATTGAGCACCCCTTACCGGCAGGCTTGATGATCAAGGATTTGTCCACCATCAGATCATGTATTGCTTGTCTCTCCTTTTTAGTAATATTCTGTTTAACTTGTAGTGCCCCACTTCTGGCCATGTCCATTTCTTTTTTTTATGTCATTAGTCACCAAGTGTACAAATGTCTCCACTGGATGGTAGCTTTACGGTGGAACAAAGGTACTTTTAATACGTAAGCCCAAGTCAGTAAATTTTAGTGTGTCACTAACGTTATTTTCGCGATCACCAGAGTTGCATAAACTCGGAAATGGTGATTGCTCCTTCACCGAAAAGTGTGCCTTCAGTCTCACCTTACGGAAAAATTGCTGGAGATCTATATCCATTTGAAAGGAGTCAAAATGACTGACAGGACTAAATGAAAGACCCTTCTCCAAGATCTGCATGACATTTGGGTCTAACACTTTAGAGGAAAGATTTATGACCACAGAGGATCGCCTACCTGAGACCGTGTCAGTACACTCGGTACACCCGCTCCGGACCTCCGATGTTTTCGGCCCGCCCGGCATTTTCTCGTGGTGGACGCCGTCCGAGGCCCCGCCTGGAAAAAGGGCGTGTATCTTGTGTGATGCTCGTATCGCTGCCAGAGCTAGAGGTATAGTATTTCCCGGATCTTGGCCCTCTGTAACCTTGCCGAGGTATTGATGATATATCCTGCCATCGGTACACCCGGTTTAACATGAGTACTGACAGCAGGGGAACGGGAGCAGCAGGGAAATAAAAATAGTGATCTGGACTCCTTATCTGCAGTACTACGTAAATTATAGTGATGAGGGGCAGGGGAAATATTCAAATTCACAATATATCACTAATATTTAGGCGAATATTCGCCAAACATTTGTGATTTTGTGATATTCTTTTCGATTGCGATATTATGCGTGCGTACGCACTATTAGCTACATAAGTAATGAAAATGGTTGGCAGCAAATTTTGAGATAGTGAGGAAGAACTCCTGATCACGGTAAGTAATTGTACATTACAGCACTGTTTTAGATTAAAATTCCATGCATGTCATAACAATAGCTTTATATGCAGATAACGTTTTTCTAAGTATTTGAGATCGCGCAAATCGCCATTATTGATTCAAATATTTTAGCGCAATACATACAACTTCACCTTTAACCACTTCAGCCCCGCTAGGTGAAACCCCCTTCATGACCAGGCCACTTTTTACACTTCGGCACTACACTCCTTTCACCGTTTATCGCTCGGTCATGCAACTTACCACCCAAATGAATTTTACCTCCTTTTCTTCTCACTAATGGAGCTTTCATTTGGTGGTATTTTATTGCTGCTGACATTTTTACTTTTTTTGTTATTAATCAAAATGTAACGATTTTTTTGCAAAAAAATGACATTTTTCACTTTCAGCTGTGAAATTTTGCAAAAAAAACGACATCCATATATAAATTTTTCGCTAAATTTATAGTTCTACATGTCTTTGATAAAAAAAAAATGTTTGGGCAAAAAAAAAATGGTTTGGGTAAAAGTTATAGCATTTACAAACTATGGTACAAAAATGTGAATTTCCGCTTTTTGAAACGGCTCTGATTTTCTGAGCACCTGTCATGTTTCCTGAGGTTCTACAATGCCCAAACAGTAGAAAAACCCCACAAATGACCCCATTTCGGAAAGTAGACACCCTAAGGTATTCGCTGATGGGCATAGTGAGTTCATAGAACTTTTTATTTTTTGTCACAAGTTAGCGGAAAATGATGATGATTTTTATTTTTTTCTTTTTTTCTTACAAAGTCTCATATTCCACTAACTTGCGACAAAAAATAAAAAATTCTAGGAACTCACCATGCCCCTCACAGAATACCTTGGGGTGTCTTCTTTCCAACATGGGGTCACTTGTGGGGTAGTTATACTGCCCTGGCAATTTAGGGGCCCAAATGTGTGAGAAGAACTTTGCAATCAAAATGTGTAAGAAATGACCGGTGAAATCCGAAAGGTGCACTTTGGAATATGTGCCCCTTTGCCCACCTTGGCAGCAAAAAAGTGTCACACATGTGGTATCGCCGTACTCAGGAGAAGTTGGGGAATGTGTTTTGGGGTGTCATTTTACATATAACCATGCTGGGTGAGAGAAATATCTTGGCAAAAGACAACTTTTCCCATTTTTTTATACAAAGTTGGCATTTGACCAAGATATTTTTCTCACCCAGCATGGGTATATGTAAAATGACACCCCAAAACACATTCCCCAACTTCTCCTGAGTACGGCGATACCAGATGTGTCACACTTTTTTGCTGCCAAGGTGGGCAAAGGGGCACATATTCCAAAGTGCACCTTTCGGATTTTGCAGGGCATTTTTTACACATTTTGATTGCAAGGTACTTCTCACACATTTGGGCCCCTAAATTGCCAGGGCAGTATAACTACGCCACAAGTGACCCCATTTTGGAAAGAAGACACCCTAAGGTATTCCGTGAGGGGCACTGCGAGTTCCTAGAATTTTTTATTTTTTGTCACAAGTTAGCGGAAAATGATGATTTTTTTTTTTTTCTCTTTTTTCCTTACAAAGTCTCATATTCCACTAACTTGCGACAAAAAAAAAAAATTCTAGGAACTCGCCATGCCCCTCACGGAATACCTTGGGGTGTCTTCTTTCCAAAATGGGGTCACTTGTGGCGTAGTTATACTGCCCTGGCAATTTAGGGGCCCATATGTGTGAGAAGTACTTTGCAATCAAAATCTGTAAAAAATGACCGGTGAAATCCGAAAGGTGCACTTTGGAATATGTGCCCCTTTGCCCACCTTGGCATCAAAAAAGTGTCACACATGTGGTATCGCCGTACTCAGGAGAAGTTGGGGAATGTGTTTTGGGGTGTCATTTTACATATAACCATGCTGGGTGAGAGAAATATCTTGGCAAAAGACAACTTTTCCCATTTTTTTATACAAAGTTGGCATTTGACCAAGATATTTTTCTCACCCAGCATGGGTATATGTAAAATGACACCCCAAAACACATTGCCCAACTTCTCCTGAGTACGGCGATACCAGATGTGTCACACTTTTTTGCTGCCAAGGTGGGCAAAGGGGCACATATTCCAAAGTGCACCTTTCGGATTTTGCAGGGCATTTTTTACACATTTTGATTGCAAAGTTCTTCTCACACATTTGGGCCCCTAAATTGCCAGGGCAGTATAACTACCCCACAAGTGACCCCATTTTGGAAAGAAGACACCCCAAGGTATTCCGTGAGGGGCATGGCGAGTTCCTAGAATTTTTTATTTTTTGTCGCAAGTTAGTGGAATATGAGACTTTGTAAGGAAAAAAGAAAAAAAAAGAAAAATCATCATTTTCCGCTAAATTGTGACAAAAAATAAAAAATTCTAGGAACTCGCCGTGCCCCCCACGGAATACCTTGGGGTGTCTTCTTTCCAAAATGGGGTCACTTGTGGCGTAGTTATACTGCCCTGGCAATTTAGGGGCCCAAATGTGTAAGAAGTACCTTGAAATCAAAATGTGTAAAAAATGGCCTGCGAAATCCGAAAGGTGCCCCTTTGCCCACCTTGGCTGCAAAAAAGTGTGACACATCTGGTATCGCCGTACTCAGGAGAAGTTGGGCAATGTGTTTTGGGGGGTCATTTTACATATACCCATGCTGGGTGAGAGAAATATCTTGGCAAAAGACAACTTTTCCCATTTTTTTATACAAAGTTGGCATTTGACCAAGATATTTTTCTCACCCAGCATGGGTATATGTAAAATGACACCCCAAAACACATTCCCCAACTTCTCCTGAGTACGGCGATACCAGATGTGTGACACTTTTTTGCAGCCTAGATGCGCAAAGGGGCCCAAATTCCTTTTAGGAGGGCATTTTTAGACATTTGGATCCCAGACTTCTTCTCACACTTTCGGGCCCCTAAAAAGCCAGGGCAGTATAAATACCCCACATGTGACCCCACTTTGGAAAGAAGACACCCCAAGGTATTCAATGAGGGGCATGGCGAGTTCCTAGAATTTTTTTTTTTTTTGCATAAGTTAGCGGATATTGATTTTTTTTTGTTTTTTTTCTCACAAAGTCTCACTTTCCGCTAACTTAGAACAAAAATTTCAATCTTTCATGGACTCAATATGCCCCTCACGGAATACCTTGGGGTGTCTTCTTTCCGAAATGGGGTCACATGTGGGGTATTTATACTGCCCTGGCTTTTTAGGGGCCCTAAAGCGTGAGAAGAAGTCTGGAATATAAATGTCTAAAAATGTTTACGCATTTGGATTCCGTGAGGGGTATGGTGCGTCCATGTGAGATTTTATTTTTTGGCACAAGTTAGTGGAATATGAGACTTAGTAAGAAAAAACAAAAACAAACAAAAAATGTCCGCTAACTTGTGCCCAAAAAAATGGCTGAATGGAGCCTTACCAGGGGGGGAGTGATCAATGACAGGGGGGTGATCAATGACAGGGGGGTGATCACCCATATAGACTCCCTGATCACCCCCCTGTCATTGATCACCCCCCCTGTAAGGCTCCATTCAGACATCCGCATGATTTTTTACGGATCCATGGATACATGGATCGGATCCACAGAACGCATGCGGACGTCTGAATGGAGCCTTACAGGGGGGGTGATCAGTGACAGGGGGGTGATCACCCTGATCACCCCCTGTCATTGATAACCCCCCTGTAAGGCTCCATTCAGACGTCCGCATGCGTTCTGTGGATCCGATCCATGTATCCATGGATCCGTAAAAAATCATGCGGATGTCTGAATGGAGCCTTACAGGGGGGAGTGATCAATGACAGGGGGGTGATCAATGACAGGGGGGTGATCACCCATATAGACTCCCTGATCACCCCCCTGTCATTGATCACCCCCCCTGTAAGGCTCCATTCAGACATCCGCATGATTTTTTACGGATCCATGGATACATGGATCGGATCCACAGAACGCATGCGGACGTCTGAATGGAGCCTTACAGGGGGGTTATCAATGACCGGGGGTGATCAGGGTAATCAGGGTGATCACCCCCCTGTCACTGATCACCCCCCCTGTAAGGCTCCATTCAGACATCCGCATGATTTTTTACGGATCCATGGATCCATGGATCGGATCCACAGAACGCATGCGGACGTCTGAATGGAGCCTTACAGGGGGGTTATCAATGACAGGGGGTGATCAGGGTAATCAGGGTGATCACCCCCCTGTCACTGATCACCCCCCCTGTAAGGCTCCATTCAGACATCCGCATGATTTTTTACGGATCCATGGATACATGGATCGGATCCACAGAACGCATGCGGACGTCTGAATGGAGCCTTACAGGGGGGTTATCAATGACAGGGGGTGATCAGGGTAATCAGGGTGATCACCCCCCTGTCACTGATCACCCCCCCTGTAAGGCTCCATTCAGACGTCCGCATGATTTTTACGGATCCATGGATACATGGATCGGATCCGTAAAAATCATGCGGACGTCTGAATGGAGCCTGACAGGGGGGTGATCAATGACAGGGGGTGATCAGGGAGTGTATATGGGTGATCACCCGCCTGTCATTGATCACCCCCCTGTAAGGCTCCATTCAGACGTCCGCATGATTTTTACGGATCCATGGATACATGGATCGGATCCGTAAAAATCATGCGGACGTCTGAACGGAGCCTGACAGGGGGGTGATCAATGACAGGGCGGTGATCAATGACAGGGGGGTGATCAGGGAGTTTATATGGGGTGATCAGGGGTTTATAAGGGGTTAATAAGTGACGGGGGAGGGGGGGGGTGTAGTGTAGTGTAGTGTGGTGTTTGGTGGGACTGTACTGACCTACCTGAGTCCTCTGGTGGTCGATCCTAACAAAAGGGACCACCAGAGGACCAGGTAGGAGGTATATTAGACGCTGTTATGAAAACAGCGTCTAATATACCTGTTAGGGGTTAAAAAATTCGGATCTCCAGCCTGCCAGCGAGCGATCGCCGCTGGCAGGCTGGAGATCCACTCGCTTACCTTCCGTTCCTGTGAGCGCGCGCGCCTGTGTGCGCGCGTTCACAGGAAATCTCGCGTCTCGCGAGATGACGCGCCGATGCGTCCAGGAGGAGAAAAGCAACCACCTTCCGGACGCATCGGCGCGTTAGGCGGTCCGGAGGTGGTTAATCAGGTCTGACAACATAATACTGATTGTTGAACTTAGTATTGTTGTGACATCACAGCACTATTTCTGTAGCATATATGTATGGACAGCAGAGAAATCTCTCTCACATGCACATTGCGCATTTATTTTCCTGCCACACACTATAACCTATACTATCTAACACTAACTATATGGATTATATATTTCAGCTAACTATCTCTATAACCTACACTATACCCTGCACTAGACCCTATCAGCTATTCAGCTACACAATCTCCTATTACTATCTAACACTAACTTCTGGAATATTTATATGCGATTTGGAATGTAATTAGAAAAAGCACAGCACATTATTCTAGCTCCTCTCTCTCACATGAAACTCCACAAAATGCCTGCTGGGGAGTGTCTTAATTTATATAGTGAAGGGGTAGGCAACTTTTCTATTGGTTGCTAGGGATGTTGCTAAGATGTGAAAAAGCCTTCTCATTGGCCCACAAGCTAGAAGAAGGGAGGGATAATCACCTGATGTGTACTGTATTAAAAAAAAAGAAAAAAAGAAAAAATATATATTCGTCAATACGAATATATAGCACTATATTCTAAATAATTGCAAATTCTTGAAGTGCCGATATTCGCAATAAAAATTTGTAATACAAATATTCGCGCTCAATACTAGTAAATTACAGTAGATAATAGTCCAAAATCTGAGTGACAAATTCCCTTTAACATTACTTTACAATACACATATGGGGGAACTTATTATTCCTCATATGCCACTTTTAAGGTGTTAAAAAGTCAAAGTTTGAAAAATTTTAAACTCCAGCCTGACAAAAAATTGCTAAAAGTGGCATTTGCACGCTGCCCTTACCACTTTCTGAAACCTTTATCTTCATTTACCCCAGATTCTGGCATAAATGAAGGCAACCAAATTATGTACATTCTATTTAAGTAACTGACAGAGGATGTGACTAATTTATGACGTAACCTCCAGCAACATAAAGCTACGACCAAACGGCAAAGTCGTGATGCGGTCATGATGCCGTTAGGAACCACAGCATCTCATTTTCCAATAGAAGTCAATTGGAAAATAGGTTTCTAAGACCTGGCACTTTCAAAATTGTGTTGACCGCACCAAATTGACTGCATATAAAACATGCCCTGCTGCTGCAGAGGCTGACTGCATTAGATATAGAGTTGAGAAACCACTTGCAGTATTTGCTTTTCATAGGTGTTATTACTTGAAGTTAATCAGACAGCTAAAGAAACCAGGAAAATTCCAAGTTCAAACGACAGTGGCGGACAAAATAATCCACCCTAAATGCATGATTATGTATGTGGTAACAGACCTCATGCGTTTCCTAACCACCATGACCACATCACGACCACGCCGTGTGGTTGTACCTTAGAGGATATTATAGGCCGATGTAAAACATCGGTCTATGATAAATGATCCCCCTAGTTTTTACAATAATGTGTAGTGCAAACCCAACTAAGTTAATTACTAAATAGTTTAAACCCTTCTAAATGGTTGAGTGCCAAAACATTCACCCAGTCCTGTCCAGTTTATTTTTTATTTTATTTTTCGCTGCAGGATTTGACATTTTTATAATATGCTTAATTCAAGTAAATGATTACATGTGTTAAAAGCTCAAAATTCTGCCTATGGCACCTCTTAACAGATTTAACGTGACATTTTCATTCATTTAATTGTTCTACATTGTTTTGTGGTATGATGTGTTCATATGAAATGGCTTATAGCTTATAAAATAACCAGTAGACATCAAATTTTTAACTCTATGGATTCATTTATTTCTTTTTTTTTTACAAATAATACACACAAAACAAACTTGTCAAAAATGAAAAATAAAAAGTAGCATTAAAAGCCTATTCACCCTAACCCACATAGTGGGAGAAAGACAGAAAAACAAGAAAAGAAAAACCTTAAAATGTTATTATACAAATAGTCTAGTCCATCACTGAACAGTATTAGGACAAGAGACATTTGTGTTGTTACTATTATTATTCTACTTAGCTTCAAGTTCAAAAGTTTATTTTCCAAAATCTCAAGCACATAACAGCCTCTGTATTGCAGTCTGCAAAGCACAGACAGTTTCCATGTGCAATATGAATTTTTCTTACTCCAATTACTAGAAATGACTATAATAGTCCGCAATACAGACAAAAAAAGGACATGTTCTATAATTTGCAGAACTGACACATGGATCCGGATAGCACATGGATGACATCCACGTGTGTTAATTTTTATTTTTTGTGGACCCATAATTATTTTGTATAACAAGCTAGGGGCCTCCTTTATGCGAGGAGTTGGACTTTAAAAGGTCCAGTATAGGAAAGAAGCCAAGCAGAAACATGTTATTCTGTAGAGAATGGTGTGCCATAACCACAAATACTTAAAATAGTCAAATTTGGGATACTGAAAATTCAGTACTGAGGATGAAAATTAATTTTAAATGGCTTTCTGATGAGATTTCAAAAATGTATGTAAAAACTCCGTAGAGGGGAGACCCTAGTAAAGAAATGTAATAGGCTACTTTCACACTTGCGTTTGGTAGTGATCCGTCATGAATCTGCACAGACGTATCCGTTCAGATAATACAACCGTCTGCGTCTGTTTAGAACGGATCTTGAACACCATTGAAAGTCAATGGAGGACGGATCAGTTTTCTATGGTGTCAGATTGTGTCGTAGAAAACGGATCCGTTCCCATTGACTTACATTGTGTGTCAGAACGGATCCATTTGACGCAGTTTCGTGAAGAGGACAGCAAACCGCTGCAGGCAGCGTTTTGGTGTCCACCTCCAGAGCGGAATGGAGACTGATCGGAGGCAAACTGATGCATTCTGAGCGGATCCTTTTCCATTCAGAATGCATTAGGGCAAAACTGATCAGTTTTGGACCGCTTTTGAGAGCCCTGAACTGATCTCCCAAACGGAAAGCCAAAACACCAGTGTGAATGTAGCCTTAAAAATATATTCTTAACTTCAGATCAAACTTTGCACAAAAGGATAATTAATGGGATAATTAATGGGATTTACTCAGTATTTACCCACAGATAGCTGGCTTGACTCTAACTCTTCTAAATTTAAAAGGCCTTATCCTATTTAGAATATAAAAATGTATCCATAATAATATAGCTCAGCAATATCCCCCCAAATAAAATGCACACATAGACGGTGAGAAATGACAAAGCTTGGAGATAAGAAAGTACAGCCTCAGATTAGAAAATAAGAATGCACACCATACTATTGGGAGCATCAAATCAATCAAAGCAAGTAAATAAAAAAAAAATAAAAAAAAAAATATATATTACGTCTAGTCATACAAGGGTAAAAAAAACACCTTAGGTAAACTAATTCTTCTTTCTCTGAACACATGGGGCAAGATTTATCTTTACACTTACTGTACATCTTACTCCACTTTTACATATGTCCAAAGTCACTTTTGGCTAAGTCAGATTTATTAATGGTCCTTTAATACTGTGATAAATGTGGTTTGATTGTAGCAGTTTATCCTTCAGTAAGTGGCTTTAAAAAAGTTGCACGTCTTTACGAAAAAGTCGCACATTTATAGATTTTTGGAAGAAAAATCGCAAGATTTTACGTACTTCATTATCAGTTGCACCTGAGAACTCATGGCAAACATGGACCCATCTTAGATGACAGATCTTTTTGATAATGAAAAAAGAAGGTAAAAGAAGAATTTTACAGAAGAAAAAAATATTAGTTTATAAGGTAAAAAAAAGGAATCAGTTAAAATAGTGTAATAAGTGTGTGTAGTGTAATATTAAATGAAGTGCATTTTTTTAGTCTTTTTTTATATGTCCCTTTTTAACATCCATTGTGTCATATGTTCGTGGGATCGCCACATGCAGATATAGGACCCATTCACTTTAAATGTGGTCTGCGATAACCATCCGACTGTCCACATTTATAGAAAACAATTTTTATTTTATTTATTTTTTAAATAGTGCAAAACGGAAAATAATATTTTGGAATATATATTTTTTTATGAAACTAAAAATAAATAAATGATTAAAAACACTACATGTTACACTTTACAATATATTTAATCAAATATACATTAATAAAACATGATTAATTCTAGTAAAATAATGAAAACTAATTTATTTTGATGAACATTTTTACATTTAACATTCAGCATTTTTAAAGGTTAAAAGATAAAAAATGTAAAATGAGTCTTCTTTTTGATGCCAATGTTAAAAGTACAGGACATATATATATATATATATATATATATAACATTCCCAACAAAAAAATGGTCCTCACCTGAGTGAAATTGTGCAATTTTTTGCGACTTTTTTAAATTGTTGCAATAGTAAATCTGTTTAGAGATTGAGTTACATAAGAAAACACGCCCACTTTCACGCCACTTTCAGAAAACTGGCGAGCATAGCGCAGAGCCAGAAAAGGTCAAATATTTCTGCGCAGCTTTACCGATTGGGCAAAAATTTGCGACTTTTTCATGCCATAAATTTGAATTTAGCTAATGATAAATCTGGCCCATGGAGTTTACTCCAGAATATGGCTTTAGATTACACCATTCTAAGCAAATATTGAGGTCAAGGAAGTCTGATGTAACAGACAGGCCTCGGTATTTAACACTAGATCCTGGTTCTACCATACTGCCCCAATTGATCTTTGAAGCTAATTTAACCTACAGGTAGAGGAAAATATTTAGCCCAGTTAATGGGGAGTCCAAAAAATGAAAAAAATCTCCCCACCAGTTGAAGTACATTGAAATATAAAGCAGTACATCTGCTACATAAAATACATAAATATTCTGTCCAATCTCTCTTGTGGGAAAAAAAAACCCTCCAGGATGAGGTCTAGTTTTAATTAAAAAAGGCAAAAAGGTAAATAACGAAGGTAAATAACAAGGAGAGAGGGCAGCCCTGCTTTGTACCCCTAGAGGGTGAAAAGTAACTAGTAAACTTACCATTGAAACAATATTTTTTTTTTAAATCCTTTTGCAGCATCTTAACCCAGTGGATAACATTTTTACCCAAGCTAAATGTACTGAGTATCACTCATAGGAAAAGTCACATCATGCTGTCAAATGTTTTAATTGTGTCTAATGTCTAATGTGGAGTGTCTGCTCTAAACACATCTGTAAGGGTACTTTCACACTTGCGTTTTTCTTTTCCGGCATAGAGTTCCGTCATAGGGGCTCTATACCGGAAAAGAACTGATCAGTTTTATCCCCATGCATTCTGAATGGGGAGTAATCCGTTCAGTTTGCATCAGGATGTCTTCAGTTCAGTCATTTTGACTGATCAGGCAAAAGAGAAAACCGCAGCATGCTACGGTTTTCTCTCCGGTGAAAAAAACTGAAGACATGCCGGATACGGCATTTTTTCCCATAGGAATGTATTAGCGCCGGATCCGGCATTCAGAATGCCGGATCCGTCGTTCCGGCATGCTCATGCGCAGATCGGTAAAAATGTGAAAAAATGTACAAGACGGATCTGTCGGTCCGCATGACAAGCGGAGAGACGGATCCGTCCTTGCAATGCATTTGTGAGACGGAGCCGCATCTGGATCCGTCTCACAAATGCTTTCAGTTAGCGGCAGATCGGCGGATCTGGTGGCCAGTTCCGACGACGGAACTGCCCGCCGGATCACACTGCCGCAAGTGTGAAAGTAGCCTAAATGATAAAAATGGTAGTGTATTCTTAGAGGAAATAAAACTAGTATTGCCCTGATGAGACAAATCAGAAATAATTAAACCCAATAAGTCTGCCAAAGCTTTGCTGGTAATTTAACATCACAGTTCAGTTGTAAGATAGGTTGATAAGAGTCAAAACATCTTTACGTTTTTTTTGTATCATTATACTGGAGTCTGATATAGAGATGGTAAAGCCCCTGTCACAACTGATGCAAAAATAAAAAAGTTAATCTCAGTTTTTAGATTTTGTGCAATTGTTCTTAGTGTAGCAATATGACTTGTGTAATATAAATAGAGGGCTTAAATATATGTGTTGGAAAAATGCACTATTGTATATATTTGTGACCTTTAACTAAACAATTAGCACAATACAAATTTACTTGCTAGCTAATCATGTAATCACTAGTCTTAGGAATGCCTCAGCTAACCTTCTATTTATTTCACATTTGCCTAACAGGACTATGTGTTAATGAATGCGCACTATTGGCATGTTCTTATTACTAGCACGTGTATACATTTTTAGCCTTTTATTGAAAATAATGAAGATACGTTATACATAGAAATGAAAAACACATGGGCAGATTTGTGAAAGTTAGTTCTTTTGACTCTTGTATTAGTTTAAAGGGGTTTTCCCCTCTCACCATATCTACATAAGTAGCCTAACTTGTTCTGCTACTGTGTTTGTGTACTTCCCATTCACTACAATCAAAGTTGCAAAAAGACCGGCGCACAGACTCGCTCAGCTGTTTCAGAAAGCCCGCTCTTGAGAGCTGATGATTAGTCCCATCTCACAGAGGAAACTGTGAGATTTGATCACCCCTTTAAAGTCCACTAGAGTGACATTTCCTTTATTGAGAGGCTTATGCCTCAATAAACTTGGCACATATTTCTGCACCAGTAAATCAAATGTATGCTAGCTATACGATGGCACATATTTGAGCTATAATGTATGCCAGTTTAGGGCTTCTCCCAATAATCCTCACACACTTTTCTTGCAAGAAGTATAAAAATGCATACCAAATAGGAGCAGCACTGTCCAACTTTCACTTTAGGGATACAGTGCACATAACCAACCAGGACAGATTAGCCTCCAACATTTTTAGCACAAAAAGTAACTTTGCACAGACTTCAGGTTATCAAGAATTATTTCCTGTTTATTTACCACCGCATGTGACCCCATTGTTGTTTCAGCTCAATGGTGACCCTTTCTCTAGTAACTTACAAAGTGCATAGTGCCAAGTATATAGGCTACAACAGGAACTTGGTGGTCTATGTGTAATTCCATAGTGTGGTTTGAGATAGACCCTTATAGGTTTATGAACATGGGGGGTTAAAAAGTCTAATACTGGTTGATGGTTACTCTGCTATCAGTTAGTCACCCTTGGGGACCTGCATGGGGCCATGGATCTTGTACAGTTGCTGATGTTGTCTAGATGGGTCCAAAATGGGCCATGTTTTGGATACCAGGTCCATCCAGTTATATGTTTGGGAGTCTTGATGTCTTATCATCCAAAAGATGCAGGTGAGGTATTAAACCTACTTGCTCCACCTCTGAACTCCAATTGTTTAACCCTTTCATGACCAAGGGTCATTGATGCCCCAGTGTCCAGGTCAAAATTTTCAAATCTGACATGCGTCACTTTATGTGGTAATAGCTTTGGAACACTTTTACTTATCCACGCCATTCTGAGATTGTTTTCTCATGACACATTGTACTTCATGATAGTCATATATTTGAGTCAATATATTTCACCTTTATTTATGAAAAAATCCCAAATTTACCAAAAATTAGGAAAAATTCACAATTTTCCAAATTTCAATTTCTCTGCGTCTAAAACAGAAAGTGATACCTAATAAAATATTTATTACTTAACATTCCCCATATGTCTACTTTATGTTGGCATCATTTTGGAAATGTAATTTTATTTTTTTAGGGCGTTAGAAGACTTAGAAGTTTAGAAGCAATTCTTACAATTTTTAAGAAAATTTCCAAAACCCACTTTTTAAAGGACCAGTTCAGATCTGAAGTCACTTTGTGGGGCTTACATAGTGGAAACCCCCATAAATGACCCCATTGTAGAAACTACACCCCTCAAGTTACTCAAAACTGATTTTACAAACTTTGTTAACCCTTTAGGCGTTCCACAAGAATTAAAGGAAAATGGAGATGAAATTTAAAAATTTAACTTTTTTGGCAGATTTTCCATTTTATATATTTTTTTTCTTTAACACATTGAGGGTTAACAGCCAAACAAAACTCAATATTTATTACCCTGATTCCGCGGTTTACAAAAACACCCCACATGTGGTCGTAAACTGCTGTACGGGCACACGGCAGGGCGAAGAAGGAAAGGAATGCCATACGGTTTTTGGAAGGCAGATTGTGCTGGATTGGTTTTCTGAACGCCATATGTTTTTTATTTTTCTGCCGATCGTCTTGTGCAGGGGCTTGTTTTTTGCAGAAAGTGTTGAGGTTTTTATTGGTACCATTTTTGGATACATAGGATTTTTTGATCATTCATTATTACACTTTATGGGGCAAGGTGACCCAAAAATTGGCTGTTTTGGAACAGTTTTCATTTATTTATTTTTACAGAGTTCATCTGAGGAGTTAGGTCATGTGATAGTTTTATAGAGAAGATCGTTACGGACGTGGCAATACCTAATATTTATACTTTTTCTTATTTATTTAAGTTTTACACAATAATAGCATTTCTGAAACCAAAAAAATGATGTTTTAGTGTCTTTATAGTCTGAGAGCCATAGCTTTTATATTTTTTGGGCGATTGTCTTAAATAGGGTATCATTTTTTGCGGGACGAAGTGACTGTTTGATTGGTACTATTTTGGGGGTCATAAGCCTTTTTGATCGCTTGCTGTTGCACTTTTTGTGATGTAAGGTGACAAAAATAGCTTTTTTTGGCACAGTTTTTTTTATTTTATTTTTATGGTGTTTATCGGGTCCATCACGTGATATATTTATAGAGACGGTCGTTACGGACGCGGTGACACCTAATATGTGTATTTTATTTTATTTTTTCATTTTTTTTATAGGAAAAGGCAATGTCTTTTTTTTTATTTACATTTTTATTTATTTATTGATTTATTTTTACTTTTATTATTTTCACTTTTTTTTATCAGTTCCCTCTTGGATCTTGAAGATCCAGTGGGGCTGATAGTTGTACTATACTTTGCAATGCTCTTGCATTGCAAAGTATAATACTTCCAGACTGCCTGTAGGTGGCAGCACTGGACGCCTTTGCCATGGCAACCGGACGCTTTTGCAAAGCGTCCGGTTACCATGGCAACCATCGGGCGCTGCGATCACAGCGCTGCAGCCCCGATGGTGGAGAGAGGGAGCCCCCTCCCTCTGTTAACCCGATGGATGCCGCAACCGCAGCATCTATCGGTTTACAGGATAGTGTCAGCATAGAGCTGTCACTCTGCTGATGGCGGCGGCTCAGGAATGGAGCCGCCGCCATCACACACACAGAATGGGGAATCGGGGGGTAGGGACAATATTGAGGGAGGCTGGGGTAGGAGGGGCGGCAAGAAAATTAATGCAGGGGGCGGGGAGGGGGCGGACCGCATGCCAATCAGGGCAGGAGGAAGGACATGAGCGCCGGCTGGGAACAGATCAGCGAGGCACAGATCGGGGGGGGGACCACAGAGGGGCACCAAAGGTTTGGAGGATCGGGGGGCATGAGGAACACTATCGGCTTTCAGGCTCTGATCTGCAGAGCGCAGATCAGAGCCTGAAACCGGCATTTTTTCACTGCCGCGATCCGATTGGTTAGTCTGCACAGACTAACCAATCGGATCGATTGCCGGCAAGGGGCCACTCCGATTGGTCCCTTGCCGGCATTACTGCACTGTATGCTGTCCGTGACAGCATACAGGGCAGGGGCAGAAGCTTTAATCCAAGCGCTTTGCAGCGCTTGGATTAAAGAGCTGCCAGAACGTATATATACGTGGTAGCTGCACGGGGTATGTGCAGCTATCACGTATATATACAGATTGCGGTCGTGAAAGGGTTAAACTATGCTAAACTGTTCATCTTAGGCCTCATGCACACGACCGTTGTGTGCATCCGTGGCCGTTGTGCCGTTTTCCGTTTTTTTTCGCGGACCCATTGACTTTCAATGGGTCCGTGGAAAAATCGGAAAATGCACCGTTTGGCAGCCGCATCCGTGATCCGTTTTTCCTGGCCGTGAAAAAAATATGACCTGTCCTATTTTTTTCATGGCCAACGGTTCACGGACCCATTCAAGTCAATGGGTCCGTGAAAAATCACGGATGCACACAAGATTGGCATCCGTGTCCGTGATCCGTGTCCGTGATCCGTGTCCGTTTTTTCCTATCATTTCAATGGCAAACTTGACTTAGATTTTTTTTTTCATTTTTCATGTCTGTGGATCCTCCAAAAAACAAGGAAGACCCACGGACGAAAAAACGGTCACGGATCACGGACCTACGGACCCCGTTTTTGCGGACCTTAAAAAAAAACGGTCGTGTGCATGAGGCCATACTATCATCTAATTACACAGTTCAACACATTTATTTTTATTTTTTTATCGAGACACGATTAACTAATCTTATGTACTTTTTTTACTTTTTGGTCACTAAACATTAAAATGACATTGAAAATGCAAGATTGGTGCTTGTTTGGAAGTTACAGAGCTTAATGGTAGAGGAGAAGTATATCAGGGCCTGCCAAATTTACTAGCACTTACACCAGAAACTTGTGTAAGTTATAGCTCAAGTCTACACCAGCTGCCTGTTAATAAATTTCATGTCAACGAACAAAGGATCAAGGTGTATGTGAATGCCAATCTTCATAAGTTTCTCCCACTGAGTATGATGAGGTTTTCTTCTGTTTGAAAGAAAATTCATGTCCATGCTTCAAATATAACATCCTTTTGTTTGTCTCTTGTATTCTATTTCTGCAGCGTCTCTTTTGATCATCCATCAGTAATGTACCAACATTGCAGGTTTCTATTTACCTTTGTAATACTTTTTAAAGACTGGGATATGCTGCTAAAAAGCTCCCCATTTACCACTGAGTGCATCACAATTAACTGGAAGGACATCTTAATGGAAATAGAGAATATGCAGTTTCAGGGACATTCTGCAGACCATTTTCGAATGACATTTCTTAATAAACTAGTTGAAACAATTTTGAAAGCCTTCTATGCTTTTCTTTCACTGTCCTTCAGCTGGCTCTCAAACTTTTCAATTTTTTCAATTTATTTTTTTATTTTTATGTTTTACTTTTCCCCTCTGCAACTTCAAAACAAGAACCAATCTCACATTTTCAATGTCATTTCCGTGTTCACCACCACAAAATTGAGTTAAAGTACTTATGTCTCCATTACAAAAAAGTCATATTTTTTTGAGAGCTGTGTTATATGTATGAAGATTACTTTTAGTCTTTATATGTTTATGTCAATTTACTTATATTGAAGCCTTTTGCTATGCAGAGCTGCTCCACAAGGATAATTCAGCTATCAGTGTTAAGCATTCATACTGTATAAGCCTAAGTACTTTATCTGTTCCTAAGTGTAGTGTCATATGCTGTAGAAGCATTTTTAGTGAGGTCAGTCGGACTAGGGACCTGAACAGTAAATGTAATGTGCAGCTGACTTCACAAGACACCAAACCAGTGCTCCTGTGGGTGATCATAAAGTGGTTCTCTGGGAATTATTGAATATGGCTATCAGCAAACCACCCTAGAATTTAAATAGGACTGGTTGCATGCCTGTGCAGAGCTGTGTGTCTGTGTGTGAGAAGAGTCTCAATTCTCTTCTACTGCGCTTCAGCACCTGCTTTCATGTCACAGCGTTCTCTGTTACTGTCAGGAGACAGAAAAAAAATAAGAAAAATTCAGGATATCACATTGTATTATTTTTAAAGAATTTATTTGTCTTTCACTGCTGAACATAAGTATTTGAAAACCTCAGAAACAGCAAGAATTCTGGCTCTCAATAACCTGTTAATGTGTCTTTAAAAACTCCACCTCTACTCCGCTCATTAATCTAACTTAGTAGCACCTGTCTGAGCTATTTAAAGACACCTGTCCACCTTAAAATCAGTCAGAAGCCAACTAATACCATGGGCAAGACCAAAGAGCTGTCAAAAGACACCAGAGACAAAATAGTGGACTTCCACAAGACTGGAAAGGGCTACGGGGCAATTGCCAAGCAGCTTGCTGAAAATAGATCAACTTTTGGAGCAATTGTTAGAAAATGGAAAAAGCTAAAGACGACAGTCAGTCTCCCTCAGACTGGGGCTCCATGCAAGATCTCACCTCGTGGGGTATCACTCATGATAAGAAAGGTGAGGAATCAGCCCAGAACTACAAGGGAGGAGGTGGTCAATGACATGGAGAGCTGGGACCACAGTTTCAAAGGTCACTGTCGGTAGAACACTACTCCGTCATGGTTTCAAATCATGCATTGCACTGCTGAAGTCATCACATGTCCAGGGCTGTCTGAAGTTTGCCAATGACCATCTGGATGATCCAGAGAAGGCATGGGAGAAAGTCATGTGGTCAGATTAGACCAAAGTAGAACTTTTTGGTCTAAACTTCACTCATCTTGTTTGTAGGAAAAATAAGGATGAGTTGCATCCCAAGAACACCACTCCTACTGTGAAGCATAGGGGTGGTAACATCATGCTTTGGGGGTGCTTTTCTGTGAAGGGGACAGGATGACTGCACTGTATTATGGAGAGGATGAATGGGGCCATTTATTGTGAGATTTTGAGCAACAAACTCCTTCCCTCAAGTCAGAGCATTGAAGATGGGTCGTGGCTGGGTTTTCTAACATGACAACGACCCAAAGCATATCCGTAAGAAGCATATCAAGGTCCTAGCCAGTCTGCAGACCTAAATCCAATAGAACATCTTTGGAGGGAGCTAAAACTCTGTGTTGCTCAGAGAAAGCCACAAAACCTGACAAAAGAGATCTGTGTGGAAGAGTGGGCCAAAATCCCTGTTGCAGTGTGTGCAAACCTGGTCAAGAACTATAGGAAACATTTGAACTCTGTAATTGCAAACATAGGCTTCTGTACCAAATATTAGCACAGATTTTCTCAGGTGTTCAAATACTTATGTTCAGCAGTGCAAGACAAATAAATTCTTAAAAAATCATGCAATGTAATTTCCTGAATTATTACTTTTTATTCTGTCTCTCAGAGTGGGAATGCACCTACAATGTGAATTTCAGACCCCTCCATGATTTCTAAGTAGGAGAACTTGCAAAATCACAGGGTGTTCAAAAACTTCTGTTCCTTACTGTAGGCAGGATCACAGCTTTACTATCTAATTGTACAAAAAGAGTTCTTGCTCCACCTGAAATAATAGTGAAGTGATCATGTGTACAATATGCCACCAGGCCTGACAGGAAATCTCAACATTGTAACATAAAAGTAGGCACTGGAACACAGTAGTAGGGAAGTGAGCCCCCACCCCCACCACCACCACCACATGTAGCTCTGTAGCAAGATGCAAGCCATCCTATCCTAGGATGGGTTGCTGGCAGACTTGTTCCAGATTCCTGGAGAACCCCTTTAATACTATCAGCTGCTGGCATGGACACGCTAGAAATATTTCAGTGTATGCATTACCATATGAATGTATTTGTAAAATTGGTGACAATATGTGTCTTTAACAGGTCTTTTTATTCCCTGTATGACACCTTATATGGTATTGAAGAATTAATTCCATGATATAAATTGCATTTTTTTTCTTACTTTTTCTTGTTTATGAATGACATTTAGATGATTTGATGGACACAAATTATTTTTAAGATTTTTTTTTTACATGATGGTAAGTAAACCTGGTTTATGATCAATTTATGTATTTGTGCTATTACTTCTGTGTAGAGAAGTGTAAAATGCACAATTTATTGTGCAAATATAGCATAAACGTATCTTAAATTCTATGATAAATCTGCCAATTTATTTAAATGGCAAATAGAAAAAATACGCAAAAAATCATACTTCCCCTATTGCTAAAAGGCAACCTGGGCTACTGTGTGGCTGGGCATGTATATTATAAAAATATTTATTACAACAAAATTAGTTTTATTAAAGTTAATTGTCAACATGGAGTATTATAATTGTAGTGATGATAAGGCTTACAAAGATTCCATAAATTAGATGGCATCTATAGAAATGGCAACCGTCTATGTAAAATCCTTAGTTACTTAACCCCTTAGGGACCAGGCTCATTTTCACATTAAGGACCAGGCCATTTTTTGCAAATCTGACCAGTGTCACTTTATGTGGTGATAACTTTAAAACGCTTTGACTTATCCAGGCTTTTCTGAGAAAGTTTTTTTGTCACATATTGTACTTCATGACACTGGTGAAATTTCAATTTCTCTACTTCTATATTACATAGTAATACCTCCAAAAGTAGTCATTACTTTTCATTCCCCATATGTCTACTTCATGTTTGGATCATTTTGGGAATGATATTTTATTTTTTGTGGATGTTAGAAGGCTTAGAACTGGAAGTTTAGAAGCAAAACTTGAAATTTTAAGGACCAGTTCAGGTCTGAAGTCACTTTGTGAGGCTTATATAAGTTAAACTACCCAAAAATAACCCCATTCTAGAAACTACACCCATCAAGGTATTTAAAACTGATTTTACAAACTTTGTTAACCCTTTAGGTGTTCCACAAAAATTTATGGAAAATTGAGATAACATTTCAAAATTTCACTTTTTGGGAAGATTTCCATTTTAATATGTTTTTTCCAGTTGCAAAAAAAGGGTTAACAGCCAAACAAAACTCAATATTTATGGCGCTGATTCTGTAGTTTACAGAAACACCCCATATGTGGTCATAAACTGCTGTACGGGCACAAAGCAGGGCGCAGAAGAAAATAAATGCCATATGGTTTTTGGAAGGCAGATTTTGCTGGAGTGGTTTTTTGACACCATGTCCCATTTGACGCCCCCCTGATGCACCCCTAGAGAAGAAACTCCAAAAAAGTGACCTTATTTTAGAAACTAGACCACTCAAGGTATTCAAACCCGATTTTACAAATTTTGTTAACCCTTTAGGTGTCCCACAAGAATTAATGGAAAATAGAGATACAATTTCAAAATGTTACCTTTTTCACAGATTTTCCATTTTATTATTTTTTTCCAGTTACAAAACAAAGGTTAACAGCCAAACAAAACTCAATATTTATGGCCCTGATCCTGTAGTTTACAGAAACACCCCATATGTGGTCGTAAACTGCTGTACGGGCACATGGCAGGGCGCAGAAGGAAAGGAATGCCATATGGTTTTTGGAAGGCAGATTTTACTGGACTGTTTTTTTTTGACACCGTGTCCCATTTGAAGCCCCCTGGATTTACCCCTAGAGTAGAAACTCCCAAAAAGTTATTTCATGTAACAAACTACGGGATAGGGTGGCAGTTTTGTTGGTACTAGTTTAGGGTACATATGATTTTTGGTTGCTCTATATTACACTATTTGTGAGGCAAGGTAACAAGAAATAGCTGTTTTGGCACAGTTTTGTTTTGTTATTTACAACATTCATCTGAAAGGTTAGATCTTGTGGTGTTTTTATAGAGCAGGTTGTCACGGACACGAGGATACCGAATATGTATACTATTATTTAAACTAAAAAAATCATGTTTTAGTATCTCCATAGTCTGAGAGCCATAATTTTTTCAGTTTTTGGGCGATTATCTTGGGTAGGGTATGATTTTTGCGGGATGAGATGATGGTTTGATTGGCACTATTTTGGGGTGCGTATGACTTTTTGATGGCTTGCTATTACACTTTTAGTGATGTAAGGTGACAAAAAAATCGTTTTGTTTTACACTTTTATTATTTACGGTATTCACCTGAGGGGTTAGGTCATGTGATATTTTTATAAAGCATGTTATTACAGACATGGCGATACCTAATATGTATACTTTTTATTTATTTATGTAAGTTTTACACAATGATTTCATTTGTGATCATCTTGGGTACGGTATGATTTCTGAGAGATGAGATGATGGTTTAATTGCACTATTTTGGGGTGTGTATGACTCTTTGATTGCTTGCTATTACACTTTTTGTGATGTAAGGTGACAAAAATTGCTTTTTTACACAGTTTTTATTTTTATTTTTTCACAGTGTTCACCTGAGAGGTTAGGTCATGTGATATTTTTATAGAGCAGGTTATTAAGGATGCGGCAATACCTAATATGTATAGTTTTTTATTTATGTAAGTTTTACACAATAATATCATTTTTGAAACAGAAAAATCATGTTTTAGTGTCTCTATAGTCTGAGAGCCATAGTTTTTTTTTCAGTTTTTGGGCGATTATCTGAGCTAGGGTCTTATTTTTTGCGGGATGAGATGATGGTCTGATTGGCTCTATTTTGGGGTGCATATGACTTTTTGTTCGCTTGCTATTACACTTTTTGTGATGCAAGGTGAAAAAAATGGCTTTTTTTACACCTTTATATAAAACAACACTTTTAAAACTTAAAATAAATAACAAAAATAAATATCTGTATTTTAATATCTAAACATGGCAAATCAATTTATAAAGAAGCACAACAGCAATCTGTAGAGAAAACTTTCAGATATACACAATAGAAAACTAAATTAAGGTAAAATAAAATACAAATTGAGCAGCAGCAAAACACCTGTACATTTCAAGATTTGATCAGATCATCACACTGAACATCTGTTTCACTTTAGAATCCTTAGGGTACCAAGCATACTTCCAAAATAGCAAAACAATGGACACTGCATTTCAAGAACACTTCAAAATATGTAATGCAGTTAAAAATGTATGACATCTTCATTATTTATGCTTTCATCCACTCATCTTCACAAAATTCAGAGCAAATACCATTCCATTGCTTTATATGTCAATATTGTTGTGCTTAGGAAGGTAAAATACATAATTTCAGAGATGTTATTAAAAAAATGCCAGCTGCATTTTTTTGTTCTTGTTTTAAAGCCAGTTGTAAACCTAAGGATATTGATGGCCTATCCTCAGCCAATCAGTGTAGCTGACCTCCACCAATCTTATATTGATGACCTATAGGCCATTAAGGTCTGCAGGCTAGAAAAACCCCATTAATAACAACTGCTTAACATTATACAGGTTCCTGGCAAGCCACCAAGACAGCTCTTACTCAAGAAGGCATGCATTCCACAAGACCCCTAAAGGTGTTGTGTGGTATCTGGCACCAAGACTTAAGCAGCAGATACTTGTGGAACCTCTATAGGTTGGACTTGTTTTTCCAACATATCCCAAAGGGAGTACCTGGATTTATTTACTTACACTGACATATTCCACAGCACTTTACAGACCACAGACATTATCATTGCTTGCTGTCCCCAATGACTTTGGAGTGTTGTTTCTAGATGTTGTCCTTGGTCGGATTTAAACCAGTGCTGACCAGTGCTGATTAATCGAAGTTAACAAAGTGGACTTTGTTCTGAATTTCAGGAAAAATTTGATTTGTCACAAAGCCAAATTTCCTTGCGCTTTGTGTACTGGTAATGAATACATTTTTCCTGAACTGGCGGTCAAAAACTAAAAAATGCATACTTAAAAATGCATACTCACCTCATTTGTTTGCGTGCAGAAAGACTATTGTGGCCTTCCTGATTGAAAAAAATGTGTTAAAAAAAAATGTGATGTGTGACATTGCCATGTCACCGAGCTGTCATGATGACATCACTGCGCCCAACCAGAGTGAGGACATGGTGGCGTCAACACGTCAGTGCGAGCGAGATTTGATACGTTTTCTTCAATCAAGATGGCCGTGACAGCCTCTCCACGACCAAATGGACCAGAGATGTATTTTTTTAGTTTTTTTGCCCCTTATTAACTCTTGAAAGGCCTTAATGTGCTGTGATCATGGTTGAACACGGCATCTGAGGGGTCCAATGACAGGGGTGGCGCAATCATCTTTCCCATCATTGCGTCCACTACATACAATGGAATGCGATTCATGATAAAGTAATTTGTAACAAATGAAATTTCTTTGTGAACTTCGGCAAAGCTGCCAAATCTATTTTTTTTTTTAGAAGTTTGCGCACCTCTAGTGCTGACCACTAGGAAATCTGGAGCCCATGTCTATACCTTGAACTCTTTGTTATGTTCCTCAAACCATTTCTAAAGAATTGGTGCAGAGCATCTTGGTGCCATCCCTTCCCGTCTCCAGCCCATTATTTCCTAGAAGTTGCCTACTGTCCAAAAATTCACATCATTTTAGTGAATAAATATATGGCACTTTAGGCCAGTTATTTATTAACCTAAGTGGATACACTTCTTCCTATGTAATTATCCCTGCACTACAGTGTGTCATCTCTGTATCTGAACCTTTATCTTCTTGTATTTCTTCCTCTATTAACCCACCTAAACCTGATATTTTGGTGTGTGGCACTTTCATAACTTCTTAGCATTAAGTTTAACTCAGACTCACTTCCTATATTCAATTGCTTGCATGCCCGTGCCACCTACACTTAAAAAAAAATCCAAGAATCCAACCATCATTGTTGCCTGATTCATTCTCATCTTACTATAACTTATTACTAATCAATCTTCCCCTCACCTCACCAAACTCTTCCTTCTCTAATCCATCATGATTGCAGCTGCCAGGCTCATCTTTCAGTCCAACGTCTATACTGATGCCTCTGAACTGTTCCAGTTGCTTCATTGTTTGCCCATTCACTTTAGAATAAAAGCTGAATGTATCACACAACCCACAAAGCTCTCCACAGTGCTGCACATTTGTAAACCACTTTCCTCAAAGGGGTTGTCTTACTTCAGTATATGGCAGTTATCACGTAGACAAAGTTAATACAAGGTATTGCCTCCTCTGCATTGCTTGATTGATTTTTTCATCACATTATACACGGCTCATTATCAGGGGTTATGACCACCCTGCCATCCAGCAGTGCTGGCCTTGCTTGCACACTATAGTAAAAGTGGCTGGGACCATGGGAGTATGCATAGGCGAGTGCTTTTTCCTATAATGTGCAAGTATTGCCACTGCTACTGGATTGCAGGGTGGTCGTAACCCCTGGATACGAGCCGTGTATAATGTGATGGAAAAATGAACGAAGCCAGCAAAGGAAGCAATATGGAGAATAGCAATATATTAACTTTCTCTACACAACTTGCAGGATAACAGGCCAAACTGGACGGACAAATGTCTTTTTTCAGCCTTATGTACTATGTTACTATGTTACATGATAAATTACATTTGCTGAAGCGAGGCAACCCCTTTACTTCGGTCTACCACCTTACCGGTGTTCTCCATCCTGCTAATACTGTGTGTACTTTGAATCTCCTACACTTGTCTCAAAGAATATTCGATCTGCACCAATTGTGTGCACCACATGTTTTCAGACAGGCTTATCTGTTCCCTTATCTAACTCTCCAGTGTTTATTCTCCCTGATCTAACTGTTATCCATCGATCCCTTCTACATTATTCCTCAGAACCCGATTTCTTTCTTTATCCATCAGTACCCTCCACCCACAATACCCAAGACATGTTACCTTTTGTGTCACCATTACATCCTAATTGGTTGTAAGCTCTGGCGAGAAGGCCTCTCACTCTTAGGCCCCTTTCACACGAGCGAGTTTTCTGCGCGGGTGCCATCCGTGACGTGAACGCATAGCACCCTCACTGAATCCACACCCATTCATTTCAATAGTCTGTGTACATGAGCGGTTTTTTTCATGCATCACTTCTGTGTTGCGTGAAAAACGCAGCATGTTCTATATTCTGCGTTTTTTTACGCAGCCCTGGCCCCATAGAAGTGAATGGGGCTTCAGTGAAAAATGCATTGCATCCGGAAGCAAGTGCGTATGCAATGCATTTTTCACTGATTGTTCCTAGGAGATGTTTGTAAACCTTCAGTTTTTTATCACGTGCGTTAAAAACGCATCAAAACTCATTGCACCTGCGCGAAAAAAACAGAACAACTGAACGCGATCGCAGACAAAACTGACTGATCCGTCACGCTCGTGTGAAAGAGGCCTTATTGTTTGTATTGTTGATTAGTTTGTTACTGAAATGTCTGATTTTGTGTGTTCATGTAATTTGTGTTCATGTGATTGGTTGTAATTATCATCAGCGTACACTTCAGAGTAGCTGCATCTAATGTGTTTTTATTAGTCTCTAAGTTATACAGACACATTAGGCTACTTTCACACTTGCGTTTTGGTTTCCGTTTGTGAGATCCGGTCAGGGCTCTCACAGGCGGTCCAAAACGGATCAGTTTTGCCCTTAATGCATTCTAAATGGAAAAGGATCCGCTCAGAATGCATCAGTTTGGCTCCGTTCCATCTCCATTCCGCTTTGGAGGCGGACACCAAAACGCTGCTTGCTGCGTACTGGTGTCCGTCTGACGAAACTGAGTCAAACGGATCCGTCCTGGCACACAATTTAAGTCAATGGGGACGGATCCGTTTTCACTGACACAATATGGCACAATAGAAAACGGATCCGTCCCTCATTGACTTTCAGTGGTGTTCAAGACGAATCCGCTTTGATCAGATCATCACACTGAACATCTGTTTCACTTTAGAATTCTTAGGGTACCAAGCATACTTCCAAAATAGCAAAACAATGGACACTGCATTTCAAGAACACTTCAAAATATGTAATGCAGTTAAAAATGTATGACATCTTCATTATTTATGTGAAAGATAATACAAACGGATCCGTTCTGAACAGATGTACATGGTTGTATTATCTGAACGGATGCGTTTGTGCAGATCCATGACGGATCCACACCAAACGCAAGTGTGAAAGTAGCCTTAGTTAGCATCTTTCTCTTTAATTTTCAGTTTGACATAAAATGTTAAGCTGTCCTTGAATTTTGTCCATGTTCTCAACAAAAAAATCAAAGCATAGCTTGGAAACCCTAGATAGCATGGACACTATAGAATCCCTTGACTTCAATGAAAGGACTGGAGCAGCTTAAATCCTCTGTATGCAGTCTCTTACCTGCCATCGCTCAGATACATTGTCCAGCTTGCCTAGCCGCTATATATTTACTGTATAACAAAATAAACAAGCAAGTTAGGCCTCTTTCACACTTGCGTTGTCCGGATCCGGCGTGTACTCCACTTGCCGGATTTACACGCCGGATCCGGAATAACACAAGTGTACTGAAAGCATTTGAAGACGGATCCGTCTTCAAAATGCTTTCAGTGTTACTATGGCACCCAGGACGCTATTAAAGTCCTGGTTGCCATAGTAGGAGCGGGGAGCGGGGGAGCGGCATACTTACAGTCCGTGCGGCTCCCGGGGCGCTCCAGAATGACGTCAAAGCGCCCCATGCGCATGGATCATGTGATCCAAGCGATCACGTGATCCATGCGCTTGGGGCGCCCTGACGTCACTCTGGAGCGCCCCGGGAGCCGCACGGACGGTAAGTATGCTGCTCCCCGCTCCCCACTACACTTTACCATGGCTGCCAGGACTTTAGCGTCCTGGCAGCCATGGTAACCATTGAGAAAAAGCTAAACGTCGCATCCGGCAATGCGCCGAAACGACGTTTAGCTTAAGGCCGGATCCGGATGAATGCCTTTCAATGGGCCTTAATTCCGGATCCGGCCTTGCGGCAAGTGTTCCGGATTTTTGGCCGGAGCAAAAAGCGCAGCATGCTGCGCTATTTGCTGCGGCCAAAAAACGTTCCGTACCGGAACGGAAGACATCTTGATGCATCCTGAAGGACGGACTGTCCATTCAGAATGCATTAGGATAATCCTGATCAGTATTCTTCCGGCATAGAGCCCCGACGACGGAACTCTATGCCGGAAGACTATAACGCAAGTGTGAAAGGGCCCTTAGAAAAATATAAACTGAATCTGAAACTGTATGTGTCAATTTTACAGAGGGTAAAAAATTTTTTCCACTACTCAGACTACAACCCTCCAGTTTTAAACTAAGCCTAAAGGTTCATTGAGTAATGGGTTAGCCCCATCCACCCATGGTATCACCTGTGTGCAAGTTTAAATTCCATTGTAAGCTCATATACAAAACAATATTGTGCTTACTCTAATAAAGAAGGCATCATATAGAATACACACAGGTGATACCATGGGTGAGTGGGGCTAACCCATTCAAGGCGGTCCCTTACCCTCGTTTGCTATTAGTTTTTGGGTATATATATATATATATATATATATATATATACACATATATATATATATATATATATATATATATATATTATACACTGTTGGAATACACTTGTTTAAGAAAGACTCTTTGGAGTCGAAATGTCACACAGTTGGTGAATAAAACCTTTATACTTTTGAGGACGCTGAGTGCTGCGGTCATTCATCTCTTCTACAATTGCTTGGAGCCCAACAAGCTAGGGCTCGACACTTCGGGCACCACCACCATTGGAATCTACCATATTGGACTGAGTGAGTAGTGCTGTCTTACCTTTGGATTAATCTATTCAAATGGGAAGTGTGAGTCCTCATTCTCTGAACAGCGGGGCCCCACTGATCAGCATCTATGCCCAATTCTGTACAAGGGGGATATGTTGTCTTAATGGGACAACCTATTTAACCGCCTCCTGACCGCCTAACGCAGATGTGCGGTCCGGAGGCGGCAGCGCTGCGCAGACTGACGCATATACGCGTCATCTCGCGAGACGCGAGATGACGCGCTTTGCCGGCCCGCGCATGCGCAGTTCGGGCCGGCATTTCGTCAAGGGGGGTCGCGTCATCAGCTTGCCAGCCAATGATCGCGGCTGGCAAGCTGATGATTTTTAAAAAATCCAATGAGAAGCCAGATAACAGATCATATTAGTAAATATGATCTGTTATATGGCTGCCTGCTCCTCTGCTCCTCTGCTCCTCAGATCACCCCCTGCACCCCAATTAACCCTTTGATCACCCCTTTGATCGCCCCTGTCAATCACTAGTGAAAGGAAAAAAGTGATCAGTGCAAACTGTCACTTTTTTTTTTCACTGGTATTGACCGTTAGGTTTTAGGATAGTTTAGGCCCCTTGGTTAGGTAGTTTAGGGATCGGTTAGCGCCCAGCCCACCGCACCGCAGTCACTGATTCGCTGATTAGCGTATCGCTAATCAGCATTTGTACTTTTATAATATCTGGAAGTGATCAAAACTGATCACGGTCAGATCTATAATAGTAGTAGTGTCACTTTAGTTCTCCCTCCACCCAAAACGCTGTGTTTGCCCGATCAGGCCTGATCGGTCGCCCACACATGCGTTCGCCCACACCCACCCCACCGCAGTGACGAAAAAAATATTTTTTTTTGATCACTGCACATTCACTTTACACGCGCTGCGGCGATAAAAAAAAAAATCAGTTTTGATATTTTTTATCAACCGCAGCGGCCTCCGGTACTTCGCTAGCCTCCCCTTTGTAAGACAGGCTTGCTTTTTTTCTTGGGTAGTCTCAGGGAATACCCCTAAATTTAGTTGCCCAAATGTCAAACAGGGGGTATTCTTCTGAAGAGGCCTACAGGCTTCTGACCCAGTCGGATGAGGAATGGGAACCCTCATCTGATGAATCTAGCGGGTCAGAATACGAACCTGTAGAAAGCAGTGGCTCTCTGACCCAAAGTTCGGACGAGGAGGCTGAGGTCCCTGATAGCACCAGGCGTACCCGGCCCCGTGTCGCTAGACCAAAGGTTGCGCAGGATCCGCTTCAAGAGCAGCAGAGTGGGGCTGCTGCTGTCTGATTACGTGGTGAGGCATACACCAGCAGCGCAGCCCTCCCTGGACCTAGTACCAGCACTGCCGTACAACCTGGTGAAGTGGCGAGCACCAGAAGGGCAGTTGAAGCTGGTACGGTGGCACGAGCAGTAGTGACCCCGTCGCAGCCACCGCAAAGACGTGCCCGTAGAGCCCCTAGAATCACTGAGGTGCTGGCAAACCCTGATTGGCAGTCCCCAACTTCAGCCACACCTGTAGTTTTCCCTTTCACTGCCCAGTCTGGAGTTCGGGTTGAGACAGCTCAGATCGGTTCGGCCCTGGGATTTTTTGAGCTGTTCTTGACTGCGGAGCTCTTAGACATAGTTGTGGCCGAAACAAACAGGTATGCCACACAATTTATAACCGCCAACCCCGGAAGCTATTATGCCCAGCATTTCCGGTGGAAACCAGTCCAAGTTTCCGAAATTAAAGCTTTTCTGGGCCTTCTCCTCAACATGGGTCTAACTAAAAAGCATGAATTGCGGTCATATTGGTCCACGAACCCAATTCATCACATGCCCATGTTCTCTGCTGCTATGTCCAGGGCACCTTTTGAGGCCATCCTGCGTTTCCTGCACTTTAGCGACAACACCGCCTCCCGTCCCAGAGGCCAACCTGCTTTTGACCGGCTCCACAAAATTCGGCCCCTCATAGACCATTTTAACCTGAAATTTGCAGATTTGTATACCCCAGAGCAAAACATCTGCGTAGACGAGTCCCTGATACATTTTACCGGGCGCCTTGGCTTCAAACAATACATCCCAAGCAAGCGCGCCCGGTATGGGGTCAAATTGCATAAGCTCTGTGAAAGGTCCACAGGCTATACCCACAAATTTCGGATCTATGAGGGAAAAGATCAGACCCTGGAGCCGTTCGGTTGCCCTGACTACCTGGGGAGCAGTGGGAAGACAGTCTGGGACTTGGTGTCACCCTTATTCGGCAAGGGGTACCATCTTTATGTGGACAATTTCTACACAAGTGTGGCCCTCTTTAGGCATTTGTTTCTAGAACGGATTGGCGCCTGTGGCACCGTGCGAACTAGTCGCGCGGGCTTCCCCCAACGGCTCGTTACCACCCGTCTTGCAAGGGGGCAGAGGGCTGCACTGTGTAACGAAGAACTGCTCGCGGTGAAATGGAGAGACAAGCGTGACGTTTACATGCTCTCCTCCATTCACGCAGACACGACAATACAAATTGAGCGAGCAACCCATGTCATTGAAAAGCCCCTCTCAGTCCATGACTATAACCTTCACATGGGAGGGGTGGACTTCAATGACCAGATGTTGTCTCCGTATTTAGTTTCCCGCAGAACCAGACGCTGGTATAAGAAGGTGTCTGTATATTTAATTCAATTGGCTCTGTATAATAGTTTTGTTCTCTACAGTAAGGCTGGGAGAACTGGATCCTTCCTCAAATTTCAGGAACAGATCATCGAGAACCTCCTGTACCCAGGAGGTTCCGTGGCCCCATCCACCAGTGTAGTTAGCCGTCTACACGAGCGACATTTCCCCAATGTCGTTGCTGGTACCTCAACCCAACAGTCACCCCGAAAAAGATGTCGTGTCTGTAGCAGGAGTGGAATAAGGCGTGACACCCGTTATTTCTGTCCTGACTGTCCTGACCACCCTGCCCTATGCTTTGGAGAGTGTTTCCGGAAGTACCACACACCTAGCATAGGGATCATCTCACCAGGACAGGCACACAGGGCTATTAGGGCCCATTCACTCACAGCTGCTGCAATGCTTTCACCTGGGACAAAGTGCATAACGGGCGATTTGCGCTTTGCACATTGACCCATGGGGAAGGAGAGGTTTGTTCTATAAAGGTAAAAAAAACAATAAAAAAAAAACACCAGTAAGCAAAAAGGTTAATGTTTAGTTCAAAAAGTTAAAGTTTATATATTCTGTTCCAAAGTTAATCAAATTATTGCGTTGCGGCCTGGTTTTTTCTTTTTTTTTTTTTTTTTTACCTTCCAGGTGGACCAACCAATCGACTAGCTGCAGCACTGATGTGCATTCTGACAGAAGCATTGCGCTGCTGTCAGATTACACGCAAGTCAGTGTATGCGGCGCTACTCAGGAGAAGTTGGGGAATGTGTTTTGGGGTGTTATTTTACATATACCCATGCTGGGTGAGATAAATATCTTGGTCAAATGCCAACTTTGTATAAAAAAATGGGAAAAGTTGTCTTTTGCCAAGATATTTCTCTCACCCAGCATGGGTATATGTAAAATGACACCCCAAAACACATTCCCCAACTTCTCCTGAGTACGGCGATACAAGATGTGTGACACTTTTTTGCAGCCTAGGTGGGCAAAGGGAACCACATTCCAAAGTGCACCTTTCGGATTTCACCGGTCATTTTTTAAAGATTTTGATTGCAAAGTACTTCTCACACATATGGGCCCCTAAATTGCCAGGGCAGTATAACTACGCCACAAGTGACCCCATTTTGGAAAGAAGACACCCCAAGGTATTCCGTGAGGGGCATGGCGAGTTCCTAGAATTTTTTTTTTTTTGTCGCAAGTTAGTGGAATATGAGACTTTGTAAGGAAAAAAGAAAAAAAAAATCATCATTTTCCGCTAACTTGTGACAAAAAATAAAAAATTCTAGGAACTCGCTGTGCCCCTCACGGAATACCTTGGGGTGTCTTCTTTCCAATATGGGGTCACTTGTGGGGTAGTTATACTGCCCTGGCAATTTAGGGGCCCAAATGTGTGAGAAGTGCTTTGCAATCAAAATGTGTATAAAAATGGCCTGCGAAATCCGAAAGGTGCACTTTGGAATATGTGCCCCTTTGCCCACCTTGGCTGCAAAAAAGTGTCACACATCTGGTATCGCCGTACTCAGAAGAAGTTGGGGAATGTGTTTTGGGGTGTCATTTTACATATACCCATGCTGGGTGAGAAAAATATCTTGGTCAAATGCCAACTTTGTATAAAAAAATGGGAAAAGTTGTCTTTTGCCAAGATATTTCTCTCACCCAGCATGGGAATATGTAAAATGACACCCCAAAACACATTCCCCAACTTCTCCTGAGTATGGCGATACCAGATGTGTGACAGTTTTTTGCAGCCTAGGTGGGCAAAGGGACCCACATTCCAAAGTGCACCTTTCGGATTTCACCGGTCATTTTTTACAGATTTTGATTGCAAACTACTTCTCACACATATGGGCCCCTAAATTGCCAGGGCAGTATAACTACGCCACAAGTGACCCCATTTTGGAAAGAAGACACCCCAAGGTATTCCGTGAGGGGCATGGCGAGTTCCTAGAATTTTTTATTTTTTTGTCGCAAGTTAGTGGAATATGAGACTTTGTAAGAAAAAAATAAATAAAAAATCATCATTTTCCGCTAACTTGTGACAAAAAAATAAAAAGTTCTATGAACTCACTATGCCCATCAGCGAATATCTTAGGGTGTCTACTTTCCGAAATGGGGTCATTTGTGGGGTTTTTCTACTGTTTGGGCATTGTAGAACCTCAGGAAACATGACAGGTGCTCAGAAAGTCAGAGCTGCTTCAAAAAGCGGAAATTCACATTTTTGTACCATAGTTTGTAAACGCTATAACTTTTACCCAAACCATTTTTTTTTTTTGCCCAAACATTTTTTTTTAATCAAAGACATGTAGAACAATAAATTTAGCGAAAAATTTATATATGGATGTCGTTTTTTTTTGCAAAATTTTACAGCTGAAAGTGAAAAATGTCATTTTTTGGCAAAAAAATCGTTAAATTTTGATTAACAACAAAAAAAGTAAAAATGTCAGCAGCAATGAAATACCACCAAATGAAAGCTCTATTAGTGAGAAGAAAAGGAGGTAAAATTCATTTGGGTGGTAAGTTGCATGACCGAGCGATAAACGGTGAAAATAGTGTAGTGCAGAAGTGTAAAAAGTGGCCTGGTCATTAAGGGGGTTTTAGCTAGCGGGGTTGAAGTGGTTAAAGAGACTCTTATCTATGCCACACCATTGAAAAAATACAATAACAGTACATGTTAAATACACAGGGTTTTTTCACTGTTTAGCCCTTTTTTTCAAAGGCCTATCTTTGCACTGCATGGTTGATATCAATATTGTTAGAGCATAAAGGGTTGCCTTGGTTTCCTTTTTGGCATCTGCAAATCATAACTTGTTGGGGATGCTTGAAGACTAGAGTTGGGAACCACTGCTTTAAAAGTCATTTGTTATTTGGTAGAATGGTGTGAAATGGATTTTCAAAAAATTTTCTTCCTAAAGTGGCACATCTGGATGCATATTATTACACCAGCGGCAAAAAAAAACAAACAGAAAAAGGCAGTACACATTCTTCATACTGTTTTACGGTTGTCCCTTAAAGTCCTCCAGGCTGCCCGCTGATGCAAGGATATTGGCAGCCAATCATCTCTGCTTCTGTCTGTACTCGGCTGAAGTTTGCAAACTGCCTGTGACTTGAATGCTGCTACACTTGGCACAGTCTGTTGTAAATGTCTCTGTCTTTCACTTATATCTATGGCTCTCAAGATGTTAAGTCTATAACTATCACTTCAGCTATATGTGATCTGGCCACACAATGTACAGTAGTTACCCAAGCTAATGCCTACAGACAGTGATGTCTACAGTCAAGATGGTGGACAGAAGTGATTAGAGCTATAGAGGAAATAAAGTAATGCTGTAATAACCTTACATGTGTCATGGGGTAATGGGTATGATTTCTTGTGTCAGCAGAAATTTTAAAGAACATCTAAAAGCAAAGACCAAGGGAAAATGTGTCTTAAAAAACATTGATGAGAACAAATATCCACAGACCACATTTTGAAGACCATGAAGGAGGTGTTTAAATATACAATATACAATATAATATATACTATAATTTTAGCACTGAACACTGAAAAAGAAATATACACTTTTATAGATCACTAGATTCAACAAAGGAACAGACAATAAATATCTTAGGACTGTGAAAAATTGTAAAAATAGAAGAGCACAGCGTTGCAGGGTTTGTTGTAGCCCGAGAGATTAGTTATTGCAAGTGTCAAGAACATTATGAACAAGGAAAAGTTAGAGATGGGATTAAAGCACAAGCTCATCATACACTGACAGAATGGGCACTTATGGGTTACTATAATGTGCAGTAAATCCAATACCTGGATGCAGTCTGTTATTTTTAGACTTACCGATATATTCACTTGTGCTAAAGCTGAACAATGGACACAGTAAATCATCTGCTAGATGCCTTGCTCTGAAGTCTGGGCGAGGTAATGTCTTTTGTCTATCTTCAAAGTAACCCAATTATTCAAAGGAGAATTTATGAGGGAAATCTTATTAAACTTTTACATATCTGATAATACTAAGGGTATGTTCACATGTGGGAGATGTGTTGCAGAATGTTCTTTTTTATCTGCACATAATGAAGAAATAACCCCATTCAGATGAGATTTATTTTCAGTCACGCAGCAACCAATTTGTCACATATGAACTTACTCTTAGGGAACATAATAATACAAAGGATGTGTTACCCTTGAATAAAATGCATTTAATGCATACTGTTCACATACTATATCCTGATTGGGCTGAACTCACACCAATAAGAGTACAACCACGAGGTCAGGTTTCTGCGTCCAGTTTTGGAAGCCAAAACTAGGAGTGAATAAAAAAACAAAAGAGAAGACAAGAAGTTGTATCTGTCCTTCATTCCTATAAGACTGACATTGCGGTTCCCATAGGAAAACAGTGAGAAACTGGCTTTCTGTCCACACATCAGATGCTGGGTTATTTAGAAAGTCAGAGAGTTGGTCACATGACACGAATGAGGATCAGAATGGAGGTTATAACTCACAAATACAGTCACCAGTAAAAAAAAAAATTACCTTAGCTACAGTTTACATCATGTACCTTTCTAACAGGTCAGGTCAGAGAACAAACACTTTTGTGGGTGTGCTTCTTTAAGATAGATATTGTATAGTATTCACTTAAATATGTGCTATTGTTTACTGTAAAAGTCTATGTAAGGGCATGGTAAGCTTTTTTACAACAGGATTTTTTATTTATTAAATTCTCCTATTTGAGTCTCTGGCAGTTCTTTAAAACCCACATGTTGACATCTCTATAGAGTATGAAACTACAAAAAATTATGTTCACACAATTGTTTTGAAAAACCACAATAAAATACATAAAAAAAAACATAAGTAGTTTCAAATTTTTTTTTTTTTGTGAACAAAATGTGCTACAGTAAAATCATGTATGTAGGGGCCTTTAGTGTGGTTTCCCACAAGCCTTTATTGATTGTAGATCCTGATGCAGTTATTTAAGCTAAAGCAAGAAGGGAATTGTAACGGTGAGAGAATTGTTAGGAAATATTCTACTTCTCTCTCTCTCCGTATTTTAACCCACTCCTATTTTTGGATTAAAAAATTTCTGACCCCTAATCCTGAGAATGACCGTTGTTCATCAGCACTCCTGGTGAAGCTACTGTGCAGGGAACTGAAGCTGGTCCAATTCACTTACCCTAAGTTCACACCTGAGCGTTTTACAGCGCGTTCAAACGCGCTGTAAAACGCTCAACACATGAAAAGCAATGCTTCCCTATGGGAATGGTTCTCACCTGGGCGTTTTACAGCGCGTACGATCGCGCTGTAAAACGCCCGACGCTCAAACAAGTACTTGAGCTTCTTTGGGGCGTTTTGACGCGCGTTTGTGGCCATAGGACACTGCAGTCAATGACACAAACGCGCGTCAAACGCGCGTTTACTATTACAAAAAACGCGCATCAGAAACGCGCGTCAAAAACGCGCGTTTGACGCGCGTTTGGGAAACGCTCAGGTGTGAAAGCAGGGTTAGTGCCTGCAGTAAACAGAAACTACTTTTCACTCAATTATTTATTTTCATCAACTACTCTAGCTCCCATTCCATTTTTAAAATTTACCTCATTTGCAGTTTTCTCCAATCAGAGGAGGTGCTCACTCACTGGCCGTACTGACATCATGAGTCACGTTTAAACAGGCAATCTGCTGGCCACAGGTTGCCTGTGATTGTGTTCCTTCTCTATATGCCACCCTAGTGTTACAGTCCCTTTGGAGTTCTGGATTCTAGTGATGAGCGCCAGGGGCAATATTCAAATTTGCAATATTTCACGAATATTTTGTAGAATATTCATCATATATTCATGAATTCGAGAATTCTAAGTTATATTTTTGATTGTGAAAATCGGCAATGTATTATTTGCGTAATGCGCGCAAAATACCGGCGTGGGTCACTTTTGCTACATTTTCCAAGATGGTACAAGTTTCCTGAGACTCGAGAAAAAGGTTGACAATGCAGAACATGAGAATAGCTTTATATGCAGATAGAGTGCTCCAATATATTTGCGCTTGCGAATGTTCGGCAATTAATGATGCGCATATTTTTTTGCAATACGTGCAACTTGTATAGTAAGGGGCAGGCAACTATTCTATTGGTTGCTACGGATGTTGCTAAGTTGTGACAAAGCCTTCTCATTGGCCCACAAGCTAGAAGAAGGGACAGATGATCACCTGATGTGTACTGTGCTAAAAACTGCGGTCTAGTTGGGGGCTGCCATTTATGGTGAATCGTGATAATAGATGTGGACAGTGCTAGGCAGGAGTAAAGGGCTTATTGTTCCCTACGTGACAATTGCTTTTGATGACAGTTGGGGTAGACTTAGTAAAGGGCCCCTATACAATAAGAGTATTTAGGCCCTTGGTGTTTAGTAGCAAATTGATCAAGAGTGTGGGGCTCATCATAGTGCTTCTTATTTTTTTCTGTGACTGTAGTTTATTCTTCATCTGATCCATCAAAATCCATCCATTGTGTTCAACCAAAGGAACCATGGAACCATATTTTAGTAGTCCCCCCTTCCCCCTGACTTAATAGGCCCTGTGCAGCCTATGGTATGTAGCAACATCTGCATAGGATATGTATGTTATTGCTGTGCTTGCACAGGATTCCACTGGGAACTAGAGGCTCCTCTCACACTCTCTTATGTGTTTTTCTCACATAAGGTACACTCATTGGGGATAGTGACTGCTGTGAGTGATAACAATAACTGTACAGAGCTACAGAAATTTTTGGCTGTATATAAGCAATGAAAATAAATGTTCCTGCCAAACGTTATATGAACCGAGCCATAACCGTATGTCCACCTTCACATGCAGGGGAGGAGGAATCTATTTAGAAGCTTTTACTCATTAAAAAAAAAAAGTATGAAAAAGTCTCTGATCTCAATACAAAAACAACCACACAATATTAAATGTTTAACAACTAATTTTAACCTAATTAATCGTAGCAGAACAGCATTTCACTCATAATATGCTGCCAATCAATCACCATTAATTGCTATAGTTAAACATAAAAGTAATTATATCATTTCTGATTATTTGCATACGTAATTGTACAGTGCCATTCTGAGAAGCCGCTAGGAAAGTTCTCCTGAATTTGAATAGAGTTAATTACGATACTGTAGATAAAAGTCAAGTATTCTACCGCACAGGAACATGTTAAAAATGGCACAATGTATTTTATGCAAATAGGGCGTACTTGGCCCGACAGTTGAAGGTCATAGGAACACATTGTCGTCACAAACACCAGCAGCTTTGCATAAGATTATAGAACAGCTTGTGGTATGGAACTTTCAATGTCTTCTTAAGAAATGTAAAGCTAATTAATATTTTGAGTCGTACTCAGGCTTCTGTGTAAAGGCTAATTTAAGAGTTCTAGTGCCAATTGCCGTATAAACCATGTGATTTACCTGTTATTGCAACTAAACCATTGTTGTTAGCAGTAGAGAGCATGTGATTACAACTGGAGATGAGCAAAGTTTAAAAAAATAAAATAAAATAAAACTCTAAGAAGAATGCTGATATCCCGAAAGAACAAAAGAATTGGGAATTAAAATTCAGGGTGCCTGATAGTGTTGGGCGAGCATGCTCGGCCGAACACTAATTTTACTGGAGCATCGCGATGCTCGGCACATCGCGTGTTCGGCCGGACACCGCGTTTGCTCGAGCGCGATGCTCAAGTCTCCTTCCCGCGCGTTTGTTTGCTGCTATGCAGCCAATAAACTTGCAGGTAAGTACTGCTACTCACTGTAATGCCGTAGCCATGTTGGTTACTGGCATTACAGTGATTGGCTGGCAGGAACGCGTCATCGGGTGCTATATAGAACCCGATGACACATGTTCGGCTCAGTCTTAGTCAGGGAAAGCTGAAAAGAAGAAGGGAGAGATAGTGAAGGGAGCGAAATAGGAATATTTTGGTTTTATACTTGCTATAGACCTAAACTTTTTTTTAAAGGACTATTGTGTGTGGCAGCAATATATATTTTTAGCACAACCGGCACTAAATTGCTAAAACTTGTTAGAGACCCAACAGTCCTTTTATGGCTTCAAAAACTCAGGCTTTGCGACTTTTTTTTATTATTTGTGTACATTTTGTGATGTTTTGCATTTCTACAACACTGTTGTCGTGTGTGTGTTTGTGTGTGTTTAGCCTGTGAAGTTGATTTGAAGGGGTTATCCACCATTAATGTAAAAAATGAAAATATAACATTATATAGTGCGTGACAATCTCTTTGTAACAAAGCTATAATCAGCCCTGTATCTCACATGGATCCAGAGATCTGCTTATTCACTGATTCAATTTCCCTGTTACATTTATTTCAAGCTGGTAGCTCAGTGGGTGTGTCCTTTATCAGGGGTATCCTTTTGCTGCAGCTGGTGGCAGCTGAAGGATGGAACTGAGCATGTGCATCCACCTCACTGAGGTAGACAGAGAAATTAGAAACTGAACAGACGACAGGTGGGGCTATACAGATGGATTTCATTGAATAACTCAGTAGCAATAATACAATTACATGTGATTACAAAAGTATTCAGATCAAGGTGTTTTTAAAAAAAATGAAGTCAGCCTTTTTTTAAAGGGTGCCAAAATGTCATTGTTTTTACAAATTGCAAGAATCTTTCTCATGTGAAGGGGTGGCATAGCAAGACAGAAGTTTTATTAAACATCATGCAAGAGTCAATAATTTTGGCACAAATTATAGCAACACAGACTTCAGCAAAACGGAAAACGGATTTAAAAAACTCCCTTCATGATAAATCTCCCCCAATGTTTTTATGACACCCATAAAAATAAATTGAGCTGTCATGAAGGGGTTATAGCTCATTGTATTAAGAATTCATAAAGATTTCCATTTGGGTACACAGTAACTACCAATGTTTTGCTTCAACACAACTAATAAGCTGTGTCCATAACGACTGTTTTACAGGGAACATAACATCTTTTCAATTTTAATTCATTAGCCTTTAAAGAATTAAAGGAGATGCTTACACTTACATTAGCATTGTGTGGCATCATGAAACAGATAAGCACAATAAAATCGTCTCATAAAATGGTCTGTATAGTAAAATACAGGACATATTTGTTTTTATGTGCACTGTGTTTTTACAATAAGCCATCTGTACTATCAAAAGTTTGTGCCATTGTGCTACTCTATCTTAGAGCAGCATTCTTTTTCTTTAAAAAAAAAAGCTGACAGAATAAAATGGATGCCCCAGAAGGAGAAACAGCTGTGACAAGAAGGAAAGAAAGATGGAATATAAGTAAACAAGATGTGCCATATCCTTTTAATTAGAGCACAGATGTGGATGGCTAATACAATGTAAACAAAGAGAAGAGGAGAGTTAGATGAGGTGATTAAGGCAGCGAGTGGCTACAAAAGACTCAATTAAAGCTATCTATTGAAAACAATCTCTTGCTTTTGAAGGCAGGAAACCAAAAAATTAGCTACAACATTTAAAATCCTAGCAGTGGTATAGAAAGAAAAGAATCAAATGACTATATTCTTGTCAGATAACACAAAAGATTAGAGACTGTATGGGGGGGGGGGGGGGCATAGTACCCCAGACCAGGGGGTGTCTGTAATTTTGTTATATATTATAAAGCTACATTATATTTTTGCCATGAACCCCAGCAAATGAGGTATGGTTGGCAATGGTTGGCAGGAACACTCTTAACCACCCTATTCATCCCGTGTTGGAAGGAGTGGGCTGGTCCTGATTCTTGTATGCAGGAGGAGTTCCTGAGAGAAAAGTAGAGGAGATAGAAAGCATATGCCAGTGTTCCTACTCCAAAGGACCTTAACAAGGCTCCTGTGAGACCTTTACTCCAGGAAGATTGCCAAAGAATATTGCTTTCAAAAAGCACCAGTCTGCTTAGACAGCAGGGTGAAAAGCAAAACCACTGCTTTATAGACCCTGCTGCAGATGATAACTATAGCTGAAAGCTCATGGGCCCTGGTGCAAGAGTTCAGCTTGGGCCCACTTGAACTGTGGCAAGGAGTAGTCTTTCTGCTGCCAGAGGCAAAAATCTAAACAATACCCCTCGCTACTAAATTCTCAACCTAACCCCTTTACTCCAGCCTTACTGTTAGACCAGACACACATGAGTGAGTTGAATATTTAACATGGTTTTGAAAGCAATTGCTTAATTCTGAACACAGCTACATCCCCAGTTTTTCTGTTTTCTTCCCTCCACCTAAAAGATTTCAGTTTGTTTTTCAATTGAGTTGTACAGTTTATAGGTCACAATTAAAGGTGCAAAAAGTTCTGAAATGATTAATCTTTGTCTCATTTTTTTACAGCACAGAAACCTGACATTTTAACAGGGGTGTGTAGACTTTTTATATCCACTGTATATTGCGAGGGGTAGCTCTCACAACAGATTTTCATGTTCACACTGTACTTTATTGTGGCAAAAGCACAAACAAACAGTACAAAATAAAAGCCTGCCCGTCTGGGCACTAACTAAAACATAACACATGTCTCTCTGACTCACCTACAGAATACATCACAGTTCACACACTGTTTCAGGTGCGACTTTCTCAGCCCAATAGTCCACCAATCCCGAGGCTGCAGCACGGTCAGAATATCTCCCAGCCTCGTGGTCTTTCAGACTTGCCCAGCTGACACAACACTCACAGAGCCTCACCAGGCCTCTGTTTGCAAACTCTGCCCTTACCGACACCCTGGGAAGTGCTTTATGCCAGCCTGAGTACCTCCAGCTGGTCTCACCTATGGTGGAATAGGGGTGTGGGCCGCACTATCCACCCCTTACTTGCCTCTATATCTAAATATATATATATATATATATATATATATAAACAGTATATGTATATATATATACACACATTTCAGTTAGGCTACATGCAAACAAACGTTGTTTGTTTCCATGTCCGTTCCGTTTTTTTTGTGCGTATAGGATGTGAACCCATTCATTTCAATAAGTCCGCAAAAAATGATGCTGTCTGCATTAGTATGTCCGTTCTGTAGCCCCCCCCCCCCCCCCAAAAAAAAACACTCTGTGTGCTGTCCGCATCCGTTGCTCTGTCCCGTGGCCCCGCAAAAATTACGAGTCCTGTCCTATTCTTGTCTGTTTTGTGGACAAGAATAGGTATTTCTATAACAGGCCTCCTGTTCCGTTCATATACAGTACAGACCAAAAGTTTGGACACACCTTCTCATTTAAAGAGTTTTCTTTATTTTCATGACTATGAAACTATGAAAATTGTAGATTCACACTGAAGGCATCAAAACTATGAATTAACACATGCAGAATTATATACATAACAAAAAAGTGTGAAACAACTAAAAATATGTAATATTCTAGGTTCTTCAAAGTAGCCACCTTTTGCTTTGATTACTGCTTTGCACACTTTTGGCATTCTCTTGATGAGCTTCAAGAGGTAGTCACCTGAAATGGTCTTCCAACAGTCTTGAAGTAGTTCCCAGAGATGCTTAGCACTTGTTGGCCCTTTTGCCTTCACTCAGCGGTCCAGCTCACCCCAAACCATCTCGATTGGGTTCAGATCCGGTGACTGTGGTCTGTACTGTATATATATATATATATATATATATATATATATATATATATATAGGAAATGAAAAAAGGACAGCACTCCAAGTAAAAGTGATGATGATTTAATCACCCATGTGCAGGCAACGTTTCAGCTCATACAAGAGCCTTTGTCAAGCAATGAACACAGTAAAAGAAGGGGCATATATAAGCCAACCCCTATGACATCACAAAGTAATCAATTAACAATAAAGTGCAAATAGTGCATCAATAATATATAGAAAAAATACACAAAATTGTGAAACAAGGTAGATACAGTGACCGATCAATATTATGTCCAATACATCATACAATAAATGCATAATCGCACAAAACTGTATACAGATAAATTGATTGGACAATACATATCAGGTGTATAAGGTATATATTAAGTGGGAAAGACTGAACGATGCTGCAAAAAAGAGGAGGAGCGACAGCCTACCCTGTGTTGCCAGCCATGTCACACACGCCATGTATCGCCATTACGGCGTTCGGATGGATCCAGTGCGCACGCGCCAAGTCAAGTGAACAGCAAGATGTAACTTCCGCAAATGACGCAGCCCGAGCATGCGCATAAAGATAAAGAGCTGCGTCGGCCATCTTGGAAATGGTACAAAACCTCAGATGTAGACAAAGAGGCGCAAATAATGAACCAAATTGTACATATGATAATCGTATGGCGAAAATATGCGCAAAGAAATAAAGAAACAATATTATTAAGCAATATATAGTTATTCACCAATGTGTGTGCGCCAGCCTGATAATGAACAGAGTAGCGCTAAACGGAAATAATACCGTTTGCCTGTTAGTGTGCCCATGGGGAACAAGAAAGGGGATGCATACAAAAGATGCAGCCCAATTCAAGAAGGCGCCAACTGGAACAAAACCCGCAACACTGTTGTAGGTATGTCACAGAAGGGCCCATAGTTCCCAATGGACACACAATCATAAAGGACACACAATGAACAACATAATGCATTAAATAAGAAAAAATGCATCCAGGCTATAGAACATGGACAATGTTTCAAGACATGTGGGCAATTGTGGAACACATCGGGTACGCTTCACCTCATCAACCTGCAGCATCATTCATGCCTGTGAAAAAGGAAGAAAAAAGAAGAAAAATGAAAAACTGGCTTAATAGTGTTCATAATACACTACGTATCCACAAGGGAAACACATAACGCATACATGGCAATTGTGGGGCAAACTAACACTCTAAATATATAACCCCGGATTATAATCCGCATTGAGCCCATTGGGTCTCAGACTATTAAGGGTGTAGATCCAGAAAAGCTCTCTTTTCCTCAGAATCAACACCCTATTGCCCCCACGTCTGGGCATGGGAATGTGGTCAATGGCCCAACATTTAAGATCTCTATCGGAGAAAGAGATCTTAAATGTTGGGCCATTGACCACATTCCCATGCCCAGACGTGGGGGCAATAGGGTGTTGATTCTGAGGAAAAGAGAGCTTTTCTGGATCTACACCCTTAATAGTCTGAGACCCAATGGGCTCAATGCGGATTATAATCCGGGGTTATATATTTAGAGTGTTAGTTTGCCCCACAATTGCCATGTATGCGTTATGTGTTTCCCTTGTGGATACGTAGTGTATTATGAACACTATTAAGCCAGTTTTTCATTTTTCTTCTTTTTTCTTCCTTTTTCACAGGCATGAATGATGCTGCAGGTTGATGAGGTGAAGCGTACCCGATGTGTTCCACAATTGCCCACATGTCTTGAAACATTGTCCATGTTCTATAGCCTGGATGCATTTTTTCTTATTTAATGCATTATGTTGTTCATTGTGTGTCCTTTATGATTGTGTGTCCATTGGGAACTATGGGCCCTTCTGTGACATACCTACAACAGTGTTGCGGGTTTTGTTCCAGTTGGCGCCTTCTTGAATTGGGCTGCATCTTTTGTATGCATCCCCTTTCTTGTTCCCCATGGGCACACTAACAGGCAAACGGTATTATTTCCGTTTAGCGCTACTCTGTTCATTATCAGGCTGGCGCACACACATTGGTGAATAACTATATATTGCTTAATAATATTGTTTCTTTATTTCTTTGCGCATATTTTCGCCATACGATTATCATATGTACAATTTGGTTCATTATTTGCGCCTCTTTGTCTACATCTGAGGTTTTGTACCATTTCCAAGATGGCCGACGCAGCTCTTTATCTTTATGCGCATGCTCGGGCTGCGTCATTTGCGGAAGTTACATCTTGCTGTTCACTTGACTTGGCGCGTGCGCACTGGATCCATCCGAACGCCGTAATGGCGATACATGGCGTGTGTGACATGGCTGGCAACACAGGGTAGGCTGTCGCTCCTCCTCTTTTTTGCAGCATCGTTCAGTCTTTCCCACTTAATATATACCTTATACACCTGATATGTATTGTCCAATCAATTTATCTGTATACAGTTTTGTGCGATTATGCATTTATTGTATGATGTATTGGACATAATATTGATCGGTCACTGTATCTACCTTGTTTCACAATTTTGTGTATTTTTTCTATATATTATTGATGCACTATTTGCACTTTATTGTTAATTGATTACTTTGTGATGTCATAGGGGTTGGCTTATATATGCCCCTTCTTTTACTGTGTTCATTGCTTGACAAAGGCTCTTGTATGAGCTGAAACGTTGCCTGCACATGGGTGATTAAATCATCATCACTTTTACTTGGAGTGCTGTCCTTTTTTCGTTTCCTATTGATGGGGTAAGCTGCTACATCCCTGGACATAGCACCCTTTTTGTATTCCGGTGCCGCCATTGTTTTCCTTTTTTATATATATATATATATATATATATATATATATATATATTCAAGACCAAGAAAAATCCAGCTTCCAAGATGCAAAAGGTGGAATCTTTATTGTGCGTTTAAAATCCAATGCAAGACATCACAGGTTACAGTAACGCGTTTTAGACCGCAAGTAAATCAGGGTCCTTCATCAGGGTCATTTTTGTCATGATGAAGGACCCTGATGAATGACCCTGATTTACTTGCGGTCTAAAACGCGTTACTGTAACCTGTGATGTCTTGCATTGGATTTTAAACGCACAATAAAGATTCCACTTTTTGCATCTTGGAAGCTGGATTTTTCTTGGTCTTGAATATTCACAGCAATCAAGTCCGGAGGTTGCCATCCGTGCTCAAGGCAGGTATATATATTTCAGTTATTGTCAGTTTAGGTTTTTCCATGAACGCACCATCTGCATATTTACATTTTGCAACCACTGAGCACCGATCAGTAGTGACTGTTACTGATCACGTCTGCTCAGTTAGCACTGCAAGTTTTTTGTTGTTGCAGAAAATACTTTTTTGCTGAAAATATTTTTTTTGTGATGAAAATACTTTTTTTGTGCAAAAAAAGACATTTTTTTACAACTTTTCTTTTAAATCTAATTTCAAATTTATTACAAGCCCCATTACATGTGAAAACACTACATACACACCCCTCTCACTAAATAAAGTTTTTCACATTTCATACGTCACACCCCAATAAAATAAAAATGGCCCACCCATCCCAACGACTATACTCAGCTGAAGAGGCATATGCCATCCTTTCCTCCGATACTGAGTCTGCCAGTCAAGGACAACAGGATGCCACTTTCCTCTACTCCTCTACCCCTTCATCATCATCCACTGATGAGGGACCCTCTAGAAGGCGCCCCAGGGTAGCAGCAGAGGCATTCCTCCAGAGTGATCCCATATGGCACTGTCACTGACCTCTGCGCTGATGGCATGGCCACTTACTTCAGAGATAAGATTGGCAGTATCCGGCAGGAAATAATTTCCCAGTCACCAAATGATTTCACTCCTCCCCCCCCCCCAATTCCTCCACATGCTCTCTCTCCTTTTTTGACCCTATAACAGAGGAAGAAGTTTCCAGGCTTCTCTCTTCTTCTCGACCCACGACCTGTAGCAGTGATCCTATTCCATCACACCTCCTCCAGTCCCCCTCCCCGGCAGTCCTCACTCACCTAACTACAATTTTTAACCTCTCTCTTCTGGCATCTTTCCCTCCTCTTTCAAACACTCTACTATAACCTTATCTCTAAACTCCTTGAAAGTCTTGTCTACTCTCGCTTAATAAGGCTACTTTCACACCTGTGTTCGATCGGATCCGTTCTGAACGGATCCGCTCATATTAATGCAGACGGTGGCTCCGTTCAGAACGGATCCGTCTGCATTATAACTTAGAAAAATTTTCTAAGTGTGAAAGTAGCCTGAGCGGATCCGTTCAGACTTTACATTGAAAGTCAATGGGGGACGGATCCGCTTGAAGATTGAGCCATATGGTGTCATCTTCAAGCGGATCCGTCCCCATTGACTTACATTGTAAGTCGGGACGGATCCGCTCGCCTCCTCACGGCCAGGCGGACACCCGAACGCTGCTTGCAGCGTTCAGGTGTCCGCTCACTGAGCGGAGCGGAGGCTGAGCGCTGGCAGGTGGATGCATTCTCAGTGGATCCGCCTCCACTGAGAATGCATTAGGGCCAGACGGCTGCGTTCAGGGCCGCTCGTGAGCCCCTTCAAATGGAGCTCACGAGCGGACACCTGAACGCAGGTGTGAAAGGAGCCTAAGCTAACTCTCTGCAAACTCTCTTCTTTACCCCTTACAATCTGCCTTCCGCCCTCTTCACTCTACAGAAACTGCCCCTACTCAAGTTTCTAACGATCTCCTAACAGCAAAAATAAACGGTGACTATTCTCTACTGATCCTGTTGGATCTCTCTGCATCGTTCGATACTGTAGACCATAAACTCCTCCTCACCATGCTCCACTCAATTGGCCTTAAGGACACAGCTCTCTCTTGGTTCTATTCCTATCTCTCTGGCCGCTCCTTTAGTATATCATTCGCTGGCTCTTCTTCTTCTCATCTTCCTTTTGATGTTGGAGTTCCTCAGGGCTCCGTACTAGGTACTCTACTCTTCTCCCTCTATACAGCCCCCATCGGACAGACTATCAGTAGATTTTGCTTTCGATACCATCTCTATGCTGACGACACCCAACTATACACTTCGTCCACTGACATCACACCTGCTTTACTCCAAAACACCAGTAATTGTCTGGCAGCTGTCTCTAACATCATGTCCTCTCTGTATCTAAAACTGAACCTCTCAAAAACGTAACTTCTTGTCTTTCCCCCCATCTACTAACTCACCTAAACTTGATATTTCAATTTCAGTCTGCAGCACTATCATAACTCCTGTGTAATATGCCCGCTGTCTTGGGGCCACATTTGACTCCGATCTCTCCTTTGTTCCTCATATTCAATCACTTACATGCTCTTGTCGTCTGCACCTCAAGAATATCACCAGAATCTTCTCTTTTCTTACGGTGGAAACGGCAAAAACTGTTGTTGTTGCCTTGATTCATTCTTGTCTTGACTACTGCAATGCATTACTAATCGGTCTCCCCCATTCAGTCTGTTCTAAATGCTGCAGCCAGGCTCATCTATCCATCCAATCGCTACACTGATGCTACTAGCAGGTGCCAGTCACTTCACTGGTTGCCCATCCACCACCGAATACAGTTCAAACTTATCACCCTCACCCACAAAGCTTTCCAGAGTGATGCACCTCCATACATCTCCTACCTCATCTCCATCTACCATCCTACTCGTACTCTTCGTTCTGTTAGCGACCTAAGATTAATAACCTCCATAATTTGTACCTCTCACTCCCATCTTCAAGATTTCTCTCGAGCTGCACCTACTCTCTAGAATTCTCTGCTAGGTCAATCCACAATTCTCCGCCTTCAAACGTGCCTTAAAAACACATATTTTCAGGCAGGCTACCTAAACTGACTATTCCCCAACTAAACCTCCCCCCACCAACTCCTCTGGCCTAAACTCGATCCTTTAGTAGTCCCAAACCCGAAGCAGATCAACCGGCACCACTCCTGTCAGTTCAACAATGGCCCAAATTCTACTTATCACAATCAACTACCTTATGTGTCATCCCCAATTCCTCATAGATTGTAAGCTGTTGCGAGCAGGGCCCTGACTCCAAATGTTTCAGTTGCTTATTATCCTATTATTTTTGTTTTGTATATGAACCCTATGAACTTGTAAAGCTCTGCGGAATATTGTGGTATATATAAATATTTTTTTTTATTATTATTGTTATTATTATATGGACCCCACCCCATGATGATTATCAGACCCAAATTCCAGAATTTGTGGGAAACTCTGGAATCCAAAATGACTGCACAGGAAATGTATTTTTTCTAAATCTTTTTCAGTGAAGATTTAGTAAATTTTATTGTGGCCCAAACAAATTTATATGCCCAGCAGTTTATTACCCAGAACCCTACATCACCATTCGCAAGACCCCTTGGTTGGACCCCAGTTAAAGCAGCAGAAATGAAAATCTTCTGGGGGCTTCTGCTGCATATGGGGTTTGTTAAAAAAACAGAAATGAGACAGTATTATAGAAACATAGAACCATAGAATGTGTCCGGAGATAAGAACCATTTGGCCCATTTAGTCTGCCCAATATACTGAATACTATGAATAGCCGCTGGCCCTATCTTATATGAATGATGGCCTTATGCCTATCCCATGCATGTTTAAAGTCCTTCACTGTATTTGCAGCTACCACTTCTGCAGGAAGGCTATTCCATGCATCCACTACTTTCTCAGTAAAGTAATGCTTCCTGATATTACTTTTAAACCTTTGCCCCTCTAAATTAAAACTATGTCCTCTTGTAGCAGTTTTTCTTCTTTTAAATATTCTCTCCTCTTTTACCTTGTTTATTCCCTTTATGCATTTAAAAGTTTCTATCATATCCCCTCTGTCTCGTCTTTCTTCTAAGCTATACATGTTAAGGTCCTTTAATCTTTCCTGGTAAGTTTTATCCTGCAATCCATGTACCAGTTTAGTAGCTCTTCTCTGAACTCTCTCCAAAGTATCAATATCCTTCTGGAGATATGGCCTCCAGTACTGCGCACAATACTCCAAATGAGGTCTCACTAGTGCTCTGTAGAGCGGCATGAGCACCTCCCTCTTTCTACTGTTAATGCCTCTCCCTATACACCCGAGCATTCTGCTAGCATTTCCTGCTGCTCTATGACATTGTCTGCCTACCTTTAAGTCTTCTGAAATAATGACCCCTAAATCCCTTTCCTCAGATACTGAGGTTAGGACTGTATCACTGATTGTATATTCTGTTCTTGGGTTTTTACACCCCAGGTGCATTATCTTGCACTTATCAACATTACATTTTAGTTGCCAGATTTTTGACCATTTCTCTAGTTTTCCTAAATCCTTTTCCATTTGGTGTATCCCTCCAGGAACATCAACCCTGTTACAAATTATTGGAGTGTGGATGTCATGTACCACACTCCAATATTCAGTAATTACATGGCTCTGAATAGATTCTGAAGTTTTTGCATTACAACAATAATGCACACTGTCCACCCCAAAATTAACCAACATTTGATTGGCTTTTTAAAATTAGGCCCATCCTTGACCACTTCAGCACCAAGTTTTCTGAACTGTACACCCCAGAACAAAATATCTGTATAGATGAATCCCTGGTACATTTCAAGGGGAGGGTGAGATTCCGCGAGTATCTGCTCATCAAGCGAGCAAGGTATGTCATAAAAATGTATAAACTCTGTGAGAGTAACTCCGGGTACACCTAAAGGTTTCGGGTTTATAACGGGAAAGACTCCCAGATTGAACACCCAGAATGCCCCCCTGTTCTAGGAGTTTATTTTTTCGAATATTCACTATATTGCTATAACTTTGTTTTTTTGAATATTCGTAATATTCTAAAACAAGAATATATAGCAATATAGCGAATATTCAGAAAAAAAAAGAATATAGAGCAATTTAGCTAATATAGTGCTATGATCTTCTTTGTCTAATAGTTGTAATTTTTTTCTCATCTGAAGTTCAGATTGGAAAAAAATGACAACTATAAAAAAAAAGATTATAGCACTATATTAGCTAAATTGCTCTACATTCGTTTTTTTGAATATTCGCTATATTGCTATATATTCTTTTTTTAGAATATTACGAATATTCGTAAAAAAAAATTATAGCAATATAGCGAATATTTGAAAAAAAAACGAATATAGAGAAATTTAGCTAATATAGTGCTATAATCTTTTTTTATAGTTGTCATTTTTTTTTCCAATCAGAACTTCAGATGAGAAAAAAATTACAACTAATAGACAAAGAAGATTATAGCATATATTAGCTAAATTGCTCTACATTAATTTTTTTTTTCGAATATTCGCTATATTGCTATAACTTAGTTTTTTTGATTATTCGTAATATTCTAAAACAAGAATATATAGCAATATAGCAAATATTAGGAAAAAAAAACCAAATATAGAGCAATTGAGCTAATATAGTGCTATAATCCTTTTTTTTTAAGTTGTATTTTTTTTTCCAATCTGAACTTCAGATGAGAAAAAAATTACAACTATTAGACAAAGAAGATTATAGCACTATATTAGCTAAATTGCTCTATATTAGTTTTTTCGAATATTCGCCATATTGCTATATATTCTTGTTTTAGAATATTACATATATTCGAAAAATCAGTTATAGATATATAGCGAATATTCGAAAAAATATATAGAGCAATTTAGCTAATATAGTGCTATAATCTTCTTTGCCTAACAGTTGTAAGTTGAAAAATTTGCAATAAAAAAATTTGCATTTATGAAAATTTGCATATTACACAATCATTAACTTGCCGATTTTTCGAGTAAAAAAAAATCGTCGAATATAACGAATATTCGAATTTGCGAATATTCAACAAACATTTTACAAAATATTTGCGAAATATCGCAAATTTGAATATAACCCCTGCCGCTCATCCAGGGGCGTACACAGAAATCATTGGGCCCCATAGCAAGAATTTAAATTGGGCCCCCATGCCCGTTCCTAGTCCCTCCTACTATGCACCCTGGCTCCTCTCACTACCCTCCCTAACTTCTCCCCTGCCCCACCTCATGCAGAAGTATTTTGTTCTACAAAATGGAAGTACTCATGCCGGAACCCAACAGACCCATTAGGGTACTTTCACACTTGCGGCAGGACGGATCCGACAGGCTGTTCACCATGTCGGATCCATCCTGCGGCTATTTTGCCGTGCCGCCGCTCCGTCCCCATTGACTTCATGGTGCACGGCGAAAGTCGCCGGACTAAAAAGTCAGACATGCAGTACCTTTTAGTCCGGCGGCTTTCGCCGTGCACCGCCATGCTGCGCCAGAGCTCCGCCCCCGTTATAGTCAATGGGGACGGAGCGGCGGTCCGGCGAAATAGCCGCTGGACGGATCCGACATGGTGAACAGCCTGTCGGATCCGTCCTGCCGCAAGTGTGAAAGTAGCCTTATAGAGAATGGGATCTGATAGGTCCCGGCGGTGTTCAGCATATTTTGACAAGAATCTGGGGTGTTACATGATGTAATACCACCCAACTTTTCTGCTGTCCAGCATGGCACATGCGCAGAGACATGAGAAAAGTGTGAGGAAGCGAGTGCCCCCCCCTTTCCCCCATCCTCTGTGTCATGCAGGACAGCTGGTAGACACTGTCATTACTCGCTATCCGGCATGACACATGTGCAGAGACAGGAGTCTCTGGGAAAGCTGGGTGAACCCCTCCCCCTGCCTTTCCATGTTCTTATTATCTGCATTTATGCCTTGCAGGATAGCAGGAAATCTGAGTGACATTACATTATGTAATAGCACCCAGCTGTTCTGCTGTCCTGCATGGCACATGTGCAGAGACATGAGAAAGCTGAGTAACTCCCACCTCCCCTCATATCTCCTCAGGCCTCTGCACTTGTGCCATGCAGGACATCAGGAAAGCTGAGTCACATTACATAATAGCACCCAGCTTTCCTCCTGTTCTGAATGGCATATGTGCAGAGGAATAGCCTGGGAAAGCTGAGTGACCCCCCCCCCCCCCCCATACACACATACACCTCTGTACTGTCCTCACCTACAAGTGGTCACTTACTTCATTACTGGCAATCCAGAGGAAATAGGAATCGGGCATAATGGAGTTAACAGGTGGGAGGAAGAGCTAGCCGACGGGAGGCGGAGCTAGGAGGCGGGGCTAGCAGACGGGAGACAGTTAGGAAGATAGATGGGGGCGGGGACTCTCCTCCACTGCGGGCCCCCCTTCCTCACGGGCCCCATAGCAGCTGCGTGGTCTGCCTATATGGTAGGTACGCCACTGCGCTCATCACTAACCAGCATACCTGTATTCATGTCCCTAAAAGCCACAGGTACTGTGGCTTGTGGCACGGTGCGCAAAAATCTGAGAGGCCTCAATAGATCCCTGGTAGAGCAACCACTGAGAAAGGGTGAAAGCAGGGCTCTCCTCCATGAGAATATGCTGGTGGTTAAGTACAAGGACAAGAGGGACGTCCTTGTACTGACCACCATTCACAGTAACCCCAGCTCCCCTGCCGCTGTACATGGTACCACTACCACTGTCCCAAAACCAGACTGCATTCTGGACTACAACAAGCACATGGGCAGGGTTGATCTTTCAGATCAAGTTCTGAAGCCCTACAGTGCCACACAAAAAACAAAAGTGTGGTACAAAAAGCTGGCCATACACATTGTACAGATGGCATTGTACAATGCGTACATGCTATATAAGTCTAGCGGACACACGGGAACATTTCTTCACTTTCAAAAAGTAGTGATTAAGGCCATAATTCTTCCAAACCAAGCAGAAGAAGGCCCTAGTACTTCTGTAAGTCACAGTGGCCGTGTGGTACCAAGAAAACATTTCCCAGCTGAAGTCCCCCAGACAGCAATAAAGGGAAGGACCCTAAAAAAGATGCAGAATGTGTTAAAAAAGAGGTATTAGGAAGGACACCATTTACCACTGCGAAACCTGCCCTGAAAAACCTGGCCAGTGCATGAAGGAGGTGTGGCTGACACCTCAGTCGTGCACTCCTGACCAGCTCGTCTGCCTCATAGGCTGATTTTAATTTGTGTGAGTATATAGTTTAGCCTGCTCTCCCTCATTCACTGGAAGCCATTTGGAACCAGGAGAGGTATAGTGTGAACTCTCATTGCATTCTTTGGTGGCCATTTGGCACCAGGAGTGGTGTGGAGTGGGCTCGGCATGCATGTTGGTACCTGCAATTTGCGGACCGCAAAAAACTGAACGGTCAAGTGCATAAGGCCTTAGTTGACCTCACTTGCATATCCACTTTCCAACAACTACTACATAATTTTTTCTGTGAGACCTTTCCACCCCTTAAATGTTCGTACGGAGGTGCACCGTCCAAAAAAGGGGTCACTTTTTGGGGATTTTTTAATTTCTGAGGACCTCAGGAATTTATTTAATGCAACATGGTACCTCAAATCCATGTCTGTTAATTCAGGCCTGCCAAATTCACATTTAGCTGATTGCATGCTGTGCACGCATACAGCAGGCTACAAGCACATATGGTGTGTTTCCTGAATTATGAGAAAATGGGGAACACATACTGGGGTGCATATTCTCTTTTAACCCCTTGAAAAAGTGAAAAATTGGAGTCTGCTAGTAATTTTTCATTTTTACAAATGTGTGCTTTGAAAAGCTTTCACAGGTGTCCCTGCCTTCTGTGAGACACCTGTTTGCTGAAAAGTACCCTTTCTACCACTTAAAATGTTCGTACGGTGGTGCTCTTTCCGAAGTGGGGTCACGTCTTGGGGTTTTTAATTTCTGGGGACCTCAGGAATTTATTTAATGCGATATGACACCTCTAATCCATGTCTGTTAATTCAGGCCTGCAAAATTCACATTTAGCTGATTGCATGCTGTGCAATTGTTCATTTTTATAAGAGTCAACCGGTCAGCATTTTCAGTTGACAGGCGGATGCGCTTATCAGTTATTATGCCCCCAGCAGCACTAAAAACACGTTCTGACAAAATGCTGGTGGCTGGGCAGGCCAGCACCTCCAAGGCGTAGAGCGCAAGTTAATGCCACGTGTCCAGCTTGGACACCCAATAGTTGTAAGGCACACAGGGATCACTGAGGACGCTTACATGGTCTGCTACGTACTCCTTCACCATCTTCCCAAAATTTTCCCTCCCTGTGACACTAGGCTGCGCATCAGGTTGAGGGTGCTGGTGGGATGTCATAAAGCTGTCCCAGGCCTTAGAGAGTGTTGCCCTGCCAGACCTGTGTGTGTTCCCCTCGTCTCCCCTCCTCAGTTGCTCAAGGAACTACGTACTCTGCAGCCAGCATTGTCATCTGGAAATTTTTGGAGCAATTTTTCATTCTGGTATTGCACCATTTTGCTCGTCCTCTCCACCATAGGAATCAGAGATAAAAAGTTATCTTTGTAGCGTGGGTCGAGAAGGGTGAAAAACCAGCAATCGGTGTTGGCCAAAATGCGTACAACGCGAGGGTCATGGGAAAGGCAGCTTAACATAAAGTCAGCGTGCCAGAGTCCCAACAGACAAGACTTCGCTGTCCTCATCAGGAGGATGACTTTCAATTTCCTCATCCTCTTCCACTTCTTCTACCCATCCACACTGAACAGATGGAATAAAACTTCCATGGGTACTACCCTCTGCAGTGGAGGCAACCTGCTCCTCCGCCTCAACATCATCATCCAATTTGTGCTGAGGAGACGAACTGAGGTTGGTCTGAATATCAACCTGTGTACTGTTTTCCCCTATTTCCACCTCTTCCACATACAAAGCGCCTGCTTTAATTGTGAGCAGCAAGCGTTTGAGTATACACAGAAGTGGTATGGTTACGCTGATAATAGCGTTATCGCCTCTCACCATATGTGTTAATTCCTCAAAGTTGCGTAAAACCTCACAGAGGTCAGAAATCAATGCCCCTAGTCGCTTGTGAAGAGCAGAACCTGACTGGAAAGGCGACGACCATGTTGCAGCTGGTGTTCCACTACTGCCCTCTGCTGCTCACAAAGCCTGGCTAACATGTGGAATGTGGAGTTCCAGCGCATGCTCATGTTGCACAACAGTCTGGCAATTGCAAGCGCTGCTACAGCGTTGCCAGACTGGCGGAAGCTGTCGATGACTTGTGGAAATGGGCACACATGCGGCGCACCTTCACCAGTAGCTCAGGCAAATTGAGGTAGGTTTTTAGAAACTGCTGAACCACTAGGTTGAACACATGGGCTAGGTATGGTATGTGTTTGATGTTGCTGTGCTCCAAAGCCTCCACCAAGTGTCGGCCATTATCAGACACAACCATGCCTGGTTGTAGGTTGAGTGGCGAGAGCCACAGCTCAGTATGGTCCCTTATACCCTGCCACAGCTCTGCGACGGTGTGTTGTTTGTCACTTAAACATATCAGTTTAAGCACGGCCTGTTGCCGCTTCCCCACTACAGTGGTACACTGCTTCCAGCTACGGACTGATGGTTGACTGGTGCTGCAAGATGATAATTCAGAGGTGGAAGTGGAGGAGGAGGAGGCGGAAGAGGAGAAGGGGGGGGGGTTGCAGCCACTAATATAGGTGGCGGCAGAAAACCTTGATGGAAGTAGGGCCCGCAATCCTTGGCGTCGGTATTAGGGTGCTTTAATGCCATGTGGCGGATCATGATGGTGGTGGTGAGGTTGCTACTGGTCATGCCCCTGCTCATTTTGGCACTGCACAGGTTGCAAATGACAATTCTTTTATCGGCCGCACTTTCCTCAAAAAGCACCAGAGTGCTGAACACCTACTCCTTGGTAATGGAGATTGCCTCAAGGGGGTGCCCTCAGGTGACCATTTGCGGGCCTGTTTGGTGTGGCCCACCTTCTCCCTTTTTCCACCCCACTGCCTCTTCCAGCCTGTTGCAGTGCTGTGGATCCTGATCCCTCTGTTCTGCTGTCCTTGCTCGGCTTGACACCTTCCCAGGTTGGCCCAGTGAGTTTGTTGTCCAGCACATCCTCTTCCACTTCCTCACTCTGGTCATCCTCCTGTCTTGTTGACCTAACAACAACCTCAGTTATTGACAACTGTGTCTAATCCTCATCATGAACCTCTTGAGACACTAATTGCGGTTGACTTATTGTCAACTGTGCCTCATCATCATCATCCACCTCCTGAAACACTAATTGCAGTTCTCCACCCTCATCTTCTATCTGACTATGGATGCTCCAGAGTTTGGGAATCAGGGCACAAGATCTCCTCATGTCCCTCTTCAAGCGTGCTTGGCGAGAGGTCCAAATTAAGGAATGGCGATAAAAACAGCTCCTTGGAATATCCGAGTGTGGGATCACTTTGCGAGACTCTACATCGTGGGTGGAAGGAGTATCAGGGTGAGGATTCTGTTGACCAGACCGTTTTTAGTTGACCCCACCGTTTTTAGTTTTTTTTTGGACCATGTTAATCTGGGGGGTTAGGTCATGGGGTATTTTTATAGAGGAGATTATTACCGACGCGGCGATACCTACGGTAATTTGTATACTTTTTATTATTTTAGTTTTTACAATTTTTTTGGGTGTCTCAAGTCTGAGAACCAGTTTTTTTATCTGATTGTCAGTGCTAAATTGGGATATAAATTTTGTACTCCATGGAAGTGTAGTACTCCCTGAAGCAACCGTCAATGCAGAGGCCCTGATGATTGGGGCATGTGTCGCACTGAGTAGTGTTGTCCTTCCGTATCCCCCTCCTGGAACACACTCTGCACTTTTTTTGGTTCGTCCCTTCTTTCCAGTATGGGGGACCACACCTGGAAAGTGTTGGCCAGGGATGATCCGGGCGCCTCCAGTTCCCGAGGTACTCCGGCCTGCTCTTTCCCGGTCCGAAAAGATCAGGGCCTTGAGGACTGCCTCATAGAACTGAAGGAATGTCCCTGTGTTGCCAGCGCTCCGGGACAGCACAAAAGAGTTGTACAAGGCAACCTGCACCAAGTAGACCGCAACTTTTTTGTACCATGCCCGGGTTTTGCGCATGGCGTTATATGGCTTGAGGACTTGATCAGAGAGATCAACTCTTCCCATATACCGATTGTAGTCAACGATACAATCGGGCTTGAGGACCGTTGCCGCGGTACCTCGCACAGGGACAGGGGTGATGCCGTTACCATGAATTGTGGACAGTACAAGGACATCCCTCTTGTCCTTATATCTGACCAGCAACAGGTTTTCACTGGTAAGGGCACGGGTCTCACCACTGGGGATAGGTACCTGGAGGGGGTGGGCAGGGAGACCGCATTGATTTTTCCGCATTGTCCCACAAGTGGACGTGGATCTGGCGGCGAGGGACTGGAACAAGGGGATCCTGTTCCGGGTTATCGGGTCCTCAGAGACCTGAATAACCTGGAAACGCAGCAAACCGCAGATCTGAATTGACCTGCGGTTTGCTGCGATCGCCTACACGGGGGGTTCACAGGACCCCCCGGCGCATTTGCCTCAGGTTTGAGCAGGCACCGGGTTCCGATCACCGCCCGCCATGGATCGAAAATGCACAGGGCATACAGGTACGCCCTGTGTCCTTAAGTACCAGAACATAAGGGCGTACTGGTACGCCCTGTGTCCGGAAGAGGTTTAAAGGACTTTTGGGTCTCTAAAAGCAACCCTGCCTAACAGAAAAATAAAATTCAATTCTGTACACTATCTGTCCCTTCTACAGCACAGCTCTCAATGACCAAGACTGGCCAAACCACGTGTCATCGAGTGCTTTATAGCACCCGATGACGTGTTCCGACCAGCCAATCACTGTAATGCCAGTAACCAACATGGCTACGGCATTACAGTGAGTGGCAGTACTTAGCCACGCGTTTATTGTCTGCGTAGCAGACAACAAACGTACGGGTAAGGAGACTCGAGCATTGCGCTCCAGTAAACACAGTATTTGGCTGCAGCGACATTACCTGTGCTACATCTCCTGTATAATGTTTGTGCATTATAAATATCAGTGACATTCAGTTAAATTTGAGTGACATTAATTCAGTGTAATTTTTTATTAGCTGCTGGTGACAGCGACATTATCTGTGCTACATCTCCTGTATATCGTATGTGCATCCTAAATATCAGTGATAATCTGTGTACTTTATTTGCGCATACACTTACAAAACCTGCGCTACTGTACGTGTGACATACTTGCAAGCATATATACCATTTAATATGCGCAAGGCGAGTAGTAAGGGATGGGGAAGTGGCCGTGTTGCTGATGGTGCATGCAGAGGCCTTGGCCCTGGGCGCTGTGAAACTGTGCCTGCTGCCAGAACACAAGAAACACATTCATTCACGATACCTAGCTTCATGTCCTGCGGCACCCTGCATGACAACACTCTTGAAGTCACACCAGTGCGACTAGGTGGTTGGTTGGATTGCAGCAGAAAGTGCTTCCAGTCGGTTAAGCACCACCCTGTCTTCCACAAAGTCCGGTCTCAGTAGTCAAGAGTCTGGTCAACATAATCCTCACCCTGATCCTCCTTCCACGCACGGGTGTTAACAGTGCCCCCAACAGTAATATTGCCCCCGTTGTGACCTTACTAGAAATCTTGTTCCCCATAGCTTCCCAGTAGTAATAATTCTCTGTATAATGTGTGCTAGCACAAAAAAATATCCCTTAGGCCTCATGCACATGACCGGTCATATTATGGTCATATTATGTCACATGGGGGGCTTATTAAGGTATTTATATGTTTGATTAATTTTGTACCAGTATACTTGAGATAGGCTACTGCGTAGCTGAAACGTCGTATTGCTATGTGTGTGCACTCTTGGTCCCCAATAAAAGTCACACTGGATATGCTGCTGTGAAATCTTCTGTTATCTACTCATATACATGGGACGGTGGTGGATTGGCGGTTCCATCACGGCTGATGCATTCCAGACAGGTCAGAAGGTCCTATTTGTGCTGCTCTACAACTACTTCTTATTATGTATTCATTATTTGGACACTAAACAGTAATTATTAAGCTGTTCTCACATACTTAAAAAGGGGGTTATGAATTTTTTTTTTTTTACTCCTTTATCTGCTTATACAAAGGGCATTCTTTCTTTTATGTGGGTGGGTAACAACTCACCGAGCACCTGCATAAACCAGGGTGCTTTCAAGTAGTTCTTGTTAATCCCTTCATCATCTGCATATAAAATAGTCTCTTACATATAAATCCAAAAATACATATGGCATGTAACGTCCCCACAATTTCCTTATCTACTGTCTAGAGAGAAGATACAGTTATTTCTATTAAATTAGTAGGAAAGAATGAATGGATGGATGGAAGACTGAATGGTATCTGGGCTGCTTCACTGTAAAATCACTATGGCATGCGAGCAACTGAGCATGTTTGTCCATCTCTGAATGCAGGATAAGGTGGATCAGAAGAAGAAACAGAAGGGGACCCTACCAGAGAGGGAAATGTTATGTGCATGAAAAAATGTGCTATATTTTATTGCGTGTGCATTGCAATATTACTTCATTTGAAATGTCCTATTCATTGTGTAATAAAACTTTTGTGAGACAATCCCTTTAAGACCCATGAACTGCTCTATGGCACTTGTTCTTGACTCTTCTTTGTGCTGAGCCATAGATGGGCTCCCATAGTGATACATGAGCCATGACTGAAACCCTAATTCAAACAAAGGGTGACTTACTATTTTGTGCTGTAGTTTTCATAAAATCTTTCTATTGAGCAGCTGCAGAAGGATCCAGGTGCTCAGTCCTGGTATTTATGAGCTGCTGGCTTTTCTGCCCTACTTTCCTCCCTCAAACGATTGATAGCTCTCTTCCAATACTGTGTACAGGGAGAAAGCTGTCAATCAGCAGCAAGCACACAGGAGAGCCAGAAATTCACGAATACTAGGTCTCCAAAGTGAGCGCACAACATTGATTGAACTCCAACACTCAGGCCCCACTGCACCGGATAGACAGTGACTTTATGATGAAATTGCATGATGCCTACATCTTACTATGGATATACAAGTCTCTTATGATGTGAATGTTGATCAGTATTCACACAATACCCCATCCAGTACAGCACATGGGAAGGAAAGCATTTGCATAGAACCACTGGAACAGAGGAAGAACAAAATCTTCCCATTAAAGCCTGAGGAATGAGAATAAAAAATGTTCACTTCTTTAAATAAAGTTTAATAAAATGTTTGCAGTAGTTCTATAAAGCTAAACTTCTAGTATTAAATGTGGAAAAAATAAATAATAAAAATAAATAAATAAGCATTTGACTGACTCGGATTCTTCTTGTATGCTGTGTAATGGGTGGCACTTATCGTGGTCTTACTTCCCAGAGAGCAATGCCAGAAAGATTCTGCATGCCAAGTGTCCAAGGAGAACTGGTACCTACCTAGAGCTGCATTAAAGAGGACCTTTCACTTGTATAAACTATGTGAACTGAGGATGCTGCCATATAGAGCGGCGCCCGGGGATCTCACTGCACTTACTATTATCCCCGGGCGCCGCTCCGTTCTCCCGTTATAGGCTCCGGTACCTTTGCTCCTTAAGTTATAGTAGGCGGGTCTTCCCTTGTCCTGTGGGTGTCTCCTTCTCCTAGGCTGCAGCACTGGCCAATCGCAGCGCACAGCTCACAGCCTGGGAGAAAAAAAACCTCCCAGGCTGTGAGCTGTGCGCTGCGATTGGCCCGCGCTGCAGCCTAGGAGAAGGAGACGCCCACAGGGCAAGGGAAGACCCGCCTACTATAACTTAAGGAGCAAAGGTACCGGAGCCTATAACGGGAGAACGGAGCGGCGCCCGGGGATAATAGTAAGTGCAGTGAGATCCCCGGGCGCCGCTCTATATGGCAGCATACTCAGTTCACATAGTTTATACAAGTGAAAGGTCCTCTTTAACCACCTCCCGACCGCTGTACGCAGATATGCGTCCGGGAGGTGGTTGCTTTACTCCTCCTGGCCGCATATACGCGTCATCTCGCGAGACGCGAGATTTCCTGTGAACGCGCGCACACAGGCGCGCGCGCTCACAGGAACGGAAGGTAAGCGAGTGGATCTCCAGCCTGCCAGCGGCGATCGCTCGCTGGCAGGCTGGAGATCCGAATTTTTTAACCCCTAACAGGTATATTAGACGCTGTTTTCATAACAGCGTCTAATATACCTCCTACCTGGTCCTCTGGTGGTCCCTTTTGTTAGGATCGAGCACCAGAGGACTCAGGTAGGTCAGTACAGTCGCACCAAACACCACACTACACTACACCCCCCCGTCACTTATTAACCCCTTATAAACCTCTGATCACCCATGATCACCCCATATAAACTCCCTGATCACCCCCCTGTCATTGATCACCGCCCTGTCATTGATCACCCCCCTGTCAGGCTCCGTTCAGACGTCCGTATGATTTTTATGGATCCACGGATACATGGATCGGATCCGCAAAAAGCATACGGACGTCTGAATGGAGCCTTACAGGGGGGTGATCAATGACAGGCGGGTGATCACCCATATACACTCCCTGATCACCCCCTGTCATTGATCACCCCCCTGTAAGGCTCCATTCAGACGTCCGCATGATTTTTACGGATACATGGATACATGGAAAAATATCTTGGTCAAATGCCAACTTTGTATAAAAAAAAATTGGAAAAGTTGTCTTTTGCCAAGATATTTCTCTCACCCAGCATGGGTATATGTAAAATGACACCCCAAAACACATTCCCCAACTTCTCCTGAGTACGGCGATACCAGATGTGTGACACTTTTTTGATGCCAAGGTGGGCAAAGGGGCACATATTCCAAAGTGCACCTTTCGGATTTCACCGGTCATTTTTTACAGATTTTGATTGCAAAGTACTTCTCACACATATGGGCCCCTAAATTGCCAGGGCAGTATAACTACGCCACAAGTGACCCCATTTTGGAAAGAAGACACCCCAAGGTATTCCGTGAGGGGCATAGCGAGTTCCTAGAATTTTTTATTTTTTGTCGCAAGTTAGTGGAATATGAGACTTTGTAAGGAAAAAAGAGAAAAAAAAAAAATCATCATTTTCCGCTAACTTGTGACAAAAAATAAAAAATTCTAGGAACTCGCCATGCCCCTCACGGAATACCTTGGGGTGTCTTCTTTCCAAAATGGGGTCACTTGTGGCGTAGTTATACTGCCCTGGCAATTTAGGGGCCCAAATGTGTGAGAAGTACCTTGCAATCAAAATGTGTAAAAAATGGCCTGCAAAATCTGAAAGGTGCACTTTGGAATATGTGCCCCTTTGCCCACCTTGGCAGCAAAAAAGTGTGACACATCTGGTATCGCCGTACTCAGGAGAAGTTGGGGAATGTGTTTTGGGGTGTCATTTTACATATACCCATGCTGGATGAGAGAAATATCTTGGCAAAAGACAACTTTTCCCATTTTTTTATACAAAGTTGGCATTTGACCAAGATATTTTTCTCACCCAGCATGGGTATATGTAAAATGACACCCCAAAACACATTCCCCAACTTCTCCTGAGTACGGCGATACCAGATGTGTCACACTTTTTTGCTGCCAAGGTGGGCAAAGGGGCACATATTCCAAAGTGCACCTTTTGGATTTCACTGGTCATTTTTTACAGATTTTGATTGCAAAGTTCTTCTCACACATTTGGGCCCCTAAATTGCCAGGGCAGTATAACTACCCCACAAGTGACCCCATTTTGGAAAGAAGACACCCCAAGGTATTCTGTGGGGGGCATGGCGAGTTCCTAGAATTTTTTATTTTTTGTCGCAAGTTAGTGGAATATGAGACTTTGTAAGAAAAAATAAAAAAAATAAAATCATCATCATTTTCCGCTAACTTGTGACAAAAAATAAAAAGTTCTATGAACTCACTATGCCCATCAGCGAATACCTTAGGGTGTCTACTTTCCGAAATGGGGTCATTTGTGGGGGTTTTCTACTGTCTGGGCATTGTAGAACCTCAGGAATCATGACAGGTGCTCAGAAAGTCAGAGCTGCTTCAAAAAGCGGAAATTCACATTTTTGTACCATAGTTTGTAAATGCTATAACTTTTACCCAAACCATTTTTTTTTGCCCAAACATTTTTTTTTTATCAAAGACATGTAGAACAATAAATTTGGCGAAAAATTTATATATGGATGTCGTTTTTTTTGCAAAATTTTACAGCTGAAAGTGAAAAATGTCATTTTTTTGCAAAAAAATTGTTACATTTTGATTAATAACAAAAAAAGTAAAAATGCCAGCAGCAATGAAATACCACCAAATGAAAGCTCTATTAGTGAGAAGAAAAGGAGGTAAAATTCATTTGTATGGTAAGTTGCATGACCGAGCGATAAACGGTGAAAGTAGTGTAGTGCCGAAGTGTAAAAAGTGCTCTGGTCATGAAGGGGGTTTCACCTAGCGGGGCTGAAGTGGTTAAAGGCATCTCACCTAGCCAAATGTTACTGTACTGGGTATTAACAAGGAGCTACAAATCTAAAATGTGTGGTACAATACACTTTTTAGAGGCCATGTTGTCAAGGCGCTCAATAAAAAAGTGCTTCTCCAAATAGATATGTCTCGTTTACCTTCCATTTTTAGTCACATTTCAAGGGTGGAACATTGACTTACAGGGAAACTACCTATAAGTGGACTTAGAGAAACAGCTTGCTTTCTTCTGGAGGCCTAAATTGTCTACTCTGTTCTATAATGATCGATCGCCTTATTAGTACTGTATATGTGTTTTCCAGCCACTTGAACAATATCCCTTCATAATACATTCACCATATATAATTCAGTCACTAATAAGTAATCTACATTTATGACTAAAAAAAGCAGGTAAAGATGTTAGTGCGGACAGGAAACTCCTCGGATGAATTGAAGATATAAATGATTTTTACTTTTGTGTAGGGCATTCATACACAGGCAGCTTAAAAGTCAATGTAAACAAAAAAAAAATGAAGAAAAAAGAAAGAAAAAACTTTGAACTGTTACTGTGAGATTTCTCAGCTCTGAGAATTAACACAGCAAGTGGTCCCACAGCAGAGAACTGGCTGTAGACTGGCATTTCCCCACTGTAAAAGCAAAGTGTTCTTATTAAAACAATTCAATAGAAAAGAAAATATGTCCAGAGACATGTTTTATATCCATTTTCTCCTTGATACCCGGAAATATGTTTTTGATAGCTAATTATTGAGGTAATTTCCCAATTTTTATTTTAAAGGTTTTTCTGATTTCCCCATATTGATGACCTATCCTCAGGTCATCAACATCAGATTGGCGCGGGTCCGATTCCTGCCAACCCTTCCGATCAGCTGTATGAAGAAAACACAGCGTTTCTGTGAGGGCTGCGTTCTCTTTGCTTTGCACGCTCACTGTAGACTGGGATGGCATGTATCTTCATACAGCTGATCTTGGGTGGTGTCGGGAGTCAGACCACCCCCAATCTGATATTGATTATCTATGCTGAGGATGCAGAAGGTCATCAATATGGGGAAAGTAGAAAACCCATTCAAGTTCCCTTGTATAGGTTGCAAAATCACTGACATTCCACAGTTTATAATAAAGGGGTAACGAACTTCACTAAAAAGTGTATAGCAACAAGTAAAGTAGAGATTAGTGAACCAATTGTGTAGAATCAAAATTCAGAGAGATTGAAGCAGTTTTGATTAAGGGTCCTTATCAAATCAAACTTAAATTGAATTTTCAGATATTTGTTCATTACTGATAACAAGTCGTACTTTTTTCTAATATACCAAGGTGTAGATTTATTAAAACTACTGTAAAGGAAAAACTGGCTTAGTTAATGTATTGTAAGGGTATTCTTTTAAGTACTGATTGGTTCTGTCCCTTTAATTCTGTTCTTTATTTTTGCCATTTTGTGTAATAATGTGTCCTTGTGGTCAAGTACCCATCCCCCATTGTGCTGATACGACCACTTCCCTGAGTGTTCTCAGAGACATGTGTGCTGCACACTGGAGGAGGGGCTAATAGGTTTAAACTCTGTGAAACACGTTCATTCAGGATAATCCATTGCAGAATTCATCCCAGGTAGGATGCAAGTATTGATTTGCCCTATCTCTTGTACACCCTGGGGTGTCAGTCATGTGTTATACCCTGGTAGACAACCATATGTTATAGCAGGCATGCTCAACCTGTGGCCCTCCAGCTGTTGCAAAACTACTACTCCAGCATGACCGAACAGCTTACAGCTATCAGCCTACAGCAAGGCATGGTGGGAGTTGTAGTTTTGCAACAGCTGATGAGCCGCAGGTTGAGCATACCTGTGTTATAGCATGACCGATGGAGTATCACCACATAGTCTCACCCCATGTTGCATGTTGTATATTTAGGCTAGGCATGTTTATTTACTCTTTATTCTTATGCATGTGATTATAATTTTTTGTGTTATCGTATATTTAATCACACTGAGTAAATTTATTTATTCACTTAGCCTGCATAAGTTTATTTATTCTTAAATCTTTTGAACTCATGTTGCGTTATAGTTGCCCAATCAGAAAAGTAGACTCTGATTGGTTGCCATAGACAACTAAGCAAGTTTTCCTTTACAATCGTTTGATAAATCTCCCTCCTTGTGATTAATTCTTTATAGTTTTTTGTTGGGGAAGGGTGGACTGGGGAAAATGTATTAATCCTATAGATGGCATAAACTTAAACAGTTTGTATGTTTTTGTTTACCAGCATATGTAGGAATTTTGGCATTTGCAGTTTTGAAGATCATTAAACTTCTTATTGTAGAACTGAATTTGCTTTATTTGAGATAATGAAGGCTTGAATTGTGAAAATTATGTTCATTAAGTACAAATACATCACCAATGAAAATCCTCAAATAACTCCTCTCTAATATCATTAGGTTAATTGACTTCCTATTCATATTAGACCTTTTGTGTGATGAGGAAATTAGATCATGAACCTCATTCTAGTCATGGACTTATATACTACATTGCTAAAGAATGTTCTGGATTGATGTAAGCAAAGAAAATAAAAATTCCGTAATAGATAAAAGCAAAAAATTGTGGAGAAAAGATCAGAGTTCATTACTTCAACAAAATAAATATTTAATTTCAGATTAATGCCTATGCTTGAAATTGTTATCAAAAACACAAAAATATGTGAATTTTGGCTGTCAATATGTGTGGTCTTCACAGATACGTGCATGATCTTTGACATCCCATACCAAAACAATATAGAGTTAATATAGTTATGTTAGTATAGAGTTGGGTTACCGTTCTATGGCAATAAAAGCATCCATTCTTCTGGAATGCTTTTTCCAAGGTGTTGCCTTCTCCGCTGCTTCTATTGTTCCTATATGATTCATTATAATAGCATTTACAAGTAACTGAAGGATATGTTGAATATCAGAAATTTCACATATTGATGACCATGGCATTTTATGACTCTACCGTTTTTAAAGTTATTGAGAACTCTAGAATTTCTTTACTACTTTTGTGTTTGACTATGGAGATTTCACAGTTTTGTTCTAGATGTTTTCCTCCTGTTTGCAATGGATATGGCTCAAACACTGGGACTCAATAACTAGTAGAGATATCCATAGACCATGCAACTACTATAGGGCCCTAGGGTACCCTTCGTTGAACTCACTTTTCTGTTCCTGATATAGATCCATGGCAACTAAGCAGCTGCCACTAAGGATCACAAGGTACAAAGAGTTTTTTTTCCTGCTTTTATTGATTTCAACTATGTATATAAATCCCTATGTATAGAGGTCTCACCATTGGTGGTTGCCAGTAGACAGTTTTATTATGTATTAAATAAAGAGAAGTAGTAGACATTGAGCTGTATGGGAAAGATTTTTAAACCAGTTGTCTGGTATCAATACATTGAGAAATATGATGTTCTAATATTCATAAAGCACCCATTACACCTTTTCCTACATAGAATGGGTAATGTAAGTGAGCGTAGCACAACTTTCTTTCTATAAAATATTCCCTCCACTTAACCCCTTAGTAACTGCAAATACACCTTTTAACGGTGGTCAATAAGGGAGGTTGGCTAGGCCACCACCATTTTACCAAGGCCTATTCTAATAACTGGATACATCTTTCATGCAGCAGAGAGCAGGACGTTGTTCTCCTGCTCTAAGGCCACAGATCAGTAGGAGCACCAATTTTGGCTGTTTAACTTCGTAGATGCCAAAACATCTGTTTCAGATAGAGGGGGCTCCCTTTACCAGGCAATGGCACTGCCAAAAATGGTATCACGGGGTGCTAATGACTTCAGGCCCCCAGAATTGCCTTCATTGTATGTGCCAGAGGTGCAATGGGAAACAATAATGCAAAAACGCCCCAAAAAGTGTTTTTATTGCGCAAAAGTAGTAAAAGATAAAAAAACTATATTGATTTGATATTGTGTATCCATACTGACCCAGAGAATAAAGTTATGTTGTTTATGACGCTAAGTGAACATGGCAACATTTTTTAAGTTAAAACTCAATGGAGGTATTGCAGTTTTTTCCCTTCCCTCTCAGAAACCGTTAATAAAACCTACGGAATGAGTTATATGTACCCCACAAAGGTGCCATTAAAAAGGTACAACTTGTTCTGCAAAAATAAGCCTTCATGTGGTTACACTGATGGAAAAATCAAAAAGTTATAGCTCATGGACAATGAAAAAATTGAAAAAAAGAAATTCTTGCCCAGTAAGACCCAAAACAGGCTTGTCATTAAGGAATTTATAATGAAAATTGTAAATAAATAAATGGGAATATTTTTAGGAATACATTGAAGCCCTGGTAAATAATTCTTTTTTCAGAGAAAAGTCTATTCTGTTGCACCCTATAATTTATTTACTTCACTGAAGATATGGCAAATTTGCTACAAAGCAGTAACAGCAGCAGATATTTTAGAATTGGGATTACAGGCTAAAGTTGTATTTCAAGTATGTCTAGGTAGCTTGCCATTTTAACCTTTCTGCCCATGGAACTGTTCTTTTCATAGCAGCTTAGATTCTGTTTGCATGGTAAAATGAAGGAATGTCCTACACATATTCCTCTGTAAGATTAACTGCATTGCACTACAAACCACAATCTGAACTATTGTAGTATTTTCCATTGCATTTTTCTTGGCTCTTTTTTTAAGTTCCTTTTGGTCAAAAATGCTGTGGCCAGCTGTCAATGTCTATAGCAAATTATTGAAAAGTCAATGTACACCTCCATTTGAGGCCTCCATTGCATATTCCACCAAAAAGAGGAGGACTTTTTTCAGGCTAAAAACTGCTTAAAAAAAAACTGTCACCCGAGGGGACCTCATTATAGTCAGTGGGATCTGTTTGGCCACGTTGGTTTTAGGTACAGTCATGTGAAAAAATTAGGACACCCTTTGAAAGCATGTGGTTTTTTGTAACATTTTTAATAAAAGGTTATTTCATCTCCGTTTCAACAATACAGAGAGATTAAAGTAATCCAACTAAACAAAGAAAACTGAAGAAAAGTCTTTTCAAGATCTTCTGTAAATGTCATTCTACAAAAATGCCTATTCTAACTGAGGAAAAAGATAGGACACCCTCACATGTATTCCCTCTTAAATTGGCTCAGATCTCACACAGGTATATCACACCAGGTGCACATAATTAGTAGATCGTTACTCTGCATGTTGAATGAGGCTTGCCCTATTTAAACCTCAGACATTTAGTTTGGTGTGCTCCTGACTGTTGAAGTGAGAGTGAGCACCATGGTGAGAGCAAAAGAGCTGTCAGAGGACTTCAGAAAAAAGATTGTAGCAGCCTATGAGTCTGGGAAGGGATTTAAAAAGATCTCAAAAGATTTTGAAATCAGCCATTCCACTGTCCGGAAGATAGTCTACAAGTGGAGGGCTTTCAAAACAACTGCCAACATGCCCAGGACTGGTCGCCCCAGCAAGTTCACCCCAAGAGCAGACCGCAAGATGCTAAAAGAGGTCTCCAAAAACCCTAAAGTGTCATCTCGAGAACTACAGCAGGCTCTGGCTACTGTTGATGTAGAAGTACATGCCTCTACAATCAGAAAGAGACTGTACAAGTTTAACTTGCATGGGAGGTGTGCAAGGAGGAAACCTTTGCTTTCCAAGAGAAACATCGAGGCCAGACTGACATTTGCCAGAGATAAAGTTGACAAAGACCAGGACTTCTGGAATAATGTTCTTTGGACAGATGAGTCCAAAATTGAATTATTTGGACACAACAGCAGAGGACATGTTTGGCGTAAACCAAACACAGCATTCCAAGAAAAGAACCTCATACCAACTGTGAAGCATGGAGGTGGAAGTGTCATGGTTTGGGGCTGCTTTGCTGCAGCAGGACCTGGTCAGCTCACCATCATAGAATCCACGATGAATTCTACTGTGTATCAGAAGGTGCTTGAAGAACATGTGAGACCATCAGTTAGAAAATTAAAGCTGAAGCGGAACTGGACCATGCAACATGACAATGACCCAAAACATACTAGTAAATCAACCAAAGATTGGCTGAAAAAGAAGAAATGGAGAGTCCTGGAATGGCCAAGTCAAAGTCCAGATTTGAATCCCATTGAGATGCTGTGGGGTGACTTGAAAAGGGCTGTACGTGCAAGAAACCCCTCAAACATCTCACAGCTGAAAAAGTTCTGCATTGAGGAGTGGGGTAAAATTTCCTCAGACCGATGTCGAAGACTGGTAGATGGCTACAAGAACCGTCTCACTGCAGTTATTTCAGCCAAAGGAGGTAACACTCGCTATTAGGGGCAAGGGTGTCCTATCTTTTTCCTCAGTTAGAATAGGCATTTTTGTAGAATGACATTTACAGAAGATCTTGAAAAGACTTTTCTTCAGTTTTCTTTGTTTAGTCGGATTACTTTAATCTCTCTGTATTGTTGAAACGGAGATGAAATAACCTTTTATTAAAAATGTTACAAAAAACCACATGCTTTCAAAGGGTGTCCTAATTTTTTCACATGACTGTATGTGCTGAATATGGAACTTCCATCATTTTTATTGTTCTGCTCATAAAACGGAGTAAAGCAAAGGATTCTAAGTGCAGACACATTAGTACATTGGAGCCAGGATTCTGGGTACAGTGATTTTCTGATATTTTCCTCAAAGTCTCTATTGGATTTGAAACACATTTAAAATTTTACAAAATAATTATGAACCCTTAAAGTACATTTAAAGTGAACCTGTTACCTCCAAAAAAACATCCCAAGCCGCCTGCAGTACCTGACAGTAGCCAGCAGCATGTTTCTGACGATAATTTTCTTCCTGAAAGCTGATGCGGCTAAAGCTCAGAAAACGTTCTTTTATCCCCTCCCGGTACGCTTCTTTAGTCATGCTTGAAGTCAAGGGGGCAGCGGCCTCCTTGCTTCAAGTCAAGATAACCACGCCCCCTTCCCTTCCCCTTTGCTGTGACTGACAGTGCTTATGCAGATAGTACGGCAAAGCCAGACGAACTGCCGGCTGTCAGTCACTGCAAAGGGGACAGGGAAGGGGGCATGGCTATCTTGGCTTGAAGCAAAGAGGCCGCTCCCCCCCTTGACTTCAAGCATGAATAGAGAAGCAAGCCGGCAGGGGATAAAAGAACGTTTTCTGAGCTTTAGCCGCATCAGCCTTCAGGAAGAAAATTATCGTCGGAAACAAGCTGCGGGCGAACACGGCAAACTGGCCATCATTGGTTATGACCACCTGCAATCCATTAGTGGTGGTCATGCTTGCACACTATAGAAAAAAACACCGGCCTCTTTGGTGGCCAGGACCGCAGGAGTGTACATAGGACCATGGCTTTTTCCTATAGTGTGCAAGCATGACCACTACTGATGGATTGCATGGAAACGAGCAGTGTATAATGTGATGGAAAAATTAATCAAGCCAGCAAAGGAGGTAATATGGATAATAACAATACATAAGCAAGTGCCTTGCATTAACTTTCTCTACATAAATGTTATTTGCTTAAATGAGACAACACATTTAATGATATGCCACTAATGTCTCAGATTAAAAAAAACTACTTAAAATGAGAAAATTCCTGTATTTTTATAGCTCAAATCTGTTGTGCTACAACCCACTGGAAAACCAATATGTTATAAACAGAAGAATATGTTTTATAGAATTCATCTAGGTTATAACAAGTTTCTTGATCATGTTCATTATTGATATTATACCACTACTTACATGACAAGAGTATAGTTATGACCTCAAGTTAATATCCACCAGACCAATATAACCTCTAAGATTTAAAACCAGATTAGAAGAGGGGCATTCAGCTTATTGTCAAGAAACCCTTCATAAAAATAGACATAGTCCAATGTGGACAATCCCTTTAACTGCTATATTCGGTTGTGAATAGGGATGAGCGAACTCGAACTGTATAGTTCGGGTTCGTACCGAATTTTGGGGTGTCCGTGACACGGACCCGAACCCGGACATTTTCGTAAAAGTCCGGGTTCGGGTTCGGTGTTCGTCGCTTTCTTGGCGCTTTTGTGACGCTTTCTTGGCGATTTTTGAAAGGCTGCAAAGCAGCCAATCAACAAGCGTCATACTACTTGCCCCAAGAGGCCGTCACAGCCATGCCTACTATTGGCATGGCTGTGATTGGCCAGAGCACCATGTGACCCAGCCTCTATTTAAGCTGGAGTCACATAGCGCCGCCCGTCACTCTGCTCTGATTAGCGTAGGGAGAGGTTGCGGCTGCGACAGTAGGGCGAGATTAGGCAGATTAACTCCTCCAAAGGACTTGATTATTGATCGATCTGCAGCTGTGGATCATTGAGCTGCTGATACTCAATTGCTCACTGTTTTTAGGCTGCCCAGACCGTTTGTCAGTCACATTTTTCTGGGGTGATCGGCGGCCATTTTGTGTCTTGTGGTGCGCCAGCACAAGCTGCGACCAAGTGCATTTAACCCTCAATGGTGTGGTTGTTTTTTGGCTAAAGCCTACATCAGGGTGAAGCTGTCACACCAAGTGCATTTAACCAGCAATAGTCTGTTTATTTTTTGGCCATATACTACATCAGGGGCAAGCTGCGCCTGTCACCAAGTGCATTTAACCCTCAATGGTGTGGTTGTTTTTTGGCTAAAGCCTACATCAGGGTGAAGCTGTCACACCAAGTGCATTTAACCAGCAATAGTCTGTTTATTTTTTGGCCATATACTACATCAGGGGCAAGCTGCGCCCGTCACCAAGTGCATTTAACCCTCAGTAGTGTGGTTGGTCAAGCTATCACACCAAGTGCATTTAACCAGCAATAGTCTGTTCATTTTTTGGCCATATACTAAATCAGGGGCAAGCTGCGCCCGTCACCAAGTGCATTTAACCAGCAATAGTCTGTTCATTCTTTGGCCATATACTACATCAGGGGCAAGCTGCGCCCGTCACCAAGTGCATTTAACCCTCAGTAGTGTGGTTGGTCAAGCTGTGACACCAAGTGCATTTAACCAGCAATAGTCTGTTCATTTTTTGGCCATATACTACATCAGGGGCAAGCTGCGCCCGTCACCAAGTGCATTTAACCCTCAGTAGTGTGGTTGGTCAAGCTATCACACCAAGTGCATTTAACCAGCAATAGTCTGTTCATTTTTTGGCTATATACTAAATCAGGGGCAAGCTGCGCCCGTCACCAAGTGCATTTAACAAGCAATAGTCTGTTCATTTTTTGACCATATACTACATCAGGGGCAAGCTGCGCCCGTCACCAAGTGCATTTAACCCTCAGTAGTGTGGTTGGTCAAGCTATCACACCAAGTGCATTTAACCAGCAATAGTCTGTTCATTTTTTGGCCATATACTAAATCAGGGGCAAGCTACGCCCGTCACCAAGTGCATTTAACCAGCAATAGTGTGGTTATTTTTTGGCCATATCCCAGTCTAATTCTGTCACTAAATCCATACCGGTCACCCAGCGCCTAAATACTAGGCCTCAAATTTATATCCCGCTAAATCTGTCGTTACCGCTGTACTGTTGTGGCTGGGCAAGTTATTTAGTGTCCATCAAAGCACATTTTTTGTTCAGGGTTGAAATACAATTCCCAATTTAGCAATTTCATAATTTAGTGGTTTCTAGGGATGAGCGAACTCGAACTGTATAGTTCGGGTTCGTACCGAATTTTGGGGTGTCCGTGACACGGACCCGAACCCGGACATTTTCGTAAAAGTCCGGGTTCGGGTTCGGTGTTCGTCGCTTTCTTGGCGCTTTTGTGACGCTTTCTTGGCGCTTTTTGAAAGGCTGCAAAGCAGCCAATCAACAAGCGTCATACTACTTGCCCCAAGAGGCCATCACAGCCGTGCCTACTATTGGCATGGCTGTGATTGGCCAGAGCACCATGTGACCCAGCCTCTATTTAAGCTGGAGTCACATAGCGCCGCCCGTCACTCTGCTCTGATTAGCGTAGGGAGAGGTTGCGGCTGCGACAGTAGGGCGAGATTAGGCAGATTAACTCCTCCAAAGGACTTGATTAACTGATCGATCTGCAGCTGTGGATCATTGAGCTGCTGATCCTCAATTGCTCACTGTTTTTAGGCTGCACAGACCGTTTGTCAGTCTCATTTTTCTGGGGTGATCGGCGGCCATTTTGTGTCTTGTGGTGCGCCAGCACAAGCTGCGACCAAGTGCATTTAACCCTCAATGGTGTGGTTGTTTTTTGGCTAAAGCCTACATCAGGGTGAAGCTGTCACACCAAGTGCATTTAACCAGCAATAGTCTGTTCATTTTTTGGCCATATACAAAATCAGGGGCAAGCTGCGCCTGTCACCAAGTGCATTTAACCCTCAATGGTGTGGTTGTTTTTTGGCTAAAGCCTACATCAGGGTGAAGCTGTGACACCAAGTGCATTTAACCAGCAATAGTCTGTTCATTTTTTGGCCATATACAAAATCAGGGGCAAGCTGCGCCTGTCACCAAGTGCATTTAACCCTCAATGGTGTGGTTGTTTTTTGGCTAAAGCCTACATCAGGGTGAAGCTGTCACACCAAGTGCATTTAACCAGCAATAGTCTGTTTATTTTTTGGCCATATCCCAGTCTAATTCTGTCACTAAATCCATACCGGTCACCCAGCGCCTAAATACTAGGCCTCAAATTTATATCCAGCTAAATCTGTCCCTAGTGCTGTAGCTGGGCGAGTTATTTAGTGTCCGTTCAAGCACATTTCTTGTTCTGGGTTGAAATACAATTCCCAATTTAGCAATTTCATAATTTAGTGGTTCCTGCTATATCAGAGCTATTTGAAATCTATCCCAAAAAGGGTATATAATATTGAAGGTGCACATTGGGTCATTCAGAATAACTTCACACACACCCGCTACTGTGTATTTCCAAGTCTAATTCTGTCACTAAACCCATACCTGTCACCCAGCGCCTAAATACTAGGCCTCAAATTTAAATCCCTCTAAATCTCTCGTTACCGCTGTACTGTTGTTGCTGGGCAAGATATTTAGTGTCCGTCAAAGCACATTTTTTGTTCTGGGTTGAAGTACAATTCCCAATTTAGCAATTTCATAATTTAGTGGTTCCTGCTATATCAGAGCTATTTGGAATCTATCCCTAAAAGGGTATATAATATTGAAGGTGCACATTGGGTCATTCAGAATAACTTCACACACACCCGCTACTGTGTATTTCCAAGTCTAATTCTGTCACTAAACCCATACCTGTCACCCAGCGCCTAAATACTAGGCCTCAAATTTAAATCCCTCTAAATCTCTCGTTACCGCTGTACTGTTGTTGCTGGGCAAGATATTTAGTGTCCGTCAAAGCACATTTTTTGTTCTGGGTTGAAGTACAATTCCCAATTTAGCAATTTCATAATTTAGTGGTTCCTGCTATATCAGAGCTATTTGGAATCTATCCCTAAAAGGGTATATAATATTGAAGGTGCACATTGGGTCATTCAGAATAACTTCACACACACCCGCTACTGTGTATTTCCAAGTCTAATTCTGTCACTAAACCCATACCTGTCACCCAGCGCCTAAATACTAGGCCTCAAATTTAAATCCCTCTAAATCTCTCGTTACCGCTGTACTGTTGTTGCTGGGCAAGATATTTAGTGTCCGTCAAAGCACATTTTTTGTTCTGGGTTGAAGTACAATTCCCAATTTAGCAATTTCATAATTTAGTGGTTTCTGCTATATCAGAGCTATTTGAAATCTATCCCTAAAAGGGTATATAATATTGAAGGTGCACATAGGGTCATTCAGAATAACTTCACACACACGCTTCTGTGCATTTCCAAGTCTAATTCTGTCACTAAATCCATACCGGTGACCCAGCGCCTAAATACTAGGCCTCAAATTTAAATCCCTCTAAATCTCTCGTTACCCACCGCTGTACTGTTGTTGCTGGGCAAGATATTTAGTGTCCGTCAAAGCACATTTTTTGTTCTGGGTTGAAGTACAATTCCCAATTTAGCAATTTCATAATTTAGTGGTTTCTGCTATATCAGAGCTATTTGAAATCTATCCCTAAAAGGGTATATAATATTGAAGGTGCACATAGGGTCATTCAGAATAACTTCACACACACGCTTCTGTGCATTTCCAAGTCTAATTCTGTCACTAAATCCATACCGGTGACCCAGCGCCTAAATACTAGGCCTCAAATTTAAATCCCTCTAAATCTCTCGTTACCCACCGCTGTACTGTTGTTGCTGGGCAAGATATTTAGTGTCCGTCAAAGCACATTTTTTGTTCTGGGTTGAAGTACAATTCCCAATTTAGCAATTTCATAATTTAGTGGTTTCTGCTATATCAGAGCTATTTGAAATCTATCCCTAAAAGGGTATATAATATTGAAGGTGCACATAGGGTCATTCAGAATAACTTCACACACACGCTTCTGTGCATTTCCAAGTCTAATTCTGTCACTAAATCCATACCGGTGACCCAGCGCCTAAATACTAGGCCTCAAATTTAAATCCCTCTAAATCTCTCGTTACCCACCGCTGTACTGTTGTTGCTGGGCAAGATATTTAGTGTCCGTCAAAGCACATTTTTTGTTCTGGGTTGAAGTACAATTCCCAATTTAGCAATTTCATAATTTAGTGGTTTCTGCTATATCAGAGCTATTTGAAATCTATCCCTAAAAGGGTATATAATATTGAAGGTGCACATAGGGTCATTCAGAATAACTTCACACACACGCTTCTGTGCATTTCCAAGTCTAATTCTGTCACTAAATCCATACCGGTGACCCAGCGCCTAAATACTAGGCCTCAAATTTAAATCCCTCTAAATCTCTCGTTACCCACCGCTGTACTGTTGTTGCTGGGCAAGATATTTAGTGTCCGTCAAAGCACATTTTTTGTTCTGGGTTGAAGTACAATTCCCAATTTAGCAATTTCATAATTTAGTGGTTTCTGCTATATCAGAGCTATTTGAAATCTATCCCTAAAAGGGTATATAATATTGAAGGTGCACATAGGGTCATTCAGAATAACTTCACACACACGCTTCTGTGCATTTCCAAGTCTAATTCTGTCACTAAATCCATACCGGTGACCCAGCGCCTAAATACTAGGCCTCAAATTTAAATCCCTCTAAATCTCTCGTTACCCACCGCTGTACTGTTGTTGCTGGGCAAGATATTTAGTGTCCGTCAAAGCACATTTTTTGTTCTGGGTTGAAGTACAATTCCCAATTTAGCAATTTCATAATTTAGTGGTTTCTGCTATATCAGAGCTATTTGAAATCTATCCCTAAAAGGGTATATAATATTGAAGGTGCACATAGGGTCATTCAGAATAACTTCACACACACGCTTCTGTGCATTTCCAAGTCTAATTCTGTCACTAAATCCATACCGGTGACCCAGCGCCTAAATACTAGGCCTCAAATTTAAATCCCTCTAAATCTCTCGTTACCCACCGCTGTACTGTTGTTGCTGGGCAAGATATTTAGTGTCAGTCAAAGCACATTTTTTGTTCTGGGTTGAAGTACAATTCCCAATTTAGCAATTTCATAATTTAGTGGTTTCTGCTATATCAGAGCTATTTGAAATCTATCCCTAAAAGGGTATATAATATTGAAGGTGCACATAGGGTCATTCAGAATAACTTCACACACACGCTTCTGTGCATTTCCAAGTCTAATTCTGTCACTAAATCCATACCGGTGACCCAGCGCCTAAATACTAGGCCTCAAATTTAAATCCCTCTAAATCTCTCGTTACCCACCGCTGTACTGTTGTTGCTGGGCAAGATATTTAGTGTCCGTCAAAGCACATTTTTTGTTCTGGGTTGAAGTACAATTCCCAATTTAGCAATTTCATAATTTAGTGGTTTCTGCTATATCAGAGCTATTTGAAATCTATCCCTAAAAGGGTATATAATATTGAAGGTGCACATAGGGTCATTCAGAATAACTTCACACACACGCTTCTGTGCATTTCCAAGTCTAATTCTGTCACTAAATCCATACCGGTGACCCAGCGCCTAAATACTAGGCCTCAAATTTAAATCCCTCTAAATCTCTCGTTACCCACCGCTGTACTGTTGTTGCTGGGCAAGATATTTAGTGTCCGTCAAAGCACATTTTTTGTTCTGGGTTGAAGTACAATTCCCAATTTAGCAATTTCATAATTTAGTGGTTTCTGCTATATCAGAGCTATTTGAAATCTATCCCTAAAAGGGTATATAATATTGAAGGTGCACATAGGGTCATTCAGAATAACTTCACACACACGCTTCTGTGCATTTCCAAGTCTAATTCTGTCACTAAATCCATACCGGTGACCCAGCGCCTAAATACTAGGCCTCAAATTTAAATCCCTCTAAATCTCTCGTTACCCACCGCTGTACTGTTGTTGCTGGGCAAGATATTTAGTGTCCGTCAAAGCACATTTTTTGTTCTGGGTTGAAGTACAATTCCCAATTTAGCAATTTCATAATTTAGTGGTTTCTGCTATATCAGAGCTATTTGAAATCTATCCCTAAAAGGGTATATAATATTGAAGGTGCACATAGGGTCATTCAGAATAACTTCACACACACGCTTCTGTGCATTTCCAAGTCTAATTCTGTCACTAAATCCATACCGGTGACCCAGCGCCTAAATACTAGGCCTCAAATTTAAATCCCTCTAAATCTCTCGTTACCCACCGCTGTACTGTTGTTGCTGGGCAAGATATTTAGTGTCCGTCAAAGCACATTTTTTGTTCTGGGTTGAAGTACAATTCCCAATTTAGCAATTTCATAATTTAGTGGTTTCTGCTATATCAGAGCTATTTGAAATCTATCCCTAAAAGGGTATATAATATTGAAGGTGCACATAGGGTCATTCAGAATAACTTCACACACACGCTTCTGTGCATTTCCAAGTCTAATTCTGTCACTAAATCCATACCGGTGACCCAGCGCCTAAATACTAGGCCTCAAATTTAAATCCCTCTAAATCTCTCGTTACCCACCGCTGTACTGTTGTTGCTGGGCAAGATATTTAGTGTCCGTCAAAGCACATTTTTTGTTCTGGGTTGAAGTACAATTCCCAATTTAGCAATTTCATAATTTAGTGGTTTCTGCTATATCAGAGCTATTTGAAATCTATCCCTAAAAGGGTATATAATATTGAAGGTGCACATAGGGTCATTCAGAATAACTTCACACACACGCTTCTGTGCATTTCCAAGTCTAATTCTGTCACTAAACCCATACCTGTCACCCAGCGCCTAAATACTAGGCCTCAAATTTAAATCCCTCTAAATCTCTCGTTACCGCTGTCCTGTTGTAGCTGGGAAAGTTATTTAGTGTCCGTCAAAGCACATTTTTTGTTCTGGGTTGAAGTACAATTCCCAATTTAGCAATTTCATAATTTAGTGGTTCCTGCTATATCAGAGCTATTTGAAATCTATCCCAAAAAGGGTATATAATATTGAAGGTGCACATTGGGTCATTCAGAATAACTTCACACACACCCGCTACTGTGTATTTCCAAGTCTAATTCTGTCACTAAACCCATACCTGTCACCCAGCGCCTAAATACTAGGCCTCAAATTTAAATCCCTCTAAATCTCTCGTTACCGCTGTCCTGTTGTAGCTGGGAAAGTTATTTAGTGCCCGTCAAAGCACATTTTTTGTTCTGGGTTGAAGTACAATTCCCAATTTAGCAATTTCATAATTTAGTGGTTCCTGCTATATCAGAGCTATTTGAAATCTATCCCAAAAAGGGTATATAATATTCAAGGTGCACATTGGGTCATTCAGAATAACTTCACACACACGCTTCTGTGCATTTCCAAGTCTAATTCTGTCACTAAATCCATACCGGTCACCCAGCGCCTAAATACTAGGCCTCAAATTTATATCCCGCTGAATTTGAATACAATACATTGGGCCAAATAATATATTTGTTGTTGTGGTGAACCATAACAATGAGAAAAACATCTAGTAAGGGACGCGGACGTGGACATGGTCGTGGTGGTGTTAGTGGACCCTCTGGTGCTGGGAGAGGACGTGGCCGTTCTGCCACATCCACACGTCCTAGTGTACCAACTACCTCAGGTCCCAGTAGCCGCCAGAATTTACAGCGATATATGGTGGGGCCCAATGCCGTTCTAAGGATGGTAAGGCCTGAGCAGGTACAGGCATTAGTCAATTGGGTGGCCGACAGTGGATCCAGCACGTTCACATTATCTCCCACCCAGTCTTCTGCAGAAAGCGCACAGATGGCGCCTGAAAACCAACCCCATCAGTCTGTCACATCACCCCCATGCATACCAGGGAAACTGTCTCAGCCTCAAGTTATGCAGCAGTCTCTTATGCTGTTTGAAGACTCCGCTGGCAGGGTTTCCCAAGGGCATCCACCTAGCCCTTCCCCAGCGGTGAAAGACATAGAATGCACTGACGCACAACCACTTATGTTTCCTGATGATGAGGACATGGGAATACCACCTCAGCATGTCTCTGATGATGACGAAACACAGGTGCCAACTGCTGCGTCTTTCTGCAGTGTGCAGACTGAACAGGAGGTCAGGGATCAAGACTGGGTGGAAGACGATGCAGGGGACGATGAGGTCCTAGACCCCACATGGAATGAAGGTCGTGCCACTGACTTTCACAGTTCGGAGGAAGAGGCAGTGGTGAGACCGAGCCAACAGCGTAGCAAAAGAGGGAGCAGTGGGCAAAAGCAGAACACCCGCCGCCAAGAGACTCCGCCTGCTACTGACCGCCGCCATCTGGGACCGAGCACCCCAAAGGCAGCTTCAAGGAGTTCCCTGGCATGGCACTTCTTCAAACAATGTGCTGACGACAAGACCCGAGTGGTTTGCACGCTGTGCCATCAGAGCCTGAAGCGAGGCATTAACGTTCTGAACCTGAGCACAACCTGCATGACCAGGCACCTGCATGCAAAGCATGAACTGCAGTGGAGTAAACACCTTAAAACCAAGGAAGTCACTCAGGCTCCCCCTGCTACCTCTTCTGCTGCTGCCGCCTCGGCCTATTCTGCTGCTGCCGCCTCGGCCTCTTCCTCCGCCTCTGGAGGAACGTTGGCACCTGCCGCCCAGCAAACAGGGGATGTACCACCAACACCACCACCACCACCTCCGTCACCAAGCGTCTCAACCATGTCACACGCCAGCGTTCAGCTCTCCATCTCACAAACATTTGATAGAAAGCGTAAATTCCCACCTAGCCACCCTCGATCCCTGGCCCTGAATGCCAGCATTTCTAAACTACTGGCCTATGAAATGCTGTCATTTAGGCTGGTGGACACAGACAGCTTCAAACAGCTCATGTCGCTTGCTGTCCCACAGTATGTTGTTCCCAGCCGGCACTACTTCTCCAAGAGAGCCGTGCCTTCCCTGCACAACCAAGTATCCCATAAAATCAAGTGTGCACTGCGCAACGCCATCTGTAGCAAGGTCCACCTAACCACAGATACGTGGACCAGTAAGCACGGCCAGGGACGCTATATCTCCCTAACTGCACACTGGGTAAATGTAGTGGCAGCTGGGCCCCAGGCGGAGAGCTGTTTGGCGCACGTCCTGCCGCCGCCAAGGATCGCAGGGCAACATTCTTTGCCTCCTGTTGCCACCTCCTCCTTCTCGGCTTCCTCCTCCTCTTCTTCCACCTGCTCATCCAGTCAGCCACACACCTTCACCACCAACTTCAGCACAGCCCGGGGTAAACGTCAGCAGGCCATTCTGAAACTCATATGTTTGGGGGACAGGCCCCACACCGCACAGGAGTTGTGGCGGGGTATTGAACAACAGACCGACGAGTGGTTGCTGCCGGTGAGCCTCAAGCCCGGCCTGGTGGTGTGTGATAATGGGCGAAATCTCGTTGCAGCTCTGGGACTAGCCAATTTGACGCACATCCCTTGCTTGGCGCATGTGCTGAATTTGGTGGTGCAGAAGTTCATTCACAACTACCCCGACATGTCAGAGCTGCTGCATAAAGTGCGGGCCGTCTGTTCGCGCTTCCGGCGTTCACATCCTGCCGCTGCTCGCCTGTCTGCGCTACAGCGTAACTTCGGCCTTCCCGCTCACCGCCTCATATGCGACGTGCCCACCAGGTGGAACTCCACCTTGCACATGCTGGACAGACTGTGCGAGCAGCAGCAGGCCATAGTGGAGTTTCAGCTGCAGCACGCACGGGTCAGTCGCACTACAGAACAGCACCACTTCACCACCAATGACTGGGCCTCCATGCGAGACCTGTGTGCCCTGTTGCGCTGTTTCGAGTACTCCACCAACATGGCCAGTGGCGATGACACCGTTATCAGCGTTACAATACCACTTCTATGTCTCCTTGAGAAAACACTTAGGGCGATGATGGAACAGGAGGTGGCCCAGGAGGAGGAGGAGGAGGATGAGGAAGAGGGGTCATTTTTAGCACTTTCAGGCCAGTCTCTTCGAAGTGACTCAGAGGGAGGTTTTTTGCAACAGCAGAGGCCAGGTACAAATGTGGCCAGCCAGGGCCCACTACTGGAGGACGAGGAGGACGAGGATGAGGAGGAGGTGGAGGAGGATGAGGATGAAGCATGGTCACAGCGGGGTGGCACCCAACGCAGCTCGGGTCCATCACTGGTGCGTGGCTGGGGGGAAAGGCAGGACGATGACGATACGCCTCCCACAGAGGACAGCTTGTCCTTACCCCTGGGCAGCCTGGCACACATGAGCGACTACATGCTGCAGTGCCTGCGCAACGACAGCAGAGTTGCCCACATTTTAACCTGTGCGGACTACTGGGTTGCCACCCTGCTGGATCCACGCTACAAAGACAATGTGCCCACCTTACTTCCTGCACTGGAGCGTGATAGGAAGATGCGCGAGTACAAGCGCACGTTGGTAGACGCGCTACTGAGAGCATTCCCAAATGTCACAGGGGAACAAGTGGAAGCCCAAGGCCAAGGCAGAGGAGGAGCAAGAGGTCGCCAAGGCAGCTGTGTCACGGCCAGCTCCTCTGAGGGCAGGGTTAGCATGGCAGAGATGTGGAAAACTTTTGTCAACACGCCACAGCTAACTGCACCACCACCTGATACGCAACGTGTTAGCAGGAGGCAACATTTCACTAACATGGTGGAACAGTACGTGTGCACACCCCTCCACGTACTGACTGATGGTTCGGCCCCATTCAACTTCTGGGTCTCTAAATTGTCCACGTGGCCAGAGCTAGCCTTTTATGCCTTGGAGGTGCTGGCCTGCCCGGCAGCCAGCGTTTTGTCTGAACGTGTATTCAGCACGGCAGGGGGCGTCATTACAGACAAACGCAGCCGCCTGTCTACAGCCAATGTGGACAAGCTGACGTTCATAAAAATGAACCAGGCATGGATCCCACAGGACCTGTCCGTCCCTTGTCCAGATTAGACATTAACTACCTCCCCATAACCATATATTATTGGACTCCAGGGCACTTCCTCATTCAATCCTATTTTTATTTTCATTTTACCATTATATTGCGATGCTACCCAAAGTTGAATGAACCTCTCCTCTGCCTGTATGCTAGGCCTAAATATATGCCAATGGACTGTTGCAGTGGTGGCTGACATGAAGCCTGATTCTCTGCTATGACATGCAGACTAATTCTCTGCTGACATGAAGCCAGATTGTCTGTTACGGGACCTCTCTCCTCTGCCTGGGTGCTGGGCCTAAATTTATGACAATGGACTGTTGCAGTGGTGGCTGACGTGAAGCCTGATTCTCTGCTATGACATGCAGACTGATTCTCTGCTGACATGAAGCCAGATCCTCTGTTACGGGACCTCTCTCCTCTGCCTGGGTGCTGGGCCTAAATTTATGACAATGGACTGTTGCAGTGGTGGCTGACGTGAAGCCTGATTCTCTGCTATGACATGCAGACTGATTCTCTGCTGACATGAAGCCAGATCCTCTGTTACGGGACCTCTCTCCTCTGCCTGGGTGCTGGGCCTGAATATATGCCAATGGACTGTTGCAGTGGTGGGTGACGTGAAGCCTCATTCTCTGCTATGACATGCAGACTAATTCTCTGCTGACATGAAGCCAGATTGTCTGTTACGGGACCTCTCTCCTCTGCCTGGGTGCTGGGCCTGAATATATGCCAATGGACTGTTGCAGTGGTGGCTGACATGAAGCCTGATTCTCTGCTATGACATGCAGACTAATTCTCTGCTGACATGAAGCCAGATTGTCTGTTACGGGACCTCTCTCCTCTGCCTGGGTGCTGGGCCTAAATTTATGACAATGGACTGTTGCAGTGGTGGCTGACGTGAAGCCTGATTCTCTGCTATGACATGCAGACTGATTCTCTGCTGTCATGAAGCCAGATTGTCTGTTACGGGACCTTTCTCCTCTACCTGGGTTCTGGGCCTAAATTTATGAAAATTGACTCTTACAGTGGTGGGTGACGTGAAGCCTGATTCTCTGCTATGATATGAAGACTGATTCTCTGCTGACATGAAGCCAGATTGTCTGTTACGGGACCTTTCTCCTCTGCCTGGGTTCTGGGCCTAAATTTATGAAAATTGACTCTTACAGTGGTGGGTGACGTGAAGCCTGATTCTCTGCTATGATATGAAGACTGATTCTCTGCTGACATGAAGCCAGATTGTCTGTTACGGGACCTTTCTCCTCTGCCTGGGTTCTGGGCCTAAATTTATGAAAATTGACTCTTACAGTGGTGGGTGACGTGAAGCCTGATTCTCTGCTATGATATGAAGACTGATTCTCTGCTGACATGAAGCCAGATTGTCTGTTACGGGACCTTTCTCCTCTGCCTGGGTTCTGGGCCTAAATTTATGAAAATTGACTCTTACAGTGGTGGGTGACGTGAAGCCTGATTCTCTGCTATGATATGAAGACTGATTCTCTGCTGACATGAAGCCAGATTGTCTGTTACGGGACCTTTCTCCTCTGCCTGGGTTCTGGGCCTAAATTTATGAAAATTGACTCTTACAGTGGTGGGTGACGTGAAGCCTGATTCTCTGCTATGATATGAAGACTGATTCTCTGCTGACATGAAGCCAGATTCTCTGTTACGGGACCTCTCTCCTCTGCCTGGGTGCTGGGCCTAAATTTATGACAATGGACTGTTGCAGTGGTGGCTGACGTGAAGCCTGATTCTCTGCTATGACATGCAGACTGATTCTCTGCTGACATGAAGCCAGATTCTCTGTTACGGGACCTCTCTCCTCTGCCTGTGTGTGTGCTGGGCCTAAATATATGCCAATGGACTGTTGCAGTGGTGGCTGACGTGAAGCCTCATTCTCTGCTATGACATGCAGACTAATTCTCTGCTGACATGAAGACAGATTCTCTGTTACGGGACCTCTCTCCTCTGCCTGGGTGCCGGGGCCTAAATATCTGAGAATGGACTGTTCCAGTGGTGGGTGACGGGAAGCCAGATTCTCTGCTATGGAACCTCTCTCCAATTGATTTTGGTTAATTTTTATTTATTTAATTTTTATTTTAATTCATTTCCCTATCCACATTTGTTTGCAGGGGATTTACCTACATGTTGCTGCCTTTTGCAGCCCTCTAGCTCTTTCCTGGGCTGTTTTACAGCCTTTTTAGTGCCGAAAAGTTCGGGTCCCCATTGACTTCAATGGGGTTCGGGTTCGGGACGAAGTTCGGATCGGGTTCGGATCCCGAACCCGAACATTTCCGGGATGTTCGGCCGAACTTCTCGAACCCGAACATCCAGGTGTTCGCTCAACTCTAGTGGTTTCTGCTATATCAGAGCTATTTGAAATCTATCCCTAAAAGGGTATATAATATTCAAGGTGCACATAGGGTCATTCAGAATAACTTCACACACATGCTACTGTGCATTTCCAAGTCTAATTCTGTCACTAAATCCATACCGGTCACCCAGCGCCTAAATACTAGGCCTCAAATTTATATCCCGCTAAATCTCTCGTTACCGCTGTCCTGTTGTGGCTGGGAAAGTTATTTAGTGTCCGTCAAAGCACATTTTTTGTTCTGGGTTGAAATACAATTCCCAATTTAGCAATTTCATAATTTAGTGGTTTCTGCTATATCAGAGCTATTTGAAATCTATCCCTAAAAGGGTATATAATATTCAAGGTGCACATAGGGTCATTCAGAATAACTTCACACACACGCTACTGTGCATTTCCAAGTCCAATTCTGTCAGTAAATCCATACCGGTCACCCAGCGCCTAAATACTAGGCCTCAAATTTATATCCCGCTAAATCTCTCGTTACCGCTGTCCTGTTGTGGCTGGGAAAGTTATTTAGTGTCCGTCAAAGCACATTTTTTGTTCTGGGTTGAAATACAATTCCCAATTTAGCAATTTCATAATTTAGTGGTTTCGGCTATATCAGAGCTATTTGAAATCTATCCCTAAAAGGGTATATAATATTCAAGGTGCACATAGGGTCATTCAGAATAACTTCACACACACGCTACTGTGCATTTCCAAGTCCAATTCTGTCAGTAAATCCATACCGGTCACCCAGCGCCTAAATACTAGGCCTCAAATTTATATCCCGCTGAATTTGAATATAATACATTGGGCCAAATAATATTTTTGTTGTTGTGGTGAACCATAACAATGAGGAAAACATCTAGTAAGGGACGCGGACGTGGACATGGTCGTGGTGATGTTAGTGGACCCTCTGGTGCTGGGAGAGGACGTGGCCGTTTTGCCACATCCACACGTCCTAGTGTACCAACTACCTCAGGTCCCAATAGCCGCCAGAATTTACAGCGATATATGGTGGGGCCCAATGCTGTTCTAAGGATTGTAAGGCCTGAGCAGGTACAGGCATTAGTCAATTGGGTGGCCGACAGTGGATCCAGCACGTTCACATTATCTCCCACCCAGTCTTCTGCAGAAAGCGCACAGATGGCGCCTGAAAACCAACCCCATCAGTCTGTCACATCACCCCCATGCATACCAGGGAAACTGTCTCAGCCTCAAGTTATGCAGCAGTCTCTTATGCTGTTTGAAGACTCCGCTGGCAGGGTTTCCCAAGGGCATCCACCTAGCCCTTCCCCAGCGGTGAAAGACATAGAATGCACTGACGCACAACCACTTATGTTTCCTGATGATGAGGACATGGGAATACCACCTCAGCATGTCTCTGATGATGACGAAACACAGGTGCCAACTGCTGCGTCTTTCTGCAGTGTGCAGACTGAACAGGAGGTCAGGGATCAAGACTGGGTGGAAGACGATGCAGGGGACGATGAGGTCCTAGACCCCACATGGAATGAAGGTAGTGCCACTGACTTTCACAGTTCGGAGGAAGAGGCAGTGGTGAGACCGAGCCAACAGCGTAGCAAAAGAGGGAGCAGTGGGCAAAAGCAGAACACCCGCCGCCAAGAGACTCCGCCTGCTACTGACCGCCGCCATCTGGGACCGAGCACCCCAAAGGCAGCTTCAAGGAGTTCCCTGGCATGGCACTTCTTCAAACAATGTGCTGACGACAAGACCCGAGTGGTTTGCACGCTGTGCCATCAGAGCCTGAAGCGAGGCATTAACGTTCTGAACCTGAGCACAACCTGCATGACCAGGCACCTGCATGCAAAGCATGAACTGCAGTGGAGTAAACACCTTAAAACCAAGGAAGTCACTCAGGCTCCCCCTGCTACCTCTTCTGCTGCTGCCGCCTCGGCCTCTTCTGCTGCTGCCGCCTCGGCCTCTTCCTCCGCCTCTGGAGGAACGTTGGCACCTGCCGCCCAGCAAACAGGGGATGTACCACCAACACCACCACCACCACCTCCGTCACCAAGCGTCTCAACCATGTCACACGCCAGCGTTCAGCTCTCCATCTCACAAACATTTGAGAGAAAGCGTAAATTCCCACCTAGCCACCCTCGATCCCTGGCCCTGAATGCCAGCATTTCTAAACTACTGGCCTATGAAATGCTGTCATTTAGGCTGGTGGACACAGACAGCTTCAAACAGCTCATGTCGCTTGCTGTCCCACAGTATGTTCTTCCCAGCCGCCACTACTTCTCCAAGAGAGCCGTGCCTTCCCTGCACAACCAAGCATCCGATAAAATCAAGTGTGCACTGCGCAACGCCATCTGTAGCAAGGTCCACCTAACCACAGATACGTGGACCAGTAAGCACGGCCAGGGACGCTATATCTCCCTAACTGCACACTGGGTAAATGTAGTGGCAGCTGGGCCCCAGGCGGAGAGCTGTTTGGCGCACGTCCTTCCGCCGCCAAGGATCGCAGGGCAACATTCTTTGCCTCCTGTTGCCACCTCCTCCTTCTCGGCTTCCTCCTCCTCTTCTTCCACCTGCTCATCCAGTCAGCCACACACCTTCACCACCAACTTCAGCACAGCCCGGGGTAAACGTCAGCAGGCCATTCTGAAACTCATATGTTTGGGGGACAGGCCCCACACCGCACAGGAGTTGTGGCGGGGTATAGAACAACAGACCGACGAGTGGTTGCTGCCGGTGAGCCTCAAGCCCGGCCTGGTGGTGTGTGATAATGGGCGAAATCTCGTTGCAGCTCTGGGACTAGCCAATTTGACGCACATCCCTTGCTTGGCGCATGTGCTGAATTTGGTGGTGCAGAAGTTCATTCACAACTACCCCGACATGTCAGAGCTGCTGCATAAAGTGCGGGCCGTCTGTTCGCGCTTCCGGCGTTCACATCCTGCCGCTGCTCGCCTGTCTGCGCTACAGCGTAACTTCGGCCTTCCCGCTCACCGCCTCATATGCGACGTGCCCACCAGGTGGAACTCCACCTTGCACATGCTGGACAGACTGTGCGAGCAGCAGCAGGCCATAGTGGAGTTTCAGCTGCAGCACGCACGGGTCAGTCGCACTACAGAACAGCACCACTTCACCACCAATGACTGGGCCTCCATGCGAGACCTGTGTGCCCTGTTGCGCTGTTTGGAGTACTCCACCAACATGGCCAGTGGCGATGACGCCGTTATCAGCGTTACAATACCACTTCTATGTCTCCTTGAGAAAACACTTAGGGCGATGATGGAAGAGGAGGTGGCCCAGGAGGAGGAGGAGGAGGAGGAGGAGGAGGAAGAGGGGTCATTTTTAGCACTTTCAGGCCAGTCTCTTCGAAGTGACTCAGAGGGAGGTTTTTGGCAACAGCAGAGGCCAGGTACAAATGTGGCCAGCCAGGGCCCACTACTGGAGGACAAGGAGGACGAGGAGGACGAGGATGAGGAGGAGGTGGAGGAGGATGAGGATGAAGCATGGTCACAGCGGGGTGGCACCCAACGCAGCTCGGGTCCATTACTGGTGCGTGGCTGGGGGGAAAGGCAGGACGATGACGATACGCCTCCCACAGAGGACAGCTTGTCCTTACCCCTGGGTATCCTGGCACACATGAGCGACTACATGCTGCAGTGCCTGCGCAACGACAGCAGAGTTGCCCACATTTTAACCTGTGTGGACTACTGGGTTGCCACCCTGCTGGATCCACGCTACAAAGACAATGTGCCCACCTTACTTCCTGCACTGGAGCGTGATAGGAAGATGCGCGAGTACAAGCGCAAGTTGGTAGACGCGCTACTGAGAGCATTCCCAAATGTCACAGGGGAACAAGTGGAAGCCCAAGGCCAAGGCAGAGGAGGAGCAAGAGGTCGCCAAGGCAGCTGTGTCAATGCCAGCTCCTTTGAGGGCAGGGTTAGCATGGCAGAGATGTGGAAAACTTTTGTCAACACGCCACAGCTAACTGCACCACCACCTGATACGCAACGTGTTAGCAGGAGGCAACATTTCACTAACATGGTGGAACAGTACATGTGCACACCCCTCCACGTACTGACTGATGGTTCGGCCCCATTCAACTTCTGGGTCTCTAAATTGTCCACATGGCCAGAGCTAGCCTTTTATGCCTTGGAGGTGCTGGCCTGCCCGGCGGCCAGCGTTTTGTCTGAACGTGTATTCAGCACGGCAGGGGGCGTCATTACAGACAAACGCAGCCGCCTGTCTACAGCCAATGTGGACAAGCTGACGTTCATAAAAATGAACCAGGCATGGATCCCACAGGATCTGTCCGTCCCTTGTCCAGATTAGACATTAACTACCTCCCCTTAACCATATATTATTGGACTCCAGGGCACTTCCTCATTCAATCCTATTTTTATTTTCATTTTACCATTATATTGCGAGGCTACCCAAAGTTGAATGAACCTCTCCTCTGTCTGGGTGCCGGGGCCTAAATATATGCCAATGGACTGTTCCAATGTTGGGTGACGTGAAGCCTGATTCTCTGCTATGACATGCAGAATGATTCTCTGCTGACATGAAGCCAGATCCTCTGTTACGGGACCTCTCCCCTCTGCCTGGGTGCTGGGCCTAAATTTATGAAAATGGACTCTTACAGTGGTGGGTGACGTGAAGCCTGATTCTCTGCTATGATATGAAGACTGATTCTCTGCTGACATGAAGCCAGATTGTCTGTTACGGGACCTCTCTCCTCTGCCTGGGTGCTGGGCCTAAATATATGCCAATGGACTGTTGCAGTGGTGGCTGACGTGAAGCCTCATTCTCTGCTATGACATGCAGACTAATTCTCTGCTGACATTAAGTCAGATCCTCTGTTACGGGACCTCTCTCCTCTGCCTGTGTGCTGGGCCTAAACATATGCCAATGGACTGTTGCAGTGGTGGCTGACGTGAAGCCTCATTCTCTGCTATGACATGCAGACTAATTCTCTGCTGACATGAAGCCAGATTGTCTGTTACGGGACCTCTCTCCTCTGCCTGGGTGCTTGGCCTAAATTTATGACAATGGACTGTTGCAGTGGTGGGTGACGTGAAGCCTGATTCTCTGCTATGACATGCAGACTGATTCTCTACTGACATGAAGCCAGATTGTCTGTTACGGGACCTCTCTCCTCTGCCTGTGTGCTGGGCCTAAATATATGCCAATGGACTGTTGCAGTGGTGGCTGACGTGAAGCCTCATTCTCTGCTATGACATGCAGACTAATTCTCTGCTGACATGAAGCCAGATTGTCTGTTACGGGACCTCTCTCCTCTGCCTGTGTGCTGGGCCTAAATATATGCCAATGGACTGTTGCAGTGGTGGTTGACGTGAAGCCTCATTCTCTGCTATGACATGCAGACTGATTCTCTGCTGACATGAAGCCAGATTGTCTGTTACGGGACCTCTCTCCTCTGCCTGGGTGCTGGGCCTAAATATAAGCCAATGGACTGTTGCAGTGGTGGGTGACGTGAAGCCTCATTCTCTGCTATGACATGCAGACTAATTCTCTGCTGACATGAAGCCAGATTGTCTGTTACGGGACCTCTCTCCTCTGCCTGGGTGCTTGGCCTAAACTTATGAAAATGGACTGTTGCAGTGGTGGGTGACGTGAAGCCTGATTCTCTGCTATGACATGCAGACTGATTCTCTACTGACATGAAGCCAGATTGTCTGTTACGGGACCTCTCTCCTCTGCCTGTGTGCTGGGCCTAAATATATGCCAATGGACTGTTGCAGTGGTGGCTGATGTGAAGCCTCATTCTCTGCTATGACATGCAGACTAATTCTCTGCTGACATGAAGCCAGATTGTCTGTTACGGGACCTCTCTCCTCTGCCTGTGTGCTGGGCCTAAATATATGCCAATGGACTGTTGCAGTGGTGGCTGACGTGAAGCCTCATTCTCTGCTATGACATGCAGACTGATTCTCTGCTGACATGAAGCCAGATTGTCTGTTACGGGACCTCTCTCCTCTGCCTGGGTGCTGGGCCTAAATATATGCCAATGGACTGTTGCAGTGGTGGCTGACGTGAAGCCTCATTCTCTGCTATGACATGCAGACTAATTCTCTGCTGACATGAAGCCAGATTCTCTGTTACGGGACCTCTCTCCTCTGCCTGGGTTCCGGGGCCTAAATATCTGAGAATGGACTGTTCCAGTGGTGGGTGACGGGAAGCCAGATTCTCTGCTATGGGACCTCTCTCCAATTGATTTTGGTTAATTTTTATTTTAATTCATTTCCCTATCCACATTTGTTTGCAGGGGATTTACCTACATGTTGCTGCCTTTTGCAGCCCTCTTGCCCTTTCCTGGGCTGTTTTACAGCCTTTTTACTGCCGAAAAGTTCGGGTCCCCAATGACTTCAATGGGGTTCGGGTTCGGGACGAAGTTCGGATCGGGTTCGGATCCCGAACCCGAACATTTTCGGGAAGTTCGGCCGAACTTCTCGAACCCGAACATCCAGGTGTTCGCTCAACTCTAGTTGTGAATTGTCGCATTTATTCTCTGTGTCTACGAATGGTTGTCCCCATGTTTATTACATGAAGTGCTATAGCACAATTATCCAAAAGGCACAATTCTTACATCTCATTTTATAATAAATCACATTTCCAAGAAATCTACAGCAAAAACCACATTCAATTCTCATAAAACAAAGCACCATAGCTAAAATGCTAAAATTATAGTAAGGTAGGTTCACACAAGACAGATTTGTTGCAGACATTTGTTACTTTTTCAACTATCTGAACATTTACTATAAAAATCCACTCCTAAGCTGGTGAAATTATTTCCTTCGGATGTATGGAGAAGATTTTTGGTTGGAATAATTTCAGCAACTGATCTGTCATTTATAAAAAAAAGTGATGTGAATATATTGTAAAGTAAGAAATTACTATGACATATGCTAAACTAATAAAAGAACATAAAAACAATATTTGCTGCACTACTGTACACTAACGTTTACAGTACATTGCAAGTACTGAAGTGTTTAATGACCTGTGACTGGCTCTGAGACAAAAATCATATGGTGATGCAATGACATTGGGTGGGTTTGAGTACTCTGTACCGTGCAAAGCACGGGATCTCACCTTATATGCCATTCTTGCCACTTCTGAACACATTCTTGTATAAATGAGCGTCAGGAGGACCGCATTTTTTGAACATCCCCGAGCCTTTTGTTGGAACGATCCCCTTGTTTTGGCTATATTTATGTGTGGCGTTATACATTTCCGCTTTACATATACCCAGTTAGGTATTGAACCGCAATATAGATATGATTTGGTTTTTTGAGATATCCTGCTGGGATCGACTCCTATGTCACTGTCAAACAAACCTATATTGTCATTAAATGATGTCACCTCTCTGATGTTGTGTCCGTGGTGACCGGCGTCTTTACAGCTAGTTATACGCATTTGGAATAATACTAAAAGAAGAGCTTCATACAGAAGGATATATTTTCTCTACAGGACCTGTGGTCACCATGATAGCGATTAGACGCCTTGACGCGTCACCAGTCAGGTGACCGATGATAGCGTCACTGATCATGTGACTATTCAGTTGACGATGTGATACATGAGAATCCCGTTTGAATACTCGCGCAGCCGCAGTGGTATGCGGAAGACGCCGCACACCATGGACACAATGCAGAGTAATAGCCCTCATATGAACGCCTGGTAAGCCTTATATTAATATGCACTGTGGTTGATAGGATGAATTAATCATATGATTGTTAGTACCTGAGAGGGGGCGGGATTATTGTTGGGGCACACCCACTGAGTAATTGGTATGAATTAGTACCCTTATATATTATGAGTCACTTGTAAACATGTATGTAGCTTGATAAAGACTATTGTCGAAACGTTGCTGCTGAACCTTTGGTGTATTAAAGAACATTGAACAAGCTTTTGGAGTGCCGTGACCTTCTTCATCTTCACTGATGCAATGACATTAAAGGGATATGCAATTCTATCTTTATTTCCACATACGGGCTGGAAACAGCACATAACGGCAGCTAGAGATTCACTGTTATCAGCACAAATTTTCAGTGCTGGGCACAGTGTTAGTTAACGGAGGACACCTATGGAGCAGAATGGTCACTGGACCCTCCATAAGTGGCCATTTTGGGAGGCAAAAAAGGATTCTAATAAAAAAGAATAATGCAATTTAAAGCCTAACTGATGTTTTAGTTTATTTCTAACACTATACATGGAGGGATGTTAAACATGTTTGTAATATACTTTATTAGAAAAAGATGTATCTTTGTTAGAAAGCAGGTGTAAAGAGTATTCTTAGCAAAGCTTTAATTGTTAAGGAGAGTCCGTCTTCAGTCTTCATTTCCACTAAGTACTGAAGACGACTGTGAATAACATACACAGGCTTCCAGACTGCCTCTTGTCACTACCACAGTCCCTATGTATATGTGCCCTAACTATCACTGTCTATCTCCCTGCCTACCTGACTTATAACACACAAGTGTCTTCTGAAGACAGACTCTCCATAACAATGCTGAGTTAAAGCTTTGCTCTTTTTCTAGTACAAAGAAACATCTTTCTGTAATAAAATATATTGCAAAAATGTTTGCCATCCCTGTCTATATTAACAATTTAGGTCATAGATAGTGATGAGCGGCAGGGGTCATATTCGAATTTGCGATATTTTGCGAATATTTTGTAGAATATTCGTTGAATATTTGCAAATTTGAATATTCGTTATATTCTACGATTTTTTTACTCAAAAAATCGGCACGGTAATGATTGTGTAATATGTAAATTTTCGTAATGCGAATTTTCGTAATACAAATTTTCGTAATATGAATTTTTTATTGCAAATTTTTCAACTTACAGCTATTAGACAAAGAAGATTATAGCACTAAATTAGCTAAATTGCTCTATATTCTTTTTTTCCCGAATATTCACTATATTGCTATAACTTTGTTTTTTCGAATATTTGTAATATTCTAAAACAAGAATATATAGCAATATAGCGAATATTCGAAAAAAAAAACGAATATAGAGCAATTTTGCTAATATAGTGCTATAATCTTTTTTCTTATAGTTGTAATTTTTTCCAATCTGAAATTCAGATGAGAAAAAAATTGCAACTATTAGACAAAGATTATAGTACTATATTAGCAAAATTGCTCTATATTCTCTTTTTTTCTGGATATTCGCTATATTGCTATATATTCTTGTTTTAGAATGTTAGGAATATTCAAAAAAAATAAAGTTATAGCAATATAGCGAATATTCGAAAGAAAAATCGAATATAGAGCATTTTAGCTAATATAGTGCTATAATCTTCTTTGTCTAAAAGTTGGAAAATTTGCAATAAAAAAATTACAGAAATTCGCAAACAACACTACTCCTAAAGTCAAATATACTGCAGCCTTCTCATTGGCCCACAAGCTTGAAGCAGTGAGGGATCATGTGTACTGATTGAAAAAAAATGTGAATATTTGAAATTTCAAATATATATTACTATATTCAAAATATTGGCAAATTTTCGAAGTACCTATATTCGTGATAAAAATTCAAATATTTGTGATCAACACTAGTCATAGACATTGGCACCAATGGTTTAACAGTGAATCAGTAATTGCCTTTATGTGCTATCCCCAGCACATATGTAGATATAAACATATAATGACCAACCTCCTTAAACAGTTTTTACTTATATTTATAGTTGATCTGCCATAATAGCAGTTTCTGGATCAGATTTTTTTTTCCTGCATAGATTTGAAATGCACATCCAGAGGCACTAAATTGCTTTCTTGAAGCAGAATCCTTTCAAAATCCATGGGGATTATCCATGGTCAGATCTGCAGGCTGACAAACTAGAAATCCACATTAGAAATCCATGGGCCAACCTTTTGAAACGAGTACACGTCAAATTTATCCTACATGTATTTTAAGCAGTGTGGACATGCCATTAGTCTTTACTTCCAATCAACTGTCAGCCTTCAGAGAGTCAAAATGCAGTATGGTCACAACCGGGTGACAGAGACAAAGCAAAATCAGCACTGCATCACCAATTTTAGTATATTAGTCAAGCTGTAATTCATTAAAACATACATAATTACAACTATTTTTCTAGCTGGTATTTTCAATCTTTCACCAGCTTCAAAACAACATATTTTAAACTACTAAGACAATACACAATTTGGTGTACTTGAATGCACACAAGCATCTATGACATATGGAACCATTCTAAATTGCTTTCACAGTGTACTGAGCCACCTAAGGTTTATATATTATACATTAGTTAATTAGATGCGTTCTGTCTAAGAAAGTTATATTTGAAAAAGTAGAGACATATGTACAGTACAAGAATGAAAAGTCTAAAATATTATATAAATATGCCATACCCAGCAGTAATTCCGCTTACAAATCAGGCATGGCAAATTGATATTTTATGGTCTTTATATGGATTAGGATTTCCTTGTCTGCACCTGACATTGCCTTCTGTAAAAGTGATGTATTCATTTAAAGAAATTCATTAAGCAGCTTTTTGCATATTACGTGTTGAGCTGATGGATGAAATTGTAATCATGTTTGTAATTAACTTAAGAAAACTCAAGCATTTATTATATACATTTATATCATATTGTGACTGTGTAATTAGAATCCTATGCCTGCTTCATCCACTGCAATCTTTGACTCTCAGTCGAATTTCCCTTGTGCTTCGTGGTAACGATTCAGGTTTTCCTAAAGTAGTGGCTGCACATGTTACAAAACAAAACTAAACGTAGAGTAGACAAACCAGGGAACAAATTATTACCCATAATGCAGTGCAGCCCATCAATACGCAAATAGCCATCCCCTTTGAGTTTACAGCCCTATAAAATACTCGCCCCACGCGGTCTCCGCCATTGTCCTGTGAGCTGAGCATAGGCGGAGAAATGGCAAGCGCTCATGTACTAGGAACAGTGTTGCTGAAAATGAATTATACGAATATTGGAGAGGGAGAGTGCAGGTAGACTTATTCTGCACCAGTTTTATTTATGTATTCCTACATTTACTTATTCCTACATCAGTCATAAGTTAATTCAATACCAATAAGATGGAAGCCTTTTTTTATGCCAGCATGTCAACCAATACCATACAGTCTGCACCCCTTTTAGTGGAGCCAGGTCTTAATGATGACTGTCCTCATTTTTGCTTGCTTTACTTCTTCCAAATAATCCTTCAAAGTCTCCATGTCCTAGAAAAGTCAGCAAGATACATAGAGAGGAGGAGCTAGATATTCCTGATGACATATTCTCATTGATATTAGATGATGTGGAAAAGGAGGAAAAGCAGATGGCAGAAGAAGGGCTCCCATCTGTAGGGCAGGAGAGCTCTGGAGTTGGAGAAGTGGGTACAGCTGTTCAAAGATGCCGTGTGGCCTTAAAAACAATGAAGACACGACTATACAGTGCGCTCTTCATTTTTAACTTAAAGGGACACTGACAGGGCCAATAAGCATATTGAGGTATATATATGGCAGTACAGGTCTTATAATGGGTATTACAATCATATAAGTATCCCCCCTGTCCACATTATACATACAGTAAACTTTAAGTTTTATAACCTGCTCCAACGGTCTTCAATCTGCCCAAGGGGCGGCGTTTCACCTCTCTTGCACCCAGCCAGCCTCCCCAACTGCCGCTTTGAAGCGCCGCCCAGCTCATCAATATTCAGTTTGCTGGGCGGCTTCTGCGGTCCCCGCTCTGAAGCGCTTCGCTTAACAGTGCCCGGCGCATGCGCCGGATCTTGTGAAGTCCGGTACAGTAAGCGCCGCCCAGCTCATCAATATTCACTTCGCTGGGCGGCGCTTACTGTCCCCGACTTCACAAGATCCGGCGCATGCGCAGGGCACTGTTCAGCGCAGCGCTTCAGAGCAGGGACCGCAGAAGCCGCCCAGCAAACTGAATATTCATGAGCTGGGCGGCGCTTCAAAGCGGCAGTTGGGGAGGCTGGCTGGGCGCAAGAGAGGTGAAACGCCGCCCCTTGGGCAGATTTAAGACCGTTGGAGCAGGTTATAAAACTTAAAGTTTACTGTATGTATAATGTGGACAGGGGGGATACTTATATGATTGTAATACCCATTATAAGACCTGTAGTGCCATATATATACCTCAATATGCTTATTGGCCCTGTCAGTGTCCCTTTAAAGGAAAGTGGGGGATAATTGGCCGCGTGGTTTTTCACTGCAGAATGGCTGCAACCTTCCCACAGCCCGGCTGCTCCATGTGGCCTTACCCTAAGGCAGAGTGGTCTGGGTTTACCAGAAGAGATGAAACTGATTATCTAATGACAATGGCATCTGTCAAGTGGTTGGATTAGGCTCCATTCAGACAACTGTATGGCCGCTGTGCCCATGTTGTGGACCACAAACAGCTGGTCCGCAATACAAGGGCACTGGCCATATGACTTTCATGCTGAGATCCAGACTCATTGACTTGAATGGGTCCATGATCCGCAACATACATGAAAAGATAAGACATGTCCAATCTCTTATAGTGTGGAGGCATGGATTGGAAGCCCAAGGAAGCATGTGGGCTTATGGGTCCATTCCTCTGAACCACAAAATATAGGAAATGTCCTATATTTTGTCATATCTTGTGGAGCGTAGACCCATTCAAGTCAATGTGTCAGCACCGTAGCACAGAGTTCACATGGCCCTTGCCCGTTTTTGGTGGGTGCGGTGACCATTTTTTGTGTGAATGCACCCTTAGGCAGAAAAGTGAAGAACTAGTTAAAAGAAAAAGTGTGAGCAACTTTGACAAAGGGCCTAAATTTACAAATCACAGAATCTGGACTGTGTGTTACCAGACAACTATTATTAAACCAGTCCAGTGAATAAAGATGAATGGCGGCACTCACCCTACGTTGCAAAATGTACTTTTTATTTCAGCCCCCCCCCCCCCCATCTTTACCTACATGGCTAAGCACAACTTGTTGTTGTTTCTTAGTGATCACCCAAATACATTTGTGTCTCAGATCCAGATCCAGGAATTCTGGGATTTGTAGTGCCACCACTATTTTGTCTGAATTTGCAATGGTTGTTTATTAAACCAGTGATGGCAATAACATCAAAACAAAATGGTAACAAAAATCACAGAACGGCAACCACCCCTTAAACTTAACTTTTAATTATACTGAAAGACTAAAGGGTTCTCCACAAATGTCCTAGAATTTGAGCAGGACAGGTTTCCTCCACTTGCAGAACTGCCTTTGTGGAGTGAGGTGGCCACTACACTCCCCTGCTTACATATACTACATATTGGGGAATTTTTTTGCCAGGCCACTAAGCCATGATGGCATATGGTAAGCAAGATCACATTATTACCATCTATTTGGCTGCAAATTTAAATAATTCCCAGAGAAAGCCTTTAAAAACTGTCTCATGAATCAAAACAAAGGTGAATAATAATAATCTCCTATTGTGTCCATAGATAAACCCACCTACAGCAAAACATCTATGAATGTGACCCAAAACACTGCTGACCTTGCTCTTCTTGCTTGTAATCAAACATACCATGTATCAAGTGGCCGAATAAATAAAATACTCCTTTGAATGGAATAACGGAGTGCTAACTTACTTTGGATTATTCATATATATTTTGGTCCCATAGTGAGATGGGAGCACAAGATGTGCACTCACTGAAAGCCTACTCTCTTAAGAGTGTGTGGTTGTCACTGGAGTTTAATATTGAACAAGATATTGAACATGATAATACCTTATGGCACCTAATGTTGTCCTTAATAGGGAGATGGGTAGTAAATACCAATGGGTGGCTGGCAGGCAGTAAAAAAAACAAGTTAGTTGGTATATTTTTATACAGCTAGTTGTTACAGATGCGGCAAGACCTAATATATTTCTTTTTTTTTTTTAGTTATTTCTGTTTTACACAATAAAAGCATTGTTGAACCAAAAAGAATTCATGTTTTAGTGTCTCTATAGTTTGATAGCCATATTATTATTTTTATTTGGTGATTGCCTAATGTTAGTGTCTAATTTTTGGCCGAATGAAATGGCCGATTGTTACTATTTTGAGTGGCATATGCCTTTTTTTGATAGCTTGGTGTTGCACTTTTAGTGATGTTAGATGACTAAACTAGTAAGTATGTTGTCCCCTCATTGTTGGCCCTTTTAATGTTTATGGTCTTATGGATACATAATCATATTGCTATGTGCACATATTTACCCTCCTGGTGGGGGCTGGTGATCGCCTCCTCTTCCTCCGAGTCCCGAGATGGGGCGGTGCTGGTGGGTCCAGCACTTTCCACCTCCACGTCCTTCACTTCTCCCGCATCTGGTGGGGGTGGCTCAAAAGGCTGGGAGGGTCCAGCCTCCTCCTCCTCTTCCTCCTCAACCTCCACCACCTACACGGCCTCCACCGATTGCCTTCTCCGAATGGAGGGAATAGGAACTTCTGTGATCACAGAATGTTCAGATTTTAGATAAACAACTCAGAAATCTTAACAAAGTTAGATATGAAGAAATTCCAATATGGAGGGATCTATATATAATTTCAGTGGCTGCCAGCTTAATGACGCATAACTCAATAAAATTTTAACAGGGGAGACCCATGGGATGGGATTATCTCCTGAGTGTATCATGGGATGATCTACTTCTCTACACCAGAGTCGGCTACTACTTAATCCCATCACTAACACAATAGAACAAAGGGACAAATAAACTAACACATTCATTGGGAGTCTCAGAGCAGAGTTAACCCTTATTACATTTATGGATTCATACCATGCAACTTTAAGGGGGAATAGGAAAGATGTGGCCTATCAACTCATCCAAAAAATCATAGTTTATAGTTCCCTCTAACCCAAATAGGTCAGAGTGAGGGTTTCCATAGTCCTGGGTCCATAGCCCGTAGAAAGGAGGCTAGCCCTCAGGCTTCTACTGTAGACACAGTGATGGTTCAGTCTGTCACTTGTTTGGCACAAAACCAACACATCACATCACTTAAAGAACACCATCCCCACAATGAAACATAGTGGTGGCAGCATCATGCTGTGGGGATGTTTTTCAGCAGCTGGGACTGGTAAACTGGTCAGAGGGAAAGATGGATGGTGCTAAATACAGGGATATCCTTGAGCAAAACCTGTATCACTCTGTGTGTGATTTAACGCTAGGACGGAGGTTTACCTTCCAGCAGGACAATGCCCCCAAACACACTGCTAAAGCAACATTTGAGTGGTTTAAGGGTAAACATATAATTGTGTTGGAATGGCCTAGTCAAAGCCCAGATCTCAATGCAATAGAAAATCTGTGGTCAGACTTAAAGATTGCTGTTCACAAGCGCAAACCATCCAATTGGAAGGAGCTGAATCAGTTTTGCAAGGAGGAATGGGCAAAAATTCCAGTGGCAACTGCTCATGGAGACTTATCAAGCGACTTGGAGCTGTGATTGCCGCAAAAGGTGGCTCTACAAAGTATTGACTTTAGGGGGTGAATAGTTATGCACATTGACCTTTCCTGTTATTTTTTCCTATTAGTTGTATGCTTTACAATTAACCAATTTTTTTAAAAAAGGTCTAAGTTGTGGGCATGTTCTACAAATTAAATGATGTAAATCCTCAAACAATCCATGTTAATTCCAGAATGTAAGACAACAAAAAAAAGAACGAAGTCAAGGGGGTAGAATACTTTTGCTTAGCACTGTATACATTACAGAGTGTTGGCAAAACATACAAAAGTTATTTACTCATCTACCTGGGCATTTTTCGTCCCGTATTCTTTTTATAAACCGGGGATGTCTTCGCTTTATGTCTGACCATTTTTTAATGATGGCCAGATGGCGGTGTTTGAGACCCGTTTTGCTCCAGATCTCAAATGCCAGCTCCCGCACAATCCGCTGCTTCTCGGTGTGGGAACCGGGTGCGGTCATATCCCCGCCCCAACATCTGCTGCAAGATAAAAATGCAAGCATATAATCCCAATTTTTAACAATTATAGTATTGAAAACAATTTACTCAAATAAACTCAAGTATTTCATGCTTTGAAGTAGAAATATTAGATTTAGGCAGCCTGCACACAGTTTTTTCACAACTACGGACCATACAAACCAGACCGTACAAACCTGGCCTGCCGTCCTGCAGAGTGGATGAGCGCATGGCGTTATTGGTTGCTATGATGACGTGCGCTTCCGGCCACCACCGCTGTACTGTGATCTATGCAAGTATATTACTGTACAGCGTTGGGGGCAAGAAGCGCATGGCGTCATAGCGAGTTAGCAACAAATAACGCTGTGCGCTCGTCCACTCTGCAGGACATCAGTCTGTGTTTTTACGGTCCGTAGTTGTGAAAAAACACGCCCGTGTGCATGCGGCCTAACTGTTACGGTTAGAAGATGGGATTGTATAATGACTGTATGTGGGTGGGGTCGGAGCTATCAGATATTGTCCAGCTAAGCACAGATGTACCTGTCTAGTGAAGTGACAGTACGGTATGGGGTGTACAGCTGGTTCGCCTTACCGGGATGCACCCGAGATAACTCTAAATGAACCAGCAAATACTGGCGGTCTGACAAACTCCTGACCAACTGGCGGTCTGACTGAGTCCTGACCAACAAGATACAAACTATAATCTATAAACTGTGTGTGTGCGGTATATAGTGTGTGTCTGTGCGGTATATAGTGTCTGTGTGCAGTATATAGTGTGTGTGTGTGGGGGGGGTATAGTGTGTGTGTGCGGTATATAGTGTGTGTATGCTGTATATTATGTGTGTGTGGGGTATAGTCTGTGTGTGTGCGGTATATAGTGTGTGTGTGCTGTATATTATGTGTGTGTGGGGTATAGTCTGTGTGTGCGGTATATAGTGTGTGTGTGTGTGCTGTATATTATGTGTGTGTGGGGTATAGTCTGTGTGTGCGGTATATAGTGTGTGTGTGCTGTATATTATGTGTGTGTGGGGTATAGTCTGTGTGTGCGGTATATAGTGTGTGTGTGTGCTGTATATTATGTGTGTGTGCGGTATATAGTGCGTGTGTGTGTGGTATATAGTGTGCGGCATGACAATGGATGTGCAGTGTGCATGTGAAATATATATTCTATGCTTTCCATACAAATATGCTACTAACATAGTGGGTGTGGTGTCACACGAATACTTAGTGCAACAATCAATAATATCTAGTGAGACCTTATAAAATGTGAAGTTTTGTGCACTTAAGAAAAATTAGAATCGCAGAAGGTCGCACTGGGAATTTATTTTATAACACTCTTTATGCCTATAGAGCGAGAGTTCAGACATGCAGGTGAAATGTAATCAAATACACTACTTTAATGTAAGATTACTTACAGTCACCAGGAGTTCTTCCTCTTCGTCTCTGATCTTGGTTCCAACCATCGCATCCATTTAATTGCTAGTCGGTGCAAACCAGTTGCTGTAGGCCACGCCTTCCTAGCGCATGTGCTCTTGTGATTAATACTTTGCTGAAATTTCTCAGATAAAAAAATAATGCTTGTAGATCGCAGATTCGCTTAATACTTCTGGTATGTCAGTGTCCATGTTGTGGGACTATGTGTGCACATCTAGTAAGTATTTTGTGGCTGCAAATATGACCTGGAGCTGGAGTTTTTTTAGGTTCGCCTGCCATGAAAATGAATGTTACCCGCCGCGAACCTACGGTTCGCAAAAATTTTACCGCTTTCGCAAACCGTCCCAGCAGATGTTCGTCTATCACTAGTGGGCAGTAGCAGGCGTAATGTCTAGGGCACGGCCGCTCCACTTTTGCACCCTGCTCCCTCTCATGCTGTGCTGGTGGCTCTGTGCGACCACCGCCTCTTCCTCCGAACTACACAGGTCACTCGCATGACCTTTATTCCATGTGGGGTCGAGGACCTCATCGTCCGACACATCATCTTCCGCCCAGCCTTCACCCCTGCCCTCCTTGTCGGTCTGCACACTGCGGAAAGCCAAAGCAGTTGGCACCTATGTTTCGTCATCATCCGAGATGTGCTGCAGTGGTCCTCCCATGAACTTATCCTGAAACATAAATGGTTGGTCATCGGTGAACTCAATCTCTTCCACTTCTTGGGCAGGGCTATGTGGGTGGCCCTGGGAAACCCTGCTAGCAGAGTCATCCAAAAGCAGAAGAGACTGCTGCATGACTTGGGGCTCAGACTGCTTGGCTGATTTGCAAGAGGGTGAGGTGAAAGACTGATGGACATGGGCTGCAGGTTACTGGGTGGTAGACAATGTGAAGGAACTGGAGGCACTGTCACCCACCCAATCTACTATCGCCTGTACTTGTTCTGGCCTCACCATTCGTAGAGCCGCATTCGGCCCTATCAAATAACACTGAAGGTTCTGTCGCCTACTCGCACCTGAGGAAGGTAATTCACTTGTGCGTGTAGCTGGCAGAGATTGTCCACGTCCTCTCCCTGCAACAGGAGCTCCACCAGCACCACCACGACCGGGGCCACATCCCTTATTTGACGCTCTTTTGATTCTTTGCGTTCACCCACCAAACTAACAGATGGTTTATGTCAGGCGACAATGTAACCACCAATAGTCAACAATTAAGTTTACTCAGAGTAAGGCAGTGCCAGTGACAGGCGAATTTTATACAAATACTTCACGGTCACAAAAAAAAATAATTTGTCAAACAACAACGTAACTTCAGTATTAACTTGTTGTATTTGACTGTGACAAATGCAGCAAAGGCCCCAGATATAGGGTCTTGCCCAATATGTGTGTTTTTTTGTTAAACCAGAATATAACAGCAGTATCTAACGCTTGTATTTGACTGTGACAAATGCAGCAAATGCCCCAGATGTAGAGTCTTGCCCAAAATGAGTGTTTTTTTTTAAACCAAAATTTAACAGCAGTATTTAAACTTTGTATTTGACTGTCACAAATGCAAAAAAGGACACAAATGTATTATATTGCCCAAAATGGGTGTTTTTTTATACCAGAATATAACAGCAGTATATCATGCTTGAACTCGACTGTCAGAAATGCAGCAAAGGCCGCAAATTTATTATCTTGCCCAAAATGGGTGTGTTTTTAATACCAGAATATAACAGCACTATCTAACGCTTGTATTTGACTGTGACAAATGCAGCAAAGGCCCCAGATGTAGGGTCTTGCAAAAAAAAGGGTGTTTTTTTAAACCCTGAATATAACTGCAGTATTTAAACATTGTATTTGACTGTGACAAATGCAAATATGCTTTTCTGGTGCACTGAACTTGCATAAAATGGCAGCCGATGCCCATCTAACTAACAGATGGATAAAAGTTATTTTTCTGTGTCACTGAGCTCAGAGCAGGGTAACAAAATTGTGCACTGCACCCACAAAACAAAATCGCTGTAGATCGCTGATTTAACAAGCACTTCTGATAATTGATTCTTTCCTATTCTCTTCCTCACAGCAGCAGCATCCTATCCCTACACTAATCAGAGCAGAGTTACGTGCAACGCTACGTGACTCCAGCTTATATAGAGGCTTGGTCACATGCTGCACTGGCCAATCACAGCCATGCCATTAGTAGGCATGGCTGTGATGGGTTCTAACGGCACAAGAGTTAAATGTTTGTTGATTGGCTGCTCTGCTGCCTTTCAAAAATCTCCATTAAATTGCCGAACACCGAACCCGAACTATTACTAAAAATGGCATTCACAAAATGATCCAAAGATAAAGTAGACATAGGGAAATGTAAAGTAAAGCCTATTATATAAGGTATCACTATTGGATTTTAAAACCAGAGAAATAAAAATTTGTCAGGGTCCCTTAAGAATTAATGGACGACATTTTGGTGGCTGCCATGAGTGGCTAAATATTATAGCATGTCCCCAGTGATACTGCAGTACCTGGTGTTGGCACTACCCAGGACCGGCGTCATCACCCGGCAAACTCGGGCCCACTGCTCCTAGGGGCTCTCAAGACAATGCTGAAAATCACTGTACGGGGAATCCCCCAATGTTACTGAATCGTCAGGACTCTAGTTTCCAGGTTAGGAGTCCCTGCTCTGAATCCATATATGGCTTTGTGTATACATGGAGTCAGTGCTATGAATATGAAGGGGGTATCCCCAAGCATTATCAGTATGCTTGGGGAGACCCAATGTATTTTATTCTAATTTAGCCTCTATTTCTGAAATGTTTTTGTCAGGATTTGAACTCACAACCTTCTACATTAGAGTCAAGAACCTTAAATGCAGAACTATAATTTTATATATATATATATATATATTTTTTTTTTGTAATTTAAAAAAAAGTATGGCACAAAATAAATGTGTAATTACAAAAAATATATATATATATATATATATATATATATATATATATATATATTTATGTAATATGTGGATAACTACTACTGAGGTTTCTAGCCATAATATATGTACAGCAGATTAACGTGAAACTCTATAGCCCAGTGGTTAAGGATCTTTACTTTAAAGTAGAGGACTGTGAGTTTGAATCCCAGCATAATCATTATGAGACTAAATAAAACTTAAATAGACACACCAACCTTTTTAATTTGTGTAACTATTATTTTTTGATGGGAAAGATGGCAACCCTAACAGTATCCCTGCTCTCCAGTGACCCCCCATAACTTTTTTTATAGTTATGTCTACAGAGATGTGTGGGGGCTCATTTTAGGGAAATATGTATTTTTTTACAATACCATTTTGGGGTGTGTATGACTTGATCACTTTTTATTCTATTTTCTTGGGAGATAAAGTGATGAAAAAATGGCAAATCAGCCTTTTTATTTTTTTTTCACCATATTGGCAAGCTTTTTTTTATACTTTAATAGTAAAGGTGTTTTCGCATGCGACAATGCCCAAAATGGGGTGATTTTGCGTTTTATTTATTTTTTATATTTTCAAAACTTTTTTTTCCTTTTTTAAATGACTTTTCATCAGATTGCAACTTATACAGGATAATGGAATTGCTCCATTATTCTCTATAGAAATCACTATATCACAGTTTAGTACTGCCTCCTAGTGGCCTGAACTGAGATATACTAACAATTAGCCTGGAAGCCTAGTACAGGCTGCGGCTCATTTTTAGAACAGGGTGCTTTCCCTGATCTCTGCTGGGGGAAGGAGTGTCTATACAGGAAGCCCACGCTTCTGTTTTTTAACACTCTCAAATGCTGTGGTGACATTTGACAAATGCCACACGGGGGCCCACTGAGATTTATCGCACAAGGGCCCACATGAACCTGGAGCCATCCCTGGCACTACCATAGACAGCGAGCTCACATTACATACATTGTTGATGGTCTGTTGTTCTGCTAGGAACCCTAGAACGATGTTACTTTCACCATCTACCGAAACATTGTTGCAGTCCAAGTACACCGCATCTTGGCAATGGTATTCCCTAAGGACATTGGTCTCTTTCAGCAGGATAATGCTTCCTGTCACAAGTCAAATATATTTTATGAGCGGCACATGATAGAGAGGTCAAGGGGATTACTTGTCCTCTAAATTTTCTGGATCTAAATCTAATTAAACATCAGTGGAACTGTTTGAACGACAAGTCCAATCCATGGAGGCTCCACCTTACAACTCAAAGGAGTTAAGTATCTGCAGCTAACATCTTGGTGCCAGACACCACCCTACACCTTTGTAACATTCTAAGGCATATACTGGACAATTTAGCCAGTCGGGTGAAAACAATAACGTGTAGTAAATACATAAAAACAATAGGATAAGAAGCAAGCCACAACATTGAAAAAAAAAGTTGGTATGCTAAGAAGTTATTTCTTTTTTTTCTTGTTGTTGTTTCAGGTGTTTTTGAAAAAGTGGTTTTAATATTATTTGAGCATTTTTACAACATCTTTAAAATAGATATTGCCAAGAAGGCAAAAATAACACCATTAATAATCTGCTTAGTTTACTTAGCATGAAGCAGAAGCAGAATGATTATTTTTGTTGTGCTAATAATAAAAGTGGAATATATCAAAGCAAAAGTGTACCTGTTCCTATTGAAAGCATGTCTTCTTGATTAGCAACTCTCCAGCTGCCTGTCTAAAAATGGATGAAAATGGATGTTGGAATGTAACCAAAGTGTCTCATCCTTCCTGAGTCCAATGTAGTGAATCACACTTTTCATTGTTGTTGAAGATGTTGCAGGATGCGCATTGATTTTTAGATAGGCTTGCCAGAACAATAACTTGTTGTGAATGCCTGCTGTGAAGAGCTCACAGTCTTATTTAGCACCTGAATCATAGTGACATATCCAAGGTTATATGGAAATTCTGTTGTCGAAATCACAACCCTTATGCCAGGGCACAGAGACAGACATACAATATCAAAAAATCAATCAGTTTTCTACATCAATTTTGTAGAGTGTTTAATCACAGTTCATATTATATACGCTAATTTGACACTAAACAAAAACAAATTCAGATGTAACATTTAGAGATGAGCGAATCGAAGTTGACAAAGCGGAATTCGATCCGAATTTAAGGAAAAATTAGATTCGCACCGAATCCGAATTTCCTCACGTTTCATGGTAACGAATTGCATTTTTTCCTAAAATGGCTGCTGCACATGTTAGGACACGGGACAAGGAACTCTGGGAATAAGGGATCATCCACAATGCCATGCATGCAGCCAATCAGCAGCCAGCCCCTGTGATATCACAACCCTTTAAATAGCCTCATTCATCTTTGATTTAGCCATTTTCCAGTGTACTGGGAGAGACATTAGCAGGCGCTAGCGACAGTGGTAGAAAATACTTTAAAACTTGTATTTTGCTGTATATAAGTTCAGGGAAAGGATAGGTAGGAATCATTCCACAGAATTGAAGCAGAATAGGATTCAGTAAGGGAATTTACAGCCTGGGTAATAGGAACAATCCTATTACACCTTGCTGCACTGACTGGGTACCCAAATTGCCATTATACAGCTCTGTAATTCCAGCAAAGCGTTCTTGTTATTGAGTGCAAGGGCTATTTGATACAGCTATTAACAGGGTTTATTACAAGGAAATATTTCTATGTCTTATTAGCGCTTGTGCAGTGCAGTTATATTTTCTAAAGCATTTTTGGGCTTTAAATAGTGGGAAAAAGGGCTTTTTAGCCATTTTGTGGTGAAGTGAGAAAATGACAGCCCGTTTTGGCATGTATTAGTGGCAAAAAAAAATGTCGATTTTCCGTTCAGCAGTGCAGTTATGTGTTCTAAAGCCTTTTGTTGGGTGTATAAGTGGAAAAAAATAATGGCCTTTTTGCCGTTCTGAGGTGCAGTTATATGTTTTAAAGCATTTTTTGGAGTGTATTAGTGGCAAAAAATATATATATTTGCCGTTCAGCAGTGTAGTTATATGTTCTAAAACCTTTTTGGTGTGTACTAGTGGCACAAAAATTGATATTATTTGCTGTTCTACAGATCTAAAGCATTTTGTGGTGTGTATAATTGGAAAAAGTAAGGGCTTATTTGCCGTTTAGTGGGGCAGTTACATGTTCTAAAGCCTTTTGTGGCATGCATAAGTGGATAAAAGTAAGGCCCTATTTGCTGTTCAGCGGTGCAGTTATATGTTATAAAGCCTTTCGTGCCGTGTATAAGTGGAAAAAAGTAAAGGCCTATTTGCCGTTCAGCGGTGCAGTTATATGTCCTAAAGCCTTCTTTGGTGTGTATTAGTGGAAAAAAACGGCTTATTAGCTGTTGTGTGGTGGAGTCCTCACCTGTCCTCAACCTGCCTCTGTCCTTTTATATTCCCACAGCCAGACACGTATTACATGCTGTGGGCTCAACTCCACAATTGTCACAGTGCGCTCTGTGCGAAGGCGGGGAAGGCTGGGGCGCGCTCGCGTCATCAGCGCACCTGGCGTTGCCAGTTCCAATGGTAACTGCAATGGGGCGCTCAGCTGTGTTGGAACTCAGGAGTCATGTGTTGCTGGCAACGTCACATGACTCCTCCAGCGCTCTATTTAAACATGCAATCTGCTGCCCACATTAAAGGTCCTTCCTGCCATTATACTTACCTGGTTTGTTGGTCTCCTGCTCGTGTTGTTACTTCCCATCTGTCTCATCCTTTGTTCTTGGCGTTCCCTCTTGGTTTTGACTTCGGCTTCTTCCTGATGATCCTCTGCTTGCTCCTCTGGTAATTTGCTGCTCTTTTGGTTACTGACTCGGCTTGTTTGACTTCTCTGCTGTATGTCTTGTCCCTCTTCCATGCACTTATCCTAGTTGGGGGTTTGTCGACCAGTTGTCCCTTGTCACTAGGACTTGCGAGGAAAGTAGGCAGGGACAGGGGTGCGGGTTGAGCTCAGTGGTCTCTTCCCCACTCCCTTTGTGTGTGACAACTATACAGCAAGGATGAGCTACTAGAGGACAGTCAGCAGCTACTGGCAAGCCAAGATGTGGAGGAGACATAGGCCATTTTCTATGGTAGGCGGGAAATTAGTGATGAGGAGAGTGGCGTGGGAGCTGGTGTTGTGAGCAGTCAGGCTTTCCTATCATCGGCAAAAGAGGGTGGCAGCTTTTCTGTGAGGCAGAAGCGGAGCCAGCAAGTTGCTAGCATGGCCGGGACTCAGCAGGGTGGCAGCAGTGGGAGTTAGGGAGCCAAACGCGCCCATGGTAGACCACTTCGCAGGAGCCTACCTGCCCGGAAAGTAGTGGTGCAGAGGTTCACGAAAGCAGTGGCAGCAGTCAGTGCGGAGTGTTGGGGGTGACATCACCTACTTGGCGGTGTGTCAATTTTTTCTTCACCCGCCGGAGGAAGCGAACATAGCCATTTGTAGAATATGTGGGCAGAGGGTGAAGCGTGGCCAGGGTGTAAATGTTGGCACCACGGCCCTGTGTCAACATGTGCAGCATCACCATAAAGTGGTCTGGGAGAACCGTGACTCCAATGTGGTGGTCCAGCCTGCCGCAGCAACTGCTGCATCACCCAGTGGCAAGCATCCGATTTCAGGCAATCGAGGCTCCACCACCTGGGTGAAGAAAGCTGCTTATCAGCGACTTTAGACTCAAGATGCTGCTATTGGAGCTGGAACTACTCCTACCCCCCCACACACACCCTGCCACAGCAGCCATGGCAGAGGAATGTGAGCGCAGAGGGCCCCCCAGTAAGACCTGCGAGTTGTCTGTCCTTCCCATCATCTGCTGGTCCTGATGCTTCTGCTCCTCCTCCTCCTCCTCACCAGTCATTCTGTCAGCAATCGATAACCGCGATTGCCAAGAGACAACAGCATGTGTCTCTTGGAGCTGAATGTGCTACTGGCCAAGTTTCTGGTGCTGCAGTCCCTCCTTTTCCAAGTGGTGAACTCTGCACATTTCAGAGAACTGATGGCTTGTGCCGATTAGAGGTGGAGATTCCCAAACCGTTGTTTCTTTGCCAAAAAAGCAGTATCAGCCCTAATTCCATCAGGATTAACGCCAACACCTACATTAGTGGCTGCAACCCTTCCTTCTCCTCCTCCTAAACTTCCACCTCAGAATTCTCATCTTGCAGCACCAGTCAGCCTTCAGTCAGTAGCTGGAAGCAGTGTAGCACTGCAGTGGGGAAGCGGCAACAGGCCGTGCTAAAACCAATAAGGGACCAGACTGATCTGTGGCTCTTGCAACTCAACCTACAACCAGCCATGGTTGTGTCCGATAATGGCCATAACTTGGTGGCGGCTTTGGATCTCGACAAGCTCACACACAAACCATGCCTAGCCCATGTGTTCAACTTAGTGGTTCAGCGGTTTCTCAAAGCCTACCCCAATTTGCCTGAGCTACTGGTGAAGGTGCGCCGTGTGTGTCCATTAGTGATGAGCGGCAGGGGTTATATTCGAATTTGTGATATTTCGCTAAGATTTCGTAGAATATTGGTCATATATTCGCAAATTTTGAGAATTCGAGATTATTTTATTGAATGCGATAAATCAGCAATGTAAAAATCATGTAATGCGAATTTGTAAAGTGAAATACAGGCGTGGGTCTCTTTGGCTATATTTTTCAAGCTGGTATAAGTTTCCTGAGACTGGAGAAATTGGTTGGCACAGCAGAACATTAGAATAGCTTTATATGCAGATAGAGTCAAATGCTCCAATATATCCGCGATTGTGCTAATCGGCAGTTATTAGAATATTTTTTTCGCACTATGTGCAACTTCACATTTTAGCAGGTATTACTACAGATTACTGATTGGTGCACTAAGTATTGATGTGAACTTGACATTGCTTCCTTCTCATTGGCCCACAAGCAAGAAGCAGAGAAGAATGTGTTCAGATGAAAAAAAAAATGCAGAATATTCGATATAACGAATATATAGCACTATATTCTAAATATTCACAGATTCTAGAAGTGGCAATATTCGCGATAAAAATACGATATTCGAATATTCATGCTCAACACTAGTGCCCATTTCCAAAAGTCATCTACAGCTGACGCCGGTCTGACAACGCAGCAGCAGCTCTTGCAATTGCTAGCTCACCAACGGTTGTGCAACATGAGCACTTGCTGGAACTCCATGTTCCAAATGTTAACCAGGCTTTCCACTAGAGGAAAGCGGCGGTAGATAAAGGCACCACAAAAAAAGGGTATATGGTTCATTCTTCCTTTTCTGGTCCTCCTCTATGCTTATTAGGCTGCCTTCGCTCCTAATGTTTTAGAGGGTCATCTCAGCAGCAGACCCTCACTCATAATGTTTTAGAGGGTCATCAGCAGGCCCTCACCCATAATGTTTTAAATGGTCAGATCAGCAGCGGGCAATCGCCCATAATGTTTTAGAGGATCAGCTCAGCAGCAGACCCTCACCCCTAATGTTTTAGATGGTCAGATCAGCAGCAGGACCTCACCCCTAATGTTTTAGAGGGTCGACTCTGCAGCAGACCCTCACCCCTAATGTTTTAGATGGTCAGATCAGCAGCATGCCCTCGCCCCTAATGTTTTAGATGGTCAGATCAGCAGTAGGCCCTATCCCCTAATGTTTTTGAGGGTCACCACCAAGCCATCAATCATAATTTTCAAGGGTGTGGGAGTGCCGATTCTTTGTAATTTTTGGTAGCCCTTTCACTTAGTGCATAGGCTTTTTGAGTGTAGGAATTCCACTACCTGAACAATTGTACCACAATGTGAATTAGGCCCTCCTTTTTGTGATATACAGGTTGTTTTGGAGTGCCTCTACCTTGTCATTTTTGGCAGCACATACACTTTATATACAAGTAAATATATAGGAAATAATTTTTCCTCTAAAATCGATTTTTATCTTCGGTTTTGTGCGTATTATTGTCAGTCTGTAAAAGTGGAGTGCTACTCGGACAACATCGTTCCCAGCAGTGCCCTGGGAGTCCAAGAGGCATCCAGAAATCCTCCCCATGCTGCTCCCGAACCATTTCAGTGGTGTTTCCATCAATTTCTGACTTTTTCCTGGGAACCAGACACCCTCCCCTCTTCAGAGCAGGGGGTGTCTGGTTTAATGCTTTGGTTCTCCCATTGACTTTCATAGTGCTTGGGTGCTCTGTAGAGCACCCAAGCATCCCAAAGTGTTCTACTCGAGCACCAGAGCACCCAAGCACTTGTGCTCAATCAACAATAGTATCAACCACTAAGGAATCTCAATTTATTTTGATCTTTTCTAGGTAACACGCAGATATCACCTGTGTATATCCTTGATAAGAAAACAAATTAAGTTCCAGCACTCACGATTTTCTTTTATTCAGGCAGTAGACAAAATAGACAGGACATCCACCCACAAGTGTAGCAAACTTAAAAACTTTAGCTACCAAAAAATCGTGAGCGCTGGAACTTCATTTGTTTTCATATCAAAGATCTAGAGGCTCACCAGCCTTTTCCGTGCACGCGGGTGTTTTGGATGATTAGGTGAGCTTGACTTTCTCTGTGCATATTCATCACCTCTGTATAGATCACAAAGAATCAGCCATTCACAATAGGTGATATCACAGCTTTATACTCTCTCCTCTGTCCTTCACAGTGCATGCCTAGAAAATGCTTCGATATACAGTTGTGTTCAAAATAATAGCAGTCCTTCTAATAGCTTTTATTTCCATACACACAAATGCATTGGGAACACTACACATTTTATTCCAAATCAAAACATGAAGAAAAATATATCAAATTTGTGTTGTTCCTCTATAAAAATTGAAAAGTGAATATTAGACTGTTCAAAAAATAGCAGTGTTTGTATTCTTCTTTACAAACTCAGACATTCACTATATAAAATGAAAAATGTTTAAAGATTTTTCTTTCCTTTGAATCACTTAACTAATGTTTAATTGTATAACCATTGTTTCTGAGAACTGCTGTACATCTGTGTTGCTTGGAGTCAACCAACTTCTGGCACCTGTGAACAGGTATTCCAGCCCAGGATGATTGGACTACATTCCACAGTTCTTCTCTATTTCTTCATTTTGCCTCAAAAACTGCATTTTAGATGTCACCCCACAAGTTTTCTATTGGATTAAGATCCGGGGATTGGGCTGACTACTCCATAATGTCAATCTTGTTGGTCTGGAACCAAGATGTTGCATGTTTACTGGTGTGTTTGGGGTCGTTGTCTTGTTGGTACACCCATTTCAAGGGCATTTCCCCTTCAGCATAAGGCAGCATTACCTCTTCAAGTATTCTGATTTATTCAAACTGATCCATGATGCGATAAAAAGGCCCAACACCTTAGTATGAGAAACATCCCCACATCATGATGCTTGTGCCAGCATGCTTCACTGTCTTCACAGTGTACTGTGGCTTGAATTCAGTGTTCGGGGGTCATCTGACAAACGGTCTCCGGCCACTAGACCCAAAAAGAACAATCTTACTTTTATCAGTCCACAAAATGTCTCTTTAGGCCAGTCAATGTGCTCTTTGGCAAATTGTAACCTCTTCAGCACATGTCTTTTTTTCAACAGTGGGACTTTCAATTAGTGATTCAATTAAACAGAATCAGCAGCATGCATGTCATGAATGTTGGGTCTGTTGGATTTCTATTACTCTACTACACCTGCTAGTAAATTATTTGCCATGTAGAAATATCATTTCTACCAAAAACAGTGATTGATCAGGGGTCAGTACAGAGATGTCTCCCATAATCTATTTATTCCCAGGACGGTGACTGCGACGAGGGGACATCCTCTGCGTCTGGAGGAAAGAAGGTTTGTACACAAACATAGAAGATGATTCTTTACGGTAAGAGCAGTGAGACTATGGAACTCTCTGCCTGAGGAGGTGGTGATGGTGAGTACAATAAAGGAATTCAAGAGGGGCCTGGATGTATTTCTGGAGTGTAATAATATTACAGGCTATAGCTACTAGAGAGGGGTCGTTGATCCAGGGAGTTATTCTGATTGCCTGATTGGAGTCAGGAAGGAATTTTTTATTCCCCTAAAGTGAGGAAAATTGGCTTCTACCTCACAGTTTTTTTTTTGCCTTCCTCTGGATCAACTTGCAGGATGACAGGCCGAACTGGATGGACAAATGTCTTTTTTCGGCCTTATGTACTATGTTACTATGTTACTAGTAATGTCTGTCTGCTATTATTTCGAACACAACTGTACCTGTACACATGCAGCCGAGCTAAATTTGATGGTTAACATGCTAAGTAAAAAATGGCACAAGCGGGTTAACCAATTCAGTGTATTTAAATGGCTTTTGTCAAAAGATGGCATGAGATAACACTGTGCCTTGTGTTATCAGAGTCAATTTAAGCTTGTCTACATCTGTAAGTCAAAGAGGTCTCCATTGTGTCTATGGCCCATGTAGCTGCTCTCAAAGTACAGGAAGTCAAAATATATTTTAGGTTTAATGGCCAGTGGGAAAAACTGCACTATTTTAAGATTTTTAAAATTATAGATAGTGTGGGGATTCGCTCTGGTAGGCAGGGTAAGCGGATGCAGAACAGAGGCAAAAACCAGTTTGTAAAACTAAACTTCAGTGTTTATTCACTCACAAGGCAAAAACAAAGCGACATTTTTCAGTCTTAGTGTTCGTTCACACAAAGAAAAGTCCACAGAACAACAAAATCACCTTGTTGGCGGTACAATCTCCAGGGATCCACAACAGGCTTTAGCAGGCATGTTTCCCCAGCGTGCGGCTCTCAGCCCTCTAACACGGCACCATGCCTCAGATCCCAAAACAGAGACACTTTGCTGCTGAGCCCAGCTGTCTTTTAAACTCAGACCGACACTTAAAATCCAGTCCGTTGTGTGACCCCACCTGGCTGCAAATCAGCCCAGCAGCACACACTGGGAGGAAAATACCTGTCTTCCCAGACCATACCATTCACTGTGTCACAATAGTAACATGGAAATTAAATAAATAAATATAAAAATATAGTTAACATTAACAATGTAAAAAAAAGGTCATTGATTGCACATTCATTTTAGGGACATATACAATTTATCCTCTTTTTTTAATCTATTCCTGGTTAAGGCTTCTAAGACTGCATAAAAAAAAAAAGAAAACCTGCACGTGTGACCCTATCTTGACATTTTCATTGGTTTTCTGTTGTGTTAATTAATCACCTCTCAGGACATGCTTGTTTAGTAAATAATTGTATTTCCCATAATATAACAATTTTGGAGCATCTTTCTTTATAACCCTATGCTGTACCATTCCTCTATTATTCCTGTTGGATATTTATAAACAAATTGACAACCGGATGTTACCAGGTAGATGTGTGTCCCTACTGTATATAATAGAACACTTTTCAATCAGTGCTGACAGTGTCAAACTGTGTAGGGACAAATCTCTATTAAAAGGAGTATAATTAAACTCAGATGTCAGTTAATTCATAAATGTCTAGGAGGAATAACAGAGAAACAGCATAATGCAAAATTCAAACAAAAGATGCCCCATAACTGTTATTTTATTGAGAATGCAAGTTTTTACTAAATAAATAAATTAGTGGCTTCACCAAATGTACCGCAGGGTTGGTTGGTGCGCTCCCCGCGACTCACCAAGTGTTGCAAGGTGTGTCGCCATATGCAGCAACCGTCCGTGCCGCTCGTAACCGTGCCTGCTTGTCTTTCTTTACAGGAACCAGCGTGGCGTCCCACGTGGTCTGTTAGGTTCTGCTGTCCGGGCTATGGGAAAGCGGTTCTTTTGTGGGGACGGTGCATAAAAGTGAAGAAAAAGCAGGGGATTAATATCCTTTTTGTGCTAATACGAGGTTGATGCTTTGTTCTTTACACTGTGGCACAAGCGGCGCGGACGGTTACTGCATACGGCGACACACCGGAACTACAGGACTGGTAAAGTACCCCTATGACTTTATGCCATAACTGAAGATTGTGTGTATATTTATACATAAATACAGAGGTTGATTCAGTGACTAAAGGGAAGTGCTATATATAGAGACTGAATGAAAGGCTTTCAGCATGTACGTGAATTGACATATCGAGCGCTCTTACAGAAGTGTGTCAACTAGGGAAACGTACTACAATCATGAGTCTATTTTAAGATACATTGTTTGAACTTCACATTACCCCTATAAACTGAACTAATTGACAATTCAAAAGCAGCACCATCTCAGGCTGATAAATATCAACTGGATCTAGAGACTATATATCACTAACCCAAAGGGTATATATAGCAAACATTATTTAGTCAAACAGGCCCGGCAATATATTCCCTATGCAATTTATTGGATGACAGTCCTCATCTTGTTTAATAGTGTAGGTTTTATACTGTATATTTTATGTTTTTTATTTAGCAAGGTGGATGATTGACTTGCGTGGCCACGCTATTCAACACCCACTATATATATATATATATATATATATATATATATATCTTTTTTACATATATTGGTATTTTTTTTACATATGTTGGTATTTTAATAAATCTTTGATTATTATTATTTGTAAGAAATATTCTGCCTTAAAACTTCAAGTCGTCCATACATATCCAGAAGTTTTAGTGCCCCTCAAACTATCTTACATTTACGTTTTTACTAAAGCAGACATGTCAGTAGTGGTGACAAGTCCTCGTATCAATTTAAAGTTTTCGACAATTGAGTATTTAGTGTTTTAAGTATCACGTTTAAGTTTTCTATTAAAACATCGGAAATTATAAATAGCAACATAAATAAGTTATATTTTCATCAGGATAAGACATAGCCTAAATCAATGTTAAAAAGCTTACGAGCTGTCTACTATACTTTAGGTATCACTATAACGAGACAGAGGTACTAAGCCAGGGCATTCTTAACTTTCAAAGGTTAATTCACTGAGTACAAAAAAAAAATATTAACATTTTTTTAAATGTTAAAAATTGAGCTTCAGATTATCAGGCAAGCAGCAGTGTTCTTCATGAGGATGTTAGCGAGTTATACTGTATGTGCCTAACTATTCCATATACTGGGATGGATTGAAAACATGTTTATACAAATGGGCCATGTATCTAGTATGAGGCTCGTGTTCACCCGCACTGTTCAATCAATAGTATGATGCTTGTGTTCACCCACAATCTGCAATCATAGTATGAGGCTTGTGTTCACCCGCACTCTTCAATCAATAGTATGACACTTGTCTTCACCCACACTCTTCAATCAATAGTATGACACTTGTCTTCACCCACACTCTTCAATCAATAGTATGACACTTGTCTTCACCCACACTCTTCAATCAATAGTGTGAGGCTTGTGTTCACCCACACTCTCCAATCATAGTATGATGCTTGTGTTCACCCACACTCTCCAATCATAGTATGATGCTTGTGTTCACCCACACTCTTCAATTATAGTATAAGGCTTGTGTTCATCTGCACTCTTCAATCATAGTATGAGGCTTGTGGTCATCTGCACTCTTCAATCATAGTATGAGGCTTGTGTTCATCTGCACTCTTCAATCATAGTATGAGGCTTGTGTTCACCCGCACTTTCCAATCAATAGTATGATGCTTGTGTTCACCCACACTCTTCGATCATAGTATGAGGCTTGTGTTCACCCACACTCTTCAATCATAGTATGAAGCTTGTGTTCACCCGCATTCTTCAATCATAGTACTGTTTGACGCTTGTGTTTACCTGCACTCTTCAATCAATAGTATGAGGCTTGTGTTCACCCGCACTTTTCAATCAATAGTATGAGGTTTGTGTTCATCCGCAATCTTCAATTATAGTATGAGACTCGTGTTCACCGACACTCTTTAATCAACACTATGATGCTTGTGTTCGCCTGCACTCTGTAACCAATAGTATGAGGCTTGTGTTCACGCGCTCTCTTCAATTAATAGTATGATGCTTGTGTTCACCCGCACTCTTTAATCATAGTAGACATCATTAAACCTGTATTTCACAACTTTGGAACCATAGCTTAAGAAAAAGTAGTTTATTTAGCTCAGCAGTACCCAGTCACCACACACAGTGCTCAGTGTGAGGGCTTTGTTATGTCTCCCTATATGTATATCAGTACTACTAATGAATCTGGAAAGTTCCTTCATAATCATGTTGTTATCCTCAAAGGGGAACTCCAACAGGGAATTAATAATCCCCAAGTTAAACACAGAAATAATCAAATTGAAAATGCATGTTTTATTTATGACCATATTATTTTTGCTAATTAACCATGATATAAATCTTAACAATAAACCATGATATAAGTTTTGTAAGTTAAGTTTTCTGGAGAAAAAAAAAAGCTGCGCTGTTGTAGAAGCAATTCATACGATTTATCAAAACTAGTGCAAAAGAAAACAGAATGGCAACCAAAGAGATAGATTCTTTCATTTCTACCAAAATATCTCTGAAATAATTAAGGGTAGTATCTGATTGGTTTGTAGGGGTAACTAAACCCATTTTCCTTTGCACCATCTTTTATAAATGTCCCCCATATGTTTTTGCACTAGTAGGATAGCATTTTTTAGGGTAGCATTTTTTCCCCCAAAATACAGAATGCAGGGTGCACTTCTGAATGTAAGAGTATGCCGGCATTGTTTTGAGTCAACACTAATCTCAGTCTTTGAAAGAAGTTAATTTATGAGCACAACCGTTTAAATAAAATGAAAATCCATTGATAAGCCACCATGAAAACTACATATCTGTCTATTTTCCAAGTTATGCAGTCAAGTAAACTAACCGTGCCTCTCTTACCATGGAGCCATAAGCAAAATAAAAGTGCACAGAACTTACTTCCTCACACCATTTTGTGGCAAACTCATGAGCTCATGCTGTCCCATGTCTTTGCACTGTCAAGCAGGGGCGTACCTAGAGCATTTGGCACCCGGGGCGAACCCTTTGTTTAGTGCCCGCAGTTGAGCTAATGTCCCCATAATGTATGCCAGTATAAAATACCTCTATATAGTGCCCCAGTAAATGCCCTCATACTGCTCCTCTCCCCCTTCCCCATAGTGTCCCCCATAATATGCCAGTAAAAAAATGCCCCTTAGTGCCCCCAGCAGATGCCCCTATAGTGCTCCTCCCCCACAATGTGTCAGTAAAAAAATGCCCCTTCTTAGTGCCACCATATGCCCCAATAGTGCTCCACTCCCCCATAGTGCCGCTCTCCCCTATAGTGCCTCCCATAATGTGCCAGTAAAAAAATGCCCCCTTAGTGCCACCAAATGCCAGTGCCCCCCATAATGTTCCAATACAAAAGACCACTTTAGAGCCCCCACTTCCCCATAGTGCCCCCAAATAATGCCCCTATAGTAACACCAGATGCCCCATAGTGCTGCTCTCCCCTATAGTGCCCCCCAGAATGTGCCAATAATAAAAAAAAAAGCCCACAGATACCCCCATGGTGCCCCCCCATAATGTGCCAGTAAGAAATGTCCCCATAGTGCCAGCTCCCCCCCCCATAGTGCCAGCCCCCCCCATAGTGCCAGCTCCCCCCCATAGTGCCAGCTCCCCCCCATAGTGCCAGCTTCCCCCCCCCTATAGTGCCAGCTCCCCCCCCTATAGTGCCAGCTCCCCCCCCTATAGTGCCAGCTCCCCCTATAGTGCCAGATCTCCCCCTATAGTGCCAGATCTCCCCCTATAGTGCCAGATCTCCCCCCTATAGTGACAGCTGTCCCTATAGTGCCCCCCCCATAGTGCCAGATCTCCCCCTATAGTGCCAGATCTCCCCCATAGTGTCAGCTCCCCCTATAGTGCCAGCTGTCCCTATAGTGCCCCCCCCATAGTGCCAGATCTCCCCCTATAGTGCCAGATCTCCCCCCTATAGTGCCAGCTGTCCCTATAGTGCCCCCCCATAGTGCCAGATCTCCCCCTATAGTGCCAGGATCTCCCCCCTATAGTGCCAGGATCTCCCCCCTATAGTGCCAGGATCTCCCCCCTATAGTGCCAGGATCTCCCCCCTATAGTGCCAGGATCTCCCCCCTATAGTGCCAGGATCTCCCCCCTATAGTGCCAGGATCTCCCCCCTATAGTGCCAGGATCTCCCCCCTATAGTGACCCCCCATAGTGCCCCTCCATAGTGCTAGTTCCCCCATAGTGCCAGGGCCCCCCCCCGCCCGCAAAGAGGAAAAAAAAAACCGAATACTTACCTCCATCAGCTCAGCAGCGATGCAAGCCTTTTCCGGCCTGTGTCCCTGCTGTGTGCTGCCGGTCTCAGGTGTCGCGATGATAATGACATCATCGCGCTGCCTGAGCCGGCCTCTGATAGGCTGCAGGCATTAGTGCCTGCGGCCTATCAGAAGAACAGGGGAGGGACACGCCTCTCCCTCCCCTGCCCCACAGCACACAGCGGCCGCAATTACATCCAGGGCCGCGCCGCCTGTGGCGATCGGCGGTGCGGCCCTGAAGAATAAAAAATAATTTTTTTTTTTTTTAAAGACAGGCGGCCTGGCTGGCACCCCCCTTGTGAGTGGCACCCGGGGCGGCCCGCCCCCCCCCCCCCGCCCCCCCCTTAGTACGCCACTGCTGTCAAGACACGTGCTTCTCACCTTCATGTTATGTTAATACCATTCTAATGGTTTTCTTTCTGGAGGTGCACCTAAGGATTTAGTCTGTCACACAGCAGTTGATGCTGAAGCTATCAGTTAACAAAAGTCACTTGACTCCAAATTATTATTTTTCACTACATATCAATGCATATTAAATACAGTATTTCTAGTATATTTGTACATTACAGTGACTCTCCACCTATTGTAAAACTTGCAGTCGCAGCACACCATGAGAGCTCGTAACTGCTAAAGCATACTTAGATCTCTGGTCATGAGAACTAAAGGTTGATAATCTTCATTTATTGTCTGCACAAGACCAGTCTATCAAGGATTTTAACATCAGTAAAGCTTCATGCAAAAAGCTGTTACTCAGCTGTGCCCCTATTGCGTCCCACTTGAATTGTTCTGCAATCTGGAAGAAGCTGTGTGGAACAGAGGCTCGGAAGCCCACGGAAGCACTATGGAGTGCTTCTGTAGGGGTTTTCTCTGTGCCTCCGAACCGCCCAAAAATAGAACATGTTCAATTTTTTTGTGGTGCGGATGAATCACAGACCCATTCAAGTTGAAAGGGTCTGCATCCATCTGTGGCAACCGCACAGATCGTACCTGTGCATTGGGTTTCACATATTGCAGTCCCCAATGCACGGAAGGTCCGGCACACGTTCATGTGCATGAGGCCTAAATCTATATTCAGTGTGATGTGAATAATGCTATGAAATGTAAAAAAAATACACAGTGGGGAGATTTATGAAAGCTCCCCCAGTAAGTTTAATTCAAATGGCATTTGATCTGTTGTGATCAAATACATTGTCAAAAGTGCCATAGGCAAGAACAGAAAACCATTAAGAAAGAGTCTTGGGTTAAATTTGGAGGAAGAATAAGCATTAAAGGTCAAGAAGCAGAGAAAAGATGGTAATACAAATAGTATTAGAGGTTTTGTTAAATTAGTAAAGGTGGTGGAATTAGAGGAATTAGACTTTACTTTTTGGGGAAAAGTTTCTCTGAAACAAAAATTTTGTAAAATAGAACCTCTTTTGGGCTTATCTATTATGTCCTTTCAAATACATGCTTTTGAGAAAGAAAACAAAATAATATGTTAAGTTGCTCTATCACACCTGCGTTCTTGTCTTCCGGCACAGAGTTCCGTCGTCGGGGCTCTATGCCGGAAGAATCCTGATCAGTTTTATCCTAATGCATTCTGAATGGAGTGAAATCCGTTCAGGATGCATCAGGATGTCTTCAGTTCCGGAATGGAACGTTTTTTGGCCGGAGAAAATACCGCAGCATGAAGACTTGCCGCAGGGCCGGATCCGGAATTAATGCCCATTGAAAGGCATTGATCCGGATCCGGCCTTAAGCTAAACGTCGTTTCGGCGCATTGCCGGATCCGACGTTTAGCGTGTAATTCCGGCAAGTGGAGTACACGCCGGATCCGGACAACGCAAGTGTGAAAGAGGCCTTAGAAAGATTAAGGAGAGATGGCCAGTATGCAATGAGTAATAAAGTTATGACAACAGGATCTGATTTACTACATCGGTGTTAAGACTTAAGTTATTATTAATTGAATGTTTAATTAAAATGTTAATATTATGTAGCATGTCAACTGACTGGCTGTCTGGATATGACAGGAACACTGATATGAGCAAATAATGCCATTCAATGTGGTCAACAACTGGTCTTATACTAACACTTTAAGACCATAAATATTAATAGTCTACCTATAATGACAATCTTCTTACAATACCAACAAGATACTGCTTACAACAACCAATAAATTACATCTGTTTAGAGATGAGCAAATCGATCCTTAACTAATTTAATTTATCTTGAATTTCCCAAAACGGTGGATAGACGAATCTGAATCTTTTGTGATTGGATTCTGATGAATCTCTCAAAATAGTGGCCACTAGTGATGAGCGAAGCGAGCTTCGGATGCTAGATCTGAAGTCACTTTGCTCAAAACTTTGGTTTAATGCTGTACGGAGATGCATCTCATTAAAATGTATGGTCTCTGACAAGAGGAAGTCAGGTATTCCAGAAGTCTTGTGAGACTTCGGTGAATAACTTTGGAATTGGATTTTTAAACAAAAATTTTTTTGAAAACTTGGCTTTAGTTCCAAGGTACCAGTTCAAATCCAAAAACATTATAGGAACCATTGAATCCGAAAACACCTGTACTATTAAAATGTAACAATATCTATCCCATATGGCAAATAGCGTAAGGGAAAAAAATCTAAATGGTCAATTCACCATTTTTTGGTCCCTTCACCTCCCCAAAAATTGTAATAAAAAGTGATCAAAAAGTCGTACACACTTCAAAATAGTATCACTAACACAATAACATAACATAATACTATGGTGAATTGCATTTTGTTTTCCAATTCCAATTGACTTTCAGGGCAATCTGACCACTTTTGATTAGGGTTGAATTTTTTTGTACCGGAATCGAAAAATTCATTAGAATCTGAACTGAAAGAAATTTCTAAAAATGTGTTCATATGACTGACTTTTATATTATTTTCCTATTACATGCTTAGTTGTCTTCTTAAGAGCTGTCATCTGGTAGAAAAAAGGTACAGCTTTTATCCAGTTAAGCTACAATAAAATATCAAGTTGAATAGCCAAATGACATATTTTTTCAAATGTGGCAATAAAAGGTAAAAATTTACTTCAACTGTCTAAATACTAATAGGTGTGGAAGATAAAAGTTAGGTATAGTATTTCCTAATGCCAGTTAATACAGTCTTGAGGAGGTTGGGCATTTAAACTATATGGGGCACATTTATTAAGACTAGTGTTTTAGATGCTAGTCTTAATAGGCTCCTGCACTGGTGGTGGATCCACCAGAGTTATGAAGAGGTGTAGGCCTCTGAATAACTTTGGCAGATTCTCTGCCGTTTCTTAATGTAAGACAGCTTCCTAGCAGTCTTACATTTAGACCATTTTCTATGACTAAAACAGGTGTAGAAAATGGTAAGTTGGACCTACCAATCCGTCCTCTTCCCTGCCCACACCACGCCCACTTTTTTAGACTTGGCATGAGTGGGGAGAAGCGCAGATTGTGGCGCAAAGGACCTTTGAGTCACAATTTGCCCCATAAATACGCCTAATTTAAGCGTTTTCCTTTACAGCAAAGTATCTCAATAATGGAGGAAAACACCTCAGTTTTGTCCCCATTCATTGTCAATGGGGACAAAACTGAACTGAACAGAACAGAATGCACCAGAATGCATGTTCCGTTTGGTTGTGTTCCCATGCAGAAAAGACAGACATGCAATGTGACAATGCACTGCAATATAAAGTACAAAAATTGCATGGAAATAACAAGTGCTACACTATAAGTGCGAGATACTTGGCAAATTATTTTGTACAAAATTATTTGAGCCCGTCTGCCAAGCGTCAAGGCGTTCTCTGTTAGACAGGTTCCTACGCTAAATTCTACCTGTTAGGTGCCATAACGGCTACCATACACTTCAGGGAGTGTAGGTTCCACGTACCTGCATTGTAAACTACCTGTTGGGTGCCATGACGGCTACCATCCACGTCAGGGAATGCAGGCTGCACAGCAGGCCCACTCCACAACACCACCGGCGCCTAAAAGCCACCAAGTATCTCGCACTTATAGTGTAGCACTTGTTATTTCCATGCAATTTTTGTACTTTATATTGCAGTGCATTGTCACATTGCATGTCTGTCTTTTATGTTATTTCCTTGCCCCAGCAATGCGCTCCTGCGGTTGTTATGTGACTGAGCCCCTTTTTTGGTTTCCTCTGTGTTCCCATGCAGGACAGATAAATGCTGTGAGCAGTGTTTTTGTGTGCATCATGGAATACTGATTAAGACAGATTTGGCATGAAACACAATGTAAATCAATGGTGCCAGATCAATTTTTCAGGTGCCTATTAACTTACAAAGGATTCAGATTGTTCATTTGGACCCGTTCAGAACAGATGCAGCTGGTTGTATTATCGTAACAGAAGTGTTTTTGCTGATCCTCTGTCGGATCCAGAAAAAACACTGAAGTGAAAGTAGCCTTAGTTGATTAAAAGCACTAACAGATGAAGTGAAACTATTCATTACAGTATCTCATGGCAATGCAACTTGTCAACGGGTGGGATATATTTGACAGCAAGTGAACAATCAGTTCTTAAAGGTGATGTTTTCTGGAAGCAGAAAAATTGACAAAACTTCCAAAGAACAACTTTGGCAAGGACCTAATTGAGAAGGCTACATGTCTGGGTCAGAGGCTCTCCAAAATGGCAAGTTTTGTCGGGTTTAGGTAAAAATGTTCAAGATACTGTAGCTATAGTTACTTTATTGGAAGAAAACCACAGTCACATATTTAGGAGAATATACTTGTATCCAAAGAAAGTTAAAAACAGCAATTTTTAACATATTCTTTTTAAATCATATTTAAAGAAATTATATGCCGCAGACACATTAAGTAAAGACCGGCAACAACATATTAACTAACTTTTCAATGGATTTTAATGGCTTTTGTCATGAGATAACTGAGATAAACACTGTGCCAAGTGTTATCAGAGTAAGTTTTTGATCGGCTACATCTGTAGGTAAAATTTTCCATCAGCAAAGATTTGCAGTCCTAGTCATGTATCTAAATATCATTACCAAGGTACAGTGGCTCGTTTGCATCCCATTCAACCCGCCAGCTGGCACATTTTTGGCTACTTGCATATAACACAAAAGATGCAACACTATGCACTATCACAGTTCTCTCAACAATATGTAACAAAATATATATAATCTCACATATCATTATCTCAATATCAACCCAGTCTTTAAGTTTAAATAACAAGCATCCACTGCCCCCCCCCCCCAAAAAAATAAATAAATTACCACATAGCTCCATTACCTTTGTTCATATTTAAGCCGTCATGACTTGGGCAAGCAATACAACCCGCTTATGTAATATGTAAATAATTTCTTACCATGTTTATTGAAGACACTGGTCCGATGCTGTTGACATATATGTCCACATCAATAACTGTAGGTTTAACTATGGAAAATGAGAAGAAAAAAAAATGAGAAATACATATACATATGTTCTAAATATACAGTGCATATTGTAATAGTCTATAAAAATGTTCTATGTCTGCAACTCATACTACTAGCACTAGTACTGCTGCTTAATAAAAACATTGGGAGTCATTTATGAACAGATATACGCCACTTTTTGGTGTATATCGGTCACAGATTGCAGCACTAAGGGGACGTGGTGTGGGTGGGGACAATGGTGGGCTGGCAGGCCCATCTCATTTATCATTTTTTTACAACTTTTTTAAATGGTCTAAATCCACATCAGCAAGGAAGCTGGCATAGATTTATACAAGTGTAAAGTCCGCCTAGGTTATGTAGAGGCCGCCATTGCAGGAGGGAAAAAAACCGCCATCTAAATCACCATTCTTCATAAATGCCCCCCATTATTTGTTGGGTTGAGGTTTTTATGGAAAAGTATGACTCCACTTGCCATTTCATTTTTTTACAATGAGTCTTTCCATTATAAACTATTGGATCATGTATTCTTTCATTGCTCTGCTATGTATTATTTGTAACATACAAGTGTAGGGAACAGCTAGACTTTTTTTGTAGTGCAGGTCTGTTTTATTACAAAACAGTATTCTATGCAAGGACCTCTGGAAAAGATAGTGTGTAGGATGAGATGCAGCAACACCTACCATGTACATTTATTTAACCTGTAGTCTAGTTTTCTTCATTTGAGTAGACAACATCCTGTACCTGTAAGTTATCTATTCTTGTAGCTTGTGAATTGAATTAAAAGGTTCTCTAAATTACAAAGTTATAAGACTTGGTAAACATTTGGTGGTCATTCACATAAGCAATTCTGAACAGGCATAGGACAAATGTGCATGTTCTGAAAGATTAGAAATAGAGATGAGCAAATAGATTCTGTAATAATTGATGAGGTTCACAAGTTCCCCAAATAAATCTAATTCAGCCTTGGATGAATCACTCAAAATGGTGCAAGTGCAATTTTACTGTAAGAACTGGCTGGGAAAACTGTGGGAGGCTGGAAATGGTAGATTATATGACCCTGGGAGGGAGGGGGCAGCTCTGATTGGATCAGAGGCTGACAGACACATTGCACCAATATACCGCACAATTTTAGTTAAAGCATTGTATTGAAATAACGCAATTAATGTAGCAGTTTCATTCAACATATTTTATTATGTTAATATACCATGCAGTTTTTGTCAAGTGTGTGTGGCGGCAACCAGGTGAGGAGTACAAAGACAAGTGTGTCTTGCCTACAGTCAAGCATGGTGGTGAGATTGTCATTGTTTGGGGCAGCATGAGTGCTGCCAGCTGTGGGGAGTTACAGTTCATTGAGGGAACCATGAATGCCAACATGTACTGTGACATATTGAAGCAGAGTATGATCCCCTCCCTTTGGAAACTGGTCCACAAGACAGTAGTCCAACATAACCACACCAAACACACCTCCAAAACTACCACTGCCTTGATAAAGAAACTGGTGGTAAAGGTGCTAGACTGGCCAAGCAGGTCTCCAGACCTAAACCTTATTGAGCATCTGTGGGGCATCCTCAAATGTAAGGTGGTGGAGTGCAAGGTCTCTAACATCCACCAACTCTGTGATATCTTCATGGAGGAGTGGTGGATTCCAGTGGCAATCCCTGTAAAGCTCTAGTAAGCTCCATGCCCAAGAAAATTAAGGCAGTGCTGAAAAATAATGGTGGCCACACAAAATATTGACACTTTGGGCACAGTTTGGCCATTTTCATTTAGGAGTGTACTCACTTTTGTCACCAGTGGTTTAGACATTAATAGCTGTCTGTTGAGTTATTTTCAGGGGTCAGCAAATTTACACTGTTATACAAGAGGTACACCGACTACTTTACATTGTATGAAAATGTCATTTCTTTGGTGTTGTCTCATGAAAATATATAATAAAATATTTACAAAAATGCGAGGGGTTTACTCACTTTTGTGAATGTGTATGAGAGACTGGTAAGGGAGTCATGAGAGATAGCTACTGTATGTGTATGGCCACCCTAAGAATGTGTTGGTATGATATATGCAATCACAGTTCTTACTTATAAAAGCCCCTTTACACAGACCAACACAGCGGGAATTACCTGCTTGTTACAAGAGGTGAACGCTGCATTTACTCTAGCGAAAATAATTGCTCATCCCCATTCACTTTCAATATTTCTAGGCAGTGAATCGTTGTTTAGACAGCACAATCTGCTGCCCAGAAATGATGGTGATGCCTTCACCTGATGAATGAGCACTTGCTCATTCATCAGGTGATCACCGACACCTTTAGACAAAACAATTATCAGGAAGAAAACTTCTCCATAATTGCTCTGATCATTGGCCTGTGTAAATGCCCCTTAACACAAAGACTAACACTGATCACAGGTATGGTTGTTAGCAGAATGATTTACAAACATACATTTTACTTTACGTCAATTGAAGGAATCACATAACCACACTCCATTTGTGCTGATTAGATTGTGACTAGAGTTGAGCGAACACCTGGATGTTCGGGTTCGAGAAGTTCGGCCGAACATCCCGGAAATGTTCGGGTTCGGGATCCGAACCCGATCCGAACTTCGTCCCGAACCCGAACCCCATTGAAGTCAATGGGGACCCGAACTTTTCGGCACTAAAAAGGCTGTAAAACAGCCCAGGAAAGAGCTAGAGGGCTGCAAAAGGCAGCAACATGTAGGTAAATCCCCTGCAAACAAATGTGGATAGGGAAATGAATTAAAATAAAAATTAAATAAATAAAAATTAACCAAAATCAATTGGAGAGAGGTTCCATAGCAGAGAATCTGGCTTCCCGTCACCCACCACTGGAACAGTCCATTCTCAGATATTTAGGCCCCGGCACCCAGGCAGAGGAGAGAGGTCCCGTAACAGAGAATCTGTCTTCATGTCAGCAGAGAATTAGTCTGCATGTCATAGCAGAGAATGAGGCTTCACGTCAGCCACCACTGCAACAGTCCATTGGCATATATTTAGGCCCAGCACCCAGGCAGAGGAGGGAGGTCCCGTAACAGAGAATCTGTCTTCATGTCAGCAGAGAATTAGTCTGCATGTCATAGCAGAGAATGAGGCTTCACGTCAGCCACCACTGCAACAGTCCATTGGCATATATTTAGGCCCAGCACACACACAGGCAGAGGAGAGAGGTCCCGTAACAGACAATCTGTCTTCATGTCAGCAGAGAATTAGTCTGCATGTCATAGCAGAGAATGAGGCTTCACGTCAGCCACCACTGCAACAGTCCATTGGCATATATTTAGGCCCAGCACACACACAGGCAGAGGAGAGAGGTCCCGTAACAGAGAATCTGTCTTCATGTCAGCAGAGAATCAGTCTTCATATCATAGCAGAGAATCAGGCTTCACGTCACCCACCACTGTAAGAGTCAATTTTCATAAATTTAGGCCCAGAACCCAGGCAGAGGAGAAAGGTCCCGTAACAGACAATCTGGCTTCATGTCAGCAGAGAATCAGTCTTCATATCATAGCAGAGAATCAGGCTTCACGTCACCCACCACTGTAAGAGTCAATTTTCATAAATTTAGGCCCAGAACCCAGGCAGAGGAGAAAGGTCCCGTAACAGACAATCTGGCTTCATGTCAGCAGAGAATCAGTCTTCATATCATAGCAGAGAATCAGGCTTCACGTCACCCACCACTGTAAGAGTCAATTTTCATAAATTTAGGCCCAGAACCCAGGCAGAGGAGAAAGGTCCCGTAACAGACAATCTGGCTTCATGTCAGCAGAGAATCAGTCTTCATATCATAGCAGAGAATCAGGCTTCACGTCACCCACCACTGTAAGAGTCAATTTTCATAAATTTAGGCCCAGAACCCAGGCAGAGGAGAAAGGTCCCGTAACAGACAATCTGGCTTCATGTCAGCAGAGAATCAGTCTTCATATCATAGCAGAGAATCAGGCTTCACGTCACCCACCACTGTAAGAGTCAATTTTCATAAATTTAGGCCCAGAACCCAAGCAGAGGAGAAAGGTCCCGTAACAGACAATCTGGCTTCATGTCAGCAGAGAATCAGTCTTCATATCATAGCAGAGAATCAGGCTTCACGTCACCCACCACTGTAAGAGTCAATTTTCATAAATTTAGGCCCAGAACCCAGGCAGAGGAGAAAGGTCCCGTAACAGACAATCTGGCTTCATGTCAGCAGAGAATTAGTCTGCATGTCATAGCAGAGAATGAGGCTTCACGTCACCCACCACTGCAACAGTCCATTGGCATATATTCAGGCCCAGTACCCAGGCAGAGGAGAGAGGTCCCGTAACAGAGGATCTGGCTTCATGTCAGCAGAGAATCAGTCTGCATGTCATAGCAGAGAATCAGGCTTCACGTCAGCCACCACTGCAACAGTCCATTGTCATAAATTTAGGCCCAGCACCCAGGCAGAGGAGAGAGGTCCCGTAACAGAGGATCTGGCTTCATGTCAGCAGAGAATCAGTCTGCATGTCATAGCAGAGAATCAGGCTTCACGTCAGCCACCACTGCAACAGTCCATTGTCATAAATTTAGGCCCAGCACCCAGGCAGAGGAGAGAGGTCCCGTAACAGACAATCTGGCTTCATGTCAGCAGAGAATTAGTCTGCATGTCATAGCAGAGAATCAGGCTTCATGTCAGCCACCACTGCAACAGTCCATTGGCATATATTTAGGCCTAGCACACAGGCAGAGGAGAGGTTCATTCAACTTTGGGTAGCATCGCAATATAATGGTAAAATGAAAATAAAAATAGGATTGAATGAGGAAGTGCCCTGGAGTCCAATAATATATGGTTATGGGGAGGTAGTTAATGTCTAATCTGGACAAGGGACGGACAGGTCCTGTGGGATCCATGCCTGGTTCATTTTTATGAACGTCAGCTTGTCCACATTGGCTGTAGACAGGCGGCTGCGTTTGTCTGTAATGACGCCCCCTGCCGTGCTGAATACACGTTCAGACAAAACGCTGGCTGCCGGGCAGGCCAGCACCTCCAAGGCATAAAAGGCTAGCTCTGGCCACGTGGACAATTTAGAGACCCAGAAGTTGAATGGGGCCGAACCATCAGTCAGTACGTGGAGGGGTGTGCACACGTACTGTTCCACCATGTTAGTGAAATGTTGCCTCCTGCTAACACGTTGCGTATCAGGTGGTGGTGCAGTTAGCTGTGGCGTGTTGACAAAAGTTTTCCACATCTCTGCCATGCTAACCCTGCCCTCAGAGGAGCTGGCCGTGACACAGCTGCCTTGGCGACCTCTTGCTCCTCCTCTGCCTTGGCCTTGGGCTTCCACTTGTTCCCCTGTGACATTTGGGAATGCTCTCAGTAGCGCGTCTACCAACGTGCGCTTGTACTCGCGCATCTTCCTATCACGCTCCAGTGCAGGAAGTAAGGTGGGCACATTGTCTTTGTAGCGTGGATCCAGCAGGGTGGCAACCCAGTAGTCCGCACAGGTTAAAATGTGGGCAACTCTGCTGTCGTTGCGCAGGCACTGCAGCATGTAGTCGCTCATGTGTGCCAGGCTGCCCAGGGGTAAGGACAAGCTGTCCTCTGTGGGAGGCGTATCGTCATCGTCCTGCCTTTCCCCCCAGCCACGCACCAGTGATGGACCCGAGCTGCGTTGGGTGCCACCCCGCTGTGACCATGCTTCATCCTCATCCTCCTCCACCTCCTCCTCATCCTCGTCCTCCTCGTCCTCCAGTAGTGGGCCCTGGCTGGCCACATTTGTACCTGGCCTCTGCTGTTGCAAAAAACCTCCCTCTGAGTCACTTCGAAGAGACTGGCCTGAAAGTGCTAAAAATGACCCCTCTTCCTCATCCTCCTCCTCCTCCTCCTGGGCCACCTCCTGTTCCATCATCGCCCTAAGTGTTTTCTCAAGGAGACATAGAAGTGGTATTGTAACGCTGATAACGGTGTCATCGCCACTGGCCATGTTGGTGGAGTACTCGAAACAGCGCAATAGGGCACACAGGTCTCGCATGGAGGCCCAGTCATTGGTGGTGAAGTGGTGCTGTTCTGTAGTGCGACTGACCCGTGCGTGCTGCAGCTGAAACTCCACTATGGCCTGCTGCTGCTCGCACAGTCTGTCCAGCATGTGCAAGGTGGAGTTCCACCTGGTGGGCACGTCGCATATGAGGCGGTGAGCGGGAAGGCCGAAGTTACGCTGTAGCGCAGACAGGCGAGCAGCGGCAGGATGTGAACGCCGGAAGCGCGAACAGACGGCCCGCACTTTATGCAGCAGCTCTGACATGTCGGGGTAGTTGTGAATGAACTTCTGCACCACCAAATTCAGCACATGCGCCAAGCAAGGGATGTGCGTCAAATTGGCTAGTCCCAGAGCTGCAACGAGATTTCGCCCATTATCACACACCACCAGGCCGGGCTTGAGGCTCACCGGCAGCAACCACTCGTCGGTCTGTTGTTCTATACCCCGCCACAACTCCTGTGCGGTGTGGGGCCTGTCCCCCAAACATATGAGTTTCAGAATGGCCTGCTGACGTTTACCCCGGGCTGTGCTGAAGTTGGTGGTGAAGGTGTGTGGCTGACTGGATGAGCAGGTGGAAGAAGAGGAGGAGGAAGCCGAGAAGGAGGAGGTGGCAACAGGAGGCAAAGAATGTTGCCCTGCGATCCTTGGCGGCGGAAGGACGTGCGCCAAACAGCTCTCCGCCTGGGGCCCAGCTGCCACTACATTTACCCAGTGTGCAGTTAGGGAGATATAGCGTCCCTGGCCGTGCTTACTGGTCCACGTATCTGTGGTTAGGTGGACCTTGCCACAGATGGCGTTGCGCAGTGCACACTTGATTTTATCGGATACTTGGTTGTGCAGGGAAGGCACGGCTCTCTTGGAGAAGTAGTGCCGGCTGGGAACAACATACTGTGGGACAGCAAGCGACATGAGCTGTTTGAAGCTGTCTGTGTCCACCAGCCTAAATGACAGCATTTCATAGGCCAGTAGTTTAGAAATGCTGGCATTCAGGGCCAGGGATCGAGGGTGGCTAGGTGGGAATTTACGCTTTCTATCAAATGTTTGTGAGATGGAGAGCTGAACGCTGGCGTGTGACATGGTTGAGACGCTTGGTGACGGAGGTGGTGGTGGTGGTGGTACATCCCCTGTTTGCTGGGCGGCAGGTGCCAACGTTCCTCCAGAGGCGGAGGAAGAGGCCGAGGCGGCAGCAGCAGAATAGGCCGAGGCGGCAGCAGCAGAAGAGGTAGCAGGGGGAGCCTGAGTGACTTCCTTGGTTTTAAGGTGTTTACTCCACTGCAGTTCATGCTTTGCATGCAGGTGCCTGGTCATGCAGGTTGTGCTCAGGTTCAGAACGTTAATGCCTCGCTTCAGGCTCTGATGGCACAGCGTGCAAACCACTCGGGTCTTGTCGTCAGCACATTGTTTGAAGAAGTGCCATGCCAGGGAACTCCTTGAAGCTGCCTTTGGGGTGCTCGGTCCCAGATGGCGGCGGTCAGTAGCAGGCGGAGTCTCTTGGCGGCGGGTGTTCTGCTTTTGCCCACTGCTCCCTCTTTTGCTACGCTGTTGGCTCGGTCTCACCACTGCCTCTTCCTCCGAACTGTGAAAGTCAGTGGCACGACCTTCATTCCATGTGGGGTCTAGGACCTCATCGTCCCCTGCATCGTCTTCCACCCAGTCTTGATCCCTGACCTCCTGTTCAGTCTGCACACTGCAGAAAGACGCAGCAGTTGGCACCTGTGTTTCGTCATCATCAGAGACATGCTGAGGTGGTATTCCCATGTCCTCATCATCAGGAAACATAAGTGGTTGTGCGTCAGTGCATTCTATGTCTTTCACCGCTGGGGAAGGGCTAGGTGGATGCCCTTGGGAAACCCTGCCAGCGGAGTCTTCAAACAGCATAAGAGACTGCTGCATAACTTGAGGCTGAGACAGTTTCCCTGGTATGCATGGGGGTGATGTGACAGACTGATGGGGTTGGTTTTCAGGCGCCATCTGTGCGCTTTCTGCAGAAGACTGGGTGGGAGATAATGTGAACGTGCTGGATCCACTGTCGGCCACCCAATTGACTAATGCCTGTACCTGCTCAGGCCTTACCATCCTTAGAACGGCATTGGGCCCCACCATATATCGCTGTAAATTCTGGCGGCTACTGGGACCTGAGGTAGTTGGTACACTAGGACGTGTGGATGTGGCAGAACGGCCACGTCCTCTCCCAGCACCAGAGGGTCCACTAACACCACCACGACCATGTCCACGTCCGCGTCCCTTACTAGATGTTTTTCTCATTGTTATGGTTCACCACAACAACAAATATATTATTTGGCCCAATGTATTGTATTCAAATTCAGCGGGATATAAATTTGAGGCCTAGTATTTAGGCGCTGGGTGACCGGTATGGATTTAGTGACAGAATTAGACTTGGAAATGCACAGAAGCGTGTGTGTGAAGTTATTCTGAATGACCCAATGTGCACCTTGAATATTATATACCCTTTTTGGGATAGATTTCAAATAGCTCTGATATAGCAGGAACCACTAAATTATGAAATTGCTAAATTGGGAATTGTACTTCAACCCAGAACAAAAAATGTGCTTTGACGGACACTAAATATCTTGCCCAGCAACAACAGTACAGCGGTGGGTAACGAGAGATTTAGAGGGATTTAAATTTGAGGCCTAGTATTTAGGCGCTGGGTGACAGGTATGGGTTTAGTGACAGAATTAGACTTGGAAATACACAGTAGCGGGTGTGTGTGAAGTTATTCTGAATGATCCAATGTGCACCTTCAATATTATATACCCTTTTAGGGATAGATTTCAAATAGCTCTGATATAGCAGAAACCACTAAATTATGAAATTGCTAAATTGGGAATTGTACTTCAACCCAGAACAAAAAATGTGCTTTGACGGACACTAAATATCTTGCCCAGCAACAACAGTACAGCGGTGGGTAACGAGAGATTTAGAGGGATTTAAATTTGAGGCCTAGTATTTAGGCGCTGGGTGACAGGTATGGGTTTAGTGACAGAATTAGACTTGGAAATGCACAGAAGCGTGTGTGTGTGAAGTTATTCTGAATGACCCAATGTGCACCTTCAATATTATATACCCTTTTAGGGATAGATTTCAAATAGCTCTGATATAGCAGAAACCACTAAATTATGAAATTGCTAAATTGGGAATTGTACTTCAACCCAGAACAAAAAATGTGCTTTGACGGACACTAAATATCTTGCCCAGCAACAACAGTACAGCGGTGGGTAACGAGAGATTTAGAGGGATTTAAATTTGAGGCCTAGTATTTAGGCGCTGGGTCACCGGTATGGATTTAGTGACAGAATTAGACTTGGAAATGCACAGAAGCGTGTGTGTGAAGTTATTCTGAATGACCCTATGTGCACCTTCAATATTATATACCCTTTTAGGGATAGATTTCAAATAGCTCTGATATAGCAGAAACCACTAAATTATGAAATTGCTAAATTGGGAATTGTACTTCAACCCAGAACAAAAAATGTGCTTTGACGGACACTAAATATCTTGCCCAGCAACAACAGTACAGCGGTGGGTAACGAGAGATTTAGAGGGATTTAAATTTGAGGCCTAGTATTTAGGCGCTGGGTCACCGGTATGGATTTAGTGACAGAATTAGACTTGGAAATGCACAGAAGCGTGTGTGTGAAGTTATTCTGAATGACCCTATGTGCACCTTCAATATTATATACCCTTTTAGGGATAGATTTCAAATAGCTCTGATATAGCAGAAACCACTAAATTATGAAATTGCTAAATTGGGAATTGTACTTCAACCCAGAACAAAAAATGTGCTTTGACGGACACTAAATATCTTGCCCAGCAACAACAGTACAGCGGTGGGTAACGAGAGATTTAGAGGGATTTAAATTTGAGGCCTAGTATTTAGGCGCTGGGTCACCGGTATGGATTTAGTGACAGAATTAGACTTGGAAATGCACAGAAGCGTGTGTGTGAAGTTATTCTGAATGACCCTATGTGCACCTTCAATATTATATACCCTTTTAGGGATAGATTTCAAATAGCTCTGATATAGCAGAAACCACTAAATTATGAAATTGCTAAATTGGGAATTGTACTTCAACCCAGAACAAAAAATGTGCTTTGACGGACACTAAATATCTTGCCCAGCAACAACAGTACAGCGGTGGGTAACGAGAGATTTAGAGGGATTTAAATTTGAGGCCTAGTATTTAGGCGCTGGGTCACCGGTATGGATTTAGTGACAGAATTAGACTTGGAAATGCACAGAAGCGTGTGTGTGAAGTTATTCTGAATGACCCTATGTGCACCTTCAATATTATATACCCTTTTAGGGATAGATTTCAAATAGCTCTGATATAGCAGAAACCACTAAATTATGAAATTGCTAAATTGGGAATTGTACTTCAACCCAGAACAAAAAATGTGCTTTGACGGACACTAAATATCTTGCCCAGCAACAACAGTACAGCGGTGGGTAACGAGAGATTTAGAGGGATTTAAATTTGAGGCCTAGTATTTAGGCGCTGGGTCACCGGTATGGATTTAGTGACAGAATTAGACTTGGAAATGCACAGAAGCGTGTGTGTGTGAAGTTATTCTGAATGACCCTATGTGCACCTTCAATATTATATACCCTTTTAGGGATAGATTTCAAATAGCTCTGATATAGCAGAAACCACTAAATTATGAAATTGCTAAATTGGGAATTGTACTTCAACCCAGAACAAAAAATGTGCTTTGACGGACACTAAATATCTTGCCCAGCAACAACAGTACAGCGGTGGGTAACGAGAGATTTAGAGGGATTTAAATTTGAGGCCTAGTATTTAGGCGCTGGGTGACAGGTATGGGTTTAGTGACAGAATTAGACTTGGAAATACACAGTAGCGGGTGTGTGTGAAGTTATTCTGAATGACCCAATGTGCACCTTCAATATTATATACCCTTTTTGGGATAGATTTCAAATAGCTCTGATATAGCAGGAACCACTAAATTATGAAATTGCTAAATTGGGAATTGTATTTCAACCCAGAACAAGAAATGTGCTTGAACGGACACTAAATAACTCGCCCAGCTACAGCACTAGGGACAGATTTAGCTGGATATAAATTTGAGGCCTAGTATTTAGGCGCTGGGTGACCGGTATGGATTTAGTGACAGAATTAGACTGGGATATGGCCAAAAAATAAACAGACTATTGCTGGTTAAATGCACTTGGTGTGACAGCTTCACCCTGATGTAGGCTTTAGCCAAAAAACAACCACACCATTGAGGGTTAAATGCACTTGGTGACAGGCGCAGCTTGCCCCTGATTTTGTATATGGCCAAAAAATGAACAGACTATTGCTGGTTAAATGCACTTGGTGTGACAGCTTCACCCTGATGTAGGCTTTAGCCAAAAAACAACCACACCATTGAGGGTTAAATGCACTTGGTGACAGGCGCAGCTTGCCCCTGATTTTGTATATGGCCAAAAAATGAACAGACTATTGCTGGTTAAATGCACTTGGTGTCACAGCTTCACCCTGATGTAGGCTTTAGCCAAAAAACAACCACACCATTGAGGGTTAAATGCACTTGGTGACAGGCGCAGCTTGCCCCTGATTTTGTATATGGCCAAAAAATGAACAGACTATTGCTGGATAAATGCACTTGGTGTGACAGCTTCACCCTGATGTAGGCTTTAGCCAAAAAACAACCACACCATTGAGGGTTAAATGCACTTGGTCGCAGCTTGTGCTGGCGCACCACAAGACACAAAATGGCCGCCGATCACCCCAGAAAAATGAGACTGACAAACGGTCTGTGCAGCCTAAAAACAGTGAGCAATTGAGGATCAGCAGCTCAATGATCCACAGCTGCAGATCGATCAGTTAATCAAGTCCTTTGGAGGAGTTAATCTGCCTAATCTCGCCCTACTGTCGCAGCCGCAACCTCTCCCTACGCTAATCAGAGCAGAGTGACGGGCGGCGCTATGTGACTCCAGCTTAAATAGAGGCTGGGTCACATGGTGCTCTGGCCAATCACAGCCATGCCAATAGTAGGCATGGCTGTGATGGCCTCTTGGGGCAAGTAGTATGACGCTTGTTGATTGGCTGCTTTGCAGCCTTTCAAAAAGCGCCAAGAAAGCGTCACAAAAGCGCGAAGAAAGCGACGAACACCGAACCCGAACCCGGACTTTTACGAAAATGTCCGGGTTCGGGTCCGTGTCACGGACACCCCAAAATTCGGTACGAACCCGAACTATACAGTTCGAGTTCGCTCATCCCTAATTGTGACAAACAATAAAATAATTCAGGTTAAAATCTTCCTTGTTTCCTCGGTAAACACTAGGGAATTGTCTGCCCTTATGAATAGAAAAGGGGGCAAATAAAAAATGAATTAGTTTTAATATGAAAGGACTAAGAGCAGTCTAAACCAACAAAGCTATTTTATTTTTGATAACTGCCTCTTTGTGTAATTTTTGGGGGGAAAACAATTTTAAACAAAGTAAATCAAAATTTTAATATAGACATCTGAAAATGAATGCGAAACTGCTCTGCAACCTGCAATTTCAGCAAGTAGAGTTTGAGCAGCATGACATTTATTTATTACTTTTTATTAAAATTCAAACAACTAAATTACTAACAGTAGTTGATTTGTAAATGGGTAAAGATTCAACCTGTCTTGTGGGTAAAGATAACAGAAGAGAGGATTTGTACTCTGTCTTGCATATAAAGATAACACCACTTCATGCAAAAACTCGCTTTTTGATTTAGTGGGAAAAAAATATATATAGATTATTTTCTGACCAGTCATATAAAACTTGGCCATAACACATAAAATTGTGTGTTTCAAGCAATTCTTAAATCTGATTCATGGCTGAATAATAAGAGCTGAAAGTTATGTAAACGTCATAAATTGCCAAAATGAACAGACTACTAATGAGGGAATGATTAAGTATCCTGACAAATAGTAAATATACACGATTTTTTCATTACATTGAAGAAAAATAAATAAAATCTGGCCAATCAGTATTCACATCAGGCTGACAATTGTTTTTGATGCAAGTGAATTAATGTACTACCTCCTGAACATTTATCTTTATAATTGCCATGAGGATGACGTACGTGGTTAATAAATTTAAACAAAAGCATGAAGAAAATTTCACTTCTAAATTGTTCACATTATTTTTTTTATAAAATACCAATCATACAAAATTAGGTAAATGGAAATTCAGGTTTATTTAACATCACAAATTTAACACTGCATAGCATATTTGGTATTAATTATATTTACTCTTATCTCAGACTATTTCCATGGACTACCATACTTAAAGGGGTTCTCTAGTTTTTAATTTCTGAGAAAAAAAAAAAAACCATACTGTCTGTCACTCCATTCTGGCTTCCTGGGTCACATGCGATGCTGCATCTAGTGACTGACCTCAGCAGTGTTGTGTCCTCTGTTTGAAATCCTTTGATCACCATTGAGGTCAGTCATTGGCTACAGGGGTGCATTTGATCCCTTCCATCTGGATGTTTACAGACAAAGACAGCAATACCAGGGAAGGGAGTTGGAATGGAGCGGCAGGGAGCAGGCAAATATGGTTTGAATTTAAAGGTGCAAAAAAAAAGAAAGCTAGATAACCCATTTAATGATAAGAAGACAAAGAACAATAGTGTATCTACTAACAGTAAAGACAGTTTGTTATCATTAATAATAATACTAATGCATTGTATTTACAGCCCAGAACCCCTTCTGTTTCAGCACTGCATTCTAGTCTCCCGGCAGTGCTTTGTTGTTCTGATTACAGCAGTGATATGCCAGTATATAGCAGGTAACTGCCTCAGCCAATCACTGGCACCAGTGGTCTTGTGCAATACTCCAGATCACTGAAGACAGTGAATGGATGCAGTATATATGCACATTGTTGCTGCAGCCAAAAGATGTCATGGCTTCAGCGGTGAAAAGGTAAGGATCAGCAGTCCCGAAATGGAGGGATACGGCATTATGTTTTTTTTTGTTTTGTTTTTTCTTACAGTATTTCCCATCTCATGCAAGTTAAATAGCATGATAATTTTATAGTTTGTGTAATTATGGGCACATAGATCAAGACTCTGGGTCTATGCAGATATCTGATTGGAGCTGACCTAGTGACTTCTTTTTTTGTTTTCTCTTTATCTCTTTATTATGGCTTCGGGAGGGCGGAAGGGGCAGGGGTGACACCATTTTCTACCGCACCGGGTGACACCAGCCATAGCAACGCCACTGCAGGAACCCAGCTCTAAGTTGAATTTGCAATGCGATTAATATAACCTGTATTAATCGCATTGCGATTACAACTTGGTCAACTTTATGACACTGCAGCTTCAGAATGAATCTAAGATGGATGCTGTCCTTGCCTTTTGATAGGAGGTGGGAGGGTCTGGGAGGGAGGGTATGCTAATTGGCTGGAATGTGTCTGCTGACTGTGAGGTACAGGGTCAAAGTTTGCTCAATGATGGTGTATAAGAGGCGGACCGAACATCGCATATGTTTGCCCGCCGCGGAGAACGCATACAAGCTATGTTCGCCGGCGAATAGTTCAGGACATCTCTACTGATCCCATAATGGGGAAAAAAACATTAAAGGTACCTTTAAAGGTGGTGGTGCACGCAGATGGGGATCCTGGCTAATGGTCCCAATGTCTAGGAAAATGAAAAAAATCCGCAGCACTTGCCAGTGTGGAAAATCAGATGGTGATTTATTCACAAATCAGCATAGTAAAAGCAACGTTTTTACCTTCATCGGTCTTTCTCAAGCATTTGAGAAAGACCGATGAAGGTCGAAACATCGCTTTTACCATGCTGATTTGTGAATAAATCACCACCTGATTTTCCACACTAGCGAGTTCTGCGGATTTTTTGCATTATCCAAGCCACATATTTTCTCCACAAGTGTCTATATTTTTTGTCAGGTTCAATACACATCCCATATCCTTTAAATATGACGGGGCCTTTACAACATACTTCTGCAGGAAATGATCTATATATTCTGTTAATCGACTCATCAAGGAGTTAATCCCGGACACAATGGGTCTCCACAGAGGATTGGTTGTATTTTTGTGGATCCTGGGGAGTTGATAAATTACAGGGATCACAGGAAATTTTATCAGATAATCAAGTTCTTTTTTTATTTAAGATCCCTTCATCAAATCCTTTTTGTAACAAGGAATTAAGTTCTTTTTTAAAATCCATCGTGGGGTCTTTTTTCAAAAGCTGATATGTGGTTGTGTCAGTTAACTGTCCTTGACAAGTCGATTAGTATATAGATCATTTCCTGCAGAAGTATGTTGTAAAGGCCCCATCATATTTAAAGGATACTGGATGTGTATTGAACCTGACAAAAAATATAGACACTTGTGGAGAAAATATGTGGCTTGGTACAGTAGATGTTACGTCACTGTAAACTATTATACCAAAAGACTTGGGTATTAGAGCTATTCAGGAAGTATTAACAGCAGATCCAGAAATGACAAAAGAACAAGGAGATTTTATTGTGGAATGTGTAGATTTCTGTCTAACACACAATTATTTCTGGTTCAAGGAGAACTACTACCTCCAGAAATTCGGGACTGCGATGGGGGCGAAATTTGCCCCAAGTTTCGCCAACATGGGAATCAGAGAGAATAACCCCCCTTCCAAAGAAAAAGACTGAGTTTGGCCAACTTAACATATGGCGAAGATTTATAGATTATTGTTTCCTTATTTGGGAAGGAGAAAAAAAGAGGTTTAGAAGAATTAATTGCACAGTTAAATGTTAATGATTGGAATATCAACTTCACAAGCAGCATCAGTGACAAGAGGTGAATTTTCTCGATCTTACGATCTTTATAGAAGATGGGCAGCTTAAAACAAAGACCTTTTTTTTTTAAACGGATGTGAATGGTTATATTGAACTGACCAGTTGTCACTATGGCCCATGGCTAAATAAAAGGGACAGATTGGGAGAATTCACAGAAATTGTACCGATGCTGCGACCTTCCAAAAACAAAGCTCACTGATCCAGTATCGCTTCCTGGAAAAGGGATATAATAAAGAGAAATGTAGCCGTGAGATTCAGAAAAACGGGGATAAGAAAGGGTTAATGAATAAAGTACAGGAAAGAAAGAAGAATAAGAAAGATTTTAGATTTGCCTCTCACCAAATATACAGTCCAAGCAGGCCTCATCAAAAACGCCATTAGAAAAAATTGGAGTGTACTCAAGAATAATCCGATCATAGTGCAGAAATTCACAGTCATACCGATTTTATTTTTAAAAAGGTACTAAATAAAAAAAAATTGACTGGTTCACAGTGTGATTAAAAATAAAGAAGAAAGAAGAAAAGAAAACAATAGCATTTAATGGTGCAGTTTTTGTCTCCCGTGTAAGAATAGAAACAATGAAAAGAAAAAATGAAAACCACAGTGATCCATTAGACTAAAAGAAATAAAGATATTAAATTCAAAGGGCATATTACGTGTGACAGTATAGCGGTTGTATACATGCTGGAGTGCCCTTGCGGTCTCCAGTACGTGGGTTGCATAATGAGAAAATAAAAAATTTGGATACAGGAACACATCAATAATATTAAAAAGGGACTGGAGACCCATGGGGTATCCATGCATTTTAAAAAAGTCCACCCAAAAAAACCTAAAGGACTTTTATTCACTGGATTAGAAGTGGTTAAAAATGACTAGTGGGGAGGAGATGCAATTAAAAAGGTAGACCGGCGGGAGGTTAGCTGGATCTATGAGCTGGATACTATCCAGCCACAGGGACTTAATGTCGAATTGGATTTAAAATCATGTTTGGTGGAATAAAGTAACTGATTTCGAAAAAAGAAAAAGATCGATCACCGTTAGCCAATGAAGTGAGGGAGGTGTGTTTTTGAAAGAAGGCATGACGATTTAGACCAATCATAACAGTAAAGTGTGTACTAGGGAAGTGTTTAGACTCTGTTGTCATGAATGGGGATAGTAAGTGAGTGATTAAGAGTGGTCCTCATGAATGAATGAACATGAAATTTAATGAAGAGAAAACTATAGCGAGGATGCGATTATACTGTAGAAGCTAAAAGAAAAAGTCTTATAAAAGTCTTAACCTGGTTATAAATGTTTTATGAATTTTATGGTATTTAATTTTATGATTTGTTTATGGGGGAGGGGGGTATGTAACATGTGGAAGGAAGATTATGGCGACGCCCCTGACAAAGCGTGGAGCGAAACCCGGGTCAGGCAGATTTGAAAAATACAGCCTTGACTGCTTTGTTTTATCTAATGTTTGTGAATATAATAAATATTTTTTAGATAATCACCTGTTAGTAGTGCTTCACTATTTGAGTAATCCTTGTTTTAGTGGTGGTGAAGAGACGTGGATAAAGTAGAGCCGTGGAGCGATACTATGTGTCTATATATCAAGCTGCGCTTGTGCCTCAGTGCTTATAGTGGGAACCTGATTTACTTGTCTGTGTCAGAAATTTTGGACGCCTCAAGATTGAAGAGGTTTAACCTTCCACATAGGGAACATGCGGTCCCTCAAAAACGGATGCATTAAAACTGTGCCTTCTGCCAGAGCACAAGAAAAACAATCATCCACAATACCGAGCTTCATGTCCCAGTTTACAGGGAAGCGCAGGACACCACTCTTGAAGTCAGACCAGTGCGACCAGGTGGTCGGTTGGATTGCAGAAGATAATGCTTCCAGTCGCTTAAGCACCACCCTGTCTTCCACCAAGTCCAGTCTTGGTAGCCAAGAGTCTGCTCAACACAATCCTCACCCTGATCCTCCTTCCACCCACCATGGAGAGACTGGCCAAATAAGTGATCCCACACTAGGATATTCCGAGGAGCTATTTTCAGCTCCATTCCTTGATTTGGCCCTCTCGCCAAGCACGCTTGAAGAGGGACAGATCTTGAGCCCTGATTCCCAAACTCTTGAGCAACCCCAGTCACAAGAAGATGACGGTGGGGAACAGCAACTACTGTTTAATGTCACCAATAAGTCAATGGCAATTACTGTCTCAAGAGGTTGATGAAAAGGATCAGACACAGTTGTCAATCACTGAGGTAGTGGTTAGGTCAACAAGTCAGGAAGATGAGCACAGTGAGGAAGTGGAAGAGGAGGTGGACGATGAAGTCACTGACCCAACCTGGGAAGCATGAAAGCCGAGCGAGGACAGCAGTGCAGAGGGGGAGGGATCTGCTGCATCGCAACAGGCTGGAAGAGGCAGTGGGGTGGCAAAAATGAAAAGATGGGCCACACAAAACAGGCCCGCGATTGTTCAATGGAGCACCCCCTTGCGGAAATATCCCTTGCCAAGGGGCAGGTGTTCCGCAGTATGGTGCATTTTTTAGGTACGTGCGGACGACAAAAGAATAGTAGTGTGCAACCTGTGCCGTACCAAAAAGAGCCAGGGTGTGAACACTAGCAACCTCACCACCACCAGCATGATCCGCCACATGGCATCCAAGCACCGTAATGAGTGAGTCGAACTCCTGGGTCCACAGTCTGTGTCTGCGGGTCTCACCACTGCCTCCTCTTCCCCTGTGTTACGTGCTGGCCAATCTCCTGTCAAAGGTGCAGGCCCGGATGCCTCCCGCCCTGCACCTGGAACTTTGCAAGCACCATCAGCGACCACATCCACTTCTGTGTCCCAGCGCATCAATCATAATTTTTCAAGGGTGTATGATGCCCCCCTTTATGTGTAATAAAGGGAGTATTTGAGCGCCGGTTCCTTGTAATTTTTGGCAGCCCTTTCACTTAGTGCATAGGCTTTATGAGTGTAGGAGTCCTATTACCTACAACAGTTGTACCACAATGTGAATGAGGCCCTCCTTTATGTGATATACAGGTTGTATCGGAGTGTCTCTTCCTTGTAATTTTTTGCAGCACTTGCACTTTATATACAAGTAAATATATAGGAAAGAATGTTTCCTAGCAATTTTTCCTCCATCTAAAATCGATATTATCTTCGGTTTTGTGTGTATTATTGTCAGTCTGTAAAAGTGGCATACTACTCAGACAACATCGTTCCTAACAGCGACCTGGGAGTCCAAGATGCATCCAGACAGCCACCCCATGCGTTTCCCTAACCATTTCAGTTGTTTTTCCATCAATTTAGGAACTTTTCGTATGAACCAGACACCCTCCCCTCTTCAGAGCAGGAGGTGCCTGGTTTAATGCTCGGGTTCTCCCATTGAATTCCATTGTGCTGTTTATATATAGAATTAAGGTTTCTCAGTGTTAAAGGGAGGTCTATTGTATCGCTCCATGCATCTTAAGAATGTATGAGGTATGTATTATTATTTTTTTACCACCATTTCAGGGAAAATTGATTCATTACAACAAAGCGTGAGGTAATTCGGCTTCACAGAGAATTTAATTTTCCCTGAAGTTTGGATCAAAGTCAATTTGGACTTCGATTTGTTCACCACTAGCTGCTGCCACCATTCTGATGCTACCATCTGCCTGCTGTCTCTACTGTCATTCCTGCAATGGAGCTTCTTAGATTACGATATGTACATGTTATTTTTTTCAAAGGATGTTCATGACATTGGGTCTTGCCATCACACTGCTGTTTTTGAGTTCTGCTACTACTAAGCTCTACCACCATCTTGTGCTGTATGTCACTGCTGCTGCCCCCCGATCCCCACTCTGTCATGCAGCCACTATTGTCTCTGTTACTGCCACTGCTGTTGGACCCCATCCCCGCTCTTTTTTAGGTTCACTATTGTCCCTGTTACTGCTCACTGCCCACTATTTTATGGGGCCATTATTGTCCGTGTTGTCATCACCATTCATTTTTCCGTTCAGAAGAACAGGAAAAACAAAATCTGTAAGGCCTCTTTCACACAGTTAGTTTTTGGTCAGCATTTGTTAGCCAAAAACAGGAGTGATCCAAAACACAGAAGACATGCAAACATTTCTATTACATGTTATCTTGTTTTGCACCCACTCCTGGTTTTGCCTTGCAATTACAGATCAAAAACTGACAGTCTAAAAGAGGTTTTATGGATGCTCAAAATAGAGGCTTTGTTTTGTTCTGTTTTTTTTCTGTTCTTCTCATGGCTCAAAAGAACAGAACAATAAACAGTGATGTAAACAAATGCTTACTGCCACTCCTGTTGCCCCCCCCCCCCCCACTCTGTCATGGGGCCACTACTGTCACTGGTACTGCCACTGCTGCCACCCTCCCACTCTGTCATGGGGCCACTACTTGAATTTTGCGGCACTGTACGGTTAAGACAATAATAATACCGATGCACAGTAAATCTAAAGCTAACAGAAGGGATTAAAAAGCATGTGTTTGGACTGCCACAGCATGCCTTAAAAGAACATTTCTTTATACAATACTTTATTGGTACTGCTGCCATTTCTTTATTTTGTTCCACTAAGGAGCCAGCTCCTGCAGGGGCGTGCATGGATTTGAGGCTTTACTGAAGGGTGCTGTATGCTTTTTTATTGTTTAACTGAAGGGATTATCTATGAATCTTGGTGCACTGCACAATGATGTAGACAGCGATAAATTACACCTATAATTAGAGATGAGCGAGTCAAAGTTGACGAAGTGGAATTTGATCCAAGTGTCAGGAAATTTTTTATTTTCAACAAAGTCGAATTTCCTCATGCTTTGTGGTAACGAATTGCATTTTTTCCTAAAATGGCTACTGCACATGTTAAGACATGGAGCAAAGAATTCTGGGAATGAGGGATCACCCACAATGCCATGCATGCAGCCAATCAGCAGCCAGCCAGCCCTGTGATGTCACAGCCCTATAAATAGCCTCAGCCATCTTGAATTCAGCCATTTTCCAGTGTACTGTGCAGAGAGATGTGACAGGTGCTAAGGACAGCGCTAGGAAAGACTTTATTGTGCTGAAAAAACGATTTAGAAGTTCAGGGAAAGATTATTGATAGTGTAGGGAAAGAATAGGGAGGCATTATGCACACTATAAAAGGAGAACAGGGTCCAATAGGGGAGTATACAGCCTGGGTAATAGGAGCGATTCAAATACACCTTGCTGCGCTAACTGGGGATCTAAATTGCTGTTATATTGCTGCTTTTAGATTTGCACTATATGATAGCTCAGTACTTCCAGCAAACCTTGCTTTTTTTATTGGGGTGCAGGTGCTCTGTAATACAGCCATTTATGGGGTGTATTAATAGAAAATATACGTACGTCTTATTTTCTGTTCTGTGGTGAATTTACATTGATATACATTTTTTGGGCTATGTATTAATAGGAAAAAAAAATACGTCTTTATTGCCGTTCTGCGGTGAAGTTACATTGTACTACAGCCATTTGCGGGGTGTATTAATAGTAAATATACGTACGTCCTATAAGCCGTTATGAGGTGAATTTGCTTTGGTATACATTTTTTTTGGGGGGGGGGTGTATTAATAGGGAAAAAAATATTTCCTAATTGTCTTAATTTTCTACTAATTGTCTTAATTTTCGTTCTGCAATTAAGTTATATTGTACTACAGCTAATTACTGGGTGTTTTAATAGGAAATATACATATGTCCTATTAGCCATTCTGCTGTGAAGTTATATAGTTACACATTTTTTGGGTGTGTATTGATAGGGAAAAAAACGTCTTATTTGCCAATCTGTGGTGAAGTTAAATTGTACTACAGCCATTTATGGTATGTATTAATAGGAAATATATGTGCGCCCTATTAGCCGTTCTGCGGTGAAGTTACATTGTTATACATTTTTTGGGGAGGTATATTAATAGGGAAAAAAAATACATCCTAATTGTCTTTCTGCGGTGGTTACATTGTACTACAGCTATTTACGGGGTGTATTAAAAGGAAATATACGTACGTCCTATTAGCAATTCTAAGGTGAATTTACATTGTTATACATTTTTCTGGGGGGTGTATTAATAGGAATAAAAATATGTCAATTGCCGTTCTGCTGTGAAATTACATTGTACTACAGCCATTTACGAAGTGTATTATTAGGAAATATACATACGTCCTATTAGCCGTTCTGTGGTGAATTTACATTGATATACATTCATTTTTGGGTTGTATTAAGAGGAAAAAAAATACGTCTTAATTGCCATTCTGCGTTGAAGTTACATTGTTCTACAGACATTTACGGGGTGTATTAATAGGATATATACGTATGTCCTATCAGCCGTTCTGCAGTGAAGATACATTGTTATATATTTTTTTGGGGTGTATTAATAGGAAAAAATATGTCTTATTTGCCGTTCTGCAGTGAAGTTACATTGCACTATATCCATTTGAGGGGGGTATTAATAGGATATATGTATGAACATCCTACTAGCCGTTCTGTGGTGCATTTACATTGTTATGCATTTTTTGGGTGGGTGTATTAATAGGAAATAAAATACTTATCATTTGCCATTCTGTGGTGAAGTTACATTGTACTGCAGCCATTTACGAGGTGTATTAGTAGGAAATATATGTAGGTCCTATTAGCCGTTCTCTGGAGAATTTACATGGTTATACATTTTTTTGGGGGTGTATTAATAGTAAAAAAAGTATGTCTTAATTGCCATTCTGCAATGAAGTTACATTGTACTACAGCCAATTACTGGGTGTATTAACAGGAAATATACGTATGTCCTATTAGCCATTCTGCTGTGAAGTTATATAGTTTTACATTTTTTGGGGGTGTATTGATAGAAAAAATTAATAATCTTATTTGCCAATCTGTGGTGAAGTTACATTGTACTAAAGCCATTTATGGGGTGTATTAATAGGAAATATATGTGTGCCCTATTAGCCATTATGCGGTGAAGTTATATTGTTATACAATTTTTTGGGAGGTGTATTAATAGGGAAAAAAATTACATCTTGTCATTCTGCGGTGGTTACATTGTACTACAGCTATTTGTGGGGTGTAATAAAAGGAAATATATGTACATCCTATTAGCCATTCTGCAGTGAATTTACATTGTTATACATTTTTTGGGGGGGTGCATTAATAGGAAGAAAAATACATCTTAATTTCCGTTCTGTGGTAAAGTTACAGTGTACTACAGCCATTTAATGGGTGTATTAATAGGAAATATATGTACGTCCTTTTTAGCCATTCTGCGGTGAAGTTACATTTTTATACATTTTTTGGGGGGTATAATAATAGGAAAAAAAATATGTGTTATTTGCCGTTCTGCAGTGAAGTTACATTGCACTATAGCCATTTAGGTTATTAATAGGATATAAACTGTATATATTGTGGTAAGGTGAACAGAAAAGTGTATGGTAAAGTCCTGGAAGGGGTGTATATCCTCAACTGGGTGAGGGAAATAAAATTCAGAAGGTTAAAATGGTCTCAGCAATGTGTAGACTGCTGAGACTGTTTTGTTACGTTTATGGGCTGGATTGGACTTAGAGAAGGTAGGCTTGGTAGAGGGACCTCCCCAGTCCACCCCATTTCGGGGCAGGTTTTCCCCTAGCCTGAGGGACTCCCAGCTGAAGCCAGCTGGGATCATTAAGGGGAAATAAAGCACAGTCCAGGCTGTCAGTCTAGGGAGAGTAATGCCTGGAGAATGTCTGGGAAGATGGCTGCGCTGCTGGCTAGAGAAGCCAAATTCTCTGTGTGACCTGTGTTCAATAGGTGAGCTAGGATCTTCACTGAATTAGCCAGAGCCCAGACGGACAGGTGTTTATTTTGGTTTGGTTTATGTTTTGTGGTGCTGGACCTTCACCTTTCCCAGTGATTTATAACTGGGTTTGCCTGTATTGTGGGAGTGGGCGCCTCCATTACGCCCTTTTGCAGCTTGGCCTTAGATCCCTTGAGAAAGGTCTTGATAGGACCGAAACGTTGGGATACATTATGGCCTACAATTATATTATGTGCACGTTCCAATTATAACTATGGCGTTAATTTTTGTACTCAAAATAAATTCAGTTGATGATTTAATGTCCTGGGTGAAAGCTGCTGCAGCGTTACAGAGTTCCTTGGATACCATGGAGGAAATTATGAAGATATTTTTGAAGGCTAATGCGCTACAACAACAGGCCATGGCCCAGCAGCAGAAAAAAAACAAATCAGTTACTGGTGGAGAGACTGTTGGAGCTCCAACCCCGAGTGTGGAGGTAAGCCCCCCAGAGACTTTAAATGTGAGGAGGGCTGTGCAGCAGGCCTTGCAAAAACTGACACTTGATGATGATATCGAGGCCTACCTGATCATATTTGAGAGGGAGGCAGAGAGAGAAAGGCTGCCAGTAGAAGAGTGGGCAGAGGTCATTGCGCCCTTTTTGTCTGGCGAACCACAAAAGGCCTACTATGACCTCAGGGAGCAGGATGTCTGGGACTATGTCAAATTAAAAATGGAGATCCTGGCTCATTTGGGTGTTACACCGGCTGTCCGTGCCCGGAGGATCCACACGTGGAGCTATACCATGGACAAGCCGGCCCGATCCCAGATGTTTGACCTCCTCCATCTTGTACGGAAGTGGCTGGAACCTGAGTCTTCTACACCGGACTAGATCGTGGAGAAAGTAGTGGTGGATCACTACTTCAGAGCCCTCCTGGCAGGGCTGCAACGATGGGTCGAACAGGAGACCCCAAAACTGCGGATCAGCTCGTAAACCTGGTGGAAAGGTTTCTGGAGACTGAGGACTACCTCCGAGATGTCCCTACCGCACCAACACCTCCCTGGAGTACCTGACCAGTGTCATCTGTGGCTAAGAGAGTTCTGGCTGTTGGGGGAGTGTGGAAGGGTGCAAGAGGGAATAAGGCTCTAGAGGTTGGGGCGTGGGCCTAATGCTGAGTCTCCCGGGCAATTCGGACCCGGAGAGGTTTTCTCACCTAGGAGACCTGGGATGCCCCAGTGCTGGAGGTGCCGTGAGTGGGGACACATTGCTGCCTATTGCCCTCTGACCTCAGAGCCCATGGAGTGTGCAGGGAGCCGGAGACAGTCGCTGTATGCGGTGCCAGTGTGTGCGTCCTCACCAGGACTAGAGACTGAGCCGCAGATGTGTTCCCTGGTGAAAAATGACTGCTCCGTCAGGGCTTTGTTGGACTCCAATAGTCTGGTCACCTTAGTGCATGCCAGCTTCGTGGCTAGAAATTATGTGCCGGACAAAAGAGTAAATGTTCTGTGTATCCATGGGCATGCAAAATCATACCCAGTGGCATCCGTTAAGCTGAAGACTCTGGCTGGGACTGTATCCTATGAAGTTGGGGTCGTAAAAAGACTTATGCATGATATGATATTGGGCCGGGACTTCCGCTTATTTTGGAAGTTCTGGGAGAAGAAAAACACTCCTACAGAATATGTGCCTTCTCCTTTAAATAATCATTGCTATGAGTGGCCCATTGAATCCAATGGTTTAAAGGAAGAGACGATTGAAAACAATGGTGCCGATAAGGTGCAAAATGAAGATGTCATGTTAACGGAAATGTCTGGTGAAAATATGGGGTTATGTGATGTACCTGATAATGACACTTTTCCATTGCAGGTGTTAGCTGGAGAAGATGAAGCTTCCCCAACTGGGGAAAATGTGTTGGACTTAGGGGTGTCTCGGGGTAACTTTGGTACAGAGCAATTGAGAGACCCCACTCTCATGAGTGCTCACGGAAATGTTACAGTGATAGATGGTGTACCACAGGTACTAGAAGCTGACCAGAAATTTCTGCATTTTGCCATGAATGGAAACCTGTTGCATCAAATGAACAAATGCAACACTGAAATTGTGGAGCAGCTTCTGGTGCCAAAACCCTATAGACGTATGGTACTAGATCTCGCACATAACCACGTACTTGGGGGTCATTTGGGTGTTAGTAAAACACAGGAGAGGGTACTACAAAGATTTTTCTGGCCTGAAGTGTACAAGGAAGTGGAATTATACTGCGAGTCCTGCCCCACCTGCCAGATAAGTGACCCGACCTCACATTTCCGGAGTCCCTTGGTGCCTCTTCCCATCATTGAAGTACTATTTGAAAGAATTGCCATGGACTTGGTCGGTCCCATTGTTAAGTCAGCTAGGGGACACCAGTATATCTTGGTTGTGTTGGACTATGCCACACGATACCCGGAAGGGGTACCTTTACGAATCATGGTGTCCAAAACTATTGCCCGGGAATTATTTTTCATGTTCTCCCACATGATGATGCAAAAGAAAAGACAGCATTCTCCACTCCAGAGGGGCTGTTCCAGTACACAGTGATGCCATTCGGGTTACATGGAGCCCCTGCTACATTTCCGAAGTTGATGGACCTAATCTTGAAGCCACATCGTGACTATGCTGCCGCTTACCTTCATGACGCGGTCATTTTTTCATCTGATTGGAGAAGCTACCTCTGGAAGGTACAGGCCGTTATAGACTCCATTAGTCATGCTGGCCTAACCATAAACCCTGAGAAATGTGCCGTGGGTCTAGAGGAAGCAAAATATCTGGGCTACATTATTGGTAAAGGGCAGGTTAAACCCCAGATCAATAAAGACTGGCCTAGGCCAAAAAAACAAGTCAGGACCTTTCTTGGCATAACAGGGTACTACCGCCGATTCGTACCAAATTTTGCCTCGATGGAAGCACCATTGACTGACTTAACAAAAGGCCCTAAGTCAGTAATGGTGAAGTGGACCCCAGAGGCAGAAAAGGCCTTTAAAAGCCTAAAGTCCGCTCTCTGTCAACAGCCAGTGCTCATTTCCCCAGATTTCAGAAAAGAGTTTCTGGTCCAAAGTGATGCATCTGAGACAGGCTTGGGAGCGGTCCTGTCACAAGTGATAAATGGGGAGGAGCTCCCAGTGATGTACCTAAGTAGGAAGATGACCCCGGCAGAGAAAAATTATGCCATAGTGGAATGAGAGTGTCTAGCCATTAAATGGGCTCTGGAGTCACTTAAATATTACTTGCTGGGTAGGAAATTTCTGTTGGTAACAGATCACACTCCTTTAACTTGGATGAAACAAAACAGGGAGAAAAAACAGGTGGTTTCTCTACCTGCAAAATTTAAATTTCAAGGTTGAACATAGGCCAGGGAAATTACAGGGGAACGCAGATGCTTTGTGCAGGATACACTGTTGGCTAAAAATATCCAGACCTCCGGTCTGGAGAAGAGGGGGGATATGTGGTAAGTTGAACAGAAAAATGTATGGTAAAGTCCTGGAAGGGGTGTATATCCCACCCAGTTTCCTCAAATGGGTGAGGTAAATAAAATTCAGAAGGTTAAAATGGTCTCAGCAATGTGTAGGTTGCTGAGACAGTTTTGTTAAGTTTATGGGCTGGATTTTATTGGACTGGGAGAAGGTAGGCTTGGTAGAGGGACCTCCCCAGTCCACCCCATTCTGGGACAGGTTTTCCCCTAGCCTGACGGATTCCCAGCTGAAGCCAGCTGGGATTAATAAGGGGAAATAAAGCACAGTCCAGGCTGTCAGTCTGGGGAGAGTAATGCCTGGAGAAAGTCTGGGAAGATGGCTGCGCTGCTGGCTAGAGAAGCCAAATTCTCTGTGTGATTTGTGTTCAATAGGTGAGCTAGGATCTTCACTGTATTAGCCAGAGCCCAGACGGCCAGGTGTACTACAGCTATTCACAGGGTGTGTTAATAGGAAATATACATACGTCCTATTAGCCGTTCTGCAGTGAATTTACATTGTTATATTTTTTTGGGGTGTGTGTATTAATAGGAAAAAAAAAATGTTTTAATTACCGTTCTGCTGTAAAGTTACATTGTACTACAGCCTTTTTTGGGGTGTATTATTTTACTTTTAATTTAATTATTTTATTATACAGCCGAAAGTCGGTGGGTTCCTCTGACACAACGCTTAGTTGGCATGGCCCAGGAGCAGGCCCTGTGCCCCCAACTGTCCTCATCCTGCCTGTGTCATTTTCTGTTCTCTCAGTGTGAGAAGTATTTTATGCCGTAGGTTTTGCTTTACTTTTCAGCGAGGACGAGCTACTAGAAGACAGTCAGCAGCTACTGCCCAGCCAAGATCTGAAGGAGGCTTCTGTCGGTATGTAGGCAAGTAGTGATAATGAGAGTTGCATGGGAGCTGGTGTTGCGAGCTGTCAGGCTCTTGGCCCTAAAACTGTTGAGGGGGACATCAGTGACGTGCAGACAATAGCGGATGATGATGATGTAGCCGATTGCACTTGGGAGCTTTGTCATCAGGAGAAGAGAGTGGCTTTCGCTTGAGGCAGTGGTGGGTCAGCAAGGTGGCAGCGTGGCCGTGAGTCAGCAGGGTGGCAGCAGTGGGAGGTCTGGAGCAAAACATGCCTGGGGTAGACCACCTGCTTTGCAGGCTCTCACCTGTCTGTAAAGTAGTGGTGCAGGGGCTCACAGAGACAGCGGTAGCAGGCAATCAGTGCAGAGTGTTGGTGGGAAAATGGCATACTCGGCGGTGTGGCAGTTTTTTGTTAAGCTGCTGGAGGAGGTGATGAACATGGCCATTTGCCAAATTTGTGGCCAGGGTGCCAATGTTGGCAACACGACCATGCGTCAACACATGCAGTGTCACCATAAAGTGGCCTTGGAGCACCTTTGCTCCGATGTGGTGGTCCGGCTTGCTGCAGCTACCACTGCATCACCCAGTGGCACGCACATGATTTCATGCAGTCAAGGCTCCACTACCTCAGCTGAAGGGAGCTTTCTGTACTTCCCATTATCTTCTGGTCCTGATGCTCCTGCTCCTCCTCCTCCTACACCTTATTAGTCATTTTGTCAGCAATCGATCACCAAAGCGATTGCCAAGAGACAGCAGTATGTGTGCACTTATTCAACGGCGCAGAAGATGAACATGGTCCTGGCCAAGCTGCCGGTCCTGCAGTCCCTCCCATTGAAAGTGGTGGACTCTGCACCTTTCAGAGAACTGATGACTTGTGTTGAGCTGAGGTGGAGAGTCCCAAGCCGTCATTTCTTTGTGAAAAAGGCAGTGCTAGCCGAGCACACATATGTAGAACAGAAGGTGGGCCAGTCCTTGAGCCTGTCGGTATCTGCCAAAGTGCATGGCAGCGCAGACATGTGGATCTATAACTATGATCAAGACAATATATGTCCTTTATGGCCCACTGGGTAAATGAGGTTCCTGCCCAGCCATGCCAGTAACTTGTCCAGGTGTCATTGCTTCCATCTCAACGTTCTTATGCCGCTGTCCACTTTCTCGCAACGTTGGTCCTGCGACACTGTCCACCTCTGCCTGCTTATCTTCCACCTTGTCCTTAGCTTCCACTGCAGGGACAAGTCACAGTGCTCCTCCAGAATACCACATGTGCAGGGCACAGCAGTGTCACGCTGTTCTGCACCTAGCTTGCCTTGGATAACGAAGTCATACAGTGGAGGAATTGCTCCGCTATCTTCGTCAAGAAATGGAATCCTGGCTTTCTCCTCGACAACTCAAAATCAGAACGATGGTGACTGACAATAGGAAGAACACGGTGTTGGCGCTGCATCCATCAAGGAGGGCTGAGCCATGCGCCCTGCATATTGCATGTGATCAATTTTGTTGTAAAGCGGTTCCTGAAGTATTCATCCCATCTGCAAGACATCCTAAAAATGTCCAGGAAACTTTGCATGTACTTCAGCCACTCGTGCACCGCAAAGCCAACCCTCCTTGAGCTGCAAAGGCAGAACGGCGTCCCCCAACATAGGATTATATGCAACGTTTCCACCCATTGGAATTTTACCCTCCATATGTTGTACCGATTATACGAACAGAGAAAGGCCATAAACGATTTCTTGATGATACAGGTGGACATCCCTGGGTAACTTTGATGTTAGCCAGTGGCAGCTCATGCGTGACAACCTGCCGTTTGGCCAGGCCCTTTGAGGAGGCCAATTTATTTGTCCCTCGCCAGGACTACGAGATGAACATCGTCATTCCACTGATTCATGTCCTGGAACAGATGCTGCTAAGTCTGGCTGGCCAGGGGACAGGAGACGTGGCAACTAAATCTCACAGTCCCATGAGCCCTGTGGGAGATGAACTATAGGAGGAGTAAGAGGACTTTTGAGGACAAGCAATGCGCAGATAAATAGGTTGTTTTTCTACAAAGGTGACAGGAGGAAAAGCAGAAGGAGCAGGAGCAGCCTGAGGAGCTACAGGGCGATGAGGAAGATGAGGCAGTATGCAATGGAGATGGAGGCAGGGAGTCCCTCTGAGTAATTTGTTCAAATGGCCAGATGTATGCTCACTTGCTTGCGTAGTGACAGCTGAATTGTCACCATTCGGCAGAGGGATGATTACTGGCTCTCCACCATGCTAGAACCTCGTCACCGATCCAAAACACCTGCTGAGAGGGAGGACAAACTGAACTATCAAGACATCCTATGTAGTCAGTTGGCTGCTGCCTATGTGCGCCATTGCCCATCCCCATGCAGGTCTGACTGGGGGAACACTCTGTGCTCACGTTCTGCTGCCATGGCTTCTAGGAGTGGGCAGGAGCAGTACCAGCTCCATCAGCAGCAACTTAAGTCTAGAGTCGCTGATGAGCAGTGATCTTTACCCGCCTACTGATGAAACTACTCCCCAGCAGAGGCAGATAGACATAGAGAAGAACCTGAACCAGCAGGCTGTGGCATACCGACCTCCTCTCTGTGATGAGCACTGCTGGCCGTGCAGCAGTCAGCTAGTAGCTACACCAGTCAAGGAGCCTCCTCGCTGTTTGCACAGCTGGCCTTGGGGCAGTCAGCTACACGCATACACCTTCCAAAAAAACTCAGTGTGAACCTACCCCTAAGGGTGTTGACACACGTTCATGTTTTTTTATGCAGTTTTTGAAGCCATAGACAGGAGTGAATTAAAGGAGGGGAGAAGTCGTATTTGACCTAATACTTTCTCTCCTGTTATGATCCACACCTGTTTTTGAATCAAAAAACCTAAACGTGTGTCAGCCCCCTAAGGGAGCATTTACATGACCGTAGTTTTGGTCCATGCCCTATCCGCAGACCCATTGGGCTGCAAAAAGTACAGAGAGCTCATGGACGTCATCCATGTGCTGTCTGCACATTATAGAATGTGTCCTATCCTTGTACCTTGCAGAGAAGAAAAGGCGGGTCTACAATAGGGCTCAGGTGGATTTTGTGGACAGCGTGGTGTGAACGCTGCGCGATCGGTGAGTAAACGCCACCTGAGACCACCCGGTTACATACAGGCTCTATCAATCACATAACTTCAGTAAGATGCTAGTCAGTGTTACCAGAGGCTCGCTATGGATGGTGAACTCTCCAATCACATACTTGCAACTTACCTCTAGCTGTCAGCCTGGAAGGATGTTGTGCCCAGATGGGTGGAATGCAGCAGCTCTCTTCTAGAGATGGGCTTGTCTAGATGCTCTGTCTGCACTGAACAGGCTGCTCTACTGTACATTAAAGCCATGCAGTGCTCTCTAAGATTCTACAAAGCAGGACTATAAAAAAATATTCTAAAAAAAATAAAATAAATGCCCCTTCAGTACTGGGAGAGAGCAGCCTGATCTAAGGAGGCAAACAAAGAAAGGCGTGTCACCCACTTTTTCTCAGGACTTTTTCTTATCCCTGCGATCTCCCTGCTCTATGACTTGGAGAGATATGCTGCATCCTCCAGGTCCCGGAAAAATGGGTAGGGGGGGGGAGACAACAAATAAATAAAATAGTGGTGTATAGGTGGCTAGTGTAAAGTAATAAGGAGAGTGAGGTGGAGCCACTGGTGGTAGTGGTGTGGGGATGAAGAGCCCGTGCAGCCGCCTCTACTACACCTGCCCGGCACACTGGCACTCTCCTCAGCTGCCTGCTCTGGACACGCCCACCATGAGCTAACACCCAGGATGAGCAGCGGGGGCGGGGCCAGCGTATCTTATGTGCGAGTCGCTAGTTACCTATTGATGGAGAGGGGCATGTATGCAGGGCCGTCTTTACCAAGGGGAAAAAGGGGCAGCTGCCCCGGCCCAGTTGCTCCTGGGGGGCCCAAGGCAGCTGCCTCTTGAGCCCTGCTAGCCACTGCCCTGGGTGTCAGGCTGTCAGCTACACAGGGGGTGCTGCCATGCCATGCCTGCCGGCACTGAGTCCAGGCATCGTACTGTTAGAGCTGTGAATGTGATCTAGGACCTTAATGACATAATCACCATGTGACCAGTAACCTAGCAATATTACTGGTCACATGACTATGAGGTCATCACAGGTCCCATCACAGAGTGTTGCTCTAGAAGTTTTGAACTTTTTTTGTGAAGATTACATCAGAAAAAGGTGACAGGGGCTGTTATGCTAATTTTTCTGTAAACTACTGTATAGTGGGGTGCTGTATACTGTGTGGGGGCCTGTATACTGTGGGGGGCCTGTATATAGTGTGGGGGGGCCTGTATACTGTAGGTGCTGTATATTGTGGAGTTCTATACTGCTGTACTGTATAGTGTGGGGGGACTGTATACTGTGTGGGGGCCTGTATTGTGTGGCAGGGGCCTGTATATAGTGTGGCGGGGCCTGTATACTGTGTGGGGGGCCTGTATACTGTGTGGGGGGGGCTGTATACAGTGTAAGAGGGCCTGTATACAGTGTGGGGGCCTGTATAGTGTGGGGGGCTGTATAGTGTATACTGTTAGTGCTGTATAGTGTGGAGTTCTATACTGCTGTACTGTATAGTGTGGGGGCTGTATACTGTATACTGTGGGTGCTGTATAGTGTGGAGTGCTATACTGCTGTACTGTATAGTGTGGGGGGCTGTATTGTGTATAGTTTGGAGTGCTGTATACGGTGAGGTGCTATACTGCTCTACTGTATACTGTGAGGTGTTGTATACTGTGGGGTGCTGTATAATGTGGGCTGCTATACTGCTCTACTATATACTGTGGGGTACTGTATAGTGTGGGGTGCTATACTGCATACAGTGTGGTGCTGTGTACTATAGGGTGCTATACTGCATACTGTGGGGTGCTGGGGTGCACTGTAACACTTGGGTGAGCCAAGCCCTGGTCTCCTTCCTGCAGAGCGGTGCCCACTTCCAGCCTGAGACCAGAGCACTGATCCTGAGCCGCTGGAGTCTTCAGAACTGGAAGTATTTACAGTCATTCACTGTACTCTACCAGATGTGTGGATTTTTTGTGTGTGTGTGTAGTGGTGGAGGGCGTGATTGCCTGCTAAGGTGTGGGAAGGCGGGATCCAGGGGGCCCAAGTAAATTTTTGCCCAGGGTCCAATCAATATTAAAGACGGCCCTGCATGTATGTATTGTAGCCGCCAAGGACTTTACAAGGTCGCGGTTGACTGCCAGTGTGGCTCCTCCTGCAGCATGAGCCGCACTGTCGCCTGCGGCCAGCCGTGCGGCAGTCAGGACTACTGGCCTAACGGGAATTTTCCAGGTACCCTGGTAGGCCAGCCAGGCCCTGTTTGATCCTTGCTATGGGGCCCTTACTTCTCTGTGTACGCCACTGATATTGAGAATAATGGTTTTTCTTAGAAAGCTAATAAATATTACTGGTTTCTTTAAAATCATATATTATGTCTGTGAATAAACCAGTAATAGATTTTAGCACAAAAAACACTTTTCTCAATATAGTAAGGCCTTATTATTATTATATGATTATATATTATAGTATAGCCTTTTAATATGTTTTTTAATAAAATAAAAAAATTACAGAAAAAAAAATATACCGTATATATCTTCTAGGATTTGAACCTTTGATCTCTATATAGAAACATAGAAACATAGAATGTGTCGGCAGATAAGAACCATTTGGCCCATCTAGTCTGCCCAAAATACTGAATACTATGAATAGCCCCTGGCCCTATCTTATATGAAGGATGGCCTTATGCCTATCCCATGCATGCTTAAACTCCTTCACTGTATTTGCAGCTACCACTTCTGCAGGAAGGCTATTCCATGCATCCACTACTCTCTCAGTAAAGTAATACTTCCTGATATTACTTTTAAACCTTTGCCCCTTTAATTTAAAACTGTCCTCTTGTAGCAGTTTTTTTTCTTTTAAATATTCTCTCCTCTTTTACCTTGTTGATTCCCTTTATGTATTTAAAAGTTTCTATCATATCCCCTCTGTCTTGTCTTTCTTCCAAGCTATACATGTTAAGGTCCTTTAATCTTTCCTGGTAAGTTTTATCCTGCAATCCATGTACCAGTTTAGTAGCTCTTCTCTGAACTCTTGTAAGGTACCTGTAAAAGGTAGTGTCCGAAGTGGAAATAGTGTGCTTGAGAGCCAGGCAAAGCGTCGCCAGGCGAATAGTTCAGAATCAAAATCCGGAGAAGAGTCAGGCAGGCTAAGGTCATTCACGATCTGGCGGCAAGGTACAAAATCAGCAGGCTGTAGAATAGTCGGGATATCAGGCAGGAGTTCAATACAAGGAAGATCACTGAAGTCAAAACACCCAGGGAAGAAATCCAAATAAACGGGCACTGAGTGATGACCTCACTTCCTATTTAAAGGCTGTCCAGATTGAGAATTGTCCACAGCTGGCAGCAGGTGGAGCTAGAGAGTATGATGTAGTGTTGAACACAGTAAGGACATTCCCAAAGTCTAGATCTCTTCTGTAGCACAACAGGTAAGGCTATGGTTTAAGAGACCAGGAAGATCCCGGTTCGAATACAACCCGGGTCATGACAGGGCCCCCTCCCCAATGGACCCCTCCGGGGGCCTAGCGGGGCTTAGTGGGAAACGAGGTATGGAAGTCTCGTATAAGAGAAGGTGCATGCAGATCTTTGGCTGGAACCCAGGAGCGGTCTGTGACAGGATACCCCTTCCAATGAACCAGATACCGAAGGCCACGGCCCTGTCTTCTGGAATCTTGGAGACTTCAAACTCATTTTGTCCATCAACAAGAACAGGAGGAGGTAGTTGTTGTGATCTGGAGTAGCGGTTGAAAATAGCTTTTTTGAGGAGTGAAACGTGGAAGACGGGATGTATCCGGAGAGAACAAGGTAATCTTAAGCGATAGGAAACTGGTCCAACTCGAGCAATGATCCTGTAAGGACCGATGAATCGAGGGCCCAATTTGGTAGAAGGTTGTTTCAGTCTCACATACTTGGTTGATAGCCAAACTCTGTCCCCCACCACATATGGAGGTATATGGCGTCTTCGTCTGTTGGAAAAAAAACTGTACTTGCCTGCTGACTTCCGTAGTAATAAACGAATCTTCTTCCAATGTAGTAGAATATTTTTCACCCGCTGATCTGCTGCTGGTACACCAGAAGAAGGCTGGAGTAGGGGAAAAGTCTGAGGGTGATAGCCTAGGGCTGCGTAGAATGGTGTGGTATGAAGAGCACTGTGCCAACGGGAATTTAGGGCGAACTCAGCTAAAGGCAAATACTCAGACCAGTTGGAGTGTAAGGCATTGACATAATGTCGAAGGTAGGTTTCTAGGGTCTGGTTCATGCGTTCGGTTTGACCATCAGTTTGAGGGTGATGTGAGGTAGAGAGTGAGAGACTTTATTAGCAGCACAAGTTGGGCAGGCAGCCACATAGTCAGTAACATCCTTTTTCATACGAGGCCACCAGACATGACGCTGCAAGGTCTTAAGAGTGATGGTGACACCAGGATGACCGGATAACACGCCATCATGTGCCCAGAGGAGTATAGGTTTTCTGAGACTAGGGGCTACGTACAGGCGACCTGGTGGTATCTTCAAGCCCTGGGGAACACGATTCTGGGTTTCTTGTAGTTGTTGGGAAAGGGCCGTAGAGATCTGTGCGACAATTTTGTGAGGTGGGATTATATACTGCTCGGCTGGTTGATCTTCTTCAGAGGAAGCGAACTGTCTGGAAAGAGCATCGGCTTTTTTGTTTCTATGTCCTGGAACGTAAGAAAGGACAAAATTAAAACGGGAGAAAAACAGAGCCCATCGAGCCTGACGTGAGTTCAGACGTCTAGCAGTCTGAAGATACAGTAGGTTTTTATGGTCAGTGAGGATAGTAAAAGGTTTGGAAGCCCCTTCCAGAAGATGTCGCCATTCAGACAATGCCAATTTGATGGCCAGTAGTTCTCGATTCCCAACATCATAATTCATCTCTGCCGGAGAAAACTTTCTAGAGAAAAAAGCTACTGGATGGATTCTACCAGACTTTGGCTGTCTCTGGGAGAGTACGGCACCTGCTCCAACCTCAGAGGCATCAACCTCAACAGTGTACTGGAGGTCAGGATTTGGATGCAGAAGAATTGGAGCTTTACTGAACATGTCCTTTAATCGCTGGAAAGCTGATTTTGCTTCTGAAGACCACGCCTTGCAATTTGTACCCTTCTTAGTCATGGCAGTAAGGGGTGCCGCAATGGAGGCAAAACTCTTAATGAAGCGTCTGTAGTAATTTGCAAATCCTAAAAAGCTTTGGAGTCCTCTTAAAGTGGTCGGTTGGGGCCATTGCAAGACAGCGGAAAGTTTTTGAGGGTCCATTTGGAAACCGTCAGCACTTATGATGTACCCAAGGAAAGGAATACAGCTTTGATGGAAACTGCACTTCTCGATTTTTGCATAAAGATGGTTTTCTCTAAGCCGTTGTAATACCTGTTTCACATGCGAGATGTGCTCTAGAAGAGTCTTGGAAAAGATTAAAATGTCGTCCAAGTAGATGATCACAAAACGGTTGCTGAAATCATGAAAAATTTCATTCATGAAACGTTGAAAGACAGCAGGTGCGTTACACAAGCCAAATGGCATGACCAAATATTCAAAGTGTCCATTACGAGTGTTGAATGCTGTCTTCCACTCGTCCCCCTCATTAATTCGAATCAGGTTATAAGCCCCTCGTAGGTCTAGCTTGGAGAATATAACAGCCCCCTTAAGTAGATCAAATAGTTCAAGAATGAGTGGCAAAGGGTAGGAGTCCTTTACGGTGATTTGATTTAACCCCCGATAGTCTATGCATGGTCGAAGGCCCCCATCTTTCTTTTCAACGAAGAAGAAACCTGCTCCTACTGGAGAAGAAGAGGGTCGGATAAAACCTCTTTCCAAGTTGTCTCTTACGTATTCCTCCATAGAGTTTTGTTCGGGCAGAGACAGGGGGTATGTCTTTCCTTTGGGAAGGGGTGCTCCGGGAATCAATTTAATTGTACAGTCAAAAGGACGATGTGGGGGTAACACCTCTGCCTTTTGTTTGCAAAATACGTCTGCAAAGTCATGGTATTCACGAGGCAAGGTAGGTGGGATAGTCACAGGAGCCAACATGCAAGCAGAAAGTCTTTTAGGTTGAGACAAACAGCGAAGGCGACAGGACGATCCCCAGGAGGTTAGTTCTCCATTTTCCCAATCAAAAGAGGGGTTGTGAAGTTGTAACCATGGGTAACCAAGGATGATAGGCAGAAGCGGAGAATCAATAAGAGACAAGACAACTTCCTCTTTGTGGAGGAGGCCTACCTGCAGGGTGATTGTCGTAGTCTCGAATTTCACAATACCATCTCCCAAGGGCTGTCCATTCAGGGTGGTAATGTTCAGGGGTCTAGACTTAGGAACAAACGGGATGTTGTTCTTTCTTGCAAAAGTGTAGTCCAAGAATATACCTGCCGCTCCGGAATCCACAAAAGCCTCACAGAAAACAAGCTTAGAAGATAAATGGATAGTAGCCGGAACAGTAATCTTGGTCTTGGAGGATTTACCTGTAAGGTCTAAGCCAGCTCCTCCAACACTGGTTAGACCCTGCCTTTTACTGGACGGGAGGGGCAGACAGATACTAAATGTCCTTTAAGTCCGCAGTACAGGCACAGGCCCAATGAACGCCTCCTTTGTTTCTCTGACTCAGTTAGGTGGAGACGGCTCACCTCCATGGGTTCCACAGGTGTCTGGGGTTCAACAGAGGTTTCAGGTTCTGGCTGAGGTGGTGCTTGGAAGTTAGGGGCCAAACGGTAAGCTGGCCTAGGAAATTTGCGGGTTCTAAGTCTCTCTTGGCACCTTTCATGGTACCGGACATCCAGACGAACACACAGCTCTATGAATTTCTCAAGGTCTTCTGGGAGATCCTTATAGACTAATTCGTCCTTGATGCGATCCGTAAGACCTTTTCGGAAGGCTGCACGTAATGCCCTTGAGTCCCAATTTGTTTCAGCAGCAAGGGTACGGAACTCAATAGCATACTGTGCCACAGATCTGGTGTCTTGTTGTATGTCCAAGAGGGAGTACTCAGCTGCAGAAACTCTACCTGGCTTGTCAAATACAATCTGGAGAGAGGCCAGAAATTTTTCAGCATCTTGGAGTACAGGATCGTTGCGTTCCAAATAAGGAGAGACCCAGGCCAGGGCCTTCCCCTTTAACAAGGAAATTACAAAAGTCACTTTGGCAGACGAAGTGCTAAAAGTTGCAGGGTTGTTGCGGAAATGCAGACGGCAAACATTTAAAAAGCCTCTGCAGTCCTCAGTATCACCACCAAACTTGTCACCGTAGTAGGAGTAGGATCCGGAGTCTGAACCGTTGCAGAGGAACCAGGCAAACAAGATTTGAGCATGGTGCAAAGTTCATCTAACTTGGCGTCCAGGGAAGCAAGATGCTGTTCATGAGCTCCGATCAATTGTCCCTGACGTGTAATCGCCTTAACAATTGTGGCCCGTTTATTATGTAAGGTACCTGTAAAAGGTAGTGTCCGAAGTGGAAATAGTGTGCTTGAGATCCAGGCAAAGCGTCGTCAGGCGAATAGTTCAGAATCAAAATCCGGAGAAGAGTCAGGCAGGCTAAGGTCATTCACGATCTGGCGGCAAGGTACAAAATCAGCAGGCTGTAGAATAGTCGGGATATCAGGCAGGAGTTCAATACAAGGAAGATCACTGAAGTCAAAACACCCAGGGAAGAAATCCAAATAAACGGGCACTGAGTGATGACCTCACTTCCTATTTAAAGGCTGTCCAGATTGAGAATTGTCCACAGCTGGCAGCAGGTGGAGCTAGAGAGTATGATGTAGTGTTGAACACAGTAAGGACATTCCCAAAGTCTAGATCTCTTGTGTATCACAACAGGTAAGGCTATGGTTTAAGAGACCAGGAAGATCCTGGTTCGAATACAACCCGGGTCATGACAACTCTCTCTCCAAAGTATCAATATCCTTCTGGAGATATGGTCTCCAGTACTGTGCACAATACTCCAAATGAGGTCTCACTAGTGCTCTGTAGAGCGGCATGAGCACCTCCCTCTTTCTACTGGTAATGCCTCTCCTTATACACCCAAGCATTCTGCTAGCATTTCCTGCTGCTCTATGACACTGTCTGCCTACCTTTAAGTCTTCTGAAATAATGACCCCTAAATCCCTTTCCTCAGATACTGAGGTTAGGGCTGTATCACTATACCACTATACCACTAAGCTATAGCATTACCTCATAGAGATAGATGGTGTTTCTATGCCTATAAGCTATTACATATTACTGGTATCTGTATAATGATATATTGTGCCTGTGAATAAAGCAGTTATATGTAGATTAGCTTTCTGAGAAGATCTCAGTGTGGTGAACCTTTCAACAGTGATATGATATAGCTAGCACACAGCTCTGCCCTCAGCGTGCTGTCTAGCCCTGTCAATCAATAGGAGGGGGCGTGTGCAGAGGACAGGGGGTGTTACAGAGCAGTGCTTTGAATATTCAGCCCCGCCTCTGAGTGCTCAAATTGCTCATTTGCATATGAATAAAAACGCTGATTTATCTGAAGCTATTTATCGTACAGACAAAAGAAAGGTACTGTTTTAATCAGCATGATGAGCCCTACAAGCCAGTATATCTGGTTTAATAGGGTTGATCCTGGTGACAGAGCCGCTTTAACAGTGTCAACGTTTTTTTCTTATTTCTTTATGGAAGATTCAGAGCTTTTCTATCTGCAGGATCTCAAATAAACGTGTGGTATCATTATAGGGAATATTGATTCTGCATCAGAGCAAATTAACAAATGTATTTACCAATGCTAAGTATGAGAATCTTCTGTGAATTTCAAATCAGCATCAATCAGCTTGCACATCTCAATTAAGGATGATAATGTTCAAAAACTGTAAATCCTATGAACTGTCAGCGGTTTTCCTAATTTCTCAGTTTCAATCATTCATCTCAAGGGATTGCTCTCAGCTCTCTCATCGATTGATTTAATGTCTAAAGAAGACTAAGCAGTTAAGACAAAATGAACAAAAGCTGTCTTTTCTTGGGAATGTAATCTTTCAGTATAATATGTGAAAATAACACTGGAATTTACCATAGCCAATATACTAATCTAATCACCTTTTAAAATATCCAGTATAAAGAAACACAAACAGTATTTAGTGGAATAAAAAAAAATAGCAAAAAGTCATATGTACTATCAAATGGTACCAATAAAAGCAGCATCTTATCTTGCTAAAGGGAAGCAAGCCCTCACACATATTCTGTAGGTGAAAATATAAAACAAATGGATGTCAGAATATGGCGGAGTAAAGAAAATCTATATTTCTTTTTGTTTAAGTATGTACTAAAACATAATAAAACAACATGAAGTTGGCATTACCCTAATTATACTGACCCATAGAATAAGAATGTCATTAACGATGAGCAAATTTCTTGAAATTCAATTCAGATTAGATTTGGCTGAATCGGACGGGTGATTTAATTCAGGTCTAAATAAATTTGACCCAAGTCAAAAGTGCTCCAACTACCATGTACAACATTCTGGGATCGCATCTCATTTCAAACTCATTAACCCCTAGCCAGTATTAGTAATTTTACCGCGACATATATGGCTGTGGGTAAACACATGGCTGCTGGAGGTAATAAACGGCCTCTTTATAAACAAACTCTCCCTGAAGACTGCACTGTATATACTTTCCCTGTCTATACTCCGATACAGTCGTGCTTGTTTGATCTGCCCTACCTGAAGTCTTGTATACTTTCCTCCCTTTCTACACTGACTTACAGTTTACAACCACCTACCCCTTCCTGCTGGTATATTTAACACAGAAGGAAGAGTTGAGCAAAAAGAGCTGATAGCCAGGACCAGTGTGCCTTCTGACGCATACCGAGGACCAGCATTGACATCTGCTACAGCACTGCCAACTCCTTTTCGTGCTACAGGGGCCCCCTAGGATTACTGAGGCACCATCAGCCAATATGTTAGGACGGTGATCTTACCATAAGAACCCCTACATCTATATGCTACAAATGCGCAAGTATATGGCCTTAGTGGCCAGGCTCAAAATATGTATATTTGTTTATTAACATTTGAGACTCTGATATAGATTAACTGGCGCTATTTAGGAGGACTCCTGATAAGGCTGACATGGCCATTTTAGGGTTACTTACATCATAGGCTGTCGACATTTGTCCTTGTTTTTTTGATACCCTATCAGTGGTCACACTCCACTTTATGATTATTTGGGCTTTCTTTATTTTCTAACCATAGTAATATATTCATCTATATAGGCATATTCCCATCTGGACTCTGTCCCCTGATGAGCTAGTACCTGAATGGCACAGTAAAATGCGTTGGGACATAACGGGATCTGAATAGATATATCTGTTGTAAATACTTATTATATTGTTTTATTGTAAAGTGTAACATATGTCAGGATTGCAATTTAGTATGGTGTGACTAATAGGACCTTATGACCTGGACTTGATCCACTAGCATCTGGTACTATGGTGATGGTATTCTTTTCTGTTTCAGGGACTTAATAGGGTGACCAGGAGGCTCCTGACATGGGATTGCCCCTATCGGGCGGCTATTCCTTTCTTAGGTAGGGACTCAATAGGAATAGGGATACATATTTCCTCCTCTTCTACACAGTACTGAATTCCCTATGGGTTATAGGAGGTGATACTATGTTACTTTTTCAGAATTTATATTAAAAGTTACTCTTTAGTTGTGCTGGTCTGTGATACTGCCCTCTGATCTATATCAGAAGCAGCAAGACGGCCAGCTATGTAGAGGAGTTGTAGAGACTCCACTTCAGTATTTAGATTTAATGAAAACTACGTTAACATTTTTTTAATCTAGGAAGCAAATGAGCAAGACACAAAATCACTGTAGTAATGTCCATAGCCTTTAACTTTTTACCTACTGTTTAAAAGGGTTTTCTAGGACTAGAATTGTGGTTGCATATCCTTAGTAGCAGTTGTGGAATTGTAGCTCTGTTCCATCCACTTAAACCATAGCGGACCAGGCAGTTTTCTGTTCTAAAGTTTTCATTTTTCACTCCCTACCTTTCCAGATCAATATATATATATATATATATATATATATATACATATTTTTTTTATTTTTTATTTGCCAGACAAGTTGTATTTTCTAATGACACCATTTATTATTTCATTCAATGTAGTGGGAAGCTGGAAAAAAATTCCAGATGGAGCGCAATTGGGGAAAAATGCTATTCTGCCACAGTTTTATAGGTTGGTTTTTACGGTGTTCTTTTTCTTTTTTGTGCCGCATTGTAACCCCTATAACTTTTTTTATATATTTATGTCTATGGAGATGTGTGAGGGCTCATTTATTTTGCCGTGATACAATTTTAGAGTATGTGTGACTTTTTGATCACTTTTTATGCAATTTTTTGGGAAGGTAAAGTGGCAAAAAATGGCAAAGTGGCCATTTGTTTGTTACGAGATTTGCTGTATTGGATCATTGTATATTTTTTTTCTTTTTTGTGCCATATTCTAACTCCTATACATTTTATATATTTATTTCTTTGGAGATGTGTGAGGGCAAATTCTTCTTTTGCGGTGATATAATTTTAGAGTGTGCATGAAATTATGATCACTTTTTATGCAATTTTGGTGGAAGGTGAAGTGACAAAAAATGGCAAAGTGGCCTTTTTTTTTGGTTACGAGATTTGCTGTATTGGATCAATATTTTTAATAGTACAGGCATTTTTGTATGCAGTGATGACTATGTTGTTTTATTTTTAATTGTTCATTTATTTTAATTTTGTGGAAAGGTGGTATTGGATTTATTTTTATTTTTATTTTTTTTAAACTTTTTTTTTAAAGTCGGCCTAGGTGACTTTAACCAATAATTGTTAGATTGCTAATTGTATTCTGTTTAGCCATCGCACACTATTCATAGTATTCCAATACAGTGTTGCCACCTGCAGACCGGTATTGGAATATACCTGTGATAGGTATCAGAGCCTCAAGCAGGCTCCGAGCCATCACTCAAATGTAACAGCTTCCCTGATCCCAGCCAGGAAAAGCTGTCACGTGACCATGGTCACATTTGACCACGGCATCTGAAGGGTTAAATATCTGTGATTAGCCTTAGACATTAGCCTCGAGCCTCTGGTGTTTGAAAAAATGGCACGAGTGGCCGCCATCTGTAAAATGATGATTTCCACTGTACATTTACTGCAGAGGTCATCAAGGTATTAAAAAGGGTTGAGTTGCAATACCAAAATCTACAAAAGATCTTGTGATCTATGTCTCTAGAATGTCCGTATTCTTCATAATAGGATCTGTACAGTGAGGTCCCACACTGAATACAGAATTCTAAAAGAAAGTGCTCATGCTCTGTAAAGCCTTCTGACCATTCTGAACATTGAGCAGTCTTTTTTCTATCAAACACTGTAGACTACTTCAATAAAACATATAGTATTCAATGGTACATACAGTAATATAGTAATCAAGTGCAAGTGCATATAGGGTTCATCTTCATGATCTGATTATGGGGGGGTAACTAATAGAAATATGCCCCAAGAAATTGGTAATCTGTTCTTACATATACATGACTGGGTTACTACTTGTTCATGTTTCTGTAAAAATGTCAGGAGATGCCACTTCTTTGCTGCTTTGTGGCTGAGTTGGCCAAATTGAAGGATTGAGATCAAGGACCTTAGATGCTTTTGCTGTCTTCATTCATCTTCCAACGCATCAAATCTTTTGATGGATTAAATAGACAAAGTGCCCTCTACTTTTCCAAAGTTATCCAAGTCACTGCTATTTGCTTTGGATAAAGTTTCTGTTTACTTCTCTTTAATATCAGAACCATATATAGCTAGTCTTCAAATACTTACATTAACAACAAAAAAGCAACACACCAAAATAGAAAAGTTGAATTGCCACAAAACTCAGCATGCAGTTATGTCTCAAGGAAGATATGTAAATGATTACAGGAATAAAAATGTTGCACTATAAATAGCTTCTTTTTTTTTAAATATGTTTATTATACTTAGACTAGCTATTCATTGTTCTGATAATCTAGGAAGATGATTTTATTTTATTTTATCCAAAGCAACTTGTAGTGACATGGATAACCTTTTAAAAGAAGTGGGCACATTGGCTACATAATTCATCAAACGATCTGTTGCACTGAAAGATGACTGAAGACAGCCAAAACATCTTAGGTATTTGATCGCAACCCTTAATTTGGCCAACTGAAATACCAAAGAAATGCATCTCATGGCATCCGACAATCATTGCTTTCTCTAGGTCCAGTTTACTTAATTTTACAATGAATGGCCATAGACTAGAAGCTGAGAACTTTTACCATTATTTTTAACATATTTTATTTTACCATTATTTTTAAGATATTTAACATTTTTAACTATTAAAAACTTGGGCAGCCCTTGTAAATGTGCTAAAATAACAACAGAAGCTCTGCTGCGCTCTGGTCCTCCATGCCGCTGACCTAATCTTCCTGGTTGCAGTGGCATTGTTCAATGCACACAGGTTTCTGTGTTGCCAGTACTCAGTTCAGCAGTACACAGGACACCACCACTGAGGCCAGTGGTTTGCCACAGCAGTTACTTGTACACATGGAAAGTCAATGCAATTACAATAATAATACAAGCAAACAGCAGGTGGTGCTATGCAGATAGATTTCATTGAATTATGCAATGGCTATACTAAATGTAATGCAATTACAAAACAATTGAGACTCAACTGATGGTTTGAAAACAGAAGAATATTTTTTGTGGAATAACCCATTTAACATGTTTTTAGCCCACAGTGAATGCAGTGGGGGGGGGGGGGGGGGGGCTAAAAATCAATTACATAATTGTATTTTTTTCCTATTTCCACCCCACAGATATTTATTTCTACAGCTTCTCAGTACATTACATGGACCATTAAATCGAGTAATTACAAAATATAATTTGTCCTGTAAAAAACCTCTCTTAGGGCTATGTACATGGAAAAAGAAAAAAAAAGTTGTGGCTCATGGAAGGCAGGGAGGAATTTTTTTTTTAATATAAAATGGCTATGATGGGAAAGGGTTAAACAAGAGCTTTTATTGTTTTCAGTAAAAGATGCATAACATAGTAACATGTTTATATTTTATATCTCAGAAGGTAAAGAACATATAACCCTTTTTCATTGCTGCCGAGAGATATAATTCTCAGCCTGGTAGCATGCAGGAACTTTATAGGCAGTTGTGATATAGGGTTATTTACAGAGCAATTAACTGGACAACCACAACACTGTTCTACTTCTAATTATAGGTATAAATTCTGCTATAATAGATATTGTTATAAATTATGTTCCCAGTGTTTGAGCTCCATGTTATCAAATGGATACTTCCAATCCCATAACATGTCAGCGCAAGTCTAGCTATAAATTGTGGAAAACTTTCATTGTTTGTTTGTTTTTTATTATTTTAATTATTTTTTTTTGTTTGTTTTTTTTTTTAATCCTATATTATATATGACTTATTATATGAGAATAGTTTTTTGACCTAAAGAGAAAACCCAAATTAATTGTATTGAACCATAAGTAGTATAGTGCATATTTTATATGGAAAAAATGTACACTTTTCCCTGATCCGGTTTTATCAGGGATGCTGCAAATTCACAATTTATGATGACTGAGTTGGTACAATAGACTTTTTAATGACCATTCAGAAGCAAACCTATTTTCACACAGTCTTCCCTTTTCATCAGCTTTGACTGTATCTGCATGTATTCTTTAATTAGCTGTTTGAAAAGCCTATTATTTCTTACTATCTCTACATGTCCACTTCAAGACAGCACTAGCAATATTTATGCTCCTATCGATAAAGAAAAAAAAACATTCTTTTTTTTGCCAGTAATACAGTACTGAAGTATAAACCATTGGGAATCTGTAACGGGGCGCCGAAGGCGCACTCGGTCTCCCATCAGACGCAGACGTGCTGCTTAGCTTCGGGAGCGAGGATCTGTGTTTGACCTGGTTCCCAGGGCGGCTTTGCTAGCTGGGAGACTCCCTGCTCCTAGGTCTGCCTTGAGCGCCGAGCTGATCACTCGGTGCTCGACTGGTCGGTCTGTTGGTCATATGACGCTGGCCACATCACATGACTCTCACTCCCCACTATAAATACAGGTAGCCTGCTGGCCACAGGTGGCCTGTTAATTTAGGTTCCTGGCATTTGTTGGATACCTGTATACTTACCTGATTCTGTTCCCTGACGATCCTTTGCCTGCTCATCCTGTACTGCGCATCCCTCCTGGTATTTTGACTTTGGCTTCCACCTGACTATTCTTTGCGGACTCCTTTGGTACTTCTCGACTCTCCTGGTATTTATGACCCTGGCTTCTCCTGACCATTCTTTGCTTATCCCTCTGTACTGCGTTGTCCTCTTGGTTTTGACCCGGTCAGTTCACTATCCGTTATTTGTCTTGTCTGTCCTTTCCGCACGTATCCTAAGTTAAGGACTGCCGTCCAGTTGTCCCCTGTCATCAGGACTCGTGAGGCAAGTAGGCAGGGCCAGGGGTGAGGGTGGAGCGCAGTGGTCGCTATCCTCCCCCCTGTGTGTGTGTGTGTGTACGTGACCGTTACAGTATCACAAAGACTTGATTAAAACAATGACATTCTAATAAGATAAGACTAAGGCTACTTTCACACTTGCGTTTGGTGCAGATTCGTCATGGATCTGCACAGACTGATCCGCACCGATAATACAACAGCATGCATCCGTTCAGAATAGATCCGTTTGTATTATCTTTAACATTTATAACCAAAACAATCATCAAAAAGATGAAGGATTATGTGTGAGCAAATACTCAATATAACTGTCACGGAAGGTGTACAGGGAACTAGAAGACACAAAATGAATATCCGACTCACTGGATCCAAAACTAAGGAACAAAAGGGAGAGCCCTGCATCAGACCTGGCTCTCTCCCTGAATGCTCAGCCTATGCGAAAATCCCAATGGTAGATGATCGCATATCCTCGTACCTCAACTGTATAACACCTGAACACCCTATAATAGTGAGGGGACACGGCCACCGGCTCCCTACACTTGATACGGAGGGAGTCAGGGTCACCTGGGATCCAGCAAACAGAAAAACACAAATGAATGAACAAAACTTATCTGTAGAAGACTCCGAAGTAGGATCAGCATGCACACACTCCAGGAAGGAATATAAACCGCAAAGTGAAGCAGTCTGGGAAGGGTTTTAAAGGGATGCAATCAGTGCAACTACATGACAGCTGAGAGAGGCTAACGAGATGAGAAAATGAAAGCAAAACAGAAGGAAGCTCAAGGAGGAGGTTCTGAAAGACATCTGTCAGAGCTTCTCAGATGTCTGGTGGTGACAATAACCAACAGACAAGAACACACATATATGTTAATAATGAATTTTTATTAAATGGCATCATAAAAGACAACAAAATAAGTAATAATTAATAAAGTAAATAGCAGTAATGCAGTAGTGCTGCGAATCAGCGGCACACCAAAGATACACAGGATAAATGTACCCCCTTCAAATACCCCTCCTGATGTCTTGGCAATAATAGTCAAACGGAGATAAAAAATCTCCTCAGCAAGCAAAAGGAGAGCTTGTTTTATGATGATAGAGTAGGTGATAACTTGCAAAGAAAGTTGCAACACCCATTGAAAATAATATTGGATGTCATTATAAATATGTCAGAGCCACCCACATGTAATAATACATGTGGAGCCCATATAACAACAAAAAGCAAATAACCACCAATCAAACATATTATGGGGGACAGACCTTAGATCTCTGGTGAGCGCACCCGACGCGCGTTTCGCTTGGCTTCTTCAAGATTAATAATTAACAGTGAATTGACGCACGGCACGTTTATATTCCTCATATTTTTTACACACTGCTATCTTCACCCCATCCTGCTGTATCTCCTCACCTTTCTCTGAGTTCCCACTCAGGGAACCACTCCTAACTCCATTTTTACATATCTTTTTTGGCAGATAGTGTGTGCAGTAGCCCCTGTCCTCTTGAAAGATTTGAGGCTGCCGCAGATAGGTTCCTATGGAGACACTGCTTGTTAACCCTTCAAGGACCCATGACGTAGCTGTACGTCATGGGTCCGAACCCTAAACATGGCACTTGCTCACACCAGCAGCAGGCACCTTAGTCGTGGTGTTTCTGCTATTTTAAATAGCAGAAACCCGCATGCACATAAGGCTGATCGCATACCTCTTACCCTTCAGATGCTGTGGTCAAATGTGACCACAGCATCTGCGCAGGCCGGAACCGGAAGTCACACGCTTTCGGTCCGGTAACAGCTTTCCCCGGCTAAGATCGGGGAACCTGTTACCTTGCGCTAATTGACCGAAGCCTCAAGCATGCTTCAGAGTCAATTAGATGCATATATCAATACAGGCCATTAGACGGCAGCCTTGTTTTGATATAGTGCAAATTAAGTCTTCAATGATGGCTGTTTAGCCATCACTGAATACTATGGGCAATCGAAAGATTGTCAGTTATTGTCATGCAAGGTGACTTAAAAAAAGTTTTTAAAAAAAAGTTACATTTGTCTTTTACAAAAAAAAGTTAAAATCACTCCGCTTTCCTTAAAATAAAAATATTTAACCAATAAAAAAATAAACATCTTGGGCAGCGACGCGTGCAAAAATGCTCATACTATTAAAATATAGCAATATTAATACGGCAAATGGCGTAGCGGGGAAAAAATAAAAACAGCTAATTTGCCATTTTTTGTCACTTCAACTACCCAATAATTTTTTTTATAAAAAGTGATCAAAAAGTCACACACACTTAAAATTGGTATCACTGAAAAGAACAGATTATCCCGCAAAAAATTAGGTCAGAATATAGTTATGAAAAAGAACTTTTTTCCCTCAAAGGTTTAAAAAAAAATTCAGTATTAAAACGCAAGAAACATTATACAGTACGGTTCCAACTATACCACACGTATAGTTGGAACCATACTGACATGGAGAATGAAGATAACTGGTCAATTTTACCGCATAGTGTACAGTGTAAAAAAATTAAAACCTTGATCAGAATTGCTTTCTTTCCCAATTCTATCCCAATTTCTATCCCATGAACAATTTTTTTTACAGTCAGCAGGGGTGTTCTCACATCAAACAGAGCACGCCGCTGCCAGCTTTTAGACTTTACACTGTGATGGACCATTGTACACAGTGAGGACTGGTTTTAGACAAAGTTTGGCCCTGGGCAAAATTGAAAGTGGGCCCCTAGATCCTGAAATATTGGACCAGAAGTCTGACAGAACTTTATAGGCACAGACAGTGGTTGCAACCAAAGCAGCTGATTGTAGACTGCCACATTATATCTCGTTAGTAGTGTTAAGCGTGAATGTTCGAATTACAAATATTTATTGCCAATATCGCAACTTCGAGAATTCACAAATATTTTGAATAAAGTACTTTATATTCATTTTTCGAAAAATCGGCAAGTTAATGATCGTGTAATATGCGAATATTACGCGATCAATACAGGCGTGGGTCAAAAACTCATGATTCCTTCCTGCTTAAGTTGCTTGACAAGCAACTTAAGCAGGGAGAAATCATAACTTCAGATGGAAAAAAATGATGAATATTCTAAAGAAACTAATATATAGCACTATATTCTATGATTTTTTGAGTAAAAAAAAAGAATATAATGAATATTTGAATTTGAGAATATTCAACGAATATTCTACAAAATATTTGCGAAATATCGCGAATTCGAATATGACCCTTGCCGCTCATCACTACGCGTTAGCCTTTTGTCACAACCCTTGGTCATGGTCGTGACTCTTGTGGCCGCATGCAGTTGCCTGCGGTCTTGGTGTTGTTGTCAATCACAGGTGAGGGCTATAGTATGTTGCCTCACCTGTGGTTGCCGCTGGCAACATTGGGTATGTGGCAGCAGAGCAGCCTGAGCGGTGCTAGGCAGCTTGCTGCAGTAGGCATGCGGTTGCACCTGGCAACCTCTCCTATAGGTGTGCCTTTTATCAGTGTGCACGGGGTGTTATATGTGTTGTGTGCACTTCCCCTTTAAGTTGATGTTTTCCCTTCCCTGGTGTTGGAAGGGTTAACTTCCTTCCTAGTGTGTGTGTGCACTGGGTGTGTCTGACTGTGGGTGTGGCTATTTGGCCCTATAAAGCCTCAGTGGAAAGCAGTAGTCAGAGAGTGTGCTTCAGCCATGCTTGCTGGAGACATCCTCCTGGTTACTTTACCATCTGCCAGTGGGGGCCACCCTGATGGTCATAAACTTTGTGTCTGGTGTTAGTTTATGGTTTACTGGGTTCCCGTGTGATGTGTCCTTGATGTTGGTTGTGGATAACAGCACTTGCACGTGGGTTCCAGTTCCTCCGTGTCTAGGAGGAACGGGTCGTCTTACTGGCCAAGCTACATAGAAAGGGGAAACATAAACAGACATATGGCATTGACAGGCAAGTGAGACTAGTACCACACTTACCTGCCACAGACACACAAACTGAAACCCACGTGCAAGTGCTGTTATCCACAACCAACATCAAGGACACAGCACACAACAGACATCACACGGGAACCCAGTAAACCATATGCTGCAATAACACATAAACCATAAACTAACACCAGACACAAAGTTTATGACCACCAGGGTGGCCCCCACTGGCAGATGGTAAAGTAACCAGGAGGATGTCTCCAGCAAGCATGGCTGAAGCACCCTCTCTGACTACTGCCTTCCACTGAGGCTTTATAGGGCTAAGTAGCCACACACACAGTCAGACACACCCAGTGCACACACACACACTAGGAAGGAAGTTAACCCTTCCAACACCAGGGAAGGGAAAACATCAACTTAAAGGGGAAGTGCACACAACACATATAACACCCCGTGGACACTGATAAAAGGCACACCTATAGGAGAGGTTGCCAGGTGCAACCGCATGCCTACTGCAGCAAGCTGCCTAGCACCACTCAGGCTGCTCTGCTGCCACATACCGAATGTTGCCAGCGGCAACCACAGGTGAGGCAACATACTATAGCCCTCACCTGTGATTGACAACAACACCAAGACTGCATGCGGCCACAAGAGTAACGACCATGACCAAGGGTCGTGACACCTTTCCACACTGAACGCCGCCCCTGGGCACTTGCGAGTGCTCATTTGCATATGAATTAAACTTAGCTTTCCTGCTGGTACAAGTCTAAAGACAAAGACAAAGGGACCATTACAATCCTGTGTAGGTGTGCTACAGAGCCATGTAAGCACTGTATACGGCCATATGGAGGTGACAGACTCCCTTTAAAAATAATGAAAACAATCAACATACACCAAATACATTAAAACCAGTGAACCACATTCAATAGTGTTGATTTTTTTTTTTTTTTTTCATGCCTCATTCTCACATGCAGGCAAACCTGGCCTCCATCAGCCATCTGCTACTCGAAAGTGGAAAGGAGCAGGATGAAATTTAAATGTTCTCAGCAACATTGTTTCAAGACTTTTTCAGAAGTGTTTTTGAGACTTCATTCTTCGCATCTCTCATCTTAAAATGATTTTAAATATGCTTACAAAAGATACAAAATCTATTGTAATTACAAAAGAACACATACAGTATATAGTACATGTATTACCATGTTGGTCCTAGAATTATATGGTACATATTGTTAACCCCTTCCCGACCGCAATCTGTATATATACGTGATAGCTGCACATACCCCGTGCAGCTACCACGTATATATACGTTCTGGCAGCTCTTTAATCCAAGCGCTGCAAAGCGCTTGGATTAAAGCTTCTGCCCCTGCCCTGCTGCTGTCACGGACAGCATACAGTGCAGTAATGCCGGCAAGGGACCAATCAGAGTGGCCCCTTGCCGGCAATCGATCCGATTGGTTAGTCTGTGCAGACTAACCAATCGGATCGCGGCAGTGTTAAAATGCCGGTTTCAGGCTCTGATCTGCGCTCTGCAGATCAGAGCCTGAAATCAGTGTCCTTGCAGCCCCCCATCTGTGCAGCCCCCCGCCCCCGATCTGTGCCTGCAGACACTTACCCCCCTGCCCCGATCTGTGCAGGCCCATCTGTGCCCCCTCCGTCTGTTCCTAGTGCTGCGGCACTGCCCCCTCCTTGAGTCCTCCCCCTGCTGCCTTGTCATACCTCCCTCCCCCCCTCCCCCTTCCAGCGCTGACCCCCGTCTGACCCCCTGTCTGCCCCCTCATCAGAGTGGCAGCTCTATGCTGACACTCTGCTGTAAATTCTGTGACCCCATAGATGCTGCGGCAGCGGCATCTATGGGGTTAATAGAGGGAGGGGGCTCCCTCTCTCCACCATCGGGGCTGCTGCGCTGCGATGGCAGCCCCGATGGTTGCCCTGGCAACCGGACGCTTTGCAAAAGCGTCCGCTGTTGCCACCTACAGGGCATCTGAATGTATTACACTTTGCAATGCAAGAGCATTGCAAAGTATAGTACAGCCATCAGCCCCACTGGATCTTCATGATCCAAGAGGGACTTGATAAAAAAAAAGTGAAAAAAATATAAAAGTAAAAATTATTAAATAAAAATGTAAAATTAAAAAAAATAACATTTTCCTATAAAAAATTAAAAATTAAAAAACTACACATATTAGGTATCACCGCGTCCGTAACGACCGTCTCTATAAAGATATCACATGATAGACCCCGTCCGATAAACACCATAAAAAAGAAAAAAGAAAAACTGTGTAAAAAAAAGCCATTTTTGTCACCTTACATCACAAAAGTGCAACAGCAAGCGATCAAAAAGGCGTTTGACCGCCAAAATAGTATCAATCAAACCGTCACCTCATCTCGCAAAAAATGATACCCTATTTAAGACAATCACCCAAAAAATAAAAAAGCTATGGCTCTCAGACTATAGAGACACTAAAACATCATTTTTTTGGTTTCAGAAATGCTATTATTGTGTAAAACTTAAATAAATAAGAAAAAGTATACATATTAGGTATTGCCACGTCCGTAACGATCTTCTCTATAAAACTATCACATGACCTAACTCCTCAGATGAACGCTGTAAAAATAAATAAATGAAAACTGTTCCAAAACAGCCAATTTTTGGGTCACCGTGCCCCATAAAGTGTAATAATGAATGATCAAAAAATCCTATGTACCCAAAAATGGTACCAATATAAACCTCCACACTTTCTGCAAAAAACGAGCCCCTGCACAAGACGATGGGCAGAAAAATAAAAAACATATGGCGTTCAGAAAACCAATCCAGCACAATCTGCCTTCCAAAAACTGTATGGCATTCCTTTCCTTCTGCGCCCTGCCGTGTGCCCGTACAGCAGTTTACGACCACATGTGGGGTGTTTATGTAAACCGCAGAATCAGGGTAATAAATATTGAGTTTTGTTTGGCTGTTAACTCTCAATGTGTTAAAGGAAAAAAAAATTATAAAATGGAAAATCTGCCAAAAAAGTGCAATTTAGAAATTTCATCTCCATTTTCCTTTAATTCTTGTGGAACGCCTAAAGGGTTAACAAAGTTTGTAAAATCAGTTTTGCGTAACATGAGGGGTGTAGTTTCTACAATGGGGTCATTTATGGGGGGTTTCCACTATGTAAGCCCCACAAAGTGACTTCAGACCTGAACTGGTCCTTAAAAAGTGGGTTTTGGAAATGTTCTTAAAAATTTTAAGAATTGCTTCTAAACTTCTAAGCCTTGTAACGTCCTAAAATAATAAAATTACATTTCAAAAATGATGCCAACATAAAGTAGACATATGGGGAATGTTAAGTAATGAATATTTTATTAGGTATGACTTTCTGTTTTAGAAGCAGAGAAATTGAAATTTGGAAAATTGTGAATTTTTCCACATTTTTGGTAAATTTGGGATTTTTTCATAAATAAAGGTGAAATATATTGACTCAAATATATGACTATCATGAAGTACAATGTGTCACGAGAAAACAATCTCATAATGCTGTGGATAAGTAAAAGTGTTCCAAAGCTATTACCACATAAAGTGACGCATGTCAGATTTGTAAATTTTGACCTGGACACTGGGGCATCAATGACCCTTGGTCATGAAAGGGTTAAAGATTATGGCTTCAGCTGAATTGCACGACTGGATGGTCGCAAAAAAAACCACATAAATTAAACACATATCAATACTGGCAGAAAACGACACACTTAGGGGGTCATTTACTAAGCTGAAGTATGCCTAAATTAGGCGTATTTCATGTGCAGATGGCGGTGCAACAGTTATTTGATACTCTATCTGCGACTTCACCCCGCTCATGCCAGGTCTAAAACTGTGGGTGTGGTGTGGGCAGGAAGGGGGCGAGCCAGCAGGCCTGTCTCATTCATTATTTTCTACACCTCTTTCAGGCGTAGAAAAAAGGTCTAAATGTAAGACAGCTTGGAAGCTGTCTTAGATTTAGAACAGGCGCTGGATGCGTCGAAGTTATGAAGAGGCCTGCGCCTCTTCATTGCTTTGGTGGCTCCTCCGCCAGCTATGGGGCTTTTTAATAAATGTGCCCTTTAAACTAATTGGTTGATGATAGGAAGCAAATGCTAAGGCCTCTTTCACACTTGCGTTGTCCGGATCCAGCGTGTACTCCATTTGCCGGAATTACACGCCGGATCCGTAACACCGCAAGTGAACTGAAAGCATTTGAAGACGGATCCGTCTTCAAAATGCTTTCAGTGTTACTATGGCAGCCAGGACGCTATTAAAGTCCTGGTTGCCATAGTAGTAGTGGGGAGCGGGGGAGCGGTATACTTACCATCCGTGTGGCTCCCGGGGCGCTCCAGAATGACGTCAGAGCGCCCCATGCGCATGGATGACGTGCCATGCGATCACGTCATCCATGCGCCTGGAGTGCCCTGACGTCACTCTGGAGCGCCCCGGGAGCCGCACGGACGGTACGTATACTGTTCCCCCGCTCCCCACTACACTTTACCATGGCTGCCAGCACTTTAGCGTCCCTGCAGCCATGGTAACCATTCAGAAAAAGCTAAACGTCGGATCCGGCAATGCGCCGAAACGACGTTTAGCTTAAGGCCGGATCCGGATCAATGCCTTTCAATGGGCATTAATTCCGGATCCGGCCTTGCGGCAAGTGTATTTTCTCAGAATGTAAATAGACTCTACAATCAGCTCTTCACCCAAATCAACCAGGAAAGGCTAAATGAAAACCAAACCCAGATTCATATGTAGTGCTGTTGCCTGGCAAGTGCCCAAAAGTGCCCTCCTTTTTAATAACACTTTATGGTTTACATAAACTGTAGCTATGATCTACATAAAAGGTTCAGTAACTTTGTAATTACCTTGCATTATGATGACTGATACTGAGGTACAGTCTGTATTAGCTGTATTTACACGTATCAATCAATTGGCAAACTTGCCATATACATGATTTTTTAGCAGAGTTCTAAAAGAGTTTGTCTTTTGGTTTCCTGCAGACAAATACTGAACAGTGTCTGCTATAAAAGCAACACTTGCTTTTTTTACCTCTGAAGTCTACTGCATTGTGAATGTAGCCCACATGATAAGGATACGGCCATGCGGTCAGATTTTTGCAGGCAGGTTCCGTAGAAGCAATAAAGATCAGAGTTGGTAAGTAATAAACCAATCACTACGTGACTCTGACATAAACAATCGACTCCAATGGGATTGTGGAAAAGGGAAAGAGGTGGAAGGTAGAGCAGGGCTAGAGAAAGCTGGAGCTAGATGCAGCAAAAAGAGGTTGTACTACTGTATATTCACAAGGAATTAATTCTACCCTCAGACAAGAATTCGCAGGAGATCACTCAGTAGCATGCATAAATGTTCTCTAACAATTACTATATTACTACTGACATCAGAGGGAGACATATTGTCCCATTAAGTATACCTTGGGCACCACAGTTTAACGCATTTGGCATGACTTCTCAATTCCCAACTAACTCCTCCAACCTGTATATTTCATAAATTTTCACCAACCATTGGTTAATTGTGGGGAGATTTACATTCTGTAGTGGTATGAGCAATCTAGCAGCTTGAACTAGCTGAGTAGCTACAGTGGGTTGTTTTTTAAAGGGATCCGTGATGAATGAGTCAGTCGAACATGGGAAGCAGGAAATGGTGTTCTAATGATTTCCAATAGGATCTGATTTTCAGGCATGACAGAAATATATGTAGCATGGAACCCAATTCCATTTCACAACACCAGCATAGATCTAAAGTGAATAAACTCATTTTAAAAGGAAGGGAATTTTGTACCAATAAGTTAGGGTTGTGAAGAAATGTTCTTGAATATGCACACACCAGGAAAAGCCATAAGACATAGCTTGCACGCTTGCTATTTCAGATTGTTGAAACTTCTTTGAAATTTGAATTGTTAGATTTTGGGAACAGAGTTACAGATTATTTAACTGTTGAGTTAAAGTCTTAAAGCTGTAGTAAATTTAGAACAAGCGGTTGGAAGATTGTAAGAATGACTGAGAATTGCGAGCTCTCATAGATTCATTCTATCAAAAAGGGGATCTGAGCATGCTGGAAACCATCCCAGAAAGACTGTAGATGGATTTTAACTAAAGATAACATAATTTCTGAAAAGTTTGCTGATTCACCGAATTTCACAAAAAATTTACTTCATGACGAATTACTTTGTCACAAAGCGCAATTTTTTGTAAGTAGTGGGTGCAATGACAGGAAGCTGCGATAGTGCCGCCCCCATCATTGTACCCGTCAGATGCCGCATTCATACATGATCGCGGCATCTGAATGTAAAATTAACAATAATTTTTTTTTTAATTCAAACTTGAGATTAAGTGACTTCAGATTCAGGGACTTAAGTGGGGGACTGCAGTAAATCAGTTTCTTATTACTGCACTATATTGTATTTTTCTCTTTCTTGCGTAATCCCCATCTAGTATGTGTTCCATAATTGATAGTGCAGTCCAGTGCACATCTTGTCTGATGTATGCAGTCCTGGTACAGCAGTTCGAGGGTGTATATCATTGTTCAAAATGTAAGCAAATTACCCATTTGGAATTGCACATGGAGCATCTAAACAGGCGAGTTTCAACACTGAAAGGCGTTAACAATTTGGAAAACAGTTTGCTGCCCACTGAGCAAGCACTCTATGGAGTAGATGAGAGGGAGGGTGAAAGCGAGGAGGCTGAGGAAAGTGAGGTAGCTAGCTGGGTAACAGTTAGAAAGCGGGGTAGAGGGAAGAGTGCCAGGGAGGCTAACCCTGATCTGACACACCCCAACAAGTTTGCACGGTTAGCAGATGAGGGGGATGTCAGTTCAGGGAGAGCACTTCTGCAGCCAGACACTTCCTCTACCTGTCAGGGGAATGTCAGCTCCAGTAAGCAGGTGACCAGGAGAGCAGGGCGGGCCAGACAGGTGCTGGTAGTGGGAGACTCAATTATTAGGGGTACAGATAGGGCGATCTGTCACAAAGACCATGATCGTCGGTGTGTTGTCTTCCTGGCACTCCAGTTCCACACATCACGGATCGGGTTGACAGATTACTTGGAGGGGCTCGAAAAGACCCAGTGGTCATGATCCATATCTGAACCAATGACAAAGTTAGAGGAAGGTGGAGAGTCCTTAAAATGATTTTAAGGATTTAGGTCAAAAGCTTAGGGCAAGGACCACAAAGATAGTGTTTTCCGAAATACTGCCTGTACCAAGAGCCACACAAGAAAGGCAGCGGGAGATTAGGGAGGTTAACAAGTGGCTCAAGAACTGGAGTAAAAAGGAGGGGTTTGGGTTACTGGAACTGGTCCGACTTCTCTATCGCCTACAAGCTCTATTGTAGGGATGGTCTGCACCTCAATGGGGAAATGGCAGTTGTGTTGGGGGAGAAGATGGCTAAAAAGTTGGGGGAGTGTTTAAACTAGGGACTGGGGGGAGAGTAATTACATTATAGGAGTGGAAGATAGTGCAGATAGAGACTGGGGGCAAGGTAGTGGGACTAAGGGAGGAATGGAAGGAGGAAATAGAACAGTGTAAGGTAAAAAATATACATGAACCTCTTAATTGTATGTATACTAATGCCATAAGCCTGACTAATAAAACTGTTGAACTGGAATTAGTGATGTGTGAGAAGGACTATGACATAGTGGGAATAACTGAGACATGGCTAGATGATAGCTATGACTGGTTAGTTAATGTACAAGGTTACAGTCTGTTTAGAAAGGATCGTCAAAACCGAAGAGGGGAAGGGGTCTGCCTCTATGTAAAGTCCTGTCTAAAGCCCACAGTCCGAGAAGATATAAGTGAGGGACATGAACATGTGGAGTCACTGTGGGTAGAAATACATTGAGGCAAAAATAATAATAAATTACTAATAGGAGTTTATTATAAACCACCTAATATACCAGAGTCCACAGAAACTCTACTACTAAAATAGATAGACGAGGCAGCAAATAATAATGAGGTGGTTATTATGGGGGACTTCAACTATCCAGATATAGACTGGGAAACTGAAAGCTGTACATCTCATAAAGGAAACAGGTTCTTGGCAATAACCAAAGACAATTACCTTTCCCAACTAGTTCAGAACCCAACTAGAGGGACGGCAATACTGGACTTAGTACTAATCAATAGACCTGACAGAACAACAGAAGTGCAGGTTGGAGGACACCTGGGAAATAGTGACCATAAAGTGATAACCTTCCAATTATCCATCAAACGAGTGTTTCTACAGGGAGGAACAAAAATACCAAACTTCAAACTAAATTTTGGCAACTAAGAGAGGCCATAGGACTAACTAACTGGGAAAAAGTCCTCAAAAATAAAGATACCATCACAAAATTGGATATTTTTAAAAGCATCCTAAAATTTAATTGTGAGAGGTACATACCTTATAGGAATAAAGGGTTAAGGAACAAGAAGAAACCAATGTGGATGAATAGAACCGTAAAAAAAGCAATAAATGACAAAAACAAAGCATTTAAATCACTAAAACAGGAGGGTAGCGAGGAAACACTGAAAAACTATAAGGAAAAAAAAAATATGTAAAAAATAATAAAAGCCGCCAAATTAGAGACCGAGAGATTACTTGCCAAAGAGAGCAAAACTAACCCTAAAATGTTCTTCAATTATATAAATGGTAAAAAGTATATATCTGAAGGTGTCTGCCCTCTACAGAGCAATGAGGGGGAAGTTGCAGAGAGCGACTAGGAGAAAGCAAAGCTATTAAATATTTTTTCTCCACTGTATTCACTGAGGAAAATAAACTGTCAGATAAAATGCAGAATGTAAAAGTAAATTTCCCATTAAAAGTGCCCTGTTTGTCCCAGGAAGAAGTAAAACAGTGACTTAAAAAGATTAAAATAGACAAATCGCCAGGACCAGATGGCATACACCCCCATATCCTAAGATAATTAAGTAATGTCATAACCAGACCCTTATTTCTGATATTTACAGACTCTATACTGACAGGGAGTGTTCCACAGGATTGGCGCATAGCAAACGTGGTGCCAATATTCAAAAAGGGTGTAAAAACAGATCCCGGGAATTATAGGCCGGTAAGTTTAACATCTGTTGTAGGTAAACTGTTGAAAGTTTTCTAAGAGATGCTATCTTGGAGGATATCAATGAAAACAAGCAAATAACATCATATCAGCATGGCTTCATGAGGGATTGGTCATGTTAAACTAATTTAATCAGTTTCTATAAGGAGGTAAGTTCTAGACTTGACAGTGGTGAATCAATGGATGTCATATATCTGGACTTCTCCCAAAAATTTGACATTGTATCACATAAAAGGTTAATATATAAAATGAGAATGCTCGGATGGAGAAAACATCTGTATGTGGGTAAATAACTGGCTCAATAATAGAAAACAGAGGGTGGTTATTAACGGTACAAACTCCGATTGGGTCACTGTCACTAGTGGAGTACCTTAGGGGTCAGTATTGGGCCCTATTCTCTTCAATATATTTATTAATGATCTTGTAGAAGGCTTGCACAGTGTAAAGTAATTGACACGGAAGAGGACAGTATACTGCTACAGATGGATCTAGATAGATTGGAGGTTTGGGCGGAGAAGTGGCAGATGAGGTTTAACACTGACAAATGTAAGGTTATGCACATGGGAAGGAATAATGCAAATCACCCGTACATACTAAATGGTAAAACACACGGTAACACTGACATGGAAAAGGACCTAGGGATTTTAATAAACAGCCAACTAAGCAGTACAAATCTGTGTCAGGCAGCTGCTGCCAAGGCCAATAAGATCATGGGTTGCATCAAAACTGGCATAGATGCCCCTGATGAGAACATAGTCCTACCACTTTACAAATCACACCACACATGGAGTACTGTGTACAGTTCTGGGCTCCTGTGAACAAGGCAGACATAGCAGAGCTGGAGAGGGTTAAGAGGAGTGCAACTAAAGTAATACCTGGAATCGGGCAACTACAACACCCTGAAAGATTATCAACATTAGGGTTATTCACTTTAGAAAAAAGACGACTGAGGGGAGATCTAATTACTATGTATAAATATATCAGGTGACAGTACAGAGATTTCTCCCATCTTCTAGTTATCCTAAGGACTGTGACTGTGACGAGGGGACATCCTCTGCGTCTGGAGGAAAGAAGGTTTATACACAAACATAGAAAAGGATTCTTTTACGGTAAGAGCAGTGAGACTATGGAACTCTCTGCCTGAGGTGGTTGTGATGGTGAGTACAATAAAATAATTCAAGAGGGGCTTGTATGAATTTCAGGCTATACAGGCTATAGCTACTAGAGAGGGGTCGTTGATCCAGGGAATTATTCTGATTGCCTGATTGGAGTCGGGAAGAAATATTTTCCTCCTAAGTGGGGAAAATTGGCTTGTACCTCACAGTTTTTTTTTTGCCTTTCTCTAGATTAACTTGCAGGATAACAGGCCGAACTGAAAGGAGAAATTTCTTTTTTCGGCCTTATATACTATGTTACTATGTAACTTACCGCTTCCATTTGCTCGCGATGGCCACCGCCATCTTGCTTAAAGATCTCGGCCGAAATCCTGTGCGGTGCAAGATTATGTCATCACGCCGGCTGGCATGGTGATGCATGACGTCATCACACCGTCGTGAGCAAATGGAGGAGGTAAGTTAGAATTTTTTAGTTTTTTATACTATTTCAGGTTGAATCAATTCGCTGACACGAAGCACGAGAAAATTTGGCTTTTAGGCGAATCAAATTTATTCTGAAATTTGGATCTAAATTTTAATAACTGATGTCTTCAGCATTCCGATCTTCAGCCATTTGTTAGAGCACTTCAAATTGGAGGTATTGTTTTGTTATAGATTAGACAAAGACTAAAACAGTGAAACAAACCAAGATACAACAATAAAAAGTACATAAATCCATAGTAGTGGATAAGGCTCCTTTTCCACTAGTGATTTCTGTCCATAGCAAGCACTGACTGGCAATATATCAATTTGATAGGAAGTAATTTAAAGGGATTTTGTCAGTTTCAAATTAAGCATACTGCCGTGTCAAATAGGTGTCCTGAAACATAATTAGGAATATAGCGGGATCACAGTAGGGTGCAAATACACCGGCCAGGACACCGTTTGCTATCTTTCCCCAGAGGACAAGTTCACATCAGAAATGGAATTCCCGCCAGGGTAGAGGTTGATCTACGTCACTACTAGAGATAAGCGACTTTTAAAAAAATTCAAGTTGGCCGGTTCGCAGAATTTTTAGGAGAAAAACTGCTATTTTCTGGCTGCTGAGAGCCTTTATAGTGGTGTAGGACACTGTGCCTTGTAGTAACACGGGAGTCTGCTTTGGTAGTGAAATAATACTGTAAGTCAGTATGACATGCAGATGACAGGCGTCGCTCTTAGAATCACTGCACACTTCACTTATTATGGCAGTCACGGGGCCAACACTGACCAAATAACTCAAGTATGAACTCAGCCTTACAGGTTGATGTTAGTGCCAAGAAGAAGCGCACTCCTTTTACACTGACGCCAGCTGATTCCACATAGATGTTATCAGAAACTATTCTATTAAACGCATATGCAAGTAGAGCCCCCCGGACAGAGTCACTGATTACTTTGCCCTTCCTCTGACCCAATAACCCACAAAAAACAGATCCTGTTTGTGGAGCATATGCCTTCACTCGGTCAGCATTTGATCAATAATCCATCAGTATTGCTAATGCCCAAAAAAAACAGGAGTGGATGTAAAACAGAGATCACACGAGGATGGAATATTTACATGTCTTCTGTGTTTTCTACCCACTCCTGCTTTTGGCTACCAAATTAGAAGCCAATTCTGATGGGACCATACAGGCCTTAAAGCTGTTACACAGACAGGATCCGTTGTGCATCTCATTTTTCCTTCCCTCTGACAGATCATTAGAAAAGTCAAATAAATGATGATGTCAGCCAGGCCAAAAGGCAAAATAGTGGACCAGTCACGAAGTAGGGAGGGTGGGAACAGAATGAGAAGTCCACAGAGTGGACCTATGACATAGTGGTGAGATGGAAGCAGCATGAGGAGACCACAGAGTGGCCCAATGACAGGGTCTGAATTTGGCAGCAGTATGAAGAGGGCACCGAGTGGCACAATGACCGAGTCTGGAGGTGGCGGCATCATCAGAAAGCCACCAAGTGGCACAATGACAGAGTCTGGAGGTGGCGGATGCAGCAGCAGTATCAGGAGATGGGTAACAAGTGGCAAAATGACAGAGTCTGGAGTTGGCGGATGCAACAGCAAAATCATGAGAAAGCCACCGAGTGGCACAATGACAGTCTGTAAATGGCAGCAGTATGATGAGGCCACCGAGTTTCAAAATGACAGAGTCTGAAGGTGGCAGCAGCATCAGTAATAAATAAATAAAAAATTCCACCAAAAAACTTCAATAAAGATTTTACCACATATAACGGAGCACGGAGATGGAAAGGGTCTTTGGATTCCCCCTGCACTATAAGGACATCTCACAAATGAACTGCTGCTCCAGACAGCAGCTCCTGGGAAGGTCATGAAGCATCCCAGTCATCCGGTATATATTTTCTCCGCTTAAGAATTATTTTAAAAGGGGGTAGAAGCCACACGGGGCCCCCATGCTGCAGATTTATTATGGAGACATCATGTATATTTAACTGCATATAACCACTGCGCTGACCGCTGAATACATTTTGTTTTTCAACCAAAATACTTCAATAAAGATTTCACCACATATAACCGCCGCACTAACTGACTGCTTCTGCCGCTACTTCCGTGAACCGCTGCTACTTCCCGGGTAGGTAGGCTGCTGCAAAGCAGGTGATCTACGCAGGGCACGTTTGGCTCCTCCCACTGCTGCCACCCTGCTGAATCCCAACCATGCTTTCAACACATGTAACCGTCAACATGAACTGAGAATGCATTTTTCTGTTTGTACTGCAATAGGCCACTAAACGCTTTCAACACATCTAACCGCCGCCAACGTGAACTGAGAATGTATATTTCTGTTTGTACTGAAATAGTCCACTAAACGCTTTCAACACATATAACCGCCGCTGACGTGAACGGAGAATGTATATTTCTGTTTGTACTGAAATAGGCCACTAAACGTTTTAAACACATATAACCGCTGCCGACGTGAACTGGGAATGCATTTTTTTCTTGTACTTAAAAAGGCCAGTAAACACTTTCAACATATCTAACTACCGCCGATGTGATCTGAGAATGTATATTTCTGTTTGTACTGAAATAGGCCACTAAACGCTTTCAACACATACCGTATAACCGCCGCAGACTTGAACTGACAATGCATTTTTCTTTTTGTACTAAAATAGGCCACTAAACACTTTCAACACATAACCGCCACCGACGTGAACTGAAAATGCATTTTTCTGTTTGTACTGAAATAGGCCACTAAACGCTTTTAACACATCTAACTGCCGCCAATGTGAACTGAGAATGTTTTATTATTTTTTGTACTGAAATCAGGTTCTCTACCCTGGGCACGTTTGGCTCCCGACCTCCCACTACTGTCACCCTGCTGACTTCCGGCACATATAACACATACTGTATAACATCCGACGTGAACTGAGAATATATTTTTCTTTTTGTACTGAAATTGGCCAGTAAACGCTTTCAGCAGAAATAAATGCACCAGTGTAGTGCATATATGTTTTTCTTTCTGTACTGAAATAGGCCACTGAACGCTTTTGCCACAATTAAGTGCACCAGAGAAAATCGTATATATTTTTCTTTTTTTACTGTAATAAGCCCCTGAACGCTTTCAACAGAAATAACTTCAGAAGTGAACTGAGCATATATTTTTCTTGTTAGACTGAAATAGGATTTCACCAGAATTAACTGCAGAAATGCACTAAGCATATTTTTTTTTTGTACTGTAACACACCCCTATACGCTTTCACCAGAAATAATTGTGACAGTGCAGTGCGTATATACTTTTCTTATTTTACTAAAATACGCTCCCATACACTTTTAACAGAACTAACTGCAACAGTGTAGTGCATATATGTTTTTCTTTGTTTTATGAAATACGCCACTATACGCTTTCACTAAAAATAACTGCAACAGTGCAGTGCCTATATATTTTTATTTTTTTACTGAAATATGCCCCTATACACTTTGACCAGAAATAACCGCAACAGTGCAGTGCGTATATATTTTTCTTTGTTACTGAAATACGCCCCTATATGCTTTCAACAGAAATAACTGCAGAAGTGAAATGTGTATATATTTTTCTTGTAGTATTGAACAAGATACTAAGACATAATATGCTTTCACTAGAATTAACTGCAGAAATGCACTGAGAATATATTTTTCTTATTTTACTGAAATATGCCCCTATACGCTTTCACCAGAAATAACTGCAACAGTGCAATGCGTATATATTTGTCTTATTTTACTGAAATACGCCCCTATATGCTTTCACTAGAATTAACTGCAGAAATGCACTGACAATATATTTTTCTTGTTGGACCGAAATAGGCTTTCACCGGAATTAACTGAAGAAATGCACTGAGAATATATTTTTCTTTTTGTACTGTAATACGCCCCTATACGCATTGACCAGAAATAACTGCAACAGTGCAGTGCGTGTATATTTTTCTTTGTTACTGAAATACGCCTCTATATGCTTTCAACAGAGATAACTGCAGAAGTGAAATGTGTATATATTTTTCTTGTAAGTAAGTGAAAAGAAAATCACTGCAGCTCTCACCTGCCACCTCCCAGTAGAGCACAGAAAATCAGACCCGGACTAAGTCAGGTGCAAATATGGAAAAATCAAAGGATTCCAGCTCTCCTTAATAAAAATGCTTTATTCGACTTCCATAAAATCCAACATCAAATAGGACACTTTGCTGTGACGCGTTTCGGGCTATAACATCTTAGCCCTTCATCAAGTGTCCTATTTGATGTTGGATTTTATGGAAGTCGAATAAAGCATTTTTATTAAGGAGAGCTGGAATCCTTTGATTTTTCCATATTTTTCTTGTAGTATTGAACAAGATACTAAGACATAAGCCTCCTAAAGTCTTTTCAACATAAGACTTGTAGCCCAATATCAAAAAGCTTGAATGACAGACCTGTCTAATGACTATTTGGATCCCCAAATAATCATTCCCTGCACCTGTAAATCACTTTCCTATCAATGTCCCTAGCGCCTTTTGACGTCTCTCCCTGCACTAAGATGCTGTGAAATGATTCCTCCCTATCCTTTCCATGCACTTATAAATCTTTTTTCTCTGCCTTTTTTTTCCACAATCGTTTTTCCAATAGATGTCCCTAGCGCCTTCACACGTCAGTCCCTGCACTCTGAATGCTGGAAAATGGCAGAATATAAAATGGCTGCCATATTTATAGGGCTGTGACATTACCTGGCTGGCTGCTGATTGGCTGCATGCAGGCATGTCAATCAGGGTGATCCCGCCTTCCCAGAGATCCTTGCCCCATGTCCTCAACCCTCACATGTGTAGCCATTTTCCCTGAAATTCTAAATGAATGCCACTTCGTCAGCTTCGATTCGCTCATCTCCAGTCACTACCTCTACCCTGGTGGGAATTCTCTTTCTGATATGAACTTGTCGTCCTCTGGGAAAAGATACCAAATGGTGTCCTGGCCAATGTATTTGCCCCTACTGTGATCCTGCTATATTCCTACGAAGCTGCCTCTGGAGAGATTGGGCTTCTCCTCCTGAAGTTTTTGACACAACGGCTGCACACCCGGTGACTTGATACCTATTTCTCACATCCTCTGCCGGATCTCAGTACCTGAAAGCAATAGTCTCAGTAACCTGAAATTGACCCTGGAAAAAAAATAAAAGTAGCCCATGTTGTAGGCGGGTTCAAATTAACTGAAGGCAGGCAAACAAAATTAGACAGGGATGACACCATAGTACACTTCAAGATATTTCCCCAGCAGGACCATATACCACAGTGCAGTACAACATGTGGCCTCAGCAAAATCAAACACCATCTTCACCACATTATTTAACTGTAACACTGTCCTATGACAATAAAGCTCAGGAGGGACCTGCAGCAGCTGGCCAGGTGCATGAGAGCATCAGATTGTTGTACCTCTCTGGCAGCCATGAGCAGGGCTCCAATAGCCCCCTGGGCATCGACCCTCTGGGAAATTTCCCAGTAGGGTCTATGGCAAATCCACCCCTGTGTAGGCCAAATGTTAACAGATTCCCTTTAAGGACTTTTACACAAGCAGATAATTGCTTGAATGAAGAGCCGCATGAATGATTCGATCAGCTGACAAATGAGCGTTTGCTCATTTGTTGGTTGATCTGTGAGCGCCTTTACATGAAGTTCTGCAGAAGTTCTGCAACAGCTCACTATTATTCATGCTATATAATATTGTATTCTTGTAAAACAAGCAATGCTCACAGGTATTTTACATTACATTTCCATTATACATTTGTCATGTAATGTAGACTTTAAATGTCATTCCTTGATAAAGATCTAATGAAAAGTTAACAAACATATAAATTAATTTTATCCCTTTACAGCATAAAAACAGTAATTGGACATAAAATGGTTAAGCTATTTTATGCGGTCATTATTCTATGCTGCACAATGCTGGGAGCTCATCATTTATTGCACTATTTTCTGCAATAGAAGAGCTTAGTACAGTTCTGCACTGCATAAGCCATGCAGCAGTACTCATAAATCCTAATCAATTTATTGAGGATTGCTTGGAGATAGCATTCATTAAGCTGTGGTAGTATCTCTCTTGGCAATATTGCTGTGGATCTCCCACAGCCGTTCTCTCTAGCACAATAGTGCAATCTTATTTTTTTATGGAAAACCATGACAGCAGGAAAGTTGAGTATAGAAAACCGATTTTTACAAATAAAGTTGAAACAAAGAGCGCGTTGAATATACTGCTGCATAAAGAAATATGATCTCTAAAACCAATTGTATCGCCCATGTCGGAATCACACATGCAGTACTTTTTTGTGACAGATATATTGCTTTTTAAAATTTAAAAATAGTAGTGGGTACAAAAAGGGAAGAAGTATCAGTCTTTATATATGTTTCAATCTATCTGGATCCATCTCTGCCCTTTAATTAAAAAGACTGTATCCGTCACCAAAACTTCATGTGCGGTCCCAGCTTATGGTATATGGGTACCTCTCAAGTGTTGAGCCACTAATTAAGAGCAAGGGTATCCAGGTTAGTGACACTCAGTCTGTGGTGCCTGAAGTTATTTGGGTCATGTTTATAAAGAAATTTGAAGAAACTATTCTTTGGAACATATGGAGGGAATAATTATGAAGAGCAACTTTTTAATTAAAGCTAATCTTAGAGATGAGCTAATCGAAGCTGACGAACTGGAATTCGATCCGAATTTCAGGAAAAATGTGATTCACAACGAATGGGAATTTCCTCGCACTTCGTGGTAACGAATCACATTTTTCCTAAAATGGCAGCTACACGTGTGAGGACTGAGGACATGGGGCAAGGAACTATGAGAAGACGGGATAATCGAGACTGACGTGCCTGCATGCAGCCAATCAGCAGCCAGCCAGCCCTGTGATGTCACAGCCCTATAAATACGGCAGTCATCTTACAGTCAGACATTTTCCAGCGTTTAGAGTGCAGGGACAGACGTGTGAAGGCTCTAGGAACAGCAATTTTAAAACCTCTATGTTTAAAAAAAAAAACGGAAAAAAAGGATTTATAAGTGCAGAGAAAGGATATGAAGGAATCATTTCACAGCATCTTAGTGCAGGGAGAGACGTCGGAAGGCGCTATAGGGACATTGATAGGAAAGCGATTCAGAAGTGCAGGGAAAGATTATTTGGAGATCCAAATAGCCATTAGACAGCTCTGTCATTCCAGCTATTTGGGCTGAAAGTGCTATGTTGAAAAGCCTTTAGTGGCTTATATCTTTTTGTATCTTTAGTATCTTATATCAGTACTACAAGAAAAATATAAACGCATTTCACTTCTGCAGTTATTTCTGGTGAAAGCGTATAGGGGCGTATTTCAGTACTGCAAGAAAAATATATACGCATTTCACTTCTGCAGTTTTTCCTGGTCAAAGCGTATACGGTCTTGTTTCAGTTCAACAAGAAAAATATATTCTCAGTGCATTTCTGCAGTTAATTCTGGTGAAAGCGTATAGTGGCCTACTTCAGTACAAAAATAAAAATATATGCTCAGTTCACTTCTGTAGTTATTTCTTTTAAAGGCGTACAGAGGCATATTACAGTAAAAAAAGAAAAATATATACGCACTGCACTATTACAGTTATTTCTGTTGAAAGCTTATAGTGGTGTATTTCAGTACAAAAGGAAAAATATATTCGTCGCTCTTAGAGGTGTTAATTTCCGTTTAATTTGTTTAGTTCAGCTACAAGTATGTTAGGCAGAGAAGTGCCAGGCCATGCACAGAGGAGTGGCAGAGGCCTAAATGTTTCTGGTGCAAGCAGAGGTCGCAGCAGAGTATGGGGCCGTGGCAGCAGGAGTCGCAGCGAGAGTCTTGAGCTTACAGTGTCATCTACCGGTCGTGTCTTGACCAGCAACCCAGCGGTTCTTGATTGATCATTCACATCATCCCAAGTGACATCAGACACCCCCAGCCAACAGTTGGTGGGTTTGTCAGACACAGCCCTTAGTTGGCATGGCCTGGGAACAGGCCCTGTGCCCTCACCTGTCCTCAACCTGCCTCTGTTTTTTGCTGTTCCCTCAACGCGAGAAGTACTATATGCTGTTTGCTCAGGAAGAGCTAATAGAGGACAGTCAGCAGCTATTGTCCAGCCAAGATCTGGAGGAAACATCCACCTCTTCTTCCGCTAGGTGGGCAAGTAGTGATGAGGAGAGTGGCGCAAGAGCATGTGTTGCAAGCGGTCAGGCTCCTGACCCAGAGACCATTGAGAAGGACATCAGTGATGTGTAGACACTAGTTGATGATGATGAAGCTGATCACACTTGGGAGCTGGGTGCAGAAGGGGCTTCATCATCATCAGGAGAAGAGGGTGGCAGCTTGCCTGTGAGGCAGCGGCTGAGCCAGCAAGGTGGTAGCATGGCTGGGTGTCAGCAGGGTGTCAGCAGGGTGTCAGCAGTTGCAGGTCGGGAGCCAAACGTACCCAAGGTAGACCACCCGGGAGGTAGTGGTGCAGAAGTCCATAGAGGCAGCGGCGGCAGCAGTCAGTCAGTGTGGACTGTTGGGAGGGAAATCACCTACCCGGCGATGTGGCAGTTTTTTTTATTAAGCTTTCCAGAGGAAGTTAATGTGGCCACATGTTAAATATGTGGGCAGAAGGCGAAGCGTGGCCAGGGTGCCATGTTGGCACTACGGCCTTGGTCAACATATGCAGCATTGCCATGCAGTGGCATGGGAGAACCGTTGCTCCCATGTGGTGGTACAGCCTGCCGAAGCTACCGCTGTCTCACCCAGTGGCACGCACCCTTTTTCAGCCAGTAAAGGCTCCACCACCTCAGCTGAAGGGAGTTGTCTGTCATTCCTATCTTCTGCTGGTCCTGATGCTCCTGTTCCTACTCCTCATCCGTCATTCTGTCAGCAGTCGATCACCGAAGTGATTGCCAAGAGACAACAGTATGCGTGCACGCATCCAACGGTGCAGAAGTTGAAAGTGCTCTTGTCCAAGTTGCTGGTGTTGCAGTCTCTCACTTTCCAAGTGGTGGACTCCGCACCTTTCAGAGAACTGATGGCTTGTGCCGAGCCAAAGTAGAGAGTGCCAAACCGTTATTTATTTGTGAAAAAGGCAGTACCAGACCAGCCCTGCACAAATATGTCGAAACTAAGATGGGTCAGCCCTTGAGCCTGTCGGTGTCTACCAAAGTGCAAGGCAGCGCCAACGTGTGGAGCTGTGACTACGGTCAGGGACAGTACATGTCCTTTGTGGCCAACTGGGTGAATGCAGGTCCTGCACAGCCACACAAGGAACTTGGCCAGGTCACGCCGCTTCCGCCTCCACGTTGTCACGTTGTTGGTCCTGTGACAATGTCCGCCTCTGCCTCCTCACCATCTCCCCAGCAGGGACAAGTCACAGTGCCCCTCCAGCATACCACATTTGCAGGGCACAACGGTGTCATTTTGTTCTGCACCTCGTTTCCCTGGGTGAACCGAGTCACACAGGGGAGGAACTGCTCCGTGTCCTTCATCAAGAAATCAAATCCTTGCTTTCTCCCCGACAACTGATAATCGGAACCACGGTGACCGACAACAAGAAGAACATGTTGTCAGGGCTGCATCAAGGAAGGCTGAGCCATGCGCCCTGCATGGCACACGTGTTCAATCTGGTTGTCAAGTGGTTCCTGAAGTTTTCCACCCATCTGTAAGACATCCTAAAAATGGTGGCCTGGAAACTTTGCATGCACTTCAGCCACTCATACACCCTCCTTGAGCTACAGAGGCAGAATGGCATCCCCAACATAGGCTGATATGCAGCGTTTCTACCTGTTGGAATTCCACCTTCCATATGTTTGACCGACTATTACGAACAGAGAAACGCCATCAACGATTTCTTGATGATGCAAGCGGATAGGAGTACTCTCCTCTGTAACTTTGATGTCAAACCATGGCAGCTCATGCATGACACCAGTTGTTTGCTCAGGCACTTTGAGGAAGCGGCGTTATTTGTCATTCGCCAGGACTACGCGCTGAACGGCGTCATTCCACTGCTTCATGTCCTGGAACAAATGCTGGTAACAATGGCTGGTCACGTCGTGACTAGATCACACTAGCCATGTGGGGGCTGAACTGGAAGGGGAGGAGGACATTGGAGCAAAGCAATGTGTAGCCAAATGGGTGTTTTTTCTACTGAGATGAGCAGGAGCAGCCAGAGGAGCTCCAGAGCAATGATGAAGATGAGACAGAGGACCCAGGCACACTGTGGCAGTATGCAGTAGAGATGGGGGCAGGGAGTCTCTCCAAGTCACTTGCGCAAATGGCACAATCCATGCTCACTTGCTTGCATAGGGACAGTCGAATTGTCACCATTCGGCAGAGGGATGACTTCTAGCTCTCCACCTTGTCGGACCCTCGCTACCGGTCCAGAATGGGGGCCTTTTTTTACACCCACTGAGAGGGAGGACAAACTGAACTACTACAGAGACATCCTATGTAGTCAGTTGACCGCTGCCTATCTGAGCCATCATACATCCTCTCGCAGGTCTGACCGGAGGGGCCCTCTGTGCTCATGTTCCACTGCCATGGCTTCTGAAGAGGGGTGGGGTGGCAGGAGCAGTACCAGCTCCATCAGCAGCAGCCTGAGTCTATAGTCGCTGATGGGTAGCTTTCTTCACCCGCATAGTGAAGAAACTACTCACCAGCAGCAGGTAGACCTGGAACAGGACCTGAACCAGCACCCTGCCAACCCACATTGAAGATTCGCTGGACTACTGGGCAGCCAAACTGGATTTGTTGCCCAAACTAGCAGAGTTTGCCCTGGAAAAGCTGTCATGCCCAGCCAGTAGTGTGGCATCAGAGTGGGTGTTTAGTGTGGCGGGGGGCCATAGTTAACCCAAGGAGAACTTGCCTGTCCACCTAACATGTGGAGAGACTGACCTTTGTCAAGATGAATCAGGCGTGGATCAGCCAAGATTTCCAACCAACAATTTCTGATGCATCAGACTAGATCATCCATGGCACTACACCAACACTTTGATAAAAGAGACCGGTTTCTTCTACCTGCCTCAGCTACTACTCTGATCCTGCCACCCGCCTTTTACCACACATATGATGCAAAGTGCTCCTTCTTTCAGCCACCTTTATCAGTTGTACTGGTATTGCCACCAATCACCCCACTCTTTCACCCGGTCACTTTGTGGCATCCTGTTGCAGCTGCTGCTGCAATCTCCACTTTATGTCATCTTGCTACTCTGTGGTATCCTCCTCCTGCTGCCATATTTACAATATGTCACATTGCCACTCTGTGGTATCCTCCTGCTGCTGCCATATTCATACTATGTCACCTTGCCACTCTGTGGTTTCCTCCTGCTGCTGCTGCCATCTCCACATTATGTCGCCTTGCCACTCTGTGGCATACTCCTGCTGCTGCTGCCGCCATCTCCACGCTTTGTCACCTTGCCACTCTGTGGTCTCCTGATGCTGCTGCCTTATCCACACTATGTCACCTTGCCACTCTGTGGTATCCTGATGCTGCTTCCACCTCATCAATATGTCATAGGGCCACTCTATGGACTTCTCATGCTGTTTTCACCCTCCCCACTTCATGACTTGGCAACTATTTTGCCTTTCGGTCTGTCTGACATCATGATTTATTTGTAGAAATGGCCTTGGGGTTCACCCGGTGCTAGTTTCGAGGCAAACTTTGCGCATTTGCGATTCGCCAAACATGTGAACATATGGCAATGTCCGCTGACACCATATTCTTTTGCATTTCGACAAACTTTGACCCATGACACATACATCAGGTCAGACAGGACAGCCAATTGAGATGTTTCAGCACATGGACACACCCCCACACTATAACAGAGCCCGATCTGGCAACCATTTTGCATTCTGTATTTTGCCAGTGTAGGGAGAGGTTGCTTTTAAGGACTAGTATAGGTGTGCCATCGATAGGTGTGACTTACTGAGGGGTGTGATATACTTAGAAAATACTTTCTAACATAGAAAGTATATTATAGTGCATTTATATTGCTCAGCAGTTGTGTGTGGTTCTGCTGCGATACCACAGCTATATAGAGGGACAAGCACTATTGGAACAAATATTTGCAACGGGTGCGATATACCTGTTTTTTAACGTGTCAGTTGCTGACAATAGTGTTGCCATCTGAAGCCTGTGCTGTCAATGCATATGTCGCGGTAAGCCCAACACTCACCTATGGACGACCGCTTAAGAAGGCACCTGGCCTCCCATCACTGAGCCCAGTGGGAGCAATGCCGTCAGAACCCACAAAGCCACACTCCCGGCGCTCCATGTCCTGCCTCTTCTCCTTTTCCTTCTCCTCTCTCCTCCCATTTGTCCTCCACTCCACCTTCGACCATGCCGTTGTTGCATTCATCTGGCAGAAGGCAGGCTTCCGTGGCCCAAATGTGGATAACCCTCTTGCCCAACGGCTGACCGCTGGCTTATCGGAACTGCTAGCCCGCCAACTACTGACATATAAACTAGTGGACTCGGAGGCCTTTAGAAAATTTGTGGCCATTGGCACACTGCAATGGATGGTGCCCTGAAGGAAATATTTCTCCCAGAAGGGCATCCCAGAGCTATATGGCCACGTTCAGCGGCAAGTGAATATATCTCTGGCATACAGTGTCAGTGTCAAGATACATCTGACCACAGACATGTAGTCTAGCATACACGACAGGTTAGGTACATAACTTTTACTGCCCACACTGGCTGAACCTTCTGAAGGGGACTTTAAACTTTTCTGGTATCCCTGGTGTTGTCCGTGGCTAGGGGGAGGAGACCGAAGACGACACTCTCCTGGGTGATAAGCAGAAGCCGGGGCGCTCCACCGCTTCCAATTTAGTGCAAATGGGGGCCTTCATTCTCCAGTGTTTTAAGAGGGACCCCTGTATAAAAAGCATAAAGAGCAATACCAGCAAGACCAGTACTGGGTGGCAACATATTAGACCCCTGGTACAAACACAAAATGGCACACTGTCACTGCCTGCCCTGTGAGAGGTCTGAGAAGATCAGATAGACTTGCAGCACGTGAGTCTATCTGACAGGTCTTTCTGTTTTTACTTGCTGTCTGTTGTTTTGGGCAGGATCTCACCTCTCCACAGGTTTTGCTCATTTGCTGTTTAGTGGCTCTATTTAAGTCCGCCTCTCACTGCAGACCTTGCAGTTGTTATTTCCTTCTGGAGTTCTAAGCTATTTGTTAGAGGTTCTCCTGCTTCTTACTCATCTCCTGTTTCTACTTTGTGTGTGTGTTGTGTCTAGGTCTCAGGGAGACGCTGGTCCCTTCATGGTGGAAGGTCCCGGCAGTCTCAACCCCGCTCCCTAATTTATGGTTTGTGACAGTTTCAGCAGGTCTTAGGTTCTGGTGTATGAGTTCTTCCATCATCAGAATTTGCTCATACTGTCAGCAGTCAGGGAAAGGTTCAGGGATAACTAGGAGGTTACCATCCTTCCTCACAAGCTTTGGGGACTAGTCTGTGTTACTGTTGTAGTTTGTTTATTTGGTGTTCTTCTTTTCCCCACTTACCGTGGCACAGATATGTTACCAGCATCACAGAGGGCTGTCAGAATACAGCATTTACAAGCCTTGCTGCAAGAGATGCTGCATTATGCTGTTGTGGGCCCTGGCAGAGGAATTTCCACTCACAGTGAAACAGGTGCGGGTTCCAATCCTGGTCACTTCGCATATGAGATCATTCTTGCAGCCAACACATCGAGAGCCGCCCTCCGGATACAGCCTCAGGGAACGCCCAGACCGACAGGTGTCCGACTACATCGGGTTAGCGGCCGATGTGGATGCTCTGAGAAGCGAGGAACCCCTGGACTACTGGTTGTGCAGGCTTGACCTGTTGCCAGAACTGGCATAATTTTCCATGGAACTCTTAGCTTGCCCCTCGTCGAGTGGCATGTTCGAAAGGACGTTCAGCGCTGCAGGGGGGATCGTGACCAATAAGTGCACTCACCTAGCTCACGACAGTGTGGACTACCTCACATTTCTAAAAATGAATAAGGCATGGATCTCTGAGGAATTCAACACCTGTGATGACCACATGTAATTGAATTTCCTCATGCCAGCCCACACATATCCGCCACCACTCAGAACTAGGAATGGTCCTTGTCTTATGTATATACAGCGGCATAAGAGGCCTTTTCCATCAGGTGAATGCCTAATTTTTGGGGCCTCTACTCCAGTGGCCTACAGTAAAAATTGTATCCAGTGACGGTCTTATGTACCTCCAGCCACATAATCACAAGTACTTTCCTGTCAGGTAAATGCCTAATTTTTCGGGCCTGTACTCATAGGGCCTAAAATAAAATTTTAGGCTCTAGCAGGGCACATTTTTGAGAGTTTCCCTTCAAGACGCATAAAAATGGCCCCTGATTAAAATACATATTTTTTGTGGGAATTTTTGCCACTGATCTACCTCTGGTATGTCACTGTTCATGTTGTGGGACTATTTGTTCACTTCTAGTAAGTATTTGGTGGCTGCAAATATGACCTGAAGGTTTTTCAAGTTCGCCTGCCATTAAAGTCAATACGGCCCGCAGCGATCGCGCAGTTTGCGAACATTTGATCTCGAAAGAGCGTTCGTGAACTGTCCCAGCCTATGTTCATTCATCACTATTTATTTGACCTTTCTTCTAATCTGTCAGACGGAAGGAAAAATGAGACGCACAACGGATCCTGTCTGTGTAGCAGCTGTATGATCTGTATGGTCCCTTTAGAATTAGCTAATGATTTGATACTGATGGATTATTGGGAAAATGCTAACCGAGTGAAGGCATATGCTCCACAGACAGATTCCATTTTTTGGGAGTTATTTTTCTGACGGATCAGAGGAAGGGCAAATTAATCAGCGACGTCAACACAAACTTACTGCTGACACCCTCTCCACTCTGTTGGGGGGGGCTCTACTTGTATACACGTTTAATAGAGCAAGTTCTGTAAACATCTATGTGGAATCAGCTGCCGACGGTGTAAAAGCAGTGCGCTTCTTCTTGGCGCTAACATCAACCTGTAAGGCTGAGTTCATACTTGAGTTATTTGGTCAGTTTTGTCCTTGTGACTGCCCATATAAGTGAAGTGTGCAGTGATTCTAAGAGAGGCACCTGTCATCTGCATGTCATACGGACTCAGCTTGTGTATTTAGTTTAGGAATTACTTTAACACCTGCTACATCTGCACATCTTCATCTGCCATATCTATCTATTTATCTATCTATCTATCTATCTATCTATCTATCTATCTATCCATCTATCTATGCATCATCTATCACCCTCTTCCTATCTAATATATAAAGCTGAGTGTATGTGTGTGTATGTCCGCTAAAGGAATTTGCACCGACACATTTACAATAACGAAGTTTGGCACACAGGTACATTAGGTGTCCGGGAATGTTTTAGACCAGGTCTCAGCTCTCTAGGACATACAGTTCCTAAGGTATATTCCCCAAAAATGCATTATCCAATAGAATATTGGTCACATGACCCTTATCAGCCAATAGAAGCTTGCAGGTCCTCCAGCCTCCTACACAGTTTTACTCCAGGTTTCCATAACAACCCAGCCATTTATCTTAGCCATGGCCTAATTGCACTTAGTACCTTGTTTCAAGATGTAGCTTTTTTCAAGCAATATATGTTTTTATCCAGTTTATTTGGTATGCAAATGAGCCAGTAAGTTACCCAGAGCGGCGACACTTTTGCAGGAAGGAGCCCAGACATGCCCCCTGCCACAATGTGTCCACCCTCAAAAGACTTAAAACCCCGCCACCAGGTCCCGCTAAGCCACGCCCCTGATCTGGTTGAAAATCAACTGTCAGCTGCAGAGTTGGGACGGAGGGTGACTTTCTCCCTGCAGTTCACACTCAGACAGTACAGTGCTGCTGTCTTAGAGTGAGCTGTTGAAAAGGACATCCTGTCTCTGTGGAGGTCACTGTCAAGGTGGTGGTATCCTGTAAAAGTCACTGTTAAAGGGAAAGCTGCTGTAAAGGTCAAAGTTAAGGGGGTGGGCTGCTGTGGAGGTCCAATTTTAAGGGACGAGTCACTGTGGGGGGGGGTCAGTGTTAAGGGGTGGGGGCTGTGGAGGTCACTGTTTTGGGGGTGGGGTGCTGTAGATGTCACTGTTTTAGTGGATACTGTAAATTTATTTTAACGACACACACAAACATTAAATTAAATAGATTAAATATACCTGAGCGAAGCCGGGTCCTTCAGCTAGTATATTTATATTGCTTTACTCTAGCTACATCGTACTACTTGTGAATGCACAGTAAGTTGATTTCTCCTGTTTTTTTATTTATTGGGAGCCCTTAGGGTATGTTCTCATCGGATTGACATGCTGCAGATTTTCTGCATCTGAATTGTGGGAGGAAAGTCATCATTTGCAGTTGTAGCAAAGTGATTGGGATTTTACAGCTCAGGATAAAATCTATGCAGAATCTATACAGAAAAATATAATTGTAAATCCACAGCATTTCAACTTATGCTGCAGATTTCCACTGTGGATGCCACCCTTTGAGATGTACGTAGGTTAAGTTCACATAGAGCAGTGGTGCCCAACCATTTTTTGTCTGCGGGCCCGCTAGACATGGTATAAATGTTGCGGGCCAGAACCCGGTAGCTTTGCCCGAAAGAAATGCAAACACTGTGAGGGGGCACGTGTGAGCATTACTTCTGTGAAGGGTCAAATATCTGGGCATTTTTTCTGTGAAGGGGCACACCTGGGCATTTTTACTGTAAAGAGGGTGCACCTGGGCATTTTTTACCATGAAGGGGGCACATGTGAGCATTACTACTGTGCAGGGGGAACATGTGAGCATTACTACTGTGAAGGGGGCACATCTGAGCATTACCACTGTGATGGGGGCACATCTGGGCATTACCACTGTGAAGGGAGTATGTGAGCATTACTGTGAAGGGGGCATGTGAACATTATAATTGTGAAGGGGCACATCTGGGCATAACCATTGTGAAGGGGGCACATCTGGACATTACCACTGTGAAGGGAGCAAGTGAGCATTACTGTATAGGTGACACATCTCTGGACAGAGCAAGACTAAGGAGTGTAATGCAGGAAACTCTCTCTAGAAATGCCTTGGGGTGCAATATTATGAATCCTCTCTCCCTCATTAATATTGCTAAGCACATCCTGAGGAGCAACCCAGGCGGCCGACACGGGCACCAGACATAGGGATCACATATTAAGAAATAGGCTTAGGTTCAATCACTTCCACTAACACACTTCGCCAGTCACATCCTCCATAGACCTCCTGCTCCCATTTGACTCATCCGCACCTTCTCCTTTGACTTGCTCTGATGCCTGGCTGAGAGTCCAGAAGGGTCTGTACGGGCGGGTGTGGGGAGATGGGGCCTTCAGTCACTGCAAAACTAATAATAGTACTGCCCCACAGTATAATTAGGAATGGCGGTGCAGGAGTGTCTCTTCTGCAACTGTGCGCAAGCTCCGCCTTCGGTCACTGCATGGGCCGAATTTGGCCCACGGGCCGTAGGTTGGGCATCACTGACAGAGGATTTTTGGTGCAGGTTTAAGTACATATTTGGTGCCAAAAACTGGGTTTAATCTGCACTGAAACCACCTCCCTTTGTTTTCAATGGATTCCATACCACAGTTCATGCAGCTGAGGGTTTTTGTGTGGACCCCTCGCCAAGCCACAGTGGGAGCCAGCTTGTGGTTCAGCTCCATTTAGTGGAGCTAAACCTAGAGCATTTCCGCATCATAACCCATGGCAGAAATCACAGTACATCTCAAAGCATCTCAAAGAAACAGAGAACTGATATCAAGTTGAACCATAATTATCATAAGAACATGAAGAATTCACTTATTAACCCCTTCCCGACATCCAACATGCATGTACGCTGGATGTTGGGTCTAAAGATGGCAAACACTCAGGAGCTAAGCGGGCGTCATAGTTGCTGAGTTTTACACACCTGGTGGCAGAGTTCTTGATTTGCGATAATGCCAATGTGAGTGAAACAATGTTAAAATTGCATTATATTACATGTTGTGTCAGTATTAAATTCCTTCTAGAATTAAATGAATATGTCTTCTTTGGCCTTGAGATAGCCTGCAGTCGCAAACTTGTATGACACTCACACAGGAGGCCCAGAATTGTACAAAATTCCCTCTCACTGTGAGACAAGCAGTGGCGATCATAGATGATGGCAAGTAAATATAAGACAAAATAACTAATTCAATTATTAACCACATCACTGATTTTTCCAACAGTTTTCAGCCGTTTTACAATCGTATTACAAATCTCTACTTGAAAGGTAGAGTGTGGATGTTACTAAAGCACATGTCAGTGCTGAAACATTATGTGTTCATTCTTAGATATTATCATCTAAAAGCAACTGTAAACTATATTCTACTCCCATTACCATAACTGTCTTTGTAGTCTATAGCTACCATTGAGTGCCAAACTTCATTTTTTTTTCAGGCCAGTTTAAGAAATGCAAGCAGATTCAAAAATCTGCCCCATTTTCTTTTCTTGTCATGTTCAATATGAAATTATTTTGGGACTAGCGGTTAGATTTATATACTGAGTTTTGTATTAAAGCGTACTATACTGCACACACTGTGGGATGCCATTTAAATTCATGCTAGTGTTGGGTCAAGCTGTGCTCCTGTTCTTAAAATAGTTTTGGTTATTTTAGGGATGACCAAGCAAATAAAGTGCCACACCATGCAACTGAGAACAAAGTATAGAGTGTGTTGAAAGCAGGCGATGTACTGTTATGACTCAGAAAACTACCGGTATATTGCTAACTTTTCAAATCATATACTGGAATCCTACTACCAGGGGAGTAACTAACATAGAAACATAGAATGTGTCGGCAGATAAGAACCATTTGGCCCATCTAGTCTGCCCAATATATCTGAATCCTATGAATAGTCCCTGGCCCTATCTTATATGAAGGATAGCCTTATGCCTATCCCATGCATGCTTAAACTCCTTCACTGTATTTGCAGCTACCATTTCTGCAGGAAGGCTATTCCATGCATCCACTACTCTCTCAGTAAAGTAATACTTCCTTATATTACTTTTAAACCTTTGCCCCTCTAATTTAAAACTGTGTCCTCTTGTGGTAGTTTTTCTTCTTTTAAATATGCTCTCCTCCGTTACCGAGTTGATTCCCTTTATGTATTTAAAAGTTTCTATCATATCCCCTCTGTCTCTTCTTTCTTCCAAGCTATACATATTAAGGTCTTTTAACCTTTCCTGGTAAGTTTTATCCTGCAATCCATGTACTAGTTTAGTAGCTCTTCTCTGAACTCTCTCTAGAGTATCTATATCCTTCTGGAGATATGGCCTCCAGTACTGCGCACAATACTCCAAGTGAGGTCTCACCAGTGTTCTGTACAGCGGCATAAGCACTTCACTCTTTCTACTGCTTATACCTCTCCCTATACATCCAAGCATTCTGCTGGCATTTCGTGCTGCTCTATTACATTGTCTTCCCACCTTTAAGTCTTCTGAAATAATTACTCCTAAATCCCTTTCCTCAGATACTGAGGTCAGGACTATGTCAAATATTCTATATTCTGCCCTTGGGTTTTTACGCCCCAGGTGCATTATCTTGCACTTATCCACATTAAATTTCAGTTGCCAGAGTTCTGACCATTCTTCTAGTTTTCCTAAATCCTTTTCCATTTGGCGTTTCCCTCCAGGTACATCAACCCTGTTACATATCTTTGTGTCATCAGCAAAAAGACAAACCTTACCATCGAGGCCTTTTGCAATATCACTTATGAAGATATTAAACAAAATTGGTCCCAGTACTGATCCCTGTGGAACCCCACTGGTAACATGACCTTGTTTTGAATGTTCTCCATTGACTACAACCCTCTGTTGTCTGTCACTCAGCCACTGCCTAATCCACTCAACAATATGGGAGTCCATGCTCAATGACTGCAGTTTATTGATAAGTCTTCTATGTGGGACAGTGTCAAAAGCCTTACTAAAATCTAGATATGCGATGTCTACTGCACCTCCACCGTCTATTATTTTAGTCACCCAGTCAAAAAAATCTATAAGATTTGTTTGACATGATCTCCCTGAAGTAAACCCATGTTGTTTTTCATCTGGCAATCCATGGGATTTTAGATGTTCCACAATCCTATCTTTTAATAGGGTTTCCATTAATTTGCCTACTATTGATGTCAGACTCACTGGTCTATAGTTCCTCGATTCCTCCCTACTACCTTTCTTGTGAATGGGCACGACATTTGCCAATTTCCAATCGTCCGGGACGACTCCTGTTACTAATGATTGGTTAAATAAATCTGTTAACGGTTTTGCCAGCTCACCACTAAGCTCTTTTAATAATTTTGGGTGTATCTCATCAGGCCCCTGTGACTTATTTGTCTTCACTTTAGACAGCAAACTTAGAACATCTTCCTCTGTAAAGACATATGCATCAAACGATTTATTAGTCATCCTTTCTAGTGGAGGTCCTTCTCCTTCTTTTTCTTTTGTAAAAACTGAACTGAAGTATTCATTAAGGCAGTCGGCTAGCCCTTTATTCTCTTCTACATACCTTCCGTCCTTTGTTTTTAATTTAGTTATTCCTTGTTTTAATTTCCTTTTTTCATTTATATATCTGAAGAATGTCTTATTCCCTTTTTTCATAGACTGAGCTAGTTTTTCTTCTGCCTGAGCTTTAGAAGTTCTTATAACTTGCTTGGCCTCTTTCTGCCTAATCTTGTAGATTTCCTTATCTTCATTGCTCTGGGTTTTTTTATAATTACAAAATGCTAGCTTTTTATTTTTAATGATTTGGGCCACTTCTGCTGAGTACCACAGTGGTCTCTTCCTTTTTTTGCTTTTACTGACAAGTCTAATGCAATTTTCTGTTGCCTTCAATAATGCACCTTTTAAGTAGTCCCATTTCTCCTGGACTCCATGTAATCCGTTCCAGTCTGATAAGGACTCATTTATGACTAATTTCATTTTTGAAAAGTTTGTTTTTCTAAAATCTAAAACTTTTGTTTTTGTGTGATGGGACTCTTTCACAGTTCTTATATTAAACCAAAACTGACTGGTGATCACTAGATCCCAAGGTTTCGCCTACAATGACATCATATACCGAATCCCCATTTGTGAATACCAAATCCAAAATGGCCTCCCTCCGGGTTGGCTCCTCAACCATTAGTTGTAGGGATAACCCCAGTAGGGAATTTAGAATATCTGTACTCCTGGTAGAACTTGCTATTTTGGTTTTCCAGTTTATATCTGGAAGATTGAAATCTCCCATGATGATAACTTCTCCTTTCATTGTCATTTTAGCTATTTCTTCAACTAGTAGATCATCTAGTTCTTTAACTTGACCAGGTGGTCTATATATCACACCTACACGAGTTACTGCATGATTAGCAAACTGCAACGTAACCCAAACTGACTCTATGTTGGCCTCACCAACTTGTATTAGGTTAGATTTAATGCTATCTTTCACATACAGGGCCACTCCTCCTCCTTTCTTGCCTTCTCTGTCTCTTCTGTATAAAGAGTACCCATGTATGGTTCTGTCCCAGTCATTTCTTTCATTAAACCATGTCTCCGTAACAGCCACTAAATCTACATTCTCAGATGCCATTATTGACCCAAGTTCATTGATTTTTTTACCTAAACTGCGAGCATTTGTAGACAGGACTCTGAGCTTATCATTTCTTAACCTCTGTGCTTCTGACTTGTTCTGGCATTGTTTTGGGTAGACCATAGCGGTAGACCATGCGACTGCTATGGGGCCCACGGCAAGAGGGAGTCCAGTCTTAGTTGGGATTATCTCCTCTTCTACTGGAGGTAACTTGGTCAGGACTCTACCCTCTAAACCAGGCATCCTCAAACTGCAGCCCTCCAGCTGTTGCAAAACTACAACTCCCAGAATGCACAAACAGCCTACAGGTATCAGCCTACAGCAGGGCATTGTGGGAGTTGTAGTTTTACAACAGCTGGAGGGCCACAGTTTGAGCATGCCTGCTCTAAAGGAACAACTTTTAGCAAATTAAGCAGTGGAAAAATGGGTCATTGAAAAGTGTTTAGGCATAAACCCTTCTATCCGATGTGGGGGGCCTGGTTTGATCCTTGCTATGGGGCCCTTACATCTCTATGTACTCCACTGCCTACTGCAAATGCATTGCTTGACTAGTCCTTGCTATGGCTGCATCTGTGGTGGCTAAGAAATCTAGCATATTATGGGGTAATTTACTATGCTGAAATACACCTAAATTTCAACTGGAGTCCGGGTATCCAGGAGTATTGGTCTAAGATATTCGAGCAGATTCGGAGCTGCACATCTCTAGACTACCTCCCCAGAATCAAACATGCTGTGTTAAGCATTTTTCCGGAAACCACAAGACTTAAAGATGAACAATTACTGTGGTTTAAAGGGATGGCTTTAGCTAAAGTTGTCATAGCAAAATATTGGGGATCCCAAAAAAAACACCATTTGTAGAATGGAAATAATATATGAATAAAATCAAAACATATGAGGGTATATTTTTTGATAGAAAAAAGAACTAGATCAAAACCTGGCAAAATTGGAACTAGAGTATTTGAGTTCGGGGACATCAGTGTAACAGGGAAAGGTTGGGTAGGGACAGGGCTAGTGGGTTTAAATCCTGATATAAAGGAATTGTATATTGAATGTAAACTTATCGATGATCTTCAAGACATAAGAGATATATGCTATATGTACACAATCTTCGATACATGTTGTATGTCCATTGCACTTGCAGTCAATTATGTGTACAGTCATGGCCAAAAGTTTTGAGAATGACACAAATATTAGTTTTCACAAAGTTTGCTGCTAAACTGCTTTTAGATCTTTGTTTCAGTTGTTTCTGTGATGTAGTGAAATATAATTACACACACTTTATACGTTTCAAAGGCTTTTATCGACAATTACATGACATTTATGCAAAGAGTCAGTATTTGCAGTGCTGGCCCTTCTTTTTCAGGACCTCCGCAATTCGACTGGGCATGCTCTCAATCAACTTCTGGGCCAATTCCTGACTGATAGCAACCCATTCTTTCATAATCACTTCTTGGAGTTTGTCAAAATTAGTGGGTTTTTGTTTGTCCGCCCGCCTCTTAAGGATTGACCACAAGTTCTCAATGAGATTAAGATCTGGGGAGTTTCCAGGCCATGGACCCAAAATGTCAACGTTTTGGTTCCCGAGCCACTTAGTTATCACTTTTGCCTTATGGCAAGGTGCTCCATCGTGCTGGAAAATGCATTGTTCTTTACCAAACTGTTGTTGGATTGTTGGAAGAAGTTGCTGTTGGAGGGTGTTTTGGTACCATTCTTTATTCATGGCTGTGTTTTTGGGCAAAATTGTGAGTCAGCCCACTCCCTTGGATGAGAAGCAACCCCACACATGAATGGTCTCAGGATGATTTACTGTTGGCATGACACAGGACTGATGGTAGCGCTCACCTTTTCTTCTCCGGACAAGCCTTTTTCCTGATGCCCCAAACAATCAGAAAGAGGCTTCATTGGAGAATATGACTTTGCCCCAGTCCTCAGCAGTCCATTCACCATATTTTCTGCAGAAGATGAATCTGTCCCTGATGTTTTTTTTGGAGAGTAGTGGCTTCTTTGCTGCCCTTCTTGACACCAGGCCATCTTCCAAAAGACTTCGCCTCACTTTGCGTGCAGATGAGCTCACACCTGCCTGCTGCCATTCCTGATCAAGCTCTGCACTGGTGGCACTCCGATCCTGCAGCTGAATCCTCTTTAAAGACGATCCTGGCGCTTGCTGGACTTTCTTGGGCGCCCTGAAGCCTTCTTAACAAGAATTGAACCTCTTTCCTTGAAGTTCTTGATGATCCTATAAATTGTTGATTGAGGTGCAATCTTAGTAGCCACAATATCCTTGCTTGTGAAGCCATTTTTATGCAACGCAATGATGGCTGCATGCGTTTCTTTGCAGGCCACCATGGTTAACAATGGAAGAACAATGATTCCAAGCATCACCCTCCTTTTAACAGGTTCTGCCATTTTAACCCAATCAGCCTGACATAATGATCTACAGCCTTGTGCTTGTCAACATTCTCACCTGAGTGAACAAGACGATTACTGAAATGATCTCAGCAGGTCCTTTAATGACAGCAATGAAATGCAGTGGAAAGGTTTTTTGGGTATTAAGTTAATCTTCATGGCAAAGAAGGACTATGCAATTCATCTGATCACTCTTCATAACATTCTGGAGTATATGCAAATTGCTATTATAAAAACTTAAGCAGCAACTTTTCCAATTTCCAATATTTATGTAATTCTCAAAACTTTTGGCCACGACTGTACATATATGGATTATTTGTGGATGTGTTATCCGCTATGTGCTCTTTTAGTCGATGTTGTCTTCTGTTTTTGCATCTATGTTCTTTTTAATTAAGTTTGTAAATTATACGAAATCATGTAATAAAATGTAGAAAAAAAAATATACTGACTTCTCCCCGCTCACACCAGTTCTAAAATTGTGGGCGTAGAAAATTGTGGGCTCGGAAGCGGTCTTACATTTAGAACTGGCTGGGGCCTTTTCATAACTCCAGGATGGGGCCTCTTCATAACTTCAGCGGATCCACTGCCAGTTTAGATCTTTATTAAGACCGGCGTCTAAAATGCCAGTCTTAATAAATGTGCCCCTATATTTCAATTAAGCGGAACCTAGGCCCCAAGAAATTATGGTCATGGGGCTCATTATTAACCAGTACAGTTATGATACACCTGACCTGGATTAACACAATGCTATCTGTGACTCCTGTTTCCAAGGTTTCTCTTAAGCTGTGCCAGTGCCAGTGCCAGTGCTAATTGGTGGCTGAAAATCAGTGATGACATCACTGCGCACGCTCAGCTGCAAATCCTTTGCAAAGTTTTCTTTAATAAAGATGGGAGCGGATGGCCTCTTTGTGAGCAAGTGGATGAGGTGAGTATTAATCCCTGAAAGCCTGAATGTGAGTCACAGATATTGCGATCAGCATTGAACGCGGCATCTGAGCGGTTAACTGATGGGGCAGCACGATCACCGTACCCCGTCATTGCACTAGTGACAAAGTAATTTGTGACAAATCAAATTTCTTGTTGAAGTTCATCCAAGCAGTCGAATAAAATTTTTCAACATTCGCTAATCTCTACTTGTAGCCCTGTGAGCCTACTCCACTTTGCAATCGTGAAGGAGTCCAAGAGCTTTAGAAAGATCATGCTGAAATAGGGAATTGATTCAGGCAGACCCAAGATTATTTCAACTGAAACTATCTTACAAATTTGTAGGTCGATCCCACAGTTTATCATTGACCTGTAAGGCTGAGTACACACTTGATTTATTTGGTCAGATTCTAAGAGTGACACCTTTCATCTACATGTCATACTAACTCACAATATTGTTTCACTTCTACAGCAGACTCCCTATGCATGTTACTGCAAGGTACAGTGTTCTACAGCACTATAAAGGCTCTCTGCAGCCAGGAAATAGCAGTTTTTTAACGCAATTCGCCACAAATAAATTCAGCAAACCTGCCAAATAGGATTTTTGAGAAGTTTGCTCATCTCTAGTCAGTAGCATTCAGGAAATGAAAGTGAACTGGAAGATGCTGCTGGAGATAATTCCAGCATGTGTTCCATCAAGTAACTATTTTAGGTGGTTGCTACAAGAACAATTCAGTGATTAGCTAGGGCAGGGATGCTCAACCTGTGGCCCTCCAGTTGTTGTAAAACTACAACTCCCACAATGCCCTGCTGTAGGTTGATAGCTGTAGGCTATCCAAGAATGCTGGGAGTTGTAGTTTTGCAACAGCTGGAGGGCCGCAGGTTGAGCATGCCTGAACTAGGGCATCTAAAGCTAAATACCACAGAGAGGTTGAGGTGTAGAAAGAAACCGCCTGGTCTGTGCATCCTGAAAGCTATTCTCTAAAAATGATCAGCCTGGGTGCCTTCCTGCCTCAAACCCATCTACCTTACAATAAGTGCACCCCAATCGCCACCAGACAGGAGCCTCAGAAAGTCCAGGGTGTGCCCCAAGGAAAGTAAGGGTGCAAACTCCATTCACTGCATGGCCCTAGTTAGCGCTGTAATGAGTACAACCATCTCAAATTACTACCACTCCAATCAGTACCACAACTACCATTCCCCTCCTACAAGCTCACCCTCTGCTGGTCGCTGCATCTGTGCACACGGAGATACTGGATAGGCCATCACTTTATGATCAGTGGGGGTCTGACCTCTGGGACCGACACAATGCCCCTATTTAATCATATATTGTTTTTAATATGGCTATACTTACATGTTTATTTAAAGCAGATAATTACATGTAATAAATAGGTAAAGTAAGTTATATACCAGTCTAGACAAAGCAATCTAGATTGATCTGTATTCTCCTGGCAGCTATCCAGTTCACCTGCTGTGCCATGACATGGAACCCATTAAATGGTATAAATTTGTATCAATAGGCTGTACAGTTGATGCATGGATAGGCTTGGTATTCCAGGATGAGAGATTCTCCTTATACTTGCTGTTCACTATGGTTAAATGATGGGGAGTTGAAGTGACAGCTTCTATTCTATTAATTCAGAATGTCTTAATAGAATATTCAGAAATTAATTTTCCAAACCGGACACGCTCTTTTAAAAACACTAGCCTGTACTACATTACATATCTTTGCGTCATCTGCCACATAGAAAGAGTGCTAATAATTATTTCTTTTAATCATGAAAAAATAAGTCTGTTCTCTGTATTGCTATTCTTTCAACACTGCTCAAAGAAATAGGATGTGATTTCACAATTTGATCATTTTATAATAATTGGATATCTGTAAAGGGGTTTCTAGGATTTTAATATCGGCCTATCCTCAGGATTGGTCATCAATATCAGACTGGAGGGGTCCGACTCCCGACACCCCCACCGATTAGCTGATTGAAGAGGCCATGGTATTCTGTGAGATCTTAGGCCTCTTTCTAGGCAATGTGAAGTCACATGGTCTAGGTGCAGCTCAGACCCATTTATTATCAAATGGACTGCACCATTCATGGTAATATGCGAGGATGCAGTGTTTATGCACTCACAGCGATATATCGGAAGAAGCAATTCCTTGATTTTCAACAATCAATCCCAAATCTATCCTTAGGGGTGTGGCAAGAGGTTTTGTATTTTTTTTAAAGAAAATATATATCAATTAAACAATTATCCTTTTTGGGGACAAATTCAGGTTTGTTGTACTGTGCAGGGTTCCTAGCAGTAGCAGTACAGTGGGTAACGTCGCCAAAAGGAGGAGATGTGCGCATCTATAGGTGTAGTAGCAGCAACAGCAGCACAGTATGAACATTGTGGAAATGGCAAGAGAAGTATTGTTCTCTAGGAATAGGAGTAGGCAACAGTAGCAAGAATGAAATATGATGGACAAAGCAAAAGATGTGGGGATGTGTAGAGGTAGTAGTTGTGGGGGAGAGATGGGTTCTCAGGTGAATCACAGAAGAAGAGAAAAGCTCCTCTTGAATAGAAACATATAAATCAGATCGATTTGAATTCCTTCCAAAAGAAAAAACAAAACAAAGACTAAATGTCTCCATATAGCACTGCTCTGGAAAATAAATGTGCAAACCACTCATCTTTACTAGGGATGAGCGAACTCGAACTGTATAGTTCGGGTTCGTACCGAATTTTGGGGTGTCCGTGACACGGACCCGAACCCGGACATTTTCATAAAAGTCCGGGTTCGGGTTCGGTGTTCGTCGCTTTCTTCGCGCTTTTGTGACGCTTTCTTGGCGCTTTTTGAAAGGCTGCAAAGCAGCCAATCAACAAGCGTCATACTACTTGCCCCAAGAGGCCATCACAGCCATGCCTACTATTGGCATGGCTGTGATTGGCCAGAGCACCATGTGACCCAGCCTCTATTTAAGCTGGAGTCACATAGCGCCGCCCGTCACTCTGCTCTGATTAGCGTAGGGAGAGGTTGCGGCTGCGACAGTAGGGCGAGATTAGGCAGATTAACTCCTCCAAAGGACTTGATTAACTGATCGATCTGCAGCTGTGGATCATTGAGCTGCTGATCCTCAATTGCTCACTGTTTTTAGGCTGCACAGACCGTTTGTCAGTCACATTTTTCTGGGGTGATCGGCGGCCATTTTGTGTCTTGTGGTGCGCCAGCACAAGCTGCGACCAAGTGCATTTAACCCTCAATGGTGTGGTTGTTTTTTGGCTAAAGCCTACATCAGGGTGAAGCTGTCACACCAAGTGCATTTAACCAGCAATAGTCTGTTCATTTTTTGGCCATATACAAAATCAGGGGCAAGCTGCGCCTGTCACCAAGTGCATTTAACCCTCAATGGTGTGGTTGTTTTTTGGCTAAAGCCTACATCAGGGTGAAGCTGTCACACCAAGTGCATTTAACCAGCAATAGTCTGTTCATTTTTTGGCCATATACAAAATCAGGGGCAAGCTGCGCCTGTCACCAAGTGCATTTAACCCTCAATGGTGTGGTTGTTTTTTGGCTAAAGCCTACATCAGGGTGAAGCTGTCACACCAAGTGCATTTAACCAGCAATAGTCTGTTCATTTTTTGGCCATATACTAAATCAGGGGCAAGCTGCGCCTGTCACCAAGTGCATTTAACCCTCAATGGTGTGGTTGTTTTTTGGCTAAAGCCTACATCAGGGTGAAGCTGTCACACCAAGTGCATTTAACCAGCAATAGTCTGTTTATTTTTTGGCCATATCCCAGTCTAATTCTGTCACTAAATCCATACCGGTCACCCAGCGCCTAAATACTAGGCCTCAAATTTATATCCCGCTAAATCTGTCCCTAGTGCTGTAGCTGGGCGAGTTATTTAGTGTCCGTTCAAGCACATTTCTTGTTCTGGGTTGAAATACAATTCCCAATTTAGCAATTTCATAATTTAGTGGTTTCTGCTATATCAGAGCTATTTGAAATCTATCCCTAAAAGGGTATATAATATTCAAGGTGCACATTGGGTCATTCCGAATAACTTCACACACACCCGCTACTGTGTATTTCCAAGTCTAATTCTGTCACTAAACCCATACCTGTCACGCAGCGCCTAAATACTAGGCCTCAAATTTATATCCAGCTAAATCTGTCCCTAGTGCTGTAGCTGGGCGAGTTATTTAGTGTCCGTTCAAGCACATTTCTTGTTCTGGGTTGAAATACAATTCCCAATTTAGCAATTTCATAATTTAGTGGTTTCTGCTATATCAGAGCTATTTGAAATCTATCCCTAAAAGGGTATATAATATTCAAGGTGCACATTGGGTCATTCAGAATAACTTCACACACACCCGCTACTGTGTATTTCCAAGTCTAATTCTGGCACTAAACCCATACCTGTCACCCAGCGCCTAAATACTAGGCCTCAAATTTATATCCCGCTAAATCTGTCCTTAGTGCTGTAGCTGGGCGAGTTATTTAGTGTCCGTTCAAGCACATTTCTTGTTCTGGGTTGAAATACAATTCCCAATTTAGCAATTTCATAATTTAGTGGTTTCTGCTATATCAGAGCTATTTGAAATCTATCCCTAAAAGGGTATATAATATTCAAGGTGCACATTGGGTCATTCAGAATAACTTCACACACACCCGCTACTGTGTATTTCCAAGTCTAATTCTGGCACTAAACCCATACCTGTCACCCAGCGCCTAAATACTAGGCCTCAAATTTATATCCCGCTAAATCTGTCCTTAGTGCTGTAGCTGGGCGAGTTATTTAGTGTCCGTTCAAGCACATTTCTTGTTCTGGGTTGAAATACAATTCCCAATTTAGCAATTTCATAATTTAGTGGTTTCTGCTATATCAGAGCTATTTGAAATCTATCCCTAAAAGGGTATATAATATTCAAGGTGCACATTGGGTCATTCAGAATAACTTCACACACACCCGCTACTGTGTATTTCCAAGTCTAATTCTGGCACTAAACCCATACCTGTCACCCAGCGCCTAAATACTAGGTCTCAAATTTATATCCCGCTAAATCTGTCCTTAGTGCTGTAGCTGGGCGAGTTATTTAGTGTCCGTTCAAGCACATTTCTTGTTCTGGGTTGAAATACAATTCCCAATTTAGCAATTTCATAATTTAGTGGTTTCTGCTATATCAGAGCTATTTGAAATCTATCCCTAAAAGGGTATATAATATTCAAGGTGCACATTGGGTCATTCAGAATAACTTCACACACACCCGCTACTGTGTATTTCTAAGTCTAATTCTGTCACTAAACCCATACCTGTCACCCAGCGCCTAAATACTAGGCCTCAAATTTATATCCTGCTAAATCTCTCGTTAACGCTGTCCTGTTGTGGCTGGGAAAGTTATTTAGTGTCCGTCAAAGCACATTTTTTGTTCTGGGTTTAAATACAATTCCCAATTTAACAATTTCATAATTTAGTGGTTTCTGCTATATCAGAGCTATTTGAAATCTATCCCTAAAAGGGTATATAATATTCAAGGTGCACATTGGGTCATTCAGAATAACTTCACACACACCCGCTACTGTGTATTTCCAAGTCTAATTCTGGCACTAAACCCATACCTGTCACCCAGCGCCTAAATACTAGGCCTCAAATTTATATCCTGCTAAATCTCTCGTTAACGCTGTCCTGTTGTGGCTGGGAAAGTTATTTAGTGTCCGTCAAAGCACATTTTTTGTTCTGGGTTGAAATACAATTCCCAATTTAGCAATTTCATAATTTAGTGGTTTCTGCTATATCAGAGCTATTTGAAATCTATCCCTAAAAGGGTATATAATATTCAAGGTGCACATAGGGTCATTCAGAATAACTTCACACACACGCTTCTGTGCATTTCCAAGTCTAATTCTGTCACTAAATCCATACCGGTCACCCAGCGCCTAAATACTAGGCCTCAAATTTATATCCAGCTAAATCTGTCCCTAGTGCTGTAGCTGGGCGAGTTATTTAGTGTCCGTTCAAGCACATTTCTTGTTCTGGGTTGAAATACAATTCCCAATTTAGCAATTTCATAATTTAGTGGTTTCTGCTATATCAGAGCTATTTGAAATCTATCCCTAAAAGGGTATATAATATTCAAGGTGCACATAGGGTCATTCAGAATAACTTCACACACACGCTTCTGTGCATTTCCAAGTCTAATTCTGTCACTAAATCCATACCGGTCACCCAGCGCCTAAATACTAGGCCTCAAATTTATATCCAGCTAAATCTGTCCCTAGTGCTGTAGCTGGGCGAGTTATTTAGTGTCCGTTCAAGCACATTTCTTGTTCTGGGTTGAAATACAATTCCCAATTTAGCAATTTCATAATTTAGTGGTTTCTGCTATATCAGAGCTATTTGAAATCTATCCCTAAAAGGGTATATAATATTCAAGGTGCACATAGGGTCATTCAGAATAACTTCACACACCCGCTACTGTGCATTTCCAAATCTAATTCTGTCACTAAACCCATACCTGTCACCCAGCGCCTAAATACTAGGCCTCAAATTTATATCCCGCTAAATCTCTCGTTACCGCTGTCCTGTTGTGGCTGGGAAAGTTATTTAGTGTCCGTCAAAGCACATTTTTTGTTCTGGGTTGAAATACAATTCCCAATTTAGCAATTTCATAATTTAGTCGTTTCTGCTATATCAGAGCTATTTGAAATCTATCCCTAAAAGGGTAGATCATATTGAAGGTGCACATAGGGTCATTCAGAGTAACTTCACACACACGCTTCTGTGCATTTCCAAGTCTAATTCTGTCACTAAATCCATACCGGTCACCCAGCGCCTAAATACTAGGCCTCAAATTTATATCCCGCTGAATTTGAATACAATACATTGGGCCAAATAATATATTTGTTGTTGTGGTGAACCATAACAATGAGAAAAACATCTAGTAAGGGACGCGGACGTGGACATGGTCGTGGTGGTGTTAGTGGACCCTCTGGTGCTGGGAGAGGACGTGGCCGTTCTGCCACATCCACACGTCCTAGTGTACCAACTACCTCAGGTCCCAGTAGCCGCCAGAATTTACAGCGATATATGGTGGGGCCCAATGCCGTTCTAAGGATGGTAAGGCCTGAGCAGGTACAGGCATTAGTCAATTGGGTGGCCGACAGTGGATCCAGCACGTTCACATTATCTCCCACCCAGTCTTCTGCAGAAAGCGCACAGATGGCGCCTGAAAACCAACCCCATCAGTCTGTCACATCACCCCCATGCATACCAGGGAAACTGTCTCAGCCTCAAGTTATGCAGCAGTCTCTTATGCTGTTTGAAGACTCCGCTGGCAGGGTTTCCCAAGGGCATCCACCTAGCCCTTCCCCAGCGGTGAAAGACATAGAATGCACTGACGCACAACCACTTATGTTTCCTGATGATGAGGACATGGGAATACCACCTCAGCATGTCTCTGATGATGACGAAACACAGGTGCCAACTGCTGCGTCTTTCTGCAGTGTGCAGACTGAACAGGAGGTCAGGGATCAAGACTGGGTGGAAGACGATGCAGGGGACGATGAGGTCCTAGACCCCACATGGAATGAAGGTCGTGCCACTCACTTTCACAGTTCGGAGGAAGAGGCAGTGGTGAGACCGAGCCAACAGCGTAGCAAAAGAGGGAGCAGTGGGCAAAAGCAGAACACCCGCCGCCAAGAGACTCCGCCTGCTACTGACCGCCGCCATCTGGGACCGAGCACCCCAAAGGCAGCTTCAAGGAGTTCCCTGGCATGGCACTTCTTCAAACAATGTGCTGACGACAAGACCCGAGTGGTTTGCACGCTGTGCCATCAGAGCCTGAAGCGAGGCATTAACGTTCTGAACCTGAGCACAACCTGCATGACCAGGCACCTGCATGCAAAGCATGAACTGCAGTGGAGTAAACACCTTAAAACCAAGGAAGTCACTCAGGCTCCCCCTGCTACCTCTTCTGCTGCTGCCGCCTCGGCCTATTCTGCTGCTGCCGCCTCGGCCTCTTCCTCCGCCTCTGGAGGAACGTTGGCACCTGCCGCCCAGCAAACAGGGGATGTACCACCAACACCACCACCACCACCTCCGTCACCAAGCGTCTCAACCATGTCACACGCCAGCGTTCAGCTCTCCATCTCACAAACATTTGATAGAAAGCGTAAATTCCCACCTAGCCACCCTCGATCCCTGGCCCTGAATGCCAGCATTTCTAAACTACTGGCCTATGAAATGCTGTCATTTAGGCTGGTGGACACAGACAGCTTCAAACAGCTCATGTCGCTTGCTGTCCCACAGTATGTTGTTCCCAGCCGGCA